>NC_067195.1:68203090-68850590 GCF_000699445.3 Schistosoma haematobium | reverse complement strand
TTTGTTTATGAATATTAAATTCTTCTTATTTATAATTTGAACAAAATTATTATTAGAAAAAGCTGGATTTGAAAAATGCAACTAATTATGTTTATCTGTTTTAAGTAATGCAAAAGGGCGTATACTAAGGTATATTAAAACCTTAGCCATACGAAATATCAAATCCCTTCTGTGTATTTAAAAAAAACACAGTTTGTTCTCACCTTAAACCTACCCTGGCAATATTAGATTATTATCCAGAGTGATGAGGTTTCAAATTGTTTTCATATTATTTTCTTTATTATCCTTGTCTCCTCTTACTCTTTATTTCTAGTCTAGTTGACCATTTATTTTTATATATAAATGTTCTTAACAAGTATATGTGTGATCAGATTGTTCAAAATGTATTGCGCTAATATATTAGATTAATATGATTTGATAGACAAAGAAGGAACGAGTGGATGAATACATTTAATACGTGTTTCATTGATTATATATTTAAATCTTCCAAATGTAGCACTACATTTTTCTTTTCAATCTAGATCATTTGAGAACATTTAATGAATTAATTCATTTAACTAAAGAATTAAGGCGTGGCATTACTAGTTAAAACAAGGAATATATGCTCAGAAACATTATTTTACTAACGTAATAACGTTCAACATAATATAATAATTATTTTTAAGAACATTCATTATTTCTCTTAAAATCGACACATTTGTGGTTCTGTTTAGTTTCTTTAATTTGGGACCTTTTTAGTCATATATTTCACTAATTAATTGTACTTAATTCGTTCTATCTAATGAATAGTTAACTAAAAACCATAGTTAAAGTAAGTGTTAATATAATTTTAATGAATTATTAATCTTAATTGATCATTCGAAAAGTTGGTAATTAATCTTTTATTGTTACATTTTAATGACGACAACCTTTTGTAGTAATTGATATGACGAAGTGAAGACCGATAAGCACTGAAGAGCTGTATCATCCTAGGTTGTGACTCCTTAGTTGTGTTCATCCACAACCAATCACAGGGTGTCAAATCAGAGCTATCCGATTCTCTTGCAAATGCTTAACCTCTAGACTAAAATGCCGCTATCCATTAACTTCAATCAGTTCGCAGGATTGCACAACTATCTTCTATTGTCTTCAACGAATAAATAACTCACACCTGATACGTTTGAATTCCGCTAGTCATGACTCCGTACTAGAGTTTATGGATTACCTTTGGGAATAAGTCACTAATGAGGATATGTTGATAGTCAACAGAGGTGGTTTTGAGAACTACTAAATATTATACAAGGGCGAAACAACTATGTAGTGTTTCTTGGCGTATTGTGGATGTTTAATTTCGGTCGATTTGTAATATCAATGACATTCGTGAATGAAAATTCAGATTAATGTAACTTCATCATGTTTATGAAGGTCAGAAGGGATGAATTTCTTCAATTTTTATATAAGTTTTAGGTGGTTAGAGGTAGTCGACGAGAATACCTGGACCTATATTGCACGCTATTTGGCACTCGTCAGCAACGTGTACCAGTAATTTCGAGAGAGCCGGTACTCTTTAGTATCCGAAATCGCGTCACCCAGCTTCACAGTTAGAGATGTTGTCATCAAGCTATTTGGGCTGCTACTGAACGTCTGGTATAGTGAGATGTATTTCCAATTAACTGATCACTGAGTATTGGCTAGTGAACTATGATAAGTTCACATACTTTATAATCTCTTCTCAGTATTCTACATACAAAATCAGCATTCACTCACTTTTCTCACCATATACATACCACGTTATCGAGATATCCAAAGACAAGAGCTTACAAATGACATACTTCAAATTATTCAAGGAGTATACAGTAAAATATTGCTTTGTATACTTATTCTTTTATAGGCATTATCATATGTTGTGTAAGTCGAAAATTGTTAATCAAAAATTCTCAACGTCTCCTAGGGCACAAAAATAACAACACAATATAGATTAACAAAAAGATTTGGAAGTTATAACATGCTTAATTTGGTAATCTGTTTATTTAAATTGTCAGTAAAGTGGCTTCGATTTTGAAAAAAATTAAAGACACATCTTACTAAAGTTATTTACATCGATAACCTATTAATTTCTGCTGGTGTAATGATACGGAAATGTAAAAGTATTCAAATTTATACCAGTTTTTCTACGCATCTAAGGTTATTTTGCTTGAAGCGAATAAAGCGGAGCACTCATTTATGTTACTTATTATGTTACTTCTCATCAAGAGATAAACTCCATTAAACATCCTTATTTCAAAGACACCGGTTTTTTAATATGCCCAACACATCACTGACTTTTATAAGATCAGAGTATCAGAATGTGACTTAAGGCTATATCGAGGTACAGGATGCACATATGCCAACATGAGACTGACCGATTGCAGTCCTAAATAACAATGGGAATATACAAGTAAAACAACACCAAGTGAATTTGCATCAGAATAATATTACAAAAAAATCCCTTTTCATTAATTTCTTACATAGTACCTTACATGCTTCATACCAGTTATTGATATCGAGTTATTTCAAAGAAATAAAGCATACATATGATAAGATTTTCTTAGTTTCTTTTATTTATCAGTTCAGCTCATACTTATGCTGGCATGAAACATACTTTTTTAATTATAACATTTATGATGATCTCAAATGATTGTCAGATTGGTCAATTATTATTCAGATGTATATTCCAGTGAACAAGATATTTATTTTGATAGAGTTCGGAGATCAACTTATAGATGAAAATTCCAATTTGAATCAGTTTGTAGCATCCCGTTGTTGACATTTTGACTGAAATTTAATGTCTTGGTCGGAATATGTGCATCCTATGCGGATCGTCTTGATATACCTATTGTGACACGAGATAGTATAGAAAAAATGGAGTGTGGCTAACAGTAGAATTTCAGAAGTACCTCTCGTTTAATTTGGGATTTATCAGCTGTATGTATCTGAAGCAATGATGTTCACTTAGGGACTCGAACTCAGTGTTGTTCGCCTCAAATGCTATTGCCACTTAGCTTCTGAGTTCAGATAGCCATTCACTCGTGAAACTAATACCCCAACTAAAACTGATAAAATTACAGTCAAAATATCAACATCGAGATAATCCAACCTATTTCAAATTGAATTAAACCTCATATAATGGTTGGAAGAGAATGGAATAAATTAGTTTTATTGACTCTCAAAGACCCTCAACAAAGTAAGAAACGAATTTGGAAGTACGTTTCAAACACCGTTTCCGTGATATTTTGATATGCTTCAGACTAATTTGCGCAACCATTGTATTATAAAATTCTATCATAAATTAAAGAGAAAAAGTTTAAGCTTGAAGTAGCTCTAGTCCATATTAGTATAACTATATATATATATATGTATGATAAACAAGAGCGCGCGAGCGCTTTAACATTAGACCACTGGGCCGGAATCCAACGGTGTTAATGTCTAACTTCCAGCAATCCACGAAGTTGCGCCACCGTCACCATTGTCTTCAGTGAGCTGATATCTCACAACAGACCTGGTTGAACTCCACTAATCTAATGGTTAAGCGCTTGCGCGCGAGACTGATAGGTCCTAGGTTCGAATCTCGCTGAGGGAGGGATCGTGGATGCGCACTGATGAGTAGTCCCATGCTAGGACGAAACGGCCGTCCAGTGCTTCCATGTTTTCCATGGTGGTCTAGCTTCAATTGACTCATGATTTCAACTAATGAAATTACTAAAATCTCCACAAATTCCATTCTGATCGTTTACTTTTGTTTGAATTCCAAATAAATTTATGTTGACCTTTGGCCTATGTATGGGAATCTTCTGGCACGTCATAAAATTATTGTTTTATGTACTTCATGTCTTGTGAAGTCGACATCTATTCACAAGATATTAGCGTTTTTCTTGATATCTCAGTCTATTCCTATTCATCTGTCTGTCTATCTATCAATTTATCTATTGCCTTTTTTAATGGTAAAAAAAACTATTCATCATTTTCCAAGTAACAGTCAATTGTAAATTGTCGATTATTTCGACTGATTAATGTTGATTCACTTTTTTTCCCACTATTTATTGAGTAGACAAAGAATGAGAATCTTCCTTCCAACAAAATATATATACATCTTTTTATATCAAAGAGAAAATACACTAGGAATTTATGTGTATACTTAGTGCGTGTATATATGGGAAATTAGACAGAGGGCTAAGAAAGTAATTTTTATGACTATGGAAAAAAACACGTAGGCGATAGTAAATTTAAAAAAAAAACAACAACGAAACCCATTACAAAAACAACAATGAATGATATGAATGAACACTTACACACAATGACAGAAAGAAGGACCTAACGCAAATGTAATCAATTAATGCCTTAAGAAATGTTTATTCTGTGTCTACTTTTATTATCCAACATGATAGTTTTGTTTCTATAGAACATTCAATTATCATTACTTAGCGAATGTAGACTAGAAGATGCTGAACAACAGAGAGACTGTTAATGTATATGAATATTGTTTTTAAAAAAAAAACAGAAAAAAGGAGAATTAAGATCTATCCATATCCAGTAAACTTTAGTATAGGTAGTTATTGAAAGTGAATGTTTATGAAGATACCTGAGTTCTTCCAAAATAAATGAAAAAACAGCGTGTACAAAACTCTGCAGGATGATAACGTTGCTCGTACAAATATTGATCCAAATAGTTTTTGTCGAAAACTATTTAATGTAAAAAAATTCCTCACTAACCGAAGAAACATTAAAGGTCAAGAAAAAAAAGCATAAGTAGATTATTTCTCATAGTTTGATTATTAATGACACTCACCTTCCCCATATGAAATGGAAATTGCAATAACCAATTTTGAAAAATGGGGTCTACTGAATTACAAATCACTGATTTATTTTTACTGTACTTTTTACATCTGAACTTTCTAAATTCAACACTATTTTAACCGTATGTATGTCTTATAAATTGTTACTACTCTAGTAAATTACTGGCGAGACTATAATCTATGGACAAACCAATCAGATTTAGGATGACAGGTCTCGGATTTTGGTGCTAAATCCACTCATCCATTTGACTAAGTAGAGTTTTGGCATTGTAGCTGGTGTCAGTTCCTGATGAAAACCCTAAATATAATTCCTAACTCTAACCATCAACTCATAATTGTGATCCCTCACACTGGTTTATTACTCTTATTTGGTTCTAGTTATAAGGTGGACACTCTCAAGGTCACTTTGGTGTCGCTCAAAGGTCGTTCATAAATTACAGTCTTACCAAATTACTTCCTTTAAACAAACTTTTGTAAAGTAACAACATTGTCACACTAAATTGACATATTTTATTTCATGCCCATGAAATCTATCTGATAAATACCAATAATGAGTAATAAATATAAAGAAAGAAATTATAAAATATCCATTCAAAGTAGACCTAAACCTAGAAGATAGTTATCGACCAAGAATTAGTATTGTACAGACCTCGTCCATTAGCTTTAGTTACATTTAGTAGTTTATCTATACTTTCAGTATTCATGTAGTCAAGAAGAACAGTGAGAGACTTATGTAGAAGAATATATCAACATAAATCAAGGAAATAAACGGTGGATGAACTCGATTCTCACATTGATATCTTTGACAGACATATCATAAACAATTGTCGCTCAATCGATCATAAATGACAGTGATAATTTGACAATGTAACGGGAGATTTTTAAGTAATGTACAAAAACCAACTATTTATTAGTTTAAATTAACTTATGTATACAAAGCAGATTTTGTATGACTTGATAATGAAGTGATGATTGATCCACTGTTATCCTTGATGTTTTCTTTATTCAAATTTCCATTTATACTGAGTATAAAATCACATTTGTAAAAAAAATATTACATAGCTAGAAATTACTCTGTTTGTAGATCATTTAAAGCATACAAAATGCATTGAAATACTAGATTTAATAACTAAGATGGATAATCCATAGATTTACAAACAAGTACTATGTCAGTTATCAAGCTCAACTCTTATAATGCTCTAAATAAGAGCCAAAAAACAAGTATATCTTCTTTATGACAATAAATAGATTGAAAATGGGATGATGATTGTTATCATTAAACCAGTGTATAAAGCATTAAAAAAATAACAGTAGTAATAATAATTTGTTGTAAACTAGCTAGGCATACAACGCATTGTACGTACCACAAATACAAATGTGATTTCCTTTCTCATTGATACTTGTATACGAAAATAGGGATAGTGAATAAAATCTGTAATAAGTCAAATACAGATTTCATTGAGAAGGGAAGAATAACAATGACATCGACAATATTATAGTACTGAATGAAATAAGCTTATAATATAATGAATTATAACATCCGATTAGTGGTTGTTTATTGCTTAAATAGCTTATTTTTGAATGGACGAGAAAGAAAATTGATCAACTAATAACTTAAATAAATAGTTATTAGTGGGTCTATAATTTACGGATAACCTTACGTCTGTTACTCCTCGTGGAAAAGGATAGGCCGGTCCCATGCCCGGGTAAAGAGAGATGATTGGACATGGGGTCGGCAACCCCATCCCGTAAAATGAAAATCTTGCTAAAAAAACGCCAACCAGAATAAATTAATTAAACCATTCAAACTCTGCCCTGGGTGTTGCAGGAAGAGTTATTACGCCTCAGAATAAAAGCCAAGATTCTTCGGAAGTAACGAGGCCGACACCCCATTTGACAACCAGAGCAACAATCTTAATTGGTACATGTAACGTCCGGATAACGTGGGGGACCGAAAGGACCAGTCGAATAGCAACGGATGACCTAATAAGATTTAAAATGGCACCTCTAGGATCTTTATACGAATTTCATTCGTCTATATAGCTAAATAGCTTTCTTTCATTTTAAGTGATGTCGGTTAGTGATTGAAACTTTAAATTTGATTCATAACTCTAATCGCTTACCCAGACACAAAGTCTTAATTCTTCATATTGATTAGTAACCTTATTTTGAACCTAATAAGCAGTTGGAATTTCCCAAGGTCACTTCAGGTCATTTATAAATTATAGTCTCGCCTAATCATTATACAAAACAAATAAATTTTCATTCAGTAAGAGAAGGACAATAATTGGTGAAAACTTTTACATGTAGATAACATTATGAAGTGATAATGACTAGTGACCTATTACAAAATTCAGGAGTACTTTTTGATCTCCGTTTGACATATTGAAATAAAATTGTAAAGAGAACCTTTATGATATTCAGTTTTTGTATTGCTTTTTAGTTTGTACTAAGTAATTGTATAAACGTGGTATTGAAGGTGTACTATGTAATTATCCTGTGAAGTAGTTAGTCCTACTTCCAATTCTAGTATTTCTAAGTATCAATTACAGTTTGATTTCTTCTAATCTTAAAACCAATATAAGCACTTGTCTATATTACATTTCGATAATTGCAAACTCCGCATATTTAATATATAGTTCATAAATGATTTGAGAGGATTGTATAAATCATTATTCTTTTATAATGAACAATATAGAAATTGTGTAGTGTCTTTATTGCTATTTTAATTTTAAAAAGGTGGTTAATCTTAATACGTTTAAAGTTTTCTTTATCATTTAACATATCGAATAGCTAAACAATGTAATAAACCAATCCAGATTATTTTGGTCTTTAATTATATATGATCGTAAATACACATACTATGACCTCAATTAAAAACTTAATGATCTCCACAACTCTTATACTGATACTTAATAACATTTGAACTTTTAAAGTAGACATAATATATCAGTGAAGCTTGTACTCATTTAGAGAAATAGTGATACATGAATTCATAAACCTTAAAGTAAATATGGTTTTATAAATTACCATGAAGAAAAACTGTGATACTCAATCAAATGTAGTTGCATGTGCAATAAAGGAAAACATTTTTTTTAGAAACCTAACAAATGATGTTAAGGAAGTTGAGATGAAGCTGATGAAGAACGATTATCTTCTAAAACCCATAAATCGATGGTAAAATCATAGTCCGGTGTGATCTACTATATTTTTTGCACTAAAAAAATCCTGTCTACATCACCCTATCATTCAGCCCTGAGTCAAACAGTTTTGTGTTGAAACATAGGCTCAAATTAGTTATCATTAAAACGTACTACGCAGTAAAGGTCATTATCACTGAATAAATAAGATCTATGCTTCGAAATCCTAAACGATATGTAAACAAATGTATCGTATCCTACTGCGTTTATCAATTTAAATTGAATCTGAATTGACAGTTGTATCTCTGCGCTAATGTGGTATGGCAACTCGAAATGATGTACGTATGTATGAAGTTCTACGTTGCTGCTGACTGACTATCAATTTAAACATTTGTAGCCAAATAGATATAGTGATTTACAGTGGCTGTGACCCAATAAGGGCAGATGATAAACATCTATTTTCTTCCATTGCTAAACACATAGTTAAAACAGGTGAATATCATTTACACTGAAATGATTTTTGTATTTTTTAAATAAAAAACTCACTCCATCTTAAAAAATTTTCATTCTGTTTCGTCAGCCAAAATAGGTCATAGGATTGATCTTAACTTGACATTTGTGGTTTTGGACAAAAGTATCTAGGGCATATACTAAGATTAATTCAAGCCCTGACCATATGAAAATTCAAAGCCCCTCTCGGTATTCGGAAATTTTTTTCTCACCCTAAACCTACCCTAGTATTATTAATTCATTATTCAGAGTGATGTTTCACATTGCTTTCTTTATTATCTTTGCTTCGTCCTAGCTTCCAATTTGTTTAGTTGACCTTTTATAATTCATGTATGTTCTAAAGATGTATTTGTGTGATCTGCTTGTTCGAAATGTATTATGCTATCACGTGCAATTGAGTTTGTTCACAATTAATTCAATCAAGTCATTTTATTAACTTATTAACAAACTGAGTCATCCGTACAACAACAACTTATCTATATCATTGTATCTTTATTACTATTGCGAATGTATGAACATGTATGCTTGAGCATTGCTTACTGCCTACGCATTTATTCACGCTGCTAGCCTTACTACTAACCGCTTAATTGATTCTATGATTCATTCATTTCACTGTGTATATATACGTCCATGTTATTCATGTTCATTGCTCTCTCTCGCTTAATTTTACTCGCTTACTCGTGCTCATATTCGCTGACTCTCTCGCTCTCTCACTTGCTTGGTTGCCTTTCGGCACAACTCTTCTATGCTTGTTTAACACACCTGTAATTTTGGATATCTGTGTGTGTGGTCCCATAATAAACATAATCAACACTTCGTATTGGCCTTCTGATTATTATACCGTTGGTGCGTTATCTAGTGAAGGTTATCAAGACGATCTGTATACGAAGTTTAAGGATTATATTGAATACCCACCACCACACATTGATGTTTGGTTACATCAATAAAATCAAATACTTTGTTTTATCTCATAGAATATCATTTACTAGAAAGATCTATGTTCCTAAACTTCAATCATAAGTAATTGAAAGAAGTTATCCTACATTGTAATTAGATTAACTATTTGGAACTATACTGAATTGAAGAAAGTGCAGTTGACTGTTTGTCGCATTACCCAAACTTAGGTTTGTACTTATTCTCGTTTTAAGACAAAAATTAGAAAGATAACTGTCACTTCATGTACCACTAGACTACAATTTTTCGCTTTCCTCATGAATTTAAACTGCATATATATCAATGAGTGGTCAAATTTCAGTCTAACACACTTAACAAGAAATGTACACCACACAATAATGCCACTTATCAGTGTGTAATTTACCGTTTTCCAACTTAGTGGTATCGTAGTCATTATAAAAATTTAGTTGCTGATTTTCATCTTCTGTGTTGGAGCATTGAAATCTAAGCTAATAGGATGTCTTAAACGATTGCAATTCAGTGATCCATGTTGTGTAATTTTATTCTTCCTGACGTCACATATAGATGAAAATAGCGTTAAAATTTATTGAGGAAAATTATTATTCGTTAGTAGAATTAAGAATCTGAGCCATATAACTGCTGTAAATAATTCAGATGTTCCTTTATAAGGTTTACTGTATCTAAATTATTTGCAGTAAAATATATCACTTAAAACTGATATAACTTACATTTCTAATATATTTAAAGATTAATGTAAATGGATCTGGTTATTGTCTAGTAACAGAGTAATCATATAATTTAGAATGCATGAGATGAGTTGAGACTTGGAAGATATTGGTATAATACATTTTTCTAACTATAATTGTTTTAAGGTAATCGAAAATGAACAAACACTTAGCAGTCATGAAATGGTGAAGATTTGTAGCTCAGGTGGAGTTTTGTTCTCTAAGGTCAACAAGAACCAATCAACATCGAGGTCTACAAGACAAGCTGTGAGCCATATGTGGAGAAATTCGAACAGTTCACTTCTACCTGAAGTTTTTGCTGATGATGAAAGCTCCATAGCCAAACCATGCAGCTTAGAGAACAAAACTCCATCAAAAACTTGATAGTCATGTTATGTACTTTTCTTCTTCTTTTCCTTAAATAATCAATATTTTTAGATCTCTGTGTGCTCTCCTCAGTTGGTGTATTTCTACATGTCAATCACTACTTTATATTTCTGAGTTTTGATAGTACTTTGACATTATTTACAAACATTATGTTTATATTATGTATTGTTGGCAATAAGTACTTCAACATCATAAGACAATGTTTGTAACTTTCCTTTCGATAGCAGTTTAAACTATAAAAATACTTCTGGTTGACATTTTAACCCAAATTTATATAATTAATCTATATTTTGAACGTGAAACTAAAAAACGTATCTTCTTTCGCTATAATGAGCGTAAAAGATTTCGGTACTAATTTTAACCTGATACAAATGTAAGTTCACTCTTGGATAAGGAGGCATATGTAATAATGCACACACTTCGTGCGTTTTTTTTTTATATATTTTTTTCTAGTTATGACAAAGAGAACAAAACACTCCAATATAACTCCATGTGTCAATTGAATTTTTAGACAGTAAGCGCAATATAAAAGATGATTGCTAATTAATTATCGATACTTAGATCTTATTAAGAAAACATAAGTCTTTTGGTAACAAGATGGATCTCTAATAAGTCAGTATATTTCTGACATGATATACAGAGTATGAATGTTATGAATGTGTTAATAGCTTATAATGTAGTTTTGATTATATTAGATTTAAAAACAATAAATATCTACCTGAAATTTGTACTCATGATATCGTTCAGAAGAACGATGAAAGCTCCACGACCAAACCATCTAGCTCAGAGAACAAAACTCCATCATAATAAATATCTTTTAACATTAAAAAAAAATCCATTTCATTTCTTTTACTTTAAATATTATTCAATTCACTTTATTTATTCTATAAATATTCAGAATTTGGACGTACTTATCAATTTGAAGTGGCTGCCTACAATGGAGTTGATCTTGGTCTACCAGCTCAATTAAATATTAGTACACCTGAAGATGGTAAGATTGTTTTATTTTCTTCTTTATTCTTATTGTTATTAAACTAAGAATATTGTATTATTGATAAATAATTTTAATAGTATCATACAATTTATTTCAAGTGTTACCAAAAAACATCATATTTCCTTTTATAACAGTTTCCTACCGCTGTTACTTGTACTAATTTCTTTACTAATCACTCAGTTTCATTGACTATAAAGGTTATATCTCACTGTAAAGCATACTACTGATGTATCATACTGTTTATCAGATAATATTTTACAGAAAAATTAGCATCATTGGTTTATTCTTTTTTAAGCTTTGCAAATATCATGTGGATAGTTTATCAGACTATTCTCTACACTTAAAAAGGAAGAATGTATATGTAAAATCTCTGCGAAAGAATTTCAAAAAGCTTGAATCAGATTGCCTGGTGAAACGTTCGATTTAATTCAAATTCTCTCGCTGAGATTTTACAATTACATTCTACCTCTTTGTTATAGCCCAAAGCCGCCAATCAGAAGCAGCGAATTACCGATCTGACCAAGGACCGCGTGCGAGCAGCCTAGAGTCCTAATTGGTCCTGCTTTCCGCCCAGCCCAGCCAGTTAAATCCAGAACAACAGTCTCAGCCTCTGCAATATGAATCCTTATATTTCAAACATACTGAGTTTATATACCAATCAAACAGACCACAACGTAGCATAAAATAGAAAATAACATTTGTACAAAATTTGGCCAAATGTGACTGTGAATATGGGAGACAGTGACTAATAGACAGGGCATAATTCAAGAATGGTAAAACGTATAATAATGGTTCATAGGTCAAAATAAAGCTTACAATAAGAGGAACATGAAAATGAATAGTTTAGTTATTTAACAATTATACGATAAAAATATACGTTTAGTATTGGTCCATAAAAGGATCCCAAAGTTCATTATGTTTATAGGGACCTAACACTCTTTCATATCTCACATTTCTTACACTTGTTTATAGATTTTTACTTTTATATAAAATTGGACTTTTATACGTAATACGTCAGTGTGATGTTAGTCTTTTGGTAAACATTGTTAAAAGTATTTAAGATAAAATTTAAATTATCCGTTTAGTGCATATTTTTGTTGAATTAAAGAAGAGATCTGTTATTTATTTCCCTTTACTTTTTCTTCGATGCATTCCTACAGACCATAGGTGATGTAGGAATAAGTTACACGAAATACATGGTGTGTCAAATCATTACATGGCATTTATCTATGATGTCACTAACTTTTAAACTGAGCCCTGTTACGAAGTACAGGCTATCTGGTTAATGTATGTGGAATCATTGTGACCATTGAATAGGAACGTTAGTTATATGGTTCATAATCTATCACGATGGTAGAGATGCATACAATGCTTGCTTTGTCTTAGATATTGAGGTTAAGAACTATTTTATGCCCTATGTTGTTTTTTACTATCAGTGATACTACAAATACTACTTCTAGTATTCTAACGTTCATCTTGATAGTTTCGTTTTTCTTTGTTAATGCCATGTGTTTTAACCTGGAAGAAGCACATAAGTGACAGCTTCAGTGATATTTATTGCTGGCAGATTTCTTTGAGCGTTATTTTATTAAACATCTGATAAATTTTTCCCATTCTTCACTCAGATCTTTAAAATTAGATTCACTTATTTTTTCGAATTCCTTTGGATAATCAAACTTTTGATAATGAAATCTAATGAACTGAGTTCGGAATTGAAGTATATTTCACTGATGAGTTGTGCAACTGTCGTTACATATTTAGAAAACATTAAATCGACATTAATCTGAATAAGTTATTATTGTCTTTAGTTACCATATATTAATTCTAAACCGAATCGATCTATACATTAACAATGAGTTGATATTATGAAGTCAAACATGGTCAACGAATATTACGCAACAGTGTACATAACTTTAGTAATAGATTGAGTTTAACAGCTTTATATTTTAGAAGATGCTACATTACCATATATGTGCAGAGTATCGTTAATACATCTTCTAAGTTCTTTATTTTTATATTCCCAAAGCATGAACTTCCAAAATAATGTGCACAAAGTGCTTGACATTAATTGAGCTATGATTGAAATTCTTTTACATAAATTTGTCTATGAATGTTATCCTTAAATAAGGCCATAAGAAATGTGATTTCACTTGATCACATTCTGTTTTCGTATCGATTATTTATTTTGTTACACAACTGTCTAGACGAAACGTGATTTTCTGAAAATAGATATCTCTCACCCGATAGTTAACCACAGATTTAATGTAAACAAGTAAAAACCTTTTATAAAATTGATGGTTACAATTTTCAATCTCATAATTTGTTACAGGATGCTTAATAATCTTACAATATGTAAGTGTATTTCCCCCATTTGTTTGGTTTGAATGTTCATTTCGCACTTAAACATTGTAACATGATGTACGATCAGGACTTTTAGAAATATATTACACTATTACATCACAGTAAATGACTAATATTTGAACGAAGAATATTCCTTACGATAAATTCTCTTCCGGTTGTACAATTATATATCAGAATTATTAATCCGAAAAATTACCAGGTTGAAGGCAATGTACATCCGGATGAAGAAACCGGAGCTATATGTTCAGAAGAAATATCTTCAACCACTCCCCCTCCCCTGGCCAATCTCAAGGTCAATTATTCAATAGTAATCTTAACTATTGAATGACCTAATTTGACTATCGTACTTACGACCTTTCGTAGTCAAATGTAATATGCTCTGTTATATTTATTGTATTCTTTGCATTATTATTATTATTACTATTGGTTAAACATCATTATTAATTTCTCCAACACATGATTCATTCACTTCGCATTCATCCCTCCTTATTACGTCTGACTAATTTTTCACACAATTTAGTCTTCCACTAAACATTTGACTGAATGATAATTGTATCATTATTTCTCTTACCAGATCTGATCCATATTTATTCGGATCATGGATCTTAAATTTCACCTTACATATATGCAGATTCAAGTTAACATTCTATATGTCATATGAACATTAACAATTTTATTGTATTTTGTTTGACAATCCTAAATTCACATGGTTTAAATGATTCACTTTACCCTTAACCTGGTCATTTTTCGGATCATTAATTTGGATATATAATTGTAGAACATGAAGAGAATTTCATCGAAAAGAATATTCTTCGTTCAAATATTAGTCTTTTAATATGATGGAGAACTTTAAACGATGTTACACAGTTCTAATACATTTTATATTTTTCAGTAAACCAATCTAAATTTATGGAAAAGTATTGCTTAAATTGTTCTTAATAAGTTTTTTTTTTAATAACCGGATGTAATTAGTATTGAAACATAATTGTCGTTAGTTCTATTGTCCATCAGAAATTAGGACAATATTAAAATGAATCTGATTTATTACTAAATGAAATAAGCATATCTTGACAAACATGTCAAATAATGAATTTACGGATAACTTGTATCACAGACTGACTGAAATTTGAAAAAAATAAATAGAAACCAATAAGCATCGGACAGGTCCTTTGTCCTATTTTGGAACTCCTTAAATGTACACACGGTCATTGTGGAGAAATATATCTGAAAATTGGACTGATATTAATAAAACTGTCAACTAAACAGTGATCATATTTTCTCTTACTAGTTAGTTTAAAAATACATTCCACAAAGTTTTAGGGAGTGGTCATGCCTGGTAGTACTTAATCATGTCTAGAAATAAGAAAAAGAAAAAAGTGATGCATTATATTCCGACCTAGCAGTTTTAAAGTGTTTTGTTAGGAGTGATAATTTACTATTCTCGAGGACAGTACTGAAATCTGGTGTTTGTTCTGACGTCATTTCGAATAAACTCTGTGTACTTTAATAAAAGTTACCAAATAGAACGAAACAGTTATTGACATGAGTCCCGGAAATTCTCGGTAACCTACGCAAATAGCTTTATAATATACCTCAGATAGCTTAAATCTTTTAGAGGCATCACTAAAGTAAATTTTATTTCACCTGATTTCAGTCAATTGAACATATCTGCCTTCCATTTAATTTAGTCAGGAAAACTATTGTAATTACAATTTATAACGTTCGGTACTATATATTAAAACAGAATTATCTATAAGTGTATTAAAGGAATAAATATACACTTTAAAATCAGTTCACTTTACATCTGTTATTCTCACCAATCACTGGTCTTATACTCCATGGCATAGTTTATTGAGATTTATTACAATTTATGTCAATTGAGTGTTATATCTCATGTGAAATAAAAATTTCTTATTTCTTTCATTAAGTTTCATTAAAATTAAAAGTTTAGCCTATCGATGAACTTAAGTAAAAAATGTCTTGATGTGAACTTCAAAGGACTTAACATAATAAGATAACAGATCTAGTATCAGGATCAGTGTCTTGATCAACTATGGATAAATAGAATCTTTTAGTTAAATAAATCTAAATGAGTTGGCTAAATTAAAACAATACCACATAAAATGATAGCATTTGTAGAAACCATTTGATTTTTCTTATTAAAAGCTTCATGAATTATAAAGTGCAATTTAATAAAGTCAAGAATTTCACATATCAAGTAGAATGAAATATAATTTGTGATATTCCTTCGCAATTATTACAAACTATGAAAACTATATTGCATAATATCGCATGAAACATGTTTATTATAATAAGAGAGGGATTTTTGTGGATATTATAGTAATTTGATAGTTGAATTCATGATTCAGTTGAAGCTAGAACACGATGAAAAACCTGGAAGTACTGGACGGCCGTTTCATCCTAGTATGGGACTCCTCAGCAGTGCAGATCCACGATCCCGCCTCGTGAGATTCGAACCCAAAACCTACCGGTCTCTCTCAAGAACGCTTAACCACTAGATCACTGAGCAAGCATCAAATGGTGTTAATATCTTGCTTCAACCAATCCGTGAAGTTTGAATCTCGCGAGTCGGGATCGTGGATCAGCACTGCTGAGGAGTTTTATACTAGGACAAAACGGCAGTCCAGTGCTTCCAGGTTTTCCATGGTGGTCTAGCTTCAATTGACTCATAAATTCAACTATTGAGATATGTTTATGTTACTGATAGTTTCACTATTTTCAGAATCTATTTGCAGCTAAGACATCTTATTATGTTATTCATACATAACGTCTTACAATTTCTTCATATTTTAGTTTGTTTACTTGATAGATGTTGTTAAACATGAAATATTCAGTTTACAAAATCTACAGTAAATAATCTAACACAAATATATAGAAACTTAGTCTTACACTGTTGTTTTTGGGCAAAGAATCAATTCCTAATTTTATTCTTTACATTTTTTCTAATATAAACTAATTCAGTACCTGGAAGTTATTCACTACATGTACGTGTTAAAGGACTTTCGGCAACTGCTATAGAAGTTGCATGGACTCCACCTTCAAGACAAAAATGGACTGATGAAATTACTAGCTACCAGGTAATTATTTATGAGTTAAATATTTCTTCATAAACCTTTAAAATGGAACGACAGTTTTATGCCCTACCTACCTGATTTTTGTGTAATCTAGGATTTTTATCTGGAATTCACTTAAAAAGTGTATAACAGATCATGTGCAATTGAGTTTGTTCACAATTAATTCAATCAAGTCATTTTATTAACTTATTAACAAACTGAGTCATCCGTACAACAACAACTTATCTATATCATTGTATCTTTATTACTATTGCGAATGTATGAACATGTATGCTTGAGCATTGCTTACTGCCTACGCATTTATTCACGCTGCTAGCCTTACTACTAACCGCTTAATTGATTCTATGATTCATTCATTTCACTGTGTATATATACGTCCATGTTATTCATGTTCATTGCTCTCTCTCGCTTAATTTTACTCGCTTACTCGTGCTCATATTCGCTGACTCTCTCGCTCTCTCACTTGCTTGGTTGCCTTTCGGCACAACTCTTCTATGCTTGTTTAACACACCTGTAATTTTGGATATCTGTGTGTGTGGTCCCATAATAAACATAATCAACACTTCGTATTGGCCTTCTGATTATTATACCGTTGGTGCGTTATCTAGTGACGGTTATCAAGACGAACTGTATACGAAGTTTAAGGATTATATCGAATATCGACCGCCACAAGTCCTTTACTTGTAAAATAAGTCGGAAAGTGATTTTATCTAAGAATGTTGTAGATGACGTCTTTCATCAAACAGAATTCTGTAAATCTTAAATTGCTTCGAATATTTTATTTGAATTCATATCATATAATTGATGAAACATATGATCAATGTTGAAAGCATTGCTTAGTTTAATAAATGTATTATACTATATCTCGAATAATGACTTATACTAAACAAATTATTAGACTCCATAGTATTTGAACAGCCGTTCTATGATAATAATTAAAGTTATTACTACTACAAAACGTTTTAAAAACTAAAAACACTTAGTATTGACATCATACAATTCAGTGTAAATTATTTATTTATTTATTTGAACACATAAAGATTGGTACAGAAGGGCACCGATAACATATACGCCACACAATTCACTTGGTTTGTGTGAGGGCTGGGATACTGCCTGGGTGCCCAAACCAAAACAGCTGATTTTCTTATGGGGCCACATCCCGAGCCTGCGACCTAAAGGTCTGATTCGCAAGGGGATGCAATCTCATGGTAGCCGGTGACCAACGATTGATTCATACACCATTTGTTCCCTCAGTATCCTGGATCCAATGTACACCATTGGTTTAGAATCATGGTTTTCTGACTCTCTTAGATGGATCCTCCATATCCATCAACCCGGTTAAAGCGCTGGACATTCGCTTTTTTTGTCCTCTCGATTTCGTAAACAAAACCTCCACCTCGAGAAAGCAATAAGTAGAACTTCCTTGACAGTGGCTGTATACACGTGGCCATATGAGAGCATTTTGAGAGGGAGTGCTAAATCTCCCAAATCTCGGCCGTACTAGTTCATTTGAGAGCTCATGAAAATCTATTTGCATTATCCATAATAGATTAAAATAAGTCATCATATATATCCAGTACACGGATACTGGCTAAATATAATTACTTTTTTAATACAAAAGTATACTCGTAATAATATAGAATAAAATTAGTAACTTTTTAAAATTAAATTGTTAAGGAATTGATGATAAGTTCATAATGTAACAATAACACCAATAATTAACTTTTTTTTCTTTCAAATTTCATATAAATTAGGTTAAATATTTTCAACCAAGTGCACCAAATGAAACTGAAATTATCACAACAACACAAGAACCATTATTACAAATTGAAAATCTTAAAGAGAGTACATTCTATACTGTTTTAGTAAGAGCATTAACTAAAAATGGACCAGGACCATGGTCAGCAGCTAGTACAATTCGTACTACAGCTGAATGTAAATATTTCATTTTTATTTCCAATCTCATATTGGTCTTCTGTTTGAATATATATATATATATATATATATATATATATATTTCATTCGTACTTATATGTATGCCTGAATGGTAACACATTGCAAAACAAGAATAAATATTTATTTAAGCTGTTCAGTAGATAAACTATATCTGATTCCTACATTAATGTAAATAAATAACAGATAAACTAAGAATTCCAAGCCAAACGTATGATGATAGCTAGGAACTGTTGAAAAAGGTTTGATGTTTTTTTCTTTAATTGAGTGACGTATTTGTTAGTGGATAATGAAATTATGTTATTCCAAATGTTTAGGCTTATAAATTACTTCTATCATTTCATTCAAAAGTAGTTTCATATTAAACAGACACTGATTTTGTTTAGAATAGATGATTATTTTAAAGAACTAAAAGAATCATTATCAATCGCTTAATAATGTTAGTTGTCAAAACTATGAACAAGTAAACTTTCCTTATTTTTGCATTTATTATTAAAGGCGTCTTCAGAAACACAATATCTGATGTAACTCTTAAGTGTGTATTACTTCTATGATGTGCATGAATAGCGGTGAAGACGAAATTAAAATTTCAAATGAAATTCTAATTTGTAAGTGATTTAGGATTATAGGGAATTAAGGTAACTAGATTATTTACAAATGATTAGAAACAACAACACAGCTACCACCAGTTAAACTCCAAAAATAAATCAAACTAGATAGTGGTCTACATTAAAGATGAGGGTGAGGTTAGCACTAATTACAAAATGATATAAAGTCGAGTGTTTCTACTTTACTAAACAGCTAACATAACCTATTTCAATTAATAGTTTTTACGAATACTCTATGCAATTTTCTGAAAGTTTTATTGAGTCGTCTCAAAGTGTAGAACCAGCTCTCCGAGCTGCAGCAGTGATTCTCTGTCTATTTTTTTAAATCTATTTACTTAGTATCTTCTGAGTTAATTAACATTGTCATTTGAATTCAAACAAAAATATGTTTAATCTATTGTTACTTTAAATAGTACCAGAACCTCCGTCACAAATTAATGGTCTACGTATAAATCCAAGACAAATAAAAGTTACATGGAATACAATGCCTGTTGGGCCTATCACGAAACCCCAAATACCAATAACTGGATTTCGTATATTTTATTCAACAAACGAAAATACACAGGATTTGAATACATGGCAAATTTTGGATGTTGGTCCGGTTACAATGGCAACACTTGACTTATTAGATCCACAAAAGGATTATGTTATAAGAATAAAATCAAGAGGAGCAGATAGGAGGCATGGAAGATTAAGTGAACCTATTCATGTTGGGATATACAATCCACATGAAATTAATGGAGCTAATAAGGATATTAATAACTTAGCCAATTCTGGACCGGAAGATTTAAAACGAATCAGTCATTTATCATGTACATGGGTTCAAACTTTAGAGACAGCTAAACCTGGTGAGGCAAGTCTTAAAATTTCATGGAGACGTCCTCGTCAACTTGAAGGTCTTTACCAATTTGAAGTAAGTTACTCGAACAACACTTAAGTAATTTGGTTTGACATATTTTGTGTAATGTTTTTAACTGATAGTGAGTTCCTGATAGAAGCAGCTATGATCAATTGATGATAAGTTTGAAACATTTCTATCTTGAACATTTTAAATCGAAGGAAATATGATCTTACAGATGATAACTTAGATTTAATAAGACGTTTGTAACTTTGTTTATGAAATTAACGAAATTCAAACTTATAAGTGAATAGCGCTAACACTATTTTCTACCTAATTACAGATTCAGCTACTTGGATCTAAAACATATGCTGATGAACGAAGTCATCCGCATCGAATTCTGTATGAACCACGTTCAGTGGAAGTTACAACGTCAATGCTAGATCAATCTTCTAGCTCCAGTATGAACACAAATGGTGGGTACATGTCATCCACCTCAGATTATCCTCAGTATGAATTAGTTATCGATGAACTGGAAGCGAATACGGTTTATGATGTACAAATTAAGCCTATTTATTCACAACATGATCAAAGTGCGACTATAGACAGTGCAACTCCGACAGGACGTACGAGTTGTCGAACACAAATGCTTCGTAAGTGATGTTCATTATTTCTTGTGCTTTATCTAAGTATCAGAAGTATCTGACTATATCTACATAAAAGTGCTGTACACTGTATATACTTTTTATTGATGATAAAACCATAAGAGTGGCCTTTTTGAATAACTTGGCTATCTGTTCCTACCATCTAGATATTTCAAAAAGTTCTCTGTTTCTTTGTTTGTTTTAACACGTCATTGTGTCAATTAATTGCATAACCTATTCAAGTGCGTTTGTGAAAATTTTACTACCTTTCGCTGTACAAGTGACAGAAATTTACAATCGGAAACATCGTGATGGTTGGCAATGTGCATTGAAAAGAATGGATATTATTCAGATTTCGACTTCTGAACTGCTAACATCTAACTGACGATCACTCAATATTTATCATCAGGATCGATCAAGAAATAAGAATCGGAAACTCGCTGTGCTGAGAATTCTATATTGTGCCAAAAATCTAATATCGAATAAAGCCAATAATAATAATGTACATCAAAATGAGGGAAGCTTTAAATAGTAATCACCAGAAGACTCGGGATCTAGTTCTCATACTAGTTGGTATTATTCAACAGTATTGAAGAGAATAATGCTTTTTGTTTTGTTCGAACGGCTATCACTCAGTTTCATAGTCTGAAATATTACCTCAAAGCTGTTATTCGGGCTGCTCCTGGCTTCCTGCAAGAAAGATGAATTTAAGCCACTTGTTTGATTTTAGTTAAAAGATATTTCATAGATTTGTCTGACTGGAAACAACGGCACATTGTTTATTCAATACAAACGAGTAGTTGAGTGCTTTCATCGTACTCAGATGATACTATTTGATAAGATGATTGGTTAGCTTAAAATAAACAAAGTCATGTTCATTGAGTTTCGATTTGTACATAAGTTGTTTGTTCATCAATTATTGTTACAAAGTTACAGTTATTAAGTCTGGAATAAAAAAGTTACATGTTTAAACATACAATGTACATAGATTATTATGATTGATTGAGTTGATATAAGCATATATTTAAAACTCCTAATTACTTCGAAGTTTATATCTGTAATTAAAACTAGTGTAAGAAGTATCAAGAATTCCGAATTCATTCATACTCGAATTTTTACCTAAAAATAAACATTTGACAAACACACTAGAGTACATGCCTTCATTTCATAGTTACCTTTGTTATGAAATCATTCGAACATACAATATTACAGTAACAAATGATACTAGAAGATGATTTCGGTATCACTGAAAATAAACAATCTAATAAAATGGTTAAATACAGTATATTCACTTCATAATGGTCTTTTGATTTATTTCAATCTCTAGACCACTTTAAAATAAATTTTGCAATATTTGTTTTCACTTATTTTTTTGTGAATATTTAGCTCCACTTTTAGTTCCTCGACCGATACCAGTTACAGTACAACCAGAGACAGGAAAAGTAACTATGCGAGTATTTCGTGTCTCTGAAAGTCTTGGTCGTATAAGAAGATATTATTTGATTTTATGTAAAGTTCTTACAACAGATTCTTTAAATTTAACTCCGAAATCAAAAGAGTTTAATTGGCCACAAAAAGTTAGTTGTACCAAAAAACAATTTCAATTTGGTGCTATTTTGGGGATAATAAAAATTATTTTTTTTATGGTTTTTCATTTGATCTAGTTACATAGTCTGAGTAAAAACCTAGAACGATCTGTTTTCACTTGATTGGAGAATTATCTTCAAGTACTTAAATGATCATTATTCCAAACAGAAATCAAATTCCAATTATCTTATGAAGAGATTGTACTATATATTATTGTATTATCTGTTAGTATGATAGGAATCTGTTTTTCTATAAAAAGAAGCTTTGAAAAGGAATATAAAAGTAACTGAATATAATCGAATCATTAATTAAACAGAACTAGATCAATTGTTATATGGAACATATATCTGGTACGAAAATTGATACATTAACTGATAAAGTGTTTGCAATTACAATAAGACTAACATAAGAAAGCGTAAAATTTCCACTTGTAATAAACCGATAAGCTTGGTTATTCTTTACTATATATATTATTTGATTATGATTTTAAAATTTCAGAACCAGAATATTTCAACGAGAATATTTTTGAAGCCTCAACATATATATACAAGGATCAAGTACTAAGTATTGACCGATGAACTTGACTTAAACATGAATCATTGAATTCGTACTTTGTGATTTAAAATTTTATCTCAATATGACAATTAAATGCTTTGCATTTAGTTCAATACTCATTATCCCATACACAGGATTAAATAGTTAACCGGTATTTTTGATTTTCTAAATAAATTTATCAGCTAAATTTTTCATTCTAACCAAATGAAATAAATATAAATAACTAATAAGTAAAAGCTAAATATTCCGCCTGAAGCTCCTCTGAAACTACTACCGGTCCCAAGCACACGGATAAAAGAGGACGGTTGAGCATGGGGTTAGTAACCCCATTCCGTAGAAAACTAACTCGCTAAATAAAATTGCTAACCAGAAAAAAATAATTCTAAATAAGTACAAGTGTAAAATATTATTAATCATTCAGTAAACCAACATTTTTACGCAAAAATACACTTTACAAGCTTCAAGAATGTTTTTTCATTATACAAAACAATAATCTATTTTTATTTTACTAAGGAAACTAATTACTTTTCTAGAAAAATCTGATTTGTTCAAAATATTTTCTTGTGAAAAAAAATCAATATCAAATGAAACCTGAATAGATATCTGTTGGTTACTGTATATCAAAATTTGATTACGTCATTCATATTACTTTTATTTATTATAATAAATATTTTAATAATTATTGTGACATTTATTTTGTTTATATGATGTTATTCGTGATGCACTTTAATTTAAACAATAAACATGAATTCACATGGTGTTATTTATTTGGATCTTTTCATTGTTGTTTAGGTTTGAAATTGATCAGTCTCTTATAGACATATGGTGTATCCTGTGTGAATTACCTTGATATGGCTTTAAGGCTGTATATATGTCAATAAAAGACTAATCAAGTGTCATTCTAAACATCAGTGGGAAGATTCAAAGTAAATAATGACAAGTGAATTTGAACTTCACTACGTTGGACAAGCAAGTGGCTATCAGGATTTAGTAGCTAAGTGGATAATACGATGACGTTTGAAGCGGACGGTACTGGGTTCGAGTCTCGAAGTGAACACCAACTCTAGGATGTAGATACACCCAGGTGATAAGTCTCAGATAGGACGAAACGCAGGTCCTGTGTTCCACTGCTAGCCAGCATTCATCTTTGCTAATTAACATTGATTTAGAAATAAGCAGTTTTTATGGTCTATGTTAATTCCAGTTTTTCATTTAAAATTTCATTAACAGGCATGATGAAGGATGAGGAAAGAGTATACAAATAAATATCATAACTGAAATACCTACACACAGTAAAACCTTAGATGACTCATTTTGTTCTAAATAAAGTTTGGTCTAATTAGAATCTAGAATAACATGATTTTAAAAAATATTGTTTCATTATTGAATAAATTCATAAAACTACATGTAATCTTTAATTCAACCATCAGTCATTTAAAGATGAGTTTGTCTACTGAACACTTTCAATGAGAAATAGCTTGGTTGTTACTTACAGAAAAATTAGTGAGTAGATAATTCAAAGTGTTCACTTGGGGGCTTACGACTAGAAATCCGTTTCTCTGACTAAAATACAAACAATTTTTCAACTTAAATCCTTAATCCTTTTCTAACTAATATGACCACACACGGATGCTAATCAGTTGAATCTTATAAAAATATAGATAATACGTTTTTGGTAATTAGAAACAAATATTATCTTGTTACCTTCTAGAACATATCATAAAATAAACCAGTAGTATAAATATTGTGCTTGTTTTTATCAAACGGAATTTACTAAACTTTTTGGCAGAAAAAAGAAAGATAGACATAATATAAAAGGAAGTGATTAAACAAGGAAACTTCTGAAAGCAATGTACTCTTCACTGAAAACGTAAATTATTTAGTTTCTTTATGTTTTTCATTCTTCTCAAACAATTTAGAGTATATTAAATATGTGACATTCGATCAATCAGTAAAGAACAAAGAAGCTCTTCTTTTTCAGTGTTTTGAAAATAAGCGTCCATCTATATACTGTACTGAATTATAAAGTAACAAGACGGTTAATATCATTAAATAAACTCCTTTGGGTAACAATAAAAAGTCATCCATTAGTGGATGACTAATCATTGGTATATTATGGAACTTCTTTATAGTGCAAACCCATTAGGAGATTAAACCCAGAAACTTACAGGCAAACTGAGTTCATTTCACGTCTAGATTATTTGGTTTATATTTTTAGTTTCATTCAATTCATGCTACGAAGCGACGAATATTATCCATTACTATGGGTAATATTTATTTCCCGTTTAATATAAGAATAATGAAAATTTCAATGGTTGAGATGAGTCAGTTGAAGCTAGACCACCATGGAAAATCTGGAAGCACTGGACGGCTGTTCCGTCCTATTGTGGAACTCCTCAGCAGTGCGCATCCACGACCTCGCCCCTTGCGAGATTCGAACCCAGGACCTAATGGTTTCGCGCGCAAGCACTTAACCACTAGACCACTGAGCCTACATCCAATGGTGTTAATGTCTAACTTCAACTAATCCACGAAATTGAGTGACACATCCACCATTGTCATCACTGAGTTACTATCTCACAACAGACCTGCTTGAACTCCACTGTTCACTACTTCTCACTAGAACTCCAGGATATACCTCTTGAAGCCAGTCAATAGTGAGCATATGTTGATTAATATCAGACGGTGTTCCATGTTGGTCTAACTTCAAGTGACTTATGATCTCAACCATTGAAATTACTATACTATCCAGAAAACCCTTTCTAATAATATTGAAAATGTTCGATAATTTCATGTAACTTTTATGCAAATGGAATCAGTCATTCACCTCATATCTAGTGAAATCTGGTATCTTAGTGTATGAACTGTATCTAAGGTGATAAGTGGTTTCATCCTGAGTTTCACAAATGAATATCGAAAACAAAAAGGATAAAAGGTATTTATTAGCTTAATCTTCATTTTGTATTAGAGAAAAAAAGTTACTTTCATTATATAAATTTGAATTTTTCTCACCTCACCAATCACCATACACAATTTACAAACCTTTAAATTAGTTTCCAGTATGATCTTAACTACATATGGATATTCTGTTCTTTTTGTTAAAAGACATTTTACACATTTAAATATTCACGCACGTTTTTACTAATTTTTATTGAATTCTTTTTAATTTAAGCTTCATGATGCATCACAATCTTGGAATCCAAATATATTTATTGCAGCTGAATATAGTCAAGAGGCATTTGTTGGATCATATGTTGAAATTATATTAAATATGCCAACAACAGAAGTAAAGAAACGATTTAAAAGAAAAACTTTTAATAAGTCAAATGGTGTTACTAATCAAACTCATCAAATACAAAATGATAAATTAATACATTCAGAGAAACTGAATACTAATTCATTACCTGAAATTTTAGTTTATGGTAGGCAACTAATAAGAAATCAGAAATATAAAGTGAGTTTATTATTATTATTTGAATTGTTGGTTCATGTTATGATAAATTATAATCTTTATAAAATATTGTATTAGAATCACTTGGTGTTGTTTTACTTGTATCTTTCCATTGTTATTTAGGATTGCAATTGATCAATCTCATGTTGGTATATGTGCATCCTGTGCGGATGCCTTGATATAGCCTTAAGTCACAAGCTTTTTAAGCAAAGATGGATAGTGGCTAGCAGTGGAATCCAGGACGCGCGTTTTGTCCTATTAGAAGTTTAAAGAAACCATATACAAACATAAATTATATGTTTTCAGTATTCACTTAAGAGAAGAGAAAATTCAGTTTTCTATTTGTCTAGAGCATAATAATTATTTCAATATCGATTAAAGTAGATGAAAGTCTAACGATTTTGAAAACTACTAATAAATCAATGTTTACGTCTATAATTTTAAGATAAATCTCTGGAAGACCTTTAGTCACTAACGATGAGTAATTTTATTTGTGAAGTCAGGAAAATAAATGACTACTAAAAGAACTGTAAAGATGTTCCAGTTCAGTGATTTAATAATTCCCTAAATTCATTGACCATACGTCTTAGATAGTTTACTTTGAGATGGTGGAGAAGATTTGTAGCTCAGGTGGATGATTTTGGTGGTGTTTTGTTCTCTGAGCTCAGAGAACAAAACACCACCAAAATAGTTTACTTTGATAAACCTGAAGTATGTTGTCGAACGACCTTAAGGTATTGAGTTGTTTTAATCAATGAGAAAATAGTATGTATGAGTGAATAATTTCTAACCAAAGACAAAATGATTTATTAACAATATATTAATTCCAATTGATTAAGAAACTATTTTAACTGTAAGTTCTTTGGCGTTAGACTTTAGTATGAGCCTTAAGATTTAAAGTTAGGATTCAATTTATATATGCCATAGATCCTAGACGTATCATCTTGATTCTAACATCTTAAACCTAAAAGTTAAACATCATGAACATAGCATCCCCACCCTAAACTGAATCCTGCCCCTAATACTAACCCTAACAAAAATTGCGGTTAAAAATCATGTTGATTTAAATAATCCAGAAGCATATACAAAAGTTTAATTCCCGCTTTTGCAACTGTCTTTTCAGCCATTTAAAGCATTCTAACAGACAAGGTGATTGAAACAGTCATTAGTCAACAAGTTAGTTTGATGTTTGCAAGATGATGTTGAAGTCGCCTTATCGACCATGACTGATTACGCAGTAAACTTTAGGTTAGACGTAGTTTCTTATTGATACTTTCAGTTAAAAACCTTTGACATATTTTCTAACATTCACACTTAGCATTAGTTTTATCTCTTACAAAAATTTCAATAGTTTGTAAGCTTTTTAATTTCTAAGCGGACTAATTCACAGTAGCTTCTTAATACAATTAAATAAATTAGAGAATTATTACTTCATTAGGCAATAAAATTTTGAATGTTACACATATACAAAATCATATGATACAACTGGATTTGTATACTGAAATTTATTGTTAAACAAAGTTGGAATGCTAAGTGTTTGAGTAATTCGTATCAAAATCAATATCCATAGTTTTAGATAACCCAATGATACTGACAAATGTATATAAAAGGATTCTCAAAGAGAAAATATATTTGACTGAGATCATAAATCGTTCGATATTAAACCCTCATTGAAAATCTGGAATCACTGAATGGCCGTTTTGTTCTAGTATTGGACATATTTAATGAATTTTTCATGGTGTATCTGAAACTGAAAATACACAAATTATCAACCATAGAGTAAATAAGTTCTTTGTTTTATATCTTTAAAATGGGAACAGGAAATGCTAAATTTGACCAGTGATTTGAGTAGCTAGTCTTCTTAAAGCATATAAAGTAAATACTAGTAGGATAATTCAAAGTGAATAATTGCTATTATCGTCATGATTATTTGAAACTTGGCATGATTTTACTTTGACTATTCTGTATGATATTGCATAGATCTTTAACAAGTGAATTTATAGTTCCTGGCAATAAACTGTAATCACTATCTAATTTTTGATAAGATGATTTCGGCTGCTCTTTCTTCAATGAAATTCTCTTCAATTATTTAACATTTTACTCATCTTACTGAATTGTGCATACTCAAATAGACGGATGTATAACTTTAATTAAAATTAAAATACTGTCATAAGTTTTGAAACGTTGAAATCCCTTTTCCTTTTATAATCTGTTTCCTCGGTAATTGGTTTATTGCTTATCATAATTTAAATAAAGAAAACATACTTTTACAGTTTTCATTCGTCAATCATCAATTAATCAAATTTTCACTTTGATTTTATCATCATTCAAATAGAAAGCTTTAAGATATTTTTGGAAAAGTAGTCCCAAAGTTTTGGTAAAAAGACAAGTTAAGTGAGAAAAAGACCATCGAGTTTGAGTAAATGTAATTGAAAATATGAAACGATGGACTCCTGTTTAATTAACTTTCAAAATCTTGCTCTTCATAATATTTTAAGATCCAGGTCGACAATATTAACAAGATGCTTAATGTTCATTACTAACAATGAACAAGATATAAATAAATAACTGTTCGGTACTGATGAATCTTAAGACAACCTGAGCTCATGGCAAGCTTCCAATTTAACAAAGAAATCATATTTTCAAAAAGTTCATTTTGAAATACTGAAATGATTTTCATATGAAAACAAATTTCTAAAAATCATCTTCACAATAAACGACTTTTTTTCAGTATATGGTTGTGAAGATTGTTGAGTTTTAATTAACATCATGAATCGATCAATATTAGACCACCCAGGACCTCCAGTCTCGAGTTAGCACCTAACCTGTAGACCACTAAGCGAGCTTCCAACGTTGATAATGTCTGACTTCAACCATTCCACTACATTGTGCAACCACATTCTATTGTTTTTGGTGTGTAGCTACCTCCAAACTGACACGGTTGAACTCCACTGTTCCAGGAAGATAGTCGCACAGTGACGCGGATTGTTGGAAAATAGACATTACCACCGTTAGATGCGGGCTAAGTAGCCTATACGTTAAGCGTTCGCACAAGACATTGGCTGAGAGGTCCCATACTAGGACGGAAAGGCCATCCGTTGTTTCCAGGTTTTTAATGGTAGTCAAACATTGCTCGGTTGGTGATCACAATGAAGACTTTTATTTTACGGATGAAATAATAAATTCGGTCTTTTGACTGAATATTTATTATTAAAAGTTTACACGTACAGTTGGTAATATATTGAATGTATAGTACAGTTAGTGTAGAAACATTTAGAATAGATTAGCAAATAAATTAGACCAAAAGATAAAAAAGAAGAATTTAACACTATAATTAGGTAGAAATATTACTTCAAACTGGGTCAAGACTAACATATCTACTAGCTTAGTGCAGAATGCGAATAATAAATTTACATTGGTTGATCTCTTAGAGTGATGAACCTCAAGTCTCAGGCACTCTACAACTTTTCTACAGTTACTCATTCTGAAGAGTGGACATTTATGGACGTACTTTATTGGGTAGCTGTAAAACCAAAAACGATAAACTGACCGTGTATTTTTAAGACCTTTAATGTCTTTTAAATTGGAAATAATGTATTGTGAAACTCAATATAAAACCTGAAAGCCTCCAGCTAGTTTGTTATAATGTCATATACCTTGTTACATTCAATAAATTCGTATCTGTTAGACGTATGTGCTATGGGATATTAGGTGTTTACTTATTCTTAACAGTTATTTTCTTTCCTCAAATAGAGAGGATAAGTTGGTGAGTAGGATTTTGTTTTTAGCTTCTTATATTTGTAACACCAAAAGTATCAGCGGTTGATTAGATTCATACTATCGTTCTCAAGAATTGGAAACATTAGTTTGTTAAATAATATGAAATTGATATTTCAAGCAATAGGTCTTTCAACGGGTAATTTGAAGGTCGTTGTTTAAATTCTTCTTTATACTAAAGGTTTTCATGTTTTCCAATATCATTCTAGTATGATTGTCTAAATATCATTGGTTATTCAAAATATATTAATATGCTATCTTGTTTTAGAAAATAAACTTGAACTTAAATCCTTTTTATTGATTGCTTCAAAGTTCCCGTCGGTGTGCAAGACTGAAATTGATATGTTTCTTTTAGAATATATGCATCCCATGTAAACTATCTCTATACTGAAATTAAGTCACAAGTAGAGTTAGGTGGTAGCTAGTAGTAGTATCCGGAATATATTTTGTCTTTTATGGGACTTGTTAAACAGATGTACACATATCTCAGAGTTGATGACTACTCTGGGGATCGAATTGAGAGTGAACAGACACTCTGGGATACAGGTCCATTAAGAAATCCGGTCACATACTATTAACAACCATCCATATCTGCTTATAAAATCTGAATTTACTTTAAAATATGTTTAAATAAAACACATACTCATCAGTTCTTAAGTTCATAATTCAATTATTAGATTTTACACTGAATATTTTATCTGTTTTATTCAATAAAAATGTCAACCTTATTTCACTTCATGCCTTTATTTAATCCATATTACTTATAAAGTTGAATTCGAAATAGTGTTAGGAACATTTTTGAAACAGTTAACCTTAAACTCCCTTTTATTTGGGATCAATAAACTTATAGGTTTACCTGAATCTCTTCTTTCTATATTCATAGTTGTTTATATTGGATAAGGAAATTAAATGATATAATCTTATTCATCCTGTCTTGAGATATGAAATTACTGATATAAGTAATAAGTAGAATAATATAATATGCTTGAAAATAATGCGATATAATGAAAGCTAATCCTGTTGAATATTTTTTAAAATAATACTTTTATATAAGATAGTTATCTTTCTTAAAAGCTGAATTGTCCAATATTATCCTAAGGTTGTCTTTTTCTCTTTAATAAATGATTATTGTTGAATTTACCGACTTTCTACCCACAGATTATAATTGTTTCATACCAATAAATTGATCATGGAATAGATTAAACTGAGTGTTTATTTAATGTAAATGTCAGTCAATTAAGTATGATTTTATTGAATATAGTCTAGTTTAGCCGAACAAATTAGTTTATCTGATGTAATTAGCTCTTCTAGGTAAATATCTATAAAAGAAGAATAACGAAAGTATTAAAATATAAAATAAAGTTATTTGGTTTTTGTCCTTTAACTATTCTACTGATAGATTAATTTTCATTAATAAAACGTCTTTAAGAAAAATGTGATTTTGTGTACTATACGCATAAAGTTATTTAGTTTACTGGTTAATCATGATCACTTTCAGAAGTATACAAGTTTAATTTATGGAATAATGGGATGTGTGTGTATGAGAGAGAGAGAGAGAGAGAAGGATCATGACCCAATTGAATGCTAAAAATATTTGAAAAGAGTTATGACTACAATGAACAAAATAGTACAATTGACACTGATTTCCGGAAAAAAATACTAAGAATGTAACCATAATATTTAGGATATTCATAACAAGGATAATAATTCACTTGGTATTGTTTGGCTTGTATCTTCCCATTGAGGTTTAAGACTGATCAGTGGATAACGCGATGGCGTTTGAAGTGAATGGTACTAGGTTCGATTCCCAGAGTGAACATCAACTCTGAGATGCAGGTAAATCCAGCTGACGAGTCCCAAATAGGACGAAACGCGTGTCATGGATTCCATTTCTAGCCACTATCCATCATTACTTACAATAATAATAATAAAGTCTGAAGAAGGTATGAGCAAATAAAACTACTATGACGGGTAAATTCATAAATAATGCAACAACTTCAAATAATATTATGATAATAAAACTATTTATAACGTAAACTCGACTAATATTAACAGTTATGTTGATAAGATTAAATGAAAATTCATAGAATCCTTGTAAACACCACATTTCCAAAGAATATTTTCAAAATTACTTTCGGACTTAATTGTTTGTTTATTGTTGTTTTTTTATTATCAAATATCAACATTGATCACGTATTCTTTCTTGTTGATAATAAATTCTATTTTATTTCATTATTCAATCGTTTTCAAACATTCAAATTCACTATTATTTCATTTTTTCTTCTTCGGATCAATTTCTGTTAAAGTATCTTGACAGTAAACAAGCTTTTTTGTTAGTGATAGTTAAACATATTACTATATAGTATATTTAAATTTCTATACATTTTGTGAAATTATCCATAGGCGTAAATATAGTATTACCCTATTCAACGGCGAGACTGTCATTTATGAACGAACCAGTCGGATTTAGGATAACAGTTTTGTGCCCAAATTCACTCATCCATTTGGCTAAATAGAGTTCTGACATCATAGCTGATGTCAGCTCGTGATAAGAACCCTAAATGTAATTCCTAACCTTAACCATCAACTGTAAAGCATAATTCTAATTCATCACACAAGTTTATAACCCCCATTTAGTTCTAGTTATTCAGTGGACAATCTCAGGGTCAGTTTAGCGTCGCTCAAAGGTCATTCATAAATTATAGTCTCACCTCACTAATAATACTCATTTTATCACTGTGTTAATAACAAATTAATCTGATTAATAAAATAAAACCTGGTTCTGAAAAGATAAGAAATCAATTCATATAACAAAATACAATCTAACGGAAATTAAAATCAAAACAATAGTGTAAGATAAATAATTAACATTTATTTAATAGTTGAATTCATGGGTCAATTGAAGCTAAACCACCATTGAAAACCTGGAAGCACTGAATGGCTGTTTCGTCCTAGTATAGGACTCCTCAGCAATGTGATCCCGCTTCGCGAGATTCGAACATTTATTTATTTTAACTTTCAGAATTAAAATAGACTAAACATAAACTATTGAACGCTTTTTTTTCAATATTATCACTTGTTCAATAAATAAATATGAAAGGATAAACTACCATTGTGATTATATGCTTGTTTAAAAGACTATGCCAAAGGTCCTAATAGATTATATTAACAGTTTATCCTAGTTTTGCTTATTTATAAAACTATAACTGTTACTATAAAAAAGTATAAACTTGTGCAAAAATAATGAATAATTTTCTATTTATTATTATGTAAACAATTTTTTTTGTTTAGAGTCAAGTGTGTATAAAATAGAAGTTCTATTCTACCATTATTCTATCACAACAACTCAAGAATAAGTATAACATTGAACAATCAAAATGTTTACAAAACAAAATCTCATTAAAAGAATATACTTGAAAGAAACTAAAAGGATTGAATAGAATAAATACAGTAAATGAAAACATTATCTATATAGATATGCATATACTATTTAGAGTTGTGATTAACCTAACTAAAGAACCATTGAATATTTAAAGAAGATAATTAAACTTAAAACCAATATCTTAGTGTTTATTAGTAAAAGAAAAAAAGTATATATCATCATAAATAGAATGACTGAGAGACCGAAGTAATTCAATTTAAAAGAGAATGAATAACAAACATTTCAAATAGGTTGGAACTTATTTTACACAAATAACTCTCAAGAATAAGCGTATTCTGTTATTGACAATAAAGGTCTTCGTCTTAGCGTTTTTCTGAATTTCATACTTCATATAATATACGAAAGAAACATCTCAGTATTCACAGACACATACAATGGAAAGTGTTTGTAATCTGATTAAAGATCGATATACCAGTTTATAAAATTCACTATAATCCTGTATACCAAATTTTTCTGTTTTAAAAGCTTAACCAATGTGCTTCTATTAAATTGCTTATAAATATAACATAATTTAAAATTAGATATAATGCATTGTTCTCTATCTCTTACTTTTTCTATAATTCAGGCATTTGTTTTAGCTTGCATTTATCCAAATATGCCATCATTTGGTGGCAATACAAATACAATTTCAACAGGTTCTACTACATCATTAGATTCTTATCTATATAATCGTGAACAATCAGTAGAAGATGAAGAGAATCTTTCTAAAGAACTATGTACACCAAGTTTATGGTCAATACATTTTCAACCAGATCAAGCGATCACATATACAGATCAACAAATTGGTGATATGCATGCTAGTGAATCAATTGTAAAAGAAAATAGTGAGACAAGTGCAATGAAAATATCCAATACAAATTCTAAAAGTGAATTCTTTCCTAAATTTGCTAATAGTGCAGATATTTTCACTATAACATTAATTATAATCATTGCAACTCTTAGTATAATTGCTACGATATGTACTGCTATTGGATGTTTAATGAGGTAAGTAAACTTCTCTATCTTGTTCTTTCATTTATTTTACCTGTAAAAATATCAACATATAAATAATAGAGAGACTATAGATGTATATTATAGAAAAATCATAAATAATGACGGAACAAATGTTTACCACTCACTGGTTTTGATAGGAAACTTTCTCTACATCCAAATAAAATGTATTACTGATTGTCATCTTTTGTAAAAAAAACATAAATTATAGATAAGATTATAATTTATGGATGATTTAATGAAATTAAGATTGGTAAGTCTTGGATTTGGGCATGAAATTCATTCATTCATATAGTTAAATATCATTTTTGGGATTATGGCTGATGTCAGTTCGTAATGAAAACCTTTACTTTAATTCACAACCATAAATTCTAAGTCTAAATCCTAATTTTTCATATTAATTTGTAGCTCTCTTTTAATACTAGTGAGTAGAATAATTGTCCCAATGTCACTTTAGCGTCGCTTAAAGATCGTCAATAAATCATAATCCTACCGAATTATAGAATGATACTTGACCAATAATGAATTATAAAATGAATTACATTTTAGTCAAGTTAACAGAACAACTGAACAGGATGAAATCGAGATTAAACGTTGAAAATATGAATAATTTTGAAATGGACAACGAAATCATAACAAGTTGTATACATAAAATATTAGTTACAATTCTGTAACTAGTTAAATAACGCGATGGCGTTTAAAACGAACGGCTCTGAGTTCGAGTCCCGGCGTGGACATCAACTCTGAGATGCGGGTGCATCCAGCTGACGAGTTCTAAATAGGACGAAACGCGCGTCCTGGATCCTATTGCTAGCCACTTTGTAATTGCAGATATACTAATAATGATGTCTTGTCATATGTTTTGAAAGACATAAAGAAATAACTGCCTAAAATTGAGTTATATGATCTTGAGGTACTGAAAAACTATATTATTTTCTCTTTCGAAAGAATTTGATCAGGTTTAAACAAATTGATCATTTTTTATGTCAGTAAGAATATATCATTACTAGTCTACAGTAATGTATACACAATATGATAAAACGTTGTATCACGCAACGTTCAATTACATTAAAGTTTATTTCTGATTATCGTATTTAAGAACTTCATTACTAGATGACTACTAGTGTTGGAAATTTTTCAGGGGGTTGATGAAACTTTTCTATTTTTCTCGTCCAAGTATATTAAACCATGTGTATAATAGTTAAGTCTAGGCTGATTACAAACGATTAGACTGGCTTTGATGTCTAAAATACAACATGAATTTTTCTAAGAATTATAAAACTCCCAATGATGAATCTTCGTATGTACGAACATTAGCCTCCGAACACCTTTTTTACCACTAATAGTTATGCAGGTAGTAAAAATTAGTATATATGATCTATTGGCAAATTTTAGTTGACACTAAGCCATATTATATAACGTGTTTACTTATTCATTGAGAAATTACAAGTGCCGATGAGTTTACAGTTTATTAGTATTCGAAGTGTGTTGGAGGAAACTTGATCAACTACCAAAGTTATGGAACCTGATTTTTCATCCTTGAACAACTAGTTTTGATATAATTTAGATTATTATAAAAATGCATATAGCGTTCATATTATTTTACATTATGTGTCTATAACACTGAATATTAATTATCTATTTCTTATAACCAAAGAAGTACTATTCATTTGGCGTAAACACGGTTTATTTACTTATGATTTAATTGTACAGAAGACGTCGAACTAAACCTATAGATAATGATATGTCAATCACCTTAACACCATCAGATGGAATGTTAAAAACTCCATTAATGCCTCAATCAGTTCAGAATTTTTCGGGTACCAACGGAGCTATTGAACATGAACCAATGGATCCGGATACACCAGGTGAGAAATTCTTTTTAATTACATTTACTAACCACAATTATTTGAAATGTATATTCATATGCTTATTTTATTGAAAAGAGCAAGAACGAAGATTCTAGCAGGATAACATGGATTTATTTTATTTCGTAGGTTCTCGTTAGCTTCTTACAATCTGTGAGATTTAAAATCATAATAACATAATGGGTTTAAATTAGATGAGAGGTTAGGTTGGAAGTTATATTAAAGATATATTCGTACATTATAGCAAGGGTGTAAATAAGATTAATAGACTGAATACTGTAAATATATATATCTTATGTAAAAGAACATTCTACAGCATTGATTGTGACAACAGTTCAAACGGATAGAATCAAGTGATTACATTATGAGTAAGCATTGATAGGAATATAGTGAGTAGGGCTCAGTTGATAAAATAAGATTATTAATTTGGAAGATAGTTGTAATCAAACTCTATGATGTAATAAATGCAGGAAAGAGTTTAAAGAAAAAAAAATTTTCTTACTTACTTACTCATTTACTTACATACTTGCTCATGCTACCCCTAATGGAACATAAGCCATCGACCAGCATTATCCAACCCACTCTGTCATGGGCCCTCCTTTCTAGTTCTATTCATTTGTTGCTCATTTTTTTCACATCTGTCTCGAATTTCTGGGTGTAATATGTTCTTTGGTCTTCCTCTTTTGCTTCGGCCTTGAGGATTCCAAGTAAGAGCTTGCCTTGCGACGCAGTTGGGTGCTTTCCTCAATGTGTGTCCTATCCACTTTCAGTGCTTCTACCTGATTTCTTGCTCCACTTGAATCTGGTTTATTCTCTCTCACAGTAGGTTGTTGCTGATAGTGTCTGGCCAACGGATCTTGACTTTTATAATATTTATTATTTCTGAATTCCTTCAATATATTTCACTCATATTTATTTGTTTCTAATTAAAAATGCTGTAAACAATACACAGAGAATAAACGAATATAAACATCTTATGAGTTTGTGAATGTGTTTTACAACAGTAAGAAGTGTGTTGAAGAAACAATAGTAGCTTTTGTTAGCTGCTTACAATTTTAATCCAATGAAAAAGAATTCTTAATCTGATTGTCAAAAACAGCGTTTCATTAAATAGCTGAAATGAGAATTACTATTCATGTTATAATGTGTATTTGAGATCATTCGAAGTGTATTCTAGGAAACCTGAAACAAACTGATACAGAATTTGTTGACAATTAAAAACATTAGTTAAGCAGTAACCGTAAAATAATATATACAAGATTAAAACAAATTTAAATAAGTTACTTACTTACTTACTTACTTACTTACTTACTTACTTACTTACTTACTTACTTACTTACTTACTTACTTACTTACTTACTTACTTACTTACTTACTTACTTACTTACTTACTTACTTACGCCTGTTACTCGCAATGGAGCATAGGCCGCCGACCAGGATTCTCCAACCCACTCTATCCTGGGCCTTCTATTCTAATTGCATCCAATTCTTGTTCATTTTTCTCATGTCTATCTCCATTTCCCGGCGTAATGTGTTCTTTGCTCTTCCTCTTTTCCTTTGGCCTTCAAGATTCCATGTGAGAGCTTGTCTTGTGACGCAGATGGAAATATGTGATCGATTCAAATTCACAGTGAACCCAATGTCAATTTAAAATGTAAATGAGTTAACCAATAACCAATTAGAAGGAAACTAAAATATTTAACACAAAAAATTCACATTACCATAACAACGATCAAATTGTTAACTATTTTATTCTGAATAAATAAATTCCATTTGTGACTATGGGTTGAAAATATTTCATTATGATGAAATTAAATTGTATTCTTTAACCTCAATCATTAATTTTAGGGTAAAATAATCTGTGCACATTTTCAGTTATATGTATGGATAAAATAGATATCTTAATTTAATGTTTACAACACATAAATCATTTAAAAGATGTATGGGTCAGGATGTTGAAAAATTTATGTACTCAGAAACATTTTACTATGAAAGTTATTTTCGATTCATGTTTGTATTGGTTGTTTGAATCTTCCCAGTGATGTTTAGGACTGAAATCGATCAATCTCTTATTGATATATGAGTATCCTGTGTGAATTACCTCGATATTGCTTTAAGGGTTCACATATGTCAATATGATAGTGATCAAGCGTTACCCTGAAGATCAATGAGAAGATTCAAACAAACATTACAAAAATAAATTAACACTTCATCCTATTGGACAAGTTAGTGGCTATCACGACCCAATAGCTAGGTGAGTAACGTGATGGTGTTTGAAGCAAATGGTACTGAGTCCGAGTCCTGAAGTGAACATCAATTCTAGGATGCAAGTACACCAAGGTAATGAGTCCCAAATAGTATGAAACACGCGTCCCGGATTCCACGGCTAACCACCATTCATCTTTCCTTATAAATATATTATCATTTCAAATGATATACGATAGTCAAAATTCAGCTTCATATTGTTCTTAAACGCATCCTACAATAATGACATTTACCAATAAATCAAGAAGTTATCGGAAAACACTAGTTCAATAATGAGTTTTCCTGAATTTCACTTTAATCAAATTACCTGTGTTAGCAAGTTGCTTTCTACATTTACCGTGTTGAATAATAATAAATTTTATAAAAAGAAAAATTTTTTTTGTCAAAGTGATTTATTTGAAGTATATCTTATTCGGTATATTTACTTCTTTAACTGAATGACTTGATAGTCACTTCATTTTATGCACATTTGAAGTTTATTTTAGTCTAAATAACTAAGTTTAAACTATTCATTTTATTCATCAGTAATTTTTGTCATTTTTCAAAATAAAAATAGTTCGATTTTATCAGGGTTAAGGATTCTTAAATGATTCCTTCAATGATACTATTAGATTTATCTTGAATATGTATACATTTAACGAAGCAAGAGAATTAGTTTCCATGATCATAAACAGTTCAGTTCATTAATTGTGAATAACATGAATAACGGTGAATAACATTCAACATAAGAATTTTCTTCTAATTTATCAAAAGATATATTAGTTTTGAGCTGTAATGGATCTTTGATTAATACAGCTGGTTAGTATTAAATCTAATAGTAATTAAAAGTTTTCCGTTTGATTTTTTTTACTTTTTCTTTAATAATACTGTTGTACACATAACAGAAATATTGTGTTGTGTGCTACTTATATCGACATAAGTAGTATATAACGCTAATCAGGAATAGAATGCCTGGCGGCGGAAGAGTGAAAAGATCGAGGAGGGAAGAAAGGGGACAGAAAGCAATAGGTATGAAAATGCAGGAACCATGAAGTCTGAGACAACTGATGAAGATTTTGCAAATGAATGATTGGAGTATGGTTTTTCTATTTTACCAAAACATGGCACAAATCCATCAAGTCACTGACAAGTGGACTGAGCCATGTTGGTAGGTGTAGACTACTTGGTTGGGATTCGCGAGACGATAGCAACCGATGGTCAGATACCTTGAATGGCATAGCTTAAAATCGTTTGCAATGGTACAGGTGCATTCACTCCTTGTGTTCTCCCAAATTTTAATCTTCTGAATTCTTCATGTCCCTTTTTTCCTCTTTCCAAATTTATTTCACTGTATTATACTCCTTGAATAACATCTTCGAACCCTAATCTTTTTGATTACTGCTTATACTTTTACTACCTCTACCACTACGGGATTTGGATCGACAACTGCATCTCTGTGCTAATGTGGTATGGCAACTGGAACTGATGTACGAACGTGCGAAGTTCTACGTTATTAATGACTGACTGACTGAAAAGTAACAGTAATTTTGTGCTAAATATGATTGGGTGTCCTCATCTGTGTTCTTCACTACAATATTGCTTTCATAAAAGTACTGTATGAGTACATCATGTACATGGTGTCTTTAATCCATATTGTATTATATGTAATAATATAATATCTAATAACTACCGAATGAATTCACAAACGATGTGATAATCTTTCTTTGTTACTGTTTTTAATTTCTATAATGACAGAGCATTGATTTAATTAAAAAAACAGTCATTTCTTAGTAGAACCAATCTATCCTAAGTAATTTTTATCATTTTAGTATAAATAAAATTCTTCGTCATTAATACTTGCCTCAATAATTGTCATTCATAATTTACTGATTTCCATTTTTTTATAAGAATTTCTTCATTAAGTCTGCATGGTGGCTTTATGTATGCTTATTACCATAGATTTATGTTGTAGTGAAGGGGAACATAGGGGGAACAACCGATTATATTTAGCACAACATTACAGAGTTACTTGATAAAATAGGACAATCACACTCTAATGCTTCATTTGCAAAATCTTCATCAGTTGTCTCAGACTTCATGGTTTCTGCATTTCCATACCAATTGCTTTCTGTTCCCGTTTTACCGTCCTCGATCTTCTCAACATTCCGCTGCCAGGCATTCTATTCCTGATTAACGTTATATAGTACATATGTCGACAAAATTAGCACACACCACAGTCATCCACCCTTTTAATAAGCTGTTCTCACAGTCTTTCCGATTGCCGTACCTCTGTCTTCTTTGGTGCTGTTCGTGACGCGCACTCATGGTGCTCTTGAAACCATCTCTGCAGTTGACTGGCATTTACGTGCTTCTGCTCGTCTTCTCTCCAAATCGTGTAAACCGAGCCACGTCTCTTCGTGACAGTGTACAGTCCTTCCTACTTTGGGATCAGCTTTCTTAACCCTGGTCCCCCTGCTACGTTAGCTTTCCGTTCTCTACACTTTACCAGGTCCTCCACTGCAAAACATCTTCACGTTCTCTTCTGTTGTTCCGTCTTCTTTTTGTCTGATATTTGTTTCTTTTCCACGTTCCGTATTGCATCTCTCCTATCTTTTCTTAATCATCTTAACGACCACTTCTGTTGTTGTGGCCAGGTCTTATTATGCATCACAATGCTGTCATTGTAAAAAAATCCCTCGGTTACAAAACATTTTTCTACCGAATTTCATCTGTTATATTAAAACTTCTTGACTACTTATTTTAACCTATTTAAAAAACTGGAAATATTATTACTTCACACAATGAGTAATACAGACAAGCCGTATGGATAAGTTTATGCATGTTAATGCAGGTTTGTAATAATCGACTTCGTATGACTTACGGTCTACCTAAATGCATTTAGTTGAACGACGTTTTAAACATTGATGTAAAACTATTGTTCTGAAACTACATGAAATTTATTCACTTCACAATACAAAATGTTATTGAGAAAACAACAGTTCTAGGTAATCATCCAATTCATTTTAGCGTTTAAGATTGTATTGGACTCGATAAACACCATATTAATACACTTTTATCGGAGTTTCTCTTAATCTCAATGATTATTATAGCAAATCTCATTAAAATCATCGAAGTTTATTTAAATTTGTTTTAAAGAAAAATATCATAAACAGTTGTTCGGCTAAAACAACGAATATATAGGGATATCTTCCATGGGATCAGGTTACCACAATCTTACTTTTTATATAATACAAAATATTTTTAAACTAATGTATGGAGAAATCAGGGTTATGCTATCTCTCTCTCTCTCTCTCTCTCTATATATATATATATATATATATATATATATATATATATATATTTGAAATTTATTACTTCGTTTATCTTTCCTCTGATTATTGATTAAGGAATAAACGTTGTATCTTGTTTAGTTTTCATGAAAAGAAGGAACTTGAAAAAATAACGGTTCAAAATTAAGTACTATGCAATTAATTGTTGAGATTTGTTTTAAAAAACGTTTATTTATGCTGTTTAGGGAATGTTCAGTTTCCTTAAAAGAAACTAAATGCATGTGACATAATTGAATACTAATGTATTTAATACAACATTTAGGAAAGAGCCAGTATAAACATACTTAGTGACTAACTTTAGCCTGTTACTCCTCGCCAGCATTCTCCATTTAACACTGTCCCGAGCAATCTTTTCTAGTTCTTTCCAGTTGATATTCATCCTTTTTATGTCTGCTTCCGATTCTTGGCACAGTGTGCTCATTGACCTTCTTTTCCGTTTCCCTTCAGCGTTCCAAGTTAGCGCCTGCCTCGTGATGCAGTTTGATGATTTCCGAAATGTATGACCTATCGCCCTCAAATGTCTTTTCCTGATTTCCCCATCGGCTAATACCTAATTTGTTCTGTTTCATTGTAATCTGTTGCTGATGGTATACGGTCAACAGAAATTCAGTATCTTACGTAAACAATTGTTTATAAATACTTGCGCATTTTCAATGTTGGTTGTAGTAGTTCACGAAGTTTCATCTCCGTACAGTAGAACTGTTTTAACGTGCGTATTGAAGATTCTGACTTTGATATTGGTTGACAGTTGTTTTGACTTCCATAGTAGTTTCTTCTTCTCTGAGTAGGTCTTGAAACCTGTCGTTGAGCACTGTTTCGAATTGGTCGAGTTTGTCAGTATATCGAAGGAAGGCTGTATTGAATGTTTGTAATACTGTTTCCCCAAATGTCCATTGCTTCTTCAGCTTCACATTCATCTTGGCAACCACCAGGTAGTGGTGATCTGAAGCCACGTTAGCACCACTCTTGATTCTCACGTCTTCCACTGAACTTCTGAATATTTCACTGATACAGATATGATCGATTTGGTTGTGTGTAGTGTGATATAGTGAGACCCATGTAGTTTTGTGTATTTGTTTGTGGTGGAATATTGTACTGTCTATAACCAGTTTGTTGAATGAACATAAATTTACAAATCTATCACCATTCTCGTTGTTTACTCCCAGTCAGTCCATGTTTTCCTATGATTTCTTGATAGACGGTGTTGTCCAATATGACTTTCGCGTTTAGGAATCCCGTGGAGATCGTCAAGTCGTTTCTTGTGCACTTCTGTATGATCGACTGTAGCCTCTCACAAAACTGATCATTATCGTCTTCATTAATATTGTTGATGGGTGCGTAGCAGTGAATGGCAGTCGTTGTGATTCTTTTCTTGTTTGTTTCGAAGGATGTTTTCATGATTCTGAATGCACGAGATTCCTTTCTTATCAGTGTTTTTCGTGCTTGTTTGGACAGCATCATAGGAATTCTTTGAGTATGTGGATCGTTTTGTGCTTCATGAACAGAGTACGACAGCATTTCTCCCGAATCTAATCTATTCCGTCTAGATTGGATCCTATGTGTTTCACTTACTGTGTGAACTATCAATTTGTATCTGTTAATTTTCACAGCTATTTGATTGGTCCTCCTGGTCTCGTACATTGTTTGATCATCCCATATATGTATATTAAACGTTGCTCCGATTGTCAGAAAGTGTATCGGCCCCTTGAATTCCGAAGAATCTCATCTGTAATCAGAAGGCATCGTAATTCTTGTAAACAAAGATCCTTGAGGTCTCAGGATATGTTTAGATCATATTTCTGAGTATCGTTTTTTGCGTTAAGTTGTTTTCTACGCGATGTGGTTGCAGATGCCATGCCAAACGCTTGTCTTTTATCCGATTTCGGGATTGACAATAATCTTATATGGGCTACAGGCTAAGTTTAAAGTTCACAATTAAATAATTTTTGTGATTACATTTATGCTTGAAACTGCAATTGAAAACAATCATTTTCGATGTTTCTTTATTTTCTTTCTCTCATATATTTGAATTAAACTGTTTACTTATCAATACATTTTAAACAAAATTTAAGTGGTATATAAGCATGTACCATGAATAATTAATTTGATAATGATATGTATGAAAAAGAGATTCTATATTTTGTGTTTATCTTACTGAATAGGGTTGTTTAATGCAATTTATTAAACCTATGTTAGATAATCAAATTTATTCGTACTTTGACTATCTTGTTTGATTGGTAACTTAATATCATTTCTCACGAACATGAATCATTTATATGGAAATGACTTAGTTATAATATCATATTGGTCAAGCATACCTAAACTAGCAGAATCCAGAATTCAATTAGTTTATTGAATAGACTAAGGGTATTAAAACAATGTAATATATTGGTGGACTATATTTCGGACAATCTCTTGTTATATATATATATATATATATATATATATATATATATATATATATATATATATATATATATATATATGGATGTGTCGCTCAATTTCGTGGATTAGTTGAAGTTAGACATTAACACCGTTGGACGGCGGCTCAGTGGTCTAGTGGTTAAGCTCTCGTGCGCGAATCCAGTAGGTCCTGGGTTTGAATCTCGCAGGGGGCAGGGTCGTGGATGCGCACCGCTAAGGAGTCCCACAAGAGGACGAAACGGCCGCCCAGTGCTTCCAGATATGTATATTTGTTAAGATCTATGTATATGAATTAAGAAAATGTCAACTAAACAATTTTATTTAGCTAATGTATCGCATACTTCCGGTAATATTCCGTCTTAGAGATTCACCATTCAAATTTACCAGAAAGACCAGTTGTTTTAACAGTCCAAAATCTTCCACGAAACACTCAGTTCTATATTTAATTGTTTGCCTTTCAATAAAGAATTGTTTAGAAGCATCATGCTAAGACAGCTTCTGCGTTTTACTATCAACCCTTGATTTATTTACGCCTATAAACTCAGATCGTTAACTGCTGTGTTTATTAACTCGTCAGTTTTTAGGATATTTTCAGAAATAAGTTATCTTATTCTAATTCAGTTAATAAACCTTAAATGGAACACTGGAAATATTCTATAAGTTTCCTTAATGAATCATTCGGATCACATGTCATGCTTTTGAAGGATCAGTTCTAAAAGGTTTCAATTGTTGATGAAAAATGTTTATTCAAAGAGGAAACCTTTCTTTTAAATAATGTCATTTATTAAAACTGTACAATCATAATTACGGTTATTTAACATATATTAGTGTACTAATAGGTAGAATGCTGCTGTGTCATAAATATTCGAAAACTTCAAGTATCTATAGAAACTTTGTTAGTTCACTATTTTAATTTTAAAGCTTTCAGTTGAGTTGTATTCATAACTTTATCTAGAAATTGTCATCGGAGTTCTTTCAGTTTGTACTTTCTTCTATGTTATGCCAATCGGATTTTAGTTAAATCTAATAACTTTATTCATTAAATTATTAACTTGTTGGTTCTAAATTAAGGCGATTTTGTTATCCATTGAGGACACTTATTCTTCATAGTATAACTCAGTGCTATTTGCTTTTGATACTTTGTCGTATATACATACAAAAATATAATCCTGAAAGATATCAGGATTATTCAACAACGAGATAACGGGTTAAGTAAGATTTTACACTATCTAACACAACGCATAACTATTACTATGAATCTCTTTTTGTCAAAAGGTACAATTTTTATTATAATCATGAAATAAGTTTTGTCAATGTTTTCGATCAATAAACGAAATGAACAGGAGAACTATGAAAAACATATGAACCTTAGACAGCTGTCTTTTCATAGTCTACAATTCTTTAGTATTGTACATATCACGTAAATGAAAAAACTATTGCAGAATCCACCAAACATTATGAATTGAATATCTAAATTTATTTGCAACAAAACAACATTCAAGTAACTAATGAGCATTAAAAAGAAACTGATGAAAATTAAGGACAAAATTGAGGAAAATCATAAAAAATCCATAACTCAACAAATGGTAGACGTACAGCGATCAACTGAATTTTACACTGACTTTGTACATTCGTTTGTGTATAATAATTACGAAATGGCCGTCCAGTGCTTCTAGGTTTTCCATGGTGATCTAGCTTCAATTGACTCATGATTTCAAATATTACAAATTACATAAACGTTATTAAAAATATGTTGAGTGGATTTTATTTCATATGTACCTAATATCTGACGGTATTAATGTGTAAAGTATTTTCACTGCCTACTGGTTGAACTCAGTATTGGAATATGCTTCAGAACAAACTGAAAGCTTCTAACTAAAACTAATAATCATTCAATTTATTCTATATGAATTATGGTTTTTATTAATGTGAACAATAACTTCTTTCTTACTACTAAAATACACTGGACAATAGGATAATCAAGTACTAAGTACTTTTACATTTGTTTTTAGTATAAAAAACCAAACGACTAATGGAAATTAGTGAAGGCTTTCAATACCTTCTCAACAATGCAAATTTGTGATTTTTCTTAGTTATTTTATAATGCAGTGTAATTCCTTCGGCATAGTTTTCTTGATTATAATTTTGGAACTTATGATTTAACACGATCTCTAATTAAATGATCATCTTATGGATTTCAACACAGTGAAAATTCACATTGTTTACCAATGAAAGGAAATAATTTCAGATTGAAATTTTCTGACAACTCTTCGCTTACAAAGAATAGAGAGGTTGAAATTCTAATAAATTGTAGAGCATACTTGCGTGTATTAATCTCTATCTACTGATAATGAATTAAATTATCAAGTTTTTTTTCAATTTACTCATTTCTAGACAATCCTACACCAGTACATACACCTATACGTTCAGCAATACCGATACTACGCTTACCAGAATATGTAGCTACACTTAAACGTGACAGTGGAGTAGGCATATCAGAAGAGTATGAAAGTATTGAAACACCAAGCGACCTAACATGGAAACATGCTAATATGGAGGAGAACAGACCGAAAAATCGTTATGCCAATATCATTGCATATGATCAATCACGTGTAGTTCTTAACGAGATCAGTCGTATACCAGGTTCTGATTATATTAATGCTAATTTTATAGACGGATATCAGAAGAAAAGTGCGTATATTGCAACTCAGGTGAATGATATGTATTTTTTGATATCATAATGAAATGAAGTTCTATTTTTAGTAAATATAATTTCATATGTTAATTGCATTTATCATTACAGTGGCAGTTGATCTTTTACATTGGAAATTTCAATTACAAAAAGCTTTCCAGTTAATTCCAGATAGGCTATTTCTCATTCAAATATCCTAAAATTACTTAAGTCTAATCTTACTTCAATTATTATTGTACTGAATTTTCATTCCATACCGGTCAAGTGTTACCACACTTACGATACTCACTGTATAGCAAGTCTGCTATCATTATTATTGAAGGGTTATTTTAGTGTTTTATTTAGTAGTTATATCTTGTTTAAAGAACTAACAAGCAAATTAATAAAGAAACACGATACAATGATTATCCATAAACTTGAAATCATGCACAAGCGTCAGTTTATGTCTTTCGTTACCTAAACTATTCAGACAAACAAAAGAAAACAATTTGCTAAAGTTTAAGGAACATTTGCAATTGTAGTGACCATGTAGCTATTTTTAAAGTCCTGAATATATTTATTGGTTATTTTTGGTATTTCAACAAGATGACTTAAAAATCAGAGCGATTCCTGTTTAAAGATAGCACAAAATATCTTTAAAACATTATAAAAGGATATTGGAGATATATAGATTGCTCAATTTTGATAAACTCAGAGAAAAATCTTCTTGGCGTTAAACTGTCAGTCTTCAACAACACTCACAAAGTGTTATAAATTGTCATAGGAGTTTGTAAAACATCTTTGGAATATGTTTTACCTACATGTCAGATTTTACAGTTAATTTAGATTTCATCACTGAATGTCGGTGGATTAATAAACTTGGCTCTCAACCGGTAAAGTGTAGTTTAGTGGCCCGATGTCTGACTCTATATGGATCGTATGAAGGGTTGTTGAAATATACATATCGCTAATCCCCGTATATGATCATTGACTTAACTCGCGTTAGTGAATAACGGAATTAAATTAGTCAAATACGAGAATGAAGTTTTGGATAGTTACATTTTGTACACTTTTTGATCGAGACAAACGATCCAAGAAACGAAGCAAAGAAAGCGAAGAGAAGAGAACGAAGCGAAATGAAGCTGAGTGGATATTGTGTGTGAGCCAACTCCATTTAATCGAGCGTGAATCGATATTTATAGTCAGAACAAAAATAAGTTACAGACATGTGATAAGTAGAATGAGATGTACACACGCATCCGCTCATATAAAAACAGTCAAGGTTGATAAGCAAATAATTAACGAGGCCAAAACGTGACTCAAGAATGAGAGATAAATTGGCCTGTCCAGAAGCTAGGCATAAGTTATATGGGCTTAACATAGTAACCGACACTACAGCAGCTTCAAACCCTGCCTCTACTTCTTCAGTTTTCATAACTCGGTTGTGCTGCCACAATGTTTAACACAAAACCGATCACTAGCTTTTTTTAATTAATTTGATTTCTCTTAAAGTGTCATTGCAAAAAAGATGTTTATGTGTTAATTATGTTAGCAACAGTTATGCTGGAATAATGTCTCACTGCATAAATTTTACTGAAAACGCAGAAATGCATAATGTTAGCGAGCCAATCGAATTCATATGTTAGGATGAATATAATGTTAACTTTATGCGGGAAAAATATATAACTACAATCATGATCTGTATTCCACACTATGTAGATTAAACATTTCGAATTTAATTTTGCATGAAAATTGGCGTACCTCATATAACTTATAGTTATTGAGAATAAACTATTATCACTTGGTAATTCTGCGGAAAATAGTTTATTTATAAAGTTGAAAGTTCACACTTCAGAGTCCTAATCTTCTTCGCAAAGTCAGCGGTATAACAACTAATTCACTCTAGCTTATAATGTATACTGAGATGATATTTGTTGAAAAACAATCTAGTAAAAATCAAAGATTCTTGAAAGTTTGCTGTTCAATAATCATAAAATATGTTGATGAACTGTGAGATAAAAGTACTGTGCTTACTTGAAGATCTCTAGATTCAAATGACTGTAATTGTCAAAATATAACTACGGTCATTGTCTTTAAAGGCAAATCATCCCGTACTAATCGGAAAATAATGAAAATTCCATATCAAAAATGTGATTTCTTTTCAGTCACATTTTATATCAGATATTGCTAGCACTTAAAATAACTCCAAAACAATAAAACAAATAGATTAGGGAGTTTACCTAAGAAACAACAACAATAGATCACATAAACAAGAAAGAGAATGAAACATTAACAAATTTAACGAAATGTTTCCAAACAAATTTCAAAATCAAGTATAACCTTTTCAATCATGATAAATTTGATCTAAATGTCATTTTGTATAAATGAGTCTCATTTTCCATCACAAGGATAATAAATTATAGTCACTGACTGAGAAGATCACATTACAACGTATGAAAAATCAAATCATGGCACATATAAGATTCTTTAGATGAGTCCACTAAACAGTTTTATGAATAAATCTGTATTTACGACTATAGGCGAAACATTGTTTTGGTATTTATTTAGGGTCCATTGCCAGGTACATTTTATGATTTTTGGCGAATGGTATGGGAGCAAAACAGTCGCGTAATTGTCATGATGACACATTTAGAAGAGAGAGCACGTATTAAATGTGATCAATATTGGCCGAATAGAGGAAAAGAAGTATTCACTTTACAACAACAGCAACAATGCCAACAACAAGAGTATAACAGTAAAGTAAATTATGATATTAATTACACCACAGTGCCTACGTATACTGTGATTATAAAAAGCACACAAGAATTTGCTTACTACACATTGCGTACATTTATTCTACAACGTAATTATGAAACTAATCTACTGGAAACTGATTCAGCTGCCTTCAATCAACATCAGAGTATTAATGATTCTAATATGAATATTGAACAGCGAGAGATTAAACAGTTTCAATTCACAGCATGGCCTGATTATGGTACACCAGATTATCCTCAACCATTACTATTGTTTATACGACGTGTTGGTCAAGTACGTTCACAGTTAATGCATCATCTACAACAAGAACGCTTAATTAATGATGAGAAAGTTAATTCAAGAGAATTAAAATTATCACAATCAAGTGATATTCATAATTCCATGAATTTAAACCTTTCCGATGAAATTGGACCTTTGATTGTACATTGCTCAGCTGGGGTTGGTCGTACAGGTAATTTTGTTGCATCATTTTGTAACAATTTATTTAAGTTTTTTAGTGCTTTCATTATTTTTCAAATGTTGAACTAATCCTGACATTCATCCCATTGATTTGAAAAAACTAATAATTAACAATGGTCAGACATTCAACAATCTAACTGATTTGTAACTAGATAGATCCTGTTGTTCACAAATCCGAAAATATAGGAATGAGTATCTGTGATAGTTTTCTGTTACAATTAAAATATTTTATGTTCATGAAAAGCCTGGTCAAAAATCGTAAATTTCACTCCCTACTTCACTTTTACTGACTTGGTTTAAATTTAAACGATAATTTCTGGATTAATTTATCAAATTAACATCTTTTAAAGAAGTAGACATTTTAATAAGTGTAGATAAAAAAGCTTAATGTCTGATTAAACTAAGAAAGACCGGATCTCAGTAGAAAAGTAGGGGTGGGATAAAAGTATTAGAACTTAAAACTTTTTAAATTATGAGAACATCCCAGTAACTAATTATTTACGTACGCCTGTTACCCATCATGAAGGAGTAACACTGTTGAAAACGTTTCCTGGTACCGATAGTAGTGTGATACTTCCTTAGTTCTCACACCTGATCAGATCTCCTTACTTTGGTATATCAGTATACATGATATCCGTACTTCCAGTCTGTCGGCACTTGTCCTTATTGCAGTTACTCCTGTGTCTGACTTCAATGTTTCAGCCGGTTTGTAATCTGGTACTACTGACTTCCCACTCTTCATTTGTCTGATGACCATCCTCATTTCTTCGATTGTCTATGGATCGATATATATATATATATATATAGAGGTCTATATGGGCTGCTTTGATGTTCAGTGGGTTCAGCGTAGCTGGTCTATTGAAAAGTTATTCAAATGCTCTACCCATCTGTTCCTTTGTTGTTGAATCTCAGTGACTAGCTTGCCTTCTTTGTCCTTGACAGGTCTCTCTCCTTTACTATATTTCCCTGTCAGCTTCTTCGTCGCATTATATAGTTGTCACATATTTCCTTATCTTACAGCTGTTTTCACTATTGCCGCGAAACCTTTCACGTATTTCTGCTTGTCAGCTATAGTGCACTTTGTCAGTTGCTTGTTTGCCTCTATGTGTTGATTTTTTCAGTACATGTTCGAATGTCGTCAATTACTGTCTTCTTGTTCTTTTCTTGAATTTTGTACAGGGTTTCGCCGCAGATCCATTCCTCATGAGTATGCTTGTCGCGGCCTAGCACCTTGTGACACGATGACGTTTGTGCTTCTTTGATCCCCATACAATTGTCCTCCTTAGTAGTTTCTTCTTCTCGAAGTATATTTTATAGCTCTTGAAACCTGTCGTTGAGCACTGTTTCGAATTGGTCGAGTTTGTCAGTATATCGAAGGAAGGCTGTATTGAATGTTTGTAATACTGTTTCCCCAAATGTCCATTGCTTCTTCAGCTTCACATTCATCTTGGCAACCACCAGGTAGTGGTGATCTGAAGCCACGTTAGCACCACTCTTGATTCTCACGTCTTCCACTGAACTTCTGAATATTTCACTGATACAGATATGATCGATTTGGTTGTGTGTAGTGTGATATAGTGAGACCCATGTAGTTTTGTGTATTTGTTTGTGGTGGAATATTGTACTGTCTATAACCAGTTTGTTGAATGAACATAAATTTACAAATCTATCACCATTCTCGTTGTTTACTCCCAGTCAGTCCATGTTTTCCTATGATTTCTTGATAGACGGTGTTGTCCAATATGACTTTCGCGTTTAGGAATCCCGTGGAGATCGTCAAGTCGTTTCTTGTGCACTTCTGTATGATCGACTGTAGCCTCTCACAAAACTGATCATTATCGTCTTCATTAATATTGTTGATGGGTGCGTAGCAGTGAATGGCAGTCGTTGTGATTCTTTTCTTGTTTGTTTCGAAGGATGTTTTCATGATTCTGAATGCACGAGATTCCTTTCTTATCAGTGTTTTTCGTGCTTGTTTGGACAGCATCATAGGAATTCTTTGAGTATGTGGATCGTTTTGTGCTTCATGAACAGAGTACGACAGCATTTCTCCCGAATCTAATCTATTCCGTCTAGATTGGATCCTATGTGTTTCACTTACTGTGTGAACTATCAATTTGTATCTGTTAATTTTCACAGCTATTTGATTGGTCCTCCTGGTCTCGTACATTGTTTGATCATCCCATATATGTATATTAAACGTTGCTCCGATTGTCAGAAAGTGTATCGGCCTCTTGAATCTTGAAGATTCTCGGTTTTAATCATGAGGTGTCTTAATTATTTCCTCATCGTAGAGGGTAGAATACAAATCGTTTAATTTTGTTTTTTTTCTGGTTAAGTTCTTTGTTTTACCAATATTTGGGGCCAGCAGCAACCTTAGAAGAAGTATAAGCGGAGTTCAGTCACTGACTGAACAACAGAAATTCATCTACAAATTTCACTTATATTCCAAAATTCCTGTATCATTAATAGGTACAACATATATAAGCAGTCAAAATGGTTTTGAATTAGGTCTTCATCTAACTTTACTCTAATATACAATAATATATATGTAAATATGAAAAAATATCAAACCAATCAAGGTAAATTGTGAGTCAGCAATAACAGTGGAATAGATTACATAATTAAAACCAATACTTAAAAAGTATAGATTGATAGCATTATGATAAGTGTTCTAGTTTGTTTAATAATTTCATATATGAATATAAATTTCATCGTATGTTAGAATAAAACCCGATAAGGGTCAAATTGAAAATTTGCCTAAAACAAATTTTATTTATCATGACCACTGAATTGAGTGCTCTGATATCATACTGTCGATAGCTTTCCTATCTTGATTGGTTATCCTTTCTGTTATACATAAATTCAATTTGATGGACGATTGGTAGTTCAATTTATCCTACTGCCTAACACAAATTTCTTTTCGGTCTTGCTGTAACTGTTTACCCCAATGTTATTGCTGGAGGTTCATGCAAAACCGAACTAGTATTATGCTAAAGATATTTTTAATTACATGACTCTAGTAAATTCATTATTCTCAACTAAAATAAATGAATCTTACACAATAATTTTACAATCTTCAAAATAGATTAGAGGCTCTTTTATGACTTTAATCATTTAAAACAATATGTACAGAATTCTGTTAAATGGTTATAATTAACTTTTTTGAACTAAATAACCTTTATTATTAGGCGCATTTGTCGTTATCGATTCTCAACTTGAACGACTTAAACACGAAAATTCAGTTGATATATTTGGTGCAGTGTGCAGAATGCGTGCACAAAGAAATTTTATGGTACAAACAGAAGAACAATATGCATTTCTCTACGATGTATTTATTGAAGCAGCTGAAGTACATGGTACTGAAGTTACAGCTCATGGATTATATAATCATGTTGTGAAATTACGTCAACCTGTACCGACATGTATTTTAGCTGGTTATAATTTATTACCAAATGGTTTACAAGATAATAATCATTTGACATCATCTATAAAAATTTCAAGTTTAGAATTAGAATTTAAAGTAAGTAAATGTTTCCAAAGAAATGTTTAAATGATTGTTTGTTTTAATTTAGTCACAAATATCTTAAGTTTTTAATTTTAAGTTATATCTAACTGACTTTTATTTAAACTGTAATTAATCCAATTACATAAGTGTTTTAATACTAAATTTTTATTTGACTTATACTAGGAAATGGGAAAAAATTGTGTAAATAGTTATATAACACCCCTTAAATGTTAAATCAGCTAAGAAACTTGAAGCATCGAAACGTAAAAAACGCGATATTCCGTTAGTGTAATGATAAATAGTTCATGAATACTGAACGAAATCCCTAAGGATATACAAGTGTTATAAATACAAAGGCTATATATGAGCTTAATAAAAATTTGCAAATTACGATAGTTGAACACAACATAATTCATTTAATTTAATTTCTTCATAATATATATACAAAATAGTTGTAACTATGTTAGGGTAACAAGCAGTTTAGAGACTAATGTTTATAGGAATCAAACTCTGAACATTTAAACTTTGTGACAAATAAAACTAATTGAAACTCTTAAGTATACATCGAATGATATTTATTTTAATCTCGGTCACTTTGCGATACAACGCCATTAGTGACCTCTGCCATTAATGTTATATATCTCTCATTCTGATACATTTCATCTTAGTCATTAAAGTTGAATCAAGAGGTTCCTTGTTTATTGATTATCCTGAATAAAAATATATCAATCTCTGTAATAATTTATCTGGCTTATGGTTAGTTTGTAGGAAAATGATCCATAGCTATTTATTTACTTTTGCTTTATCCAATTCTTTAAATAATCCTACATTTCAGAGATTAAATCGTAATTTAATAAATAAACGTCAAATAACTACAGCCCTGACATATGATAACAAAACAAAAAACCGTGATTTTGACATACTCCCCTATGAATCTAATCGTGTTTGTTTATCATTAATCCGCGGAGTAAATGGATCAGATTATATTAATGCTAGTTATATAGATGGATATCGTAAGAGTCGGGCTTATATTGCAACACAAACACCTTTACCGCATACAGTAGATGATTTCTGGAGATTAATTTGGGAATGTAATTCACCTATAATAGTTGCATTTAGTGATGCTCGAGATATGAATTTAATACCAACAGATAATAATCAATATTGGCCAAGTGATAGATCGACAAGATATCAAAATTTAATGGTTGAACCTATGGTTGAATATAATATGCCACATTTTATATTACGTGAATTTCGATTAACTAATACAACAGATGGTCAATCACGTACTTTAAGACAATTTCAATTGCATGGATGGCCACATGATAGTATAGTACCTAAATCTGCTGAAGCTATTATTGACTTAATTGGACAAGTGCATAAAACTCAAATTCAATTTGGACAAGACGGTCCTATAACTGTGCATTGCAAGTAAGTAAATCTTAGATACTTTTTATAATTGTAAATATTTGGATTAATTTTTATTAGTTTACTTTCTTTTTTAAAATCTAACAAAATTATTAATTATCAGTAGTTTGCTTAACTAGTAATTAATACTCCTTAAAAGACCGCTTTGTAGTAGAAAGTATATGTTCTACAAGGAGTAAATTATAATAGTTCTCTTTCTCATATTAAATGGCCTAATAATTCACGTTTACCTTCTAGATCTTCTGTTAATTAGAATGAAAACTTTAATCAATAGTCATGATACTGTATGTAAGAATTAATTACAAATTATGTATAATAGTTTGCTTTTAATGTCCAATACTTATATCTTATATAGGTACATGTTAATGGTATAAATCTACACAACGTCTTGATAATTTCAAAATGTTAGTTATGAATCCTGAGGATATATAAGATGATCACTTTTAGTTGTGTTCAATATATATTTAACTTGAAGTGTTGAGAAGTATTACTATTTCATACAATGTACAGTTTCGTTATTTTCGTCGTAGAACGTACAGTTTAAAAAGTGCCTTGTTTATGCCAGTATTTCCATATTTCCAACATATGTGTTTTCAAAAATCCAGTAAATTTCATGGATTTTGAAGACAACATTTGACGGATTAATCAAGTGCATAGTTTCATCGGCTATTAGATAACATACTTGCTATTCTTGAGTAAGTATTTGTCTTGGAATAAGTAAAAAATAGTTATAATTAAAACACTTAAGCCAAATTGCCATTGACTTTATTTATTTATGAACGTGTACAGAATATTTATAGGTCCATGACATAAATACTCGCCTTGTCATTATCCATGATCATTCTGAATGTTTTCTAGTATTCAGTTGACTATTAAGTTCCCTATAAATGAAACAAACTTACCTATAGTTTGTTAATTGTATTTAATTAACTGTCGTTATTTCACTAAAATAATATCTGATTTCTTATTTAATTTCATCTCATTTCATTTGTATAGTACGGGATCAGGAAGAACCGGTGTATTTATATGTTTAAGTATTTTATTAGACAGAATGAGATCTGAAGGTATGGTAGATATGTTTCTGATTACACGAATGTTACGTACACAACGAATCAATACTATACAAACATCTGATCAATATGCATTTTGTTATGCAGCTACTCTTGAATATTTAGCTTCATTCGATCATTATATGAGTTGATTTGTTTTCTTTTTTTTATTTTAGTCACGAAATATAAGTACTCTACTCTTATTTTCAACCCTTTTATACTGTTAAATTTCTTTACAAATCCACTGTAAACATACCTGAATATACATAATTTAAAAAATGCATTATTCATATAATCAAGATTATTAATCAATTAAACTTGGTTATTAATAATAGAACGAAATAGAGAAGCAAAAATGCATTTACAAAATAAAAATTATATATATATATATATATATATACTACTGAATAAAACTGTACTGAAGATAATTATTGTAATAGTGTTTTGTATAGCAACTTTTTTAAATTTCGAAATGACCTGTTTTCCATAAAGCAAAAGGATCTTTATCAAATACAATTGCTGTTTATTTATTGATTTATATATATATATATATATATATATATATATATATATATATATATATATCATGTAAAATATTAGTTTCCCTAGATACAAAAGTTTCCTTTCATTTTTCAATTGTTTTTCTTCCTATTTTACTTTTGTGATACAATTTTGTTAAGGATTTTCTTGTTTATTTTCATGGATTCTTTCTCTTTTTGATTATTTCCATCTACTTTTCTCATTATATATTATCAGTTTCCATTTTTGTTCTTATTCTTGTGCATTTTCGTTTTGAAAACAACAATCTCTTTCTTGTTATTTGATCGTTTTTTTTTTGTATGTGTATGTGTGTGTGTGTATGACATTATTTCCAGAGTTTTAGGCTTATTGAAATTATCGATCCAATCGTATATGTATCATTCTCAGAAATTTATATATATATTGTATAAGTCTATCGTTTACTAAAAATCAATAATAAACGTTATGCTTTTGTTTTCAATAAGAAACGATTCTCATATCATATTGTTGTTGAATTTTAATGTATAATAATGAAAGATTGGTGGACTGGTTTTCTTATAATTGAATTCATGAGTCAATTGAAGCTATACTACCATGGAAAACCTAGAAGCACTAGACAGCCATTTTATCCTCGTATGAGACTAGTCAACAGTGCGTATCCACGATTCCGCCCTGCAAGATTCTAACCGATGATCTATCAGTCTCGCGCGCGAACACTTAACTTTTAGAGCATTGAGCTAGCCGTCATTGAAAGGTGTTATTGTCTAACTTCAACTAAACCACGAAATTGAACAACCATTGTCTTCAGTGAGTTACTATCTCACAATAGACCCGGATGAACTCCACTGGTCACTGATTCTCACAAGAACTCCAGGAAATACTTCTTTAAGTCAGTCATTAGTGAGCATACGATGATTATTATCAGAAAGAGTTCCATACTAAGACGAAAAGGTCGTCTAGTGCATCCAGGTTTTCCATAGTGGTTTAGCTTCAAATGAATCATGAATTCAACTATAAAATTAGTTTTCGTTACTTTACTTGTAATTGACTTTTTTAAAACAAAATTCACTCCACTGATTAGTTATATTTGCAGATGAAGTGAAACTAGACGTCATAAAATGTGTCTTATATATTATTTAATTTAAAAGTTTCTCTTATCCACTTACAGTAGTGAAATTAGTACTCTCATTTGTCGAATTCTATGGTATTTTGGCAGTAAGTTAACATTAAATGTGTGTATTGTTATGGCTTATGATTCAATAAAATACTGATATCTATCTGAATACAACATTTTTATGATTAAGGCTACCAAAAAAATACAATCACAAACTATTATTTTCTTCTCATCTAAAGATTAAATAAAGTAGAATCGTTCACTTCATACAAACATAAACTATAATGTTAGGTTTCATGATAAGTATATTGCTTTCAATGACAAATACATAAAAATACTTTTAGAAAAGCTCTTTTCCAAAGTTTTATCCTAGTTATCATTGACCATCAAAATGTATCTGGAATCTTATTAGAACTGATGCTGTCAGGAATATACATCCACTTGATCTAGTGACGCAATAATGTTTTCATTTAGCCAGGCGTCTTGCTGTTTACTTTCATCGGTCCAAGTGAAAGCAACAGGTACCACACTTTATACACATAATCCAATGATCAGATTTTTAAACTTCAGAAGAATGGTGTAGCAATTAAACAATGCGACACTTGTTACCGCTCGTTAACTGATCGATACCTACAGCCAGAGAATTGGAACTTTATATACGAATTTACTACAGTAGGAGTGAAAACTAAAAACTATGATATTTTGTCATTATCTTCTAGTAATACAATCCTACTAGTTTCCATAAATAGGGAATATTCGTCCTGTTCAGCTTCAAAGTGATTAACGTATTATGATCCACATTTGTATTCGTGTTCTACAAAAAGGATGTCTATTATTACCATTATTTATAAACTCACTACTTTCATGTATCCAATCTTACCTAATTATTCATTCCAAGTAATCTACAGAGTGTTTCCGTTTTATTAGATGAAATAAGTGTAATAGATCGATATAGGTATTATAAATAGTCCATAACCCTGTACTCCTTTTATGTTTCAGGTAAACTTTCTTCTTTCATTAGAAAAGTGTTTTCAAATTAATATTCAAAACATTTATCCAACAGTAAAAATCCGTGAATATGGATAGAGTCCTTACCAGGTATATATGTTTGTAAAATGTGTTAAATTATCATCTTGTCAAATAAAATAAATAAGTTGTTAGCATACATCTTAAAAAAAAGTCTTGGATTTCTTATATACATTTTTTCCTTTGAATCTTTACTGTAAAATTACTAAGACTAATTTTTTTTTGATTAACTGAACGGCCGTCCAGTGCTTCCAGGTTTTTAATGGTGATCTAACATCGATCGGTTCATAATCTCAATAAAAAAACTTAATCTCCACAACCCCTAAACTAATAAAACTAATTTGTTCATCCAAAAACATTTCCACTTTATGCGAACCTAAATATTGTTGAGTGTAACATTTTACAAGTTCTTATAAACGTATAAGTAGTACAATTACTTGTGTTTGACGAGTGGTCAAATCACTTCCATATTCAAGAATAGTAAAGTGTAAATATTCAGATTTCTGAGTATAATAGGAAGCATGTTCATTAGTCTTAATTGTAAATATAATTTCCATCATATTGACCTTTCATAAACGCAGATTCGGCTGTATATATATAAAAACTGAGTGAATATTTATATATTAACAATAGTCAAGCCAGAATATGGGAACATGATAAAACAATGTCAATTTTGTTCTGACTTATTTTAGAAATATAAGGTATGACTGATATATATAAATCAGTCATTTTGATTTTGGTATAAGTTTAAATATTAAAATTAGTGATTATTTTAAATAAGATCGAAAATACTTTGAAATGAGTAACAATATATATTGTTTATTAAATTTACTTCTCTGTTATTGTTTAACTCGTTAGTATTACTGACTTGCTGTACAATCAGCTTATAACTACCCCCTCAGATCAAAAACTATCAGGCCGGTGCAGAAAATTATGAATGCTCTTGAGGCATAAATAAAAGCAAGAGTGGTAGCAGTACTAAACATATCATGTTCACCTATTTACCAAGAAATTACACTATATGCAGTGTTCGTTCAAAAAAAATGCTTGAGTGATTTATGCATTTTACTATCTCTCAAAAATCACTGCTTGTTGCTAAAAAAAACCATTCAACTGTGATCATACAGACCTCTAAAAATTGTAAACTCTCTCAAGAATAAGCCAACAAATTCAATTTATTTCCCTGATTATACAGAAGGATTTGCAGTGACATCATCAAAATCTTCAAATTACGTAGGTTGGACTTTAAAACTAATAGGTCCTATTTTTCTATAGAAAATTTTACAACCCAAAAGCAATTCCTTGCCGACTGACCACCTACGTTTTATAAATCTACACTACCGATTGGTAACTTCAGGCATTTTAAAATACGATTAAGGAAGTAATAGTGTACTATAAAGCTTGTGACATTAGGCAATATCGTGGCAGTCCGCACAGGATGCACATATGCCAACAAGAGACGGACAATTGCAGTCCTAAATAACAGTGGGAAGTGAACAAACAACACCAAGTGAATAGTGTACTATGTTAGAGATAACATGACTGTCTTCTTATTTCACATTCTAAAATAAACTGATACTTTGTAAACACCATACGAAAAACAATTATATTTTTTTTCTATAAGGCAGGTACTCATTAGCTTTAAGGACATAACGACGATGTACATGTTCGAGTTCGAAGAATATTGTTACATAAGGGCTTTACAAGGATAATCAATTATGGGTGATTCGAAGTAAAACAAAACAGTTAAAAATGAGTTAATTAAGAGCTAAACAATTTTCGGAAATATGGTTTAAGGTAGCCATCTGAATTCATTAGTTTAGTAATCCCGTTCTAATATATCCAGTATAAATTCCGTACATTCTACCCGACCTTGACCCGTTGTAGTAACAAATATAATGACAGCGATGTAAAAAGTTTATTTATTTATTTGAACACATAAATATTGGTACAAGAATGTGCCAAATATATATGCGCCACACAAAACAATGAGAATTTAAGGGGAAGGAAAAAAAGAGAATAATAACGAAGAGAATGATGTAAGGTGATGTAATAATAATAATGGTAAAAATGGGGGAAAGGTACAATCAGAAAAAATCTTTCAGTTAAGGGAGACACAACCATCTTTTATGAAGTAAAAGAAGGTTACAGCAGGATCGCCACTGGCTTCTATTCTGAGCCATATCTGATAACGTCTCTAGCCACTGTGTAGCACCATCTCTCGGACCCCAACCAGGGAGTCGTGAAGGACCAACAGAAGCCAGTCCTTTGCAGCTTTCTTTCATGCCACGACACCATGTCATGCACTGACCACCTATCCGCTTCTTCCAACCAGTCCCAGAGTCGACAAATAATGCACGACGTGGAATTCTCTGGGACGACATTCGTAAAACATGTCAAATCCACCGGAGTCGGTGTTTCAAGATGGTGACATCGACTGCATTATCATCTCTCTGCCCGAACACACGATGCCGAACCTCTGCACTACTAACATGGTGTTGCCACTGGATGTCAGCAATCCTTCGGAGACAGCGATGATCGAACACAGAGAGTCGTCTAACATCCTCAACTCAGAGAGACCAGGTTTCACAAGCATAGAGCAAAACTGCTCTCACCGACGCGTTGTAGATCCGAACTTTTACAGCCAGACTAACATCACGAAGGCGCCAAAGATGACCCAGATTGGCATAAGCCGCTCTGGCTTTCACTATACGTACATTGATCTCATCACTCACACCCCTACCAACACTTATGCAGCTACCTATATACACGAACTTCTAAACTACTATCTGCTCACCATCCAGGATGAATACACGATTAGGATCCTGCCAGTCTTGTAGAAGTACTTTGCACTTCGAAGGTGCTAAGCTCATACCGTACCTACGGACACTGATTGACAACTGATTAAGTGCGTATTGCATGGCATGGATATCATCACACAGGAAGACAATGTCATCAGGATGGCCAAGGTCAGAAAGTCTTTCTCCAGGCATCAGATCCACACCGCCACTACTTACATCTATCAGAGCTGTTTCCAGAATGCCATCGATGGCAAAATTGAAGAGGAATGGTGAGATCGCACAACCCTGTCTAACCCCACTGCTCGAATGACACAATGGAGAAAGGTGGTTGTATATAGGGCCTTTAGGATGTTAATAAACTTCTCAAGCACACCCTTCTTCAATAGACAATCCCAGAGAACAGTCCTATCCAACGAATCGAAGGCAGCCCTGATGTCAAGAAACACAACGATTGTTGGCCTTTGATAATCATGACGGTGTTCTAACATTTGGCGGAGGGTGAAGATATGATCAATACATCCTCGACCGGAACGAAAACCAGCCTGCTCCTCGCAAGTCAATCTCTCGGGTTTTGAACAACCTATGACGTATGACGGAAGCCAATAGCTTGGACGCAATCGGAAGTAGAATTATCCCCCGATAGTTGTTACAGGAACGACGTGAACCCTTTTTAAAGATAGGGACAAATATCGACTCATTCCATGACGTTGGTACATTCTCTAGTTCCCAAACCTTTGTAAACAACGTCGTCAATTCCTTAGTCAAAAAGTCACCACCATCTTTAAAAAGAGCCGGAGGTAAGTCATCTGGGCCAGGTGATCTGTAACGCTTCAAAAATTGGAGTTCCTTGCGGACTTCCGCCTCATTTGGTGGCTCAGTCATCACCGGCCATGGAGGGAAGGACAGTCTGACCGATGTTGCCGGAGCAGCAGACCAGTTAAACTGCCCTTCGAAGAATTCGGCCCATCTTCCAAGACGTCGATGGATGTTAGTGATTGGCATCACATCATCCTCGCAGATTGTTTAGCTCACACCAGACTTCTTGCTGCCAGTGGCTCGGATGAGTCGGAAGAGCTTCCGGTAATTACCAGATGCAGCTGCTGCTTCCAACTCATTAGCACGCTCCAACCACCAGACTTCTCGGTGCTCACGCAAGCTTTGCCCAATTTCCTTACGTAACATCCTTCGTTCGTGGTCAAACTCACGGTCACCCGGAGTAGACCGACGGGCTTCAATGAGTTGTAAGGAGCCTGAAGAAAACCAGTGCTTATAAGCGGGACGTTTTGCGAACCCACAACTGACTGTACCCGCCATTTTCATGGCGTCATGAAGTTGCAAACAATGCTCATCCATACTTTTCGGTGGAATGGTAGCTAGCCTAGAAACTAGCTCGGTTCGATACTTACTTGCAACAGAAGTTGCAACCAGCCTGCTAACATCAATCCTTTGGTGGCGGTCACTTCGTTGTCCACTGAAAAGTAAGGTAAGATTGGCGCAGACCAAAGCATGGTCAGAGTCCAGATAGGTACTACAAAAGGAGCGGCAGTCTTGTACACAACCACGTCAGCGGTAGCTGATCGCGATGTGATCAATCTGAGTCCAGGCTTGAGATGCAGAGGGAGGACGCCAGCTGGCACATTGGCGATGACTGTGCCGGAGGTTAGTGCTAGCCAGAAACAGGTTGTGGTCTGTGAAAAGTTGCAGTAGACGGTCTCCGTTATCTGACCTGCGACCAACGAGTCCCCATCGGCCACCTAAACGACTCTCTTCTGTGCCTAGACGCCCGACCTGAGCATTCAAGTCTCCGGCTAGTACCACAATATCTGTCGAACGCACTTTCTGGAGAAGAACAGCTAACTAGTGGTAGAATTCATAAAGACTTTCTAAAGACATAGTCAGCCCCATCTGTTGTCCAACCTGCATAAGTGTGCGAACGTTGAAGGCAGCCAGTTTGAATGGTGCACGTGGTTTCAAAAACACTGCTTCAGTACTCATATTCGGTGGTAACATACACTTTTCAACCGGACAGTGACTCGAGAACGTTTAGATCGAGTCAAATTTCCACCAAAGACGAGCTGCTGTATAAGTCGAAAAAATAAGTATAGACGGAGAAGGAATAAAAGAGGGTGAATAATGTCGTAGTAAATAATAATAATAATAATAATAATAATAATGATAGTAATGATAATGACAATAATAGTAATGATAATAATTTGAATCATTTGATTGTTGTCCGAAGCGAGAGAAGTAGTTTCCATAGATATAGAGAGTTCATCATTTGAGTGTGGGCTATGATACTGTCCGGGTGCCCAGACCGAAGCAGGTGGTTATCTTAGGGGGCCACACCCCGAGCCTTTGACCTAAAGGTCTAACCCACAGGACAGTGAAGCATCGTAAGGAGATGCAGTCCCATGGTAGCCGGTGACCAAAAATTGGTCCATACACCATTTGTTCCCGCAGGATACTGGAGCCTATGTGCACCATTGGTTTGAGATCCGGTTAAAGCGCCGGACATTCGCTTTTCGTCCTCTCATTTTCGTAAACAACACCCCCGTCACAAGAAGGCAGTGAGTAGGACTTTCCTGGCAGAGGCTGCATACGCGTGGCCGTGTAGCACCATCTTTTATGGCTGGATGCGTTATTACGAACGATCACAAATCTGAAATAAATGAGTTCATCATAATAGTTCAGAACAAACAGACAAATCCGCAAGTGCTCCAAGAAAAATAACAAGTTAAGGGACCGTATATTACATTATCGAACGTATGCTCCACAGGCTGCTGTGCTTCCAAATCTATTTGCTCCTTGCACTACATTGAGGTTGTAGAGTGGCGTCAAGTCGTGGTTGACTATGAACATCACTGCAAGAAGGTTACGTACTAGATATCAGAAGGCGATTGGAGGTTGTAGCGAGATATATTTGTTAGCAATCTCGTGGTATCGAACGAATACCGAGACCGTGCCAAAGGAGTACAAGCGGAATCACTGAGCAAACGTGAGTGCAACATCACAATCAACGGAAAGAAGAATGTCTTTAAAACACTTAAAAAACAGGTACAGTAAAACAATCACTGGTACAACTGGTTATAAAAATAATTATTTCAATTAAGCCAATCGCGTTTTCTTGATAAAAGTAGGTCACTAAAGGTCATTAGCTGGAGGGGTGTTTAGATGGGGCGTTACGTTGATGTACTCAGGCCGAATAAACTATGAGTTTGCAGGTTCAGTGAACAAAGAATGGATATGGAAAGGTATGTACTTTTTGATCTTTAATGAAGGAATAGATAACTTGTATTACTTTCATTCGCTGAAAGTCAAGTCAGAGTTGTGCTATCACAGTGGTTGTGTAAGTTTACTGTCTTCACCGACCTCGTATTTCAGGTTAATACTATCTGCTGGGATGATCGCGGGGAGTATATTTTGTCGGGTTCAGATGACAGATGTATCGCTATTGCTAACGCTTTTTCAAAGGTTTATTATGTTAGCTGTATTAGTTTAAAAATAACGGTTTCTCCTTTCAATCAGGATTCTGAAGGTCAAAACGCCTATAATTTAAAGTTGCCTGCGTACAGTAACATTTTTACAGCGAAGTTTCTCCCTTTTTCTTGCGGAAGCGAAGTAAAGTTCAAGTCAAATTTTTAATTGCCGTAGATAGTTGTTGGCTTTAAATGCGGTTGTGTCACCCATGTTAATCCCAACTCTAGTATAAAGGATAGTCTCAAGAACATTTTCTGTCACACGTTTGCCGTGTATGACGTGAGTTTAAGTCTATGAGTGTTCACTGCATTCTACTTTTGGTTTCCGTTTCCATTTGTTATTAATCCCGATAAGTGTCTTTATGTTTATGTATATTTATATCCCTGTTCGTTAGTCAGTGCTCCTATGAAAACCTCGTTTTCGAAACAAGCTGTTCCACGCCGAGTAGTGGGGGTGCTAACTGTCGCAAGCACTACTGGGAATGGAACGCCTGAAGAAACTATTATTTCTTTTTCGAAAACTACCTACTGTCTCGAATGGTAAAAGAGCATAGTAGTTTCTGTCTAGGTGGAAACGAGAATTCCTTTTAATAATCAGATAATTCGATTCCTGTCGATATGTGTATTTCTCACCACTGAGTGCTTTCGTTATCGAACACCAGCTCAGGTGGTACTTGTTAGTGTTGTTGCTAGACCTTAATTATAAAATATGAGCGAGAAAATATATCAAGTGGTAGATAAAGGGCATGCTATTTTGATAAGATGTCTAGTCAAGTAGATCTTTTAAGCGTCTGTATAAGAGAATTTTATAGTCATTGTCGTAATTGTTTTATCTTAGTGTCCAGTTTCAGTATTTTATATGTTATGAAGATACTTTCTGTCCTGTGTACCTATGATTGCGATTAGCTCACATTACTAAAGCGTTCACTCAAAAAATGGATCAACTACCTCTATTAAGAGTACCAATAAAGCCAATTAGATTATCAACGTGAATGAAAAAACAGTTATCATCAACGAAACTTAAAACAAGATTAGGTAGTTGGATTTTAAACATATGATAAATTGCCCTGTTGTTTAGTTGACTAAAACAATATCTATTTGCTTTACAGATGTTTGATTTTATACCTTTTTACTTACACTATATCATGGTTGTTTAGCAAACGTTTTGGTGTTGTTTTCAGATTCTTACTTTGCAAGAAATGCCTACTTGCTTTATAACACTATCTCATGACCATTCAGCCACTCTTCTGGATACCAGAATCACCTCCGTGCACAAGAGTCCGAGTTGTAGTCGGGGATGCTTCAACAACACAAACTCACCATGGGTTTCAAATTTTTCTGTTGTCAATCAGTTAAAGTTTCATTTTCCAGTAACTGCTGGTGATATCCATCCTTTGAATGGATGTCGTTCAATCGCGCTGGCAACTGCCGACGGTTTTGTACGTCTTTTCGATATTCGAAAGCTCGTTTCCACTTGTGAGTCCACTATTCAATTAGTACCCAATAATAAATCCACAGTCATTACCGTGATCCTTCATCTTCAGTCTGCATATACATGCTCAGTTACTTACTATATAGCGTCTAAATTCAGCGGAGCGTTGATTTATTAGTCAACGGGTTCAACTTTCGGCCACTACGTCCCAAGTTTGAACCTCTCCCGACCTTGCTTCCGTTTGTGCGACCGGGTAGTATCATTTCCCCTCACACTTGAAGTGTGGTTCACACCTATGTACCTGGTAAACCAGTCAATTTGATTGCTGTCTTAACGTTTGGCTAATAAACGTTTATAGCAAATCAAAAGGCAATATACTGACCAGCTTTCTTGCTAGTAATAACCTTGCAGACATTCGATATTATTAGAGAACGTTATTTTTTAATAGTAGTTGCGATTATCAAAGCTTGTTCACATCACTTTCTACTTAACATTCGTTTAACTACGGATCCATATTGTTTCAGTAACTAACGTCTGATTTTATAGTGTCCTCCGCAGCTGTGGGCGACCCACCCCAACCTATGCCATTTCGTGTAGCCAGACCTCTTGGTTTACCCGCGAAGATAAATTCGACCAAAACGTTCAGATTAGATTATGGACCAGGTCATATAACGTCAGTCAAGTTTGAACCTATCTATGACAAGGATCATACTCAGTTTTGGTTACCTACTGGCCGTAAACAGTCACTTTCGTCGAATCTTGGTGGGAAACATTTACTTGTCAGTCATATGTATGCCCCTATTTTCTTGTATGATCTTTGTTCAGAAGAAACGCTTAGCGACTCTGAAGTACAGGTATGTTTTTATGCAACAGTCTTTCAAAATCAATGTGAATTAACATACTTTTACTTGATTTACTTTCCCTCACTCTGTAAAAATACTCTTTACAACTCCTGGATTTATTGGGTTTCCCTCTAACTGTATAATTATCTCAGATCGTTGTAAGTAATAAAATGATAAACTTCACGGATGTATCATGGAAGTGGTTTCTTAATTAAACTTACAGACGATCTACTTCCTGTCGCATTTGGTTCTTATTTATTCAGTAACCTTTTCTACCGTGACGCTCTTTGTTTTGTAGCTTTGCGCGTTTTCAAATAGTCTGTTACTGTAGTCGTGCTCTTCCAAGGCACAACTTGAATTCAAGAGCGTCAGTAGATGCGTTAATGCTACATTGATATCTCCCTTTATAGTAATAAACCTGTCATGAACTATTAGCTGGCATTCATACGCCAATCTTTTAACTAGTTATTTTGTTAGCGTCTAAGATATCATCATAGTAATTATTTTTACCTGGTAACTAAGTTATTTGATCATATTTAAAATCTTGGATTACTTTACGGTGCGATCTCCTCTATCCTTTTGGAAACATATATATTTACCAAGCAACTCTAAATACGAATGTCCGGCTTAAGTAAGTGACTTCGTTGAAAAGAAAATTTTCTTTGTTGAATTCTCTTTATTTTCATCCAACTAAATGACCAATAATTTTTTTGGCTGTTATTTATTAAAGCGACCTGATTGGCTACCGAATACGGATACATGCAGTCCATCATCGGAAACAGAATCTCCTCGCTCATCGGAAGGTAAGATTTCACACGAGATTTATAGATTTGGTTTCAATATTGGTAAAGAAGCCGTTAGTTTTATATATTAACTCTCGTATTACTAGCATTTATCACAAAAATATTTGGTACAGTTTCGTGTTATCCCGTCACTGTTACGATTCTCTTTGTATTCATTTACTTCATTTGTCACATAACTATAATAGTTATAATGCAGTGGTAGCGAGGATCAATAAGTATGATAATTAAAGAGGAATTCAGTACTCACTATTTGAATATTGCAAGTCACTTCAACCGTTTTCCTACACCACATTGTTGTTCATGTATTCGAGTCCAAAATGGATTTCTCAATATGACACTCCGGTAAATAACCCTCTGTTACCGACTCGTATGTAAATGTTCTTGTCCGATCAAGTTGGGAGTAAAGGCCACTTGTGCTGATAGGAAGTATACAAGCTTCATTATACTTTTATATCTGAGGTTTCAGATTTGCATCCTGATAGTAATAGCAGTTACATATTGCTTGTGTATAATCAATTTGAACTCACGGTTATACAATGGAAAGGTCATGTAGGTTAGCTTGTATTAAACCCATTCAACTACTGTATTATTTGTTTGCCCACTGTAATTTAGATACTTAATACACTATGTAAATTGCTGTGTGAATCTGATTGAGCGCGTGTCTGCACATCATTCTTTAATCTATTCTCCCTATGGTTGTAACACACAAACAATCAATAATTTATCCACAACCAATTAATACATAAATATATATGGATTTTTAACACATACTCTATCGGTTTCCTTATGTGCTTGCTTCCTGCACACTTGCGGATTTTACCAGTCTTTAACAATAAACTGTCCCTATAACTCGTATTCAGGTATTGAATAATCTCGAGTAAATCCATAATCCTACTAGGAGATTTAGCGTGCGTTAAATACTCAGTTAACGAGATACTATTCATTGGAGTCAGGTGTAGGGGAAATTAGCCTCTACAAGCTCACTTACCAAAGATTGAGGATATTGAAGGCAATTAAAATTACCCTACTGTTTACATAAACAAGAACAAATTATTAGCGCTTTAAATCTCCAAGTGTCCCTACTTATCTATGTTCTATACATGGAGACATTAAGAGTTTATTCTAAAACTTATTTTTGGTCATGGTTATTCAATAAGTATATTCGTTTGATGCCTGTCTGTATTTTATTCATCTTTATATTACAGTCTTCATAAATTATGAATTTTCACATAACTTTTGATCTGAAAGCCCACTAATCGTCGATGAAATTTTGTTTTTATTTTTGTTTCAGATAGCCTTATTTCAGATCCGAATATACGTTTAACTGTTGCTCTCTATCGGTAAGTTTCTTGTTACGTTTTTAGGCGAAATACAAGTTTAATTTCCTACTACTTCTATGAACTCTATTTCTATAAATTATGACGAAATCATTATACTATTTAATGTATTGTTTTTTTTTCTATGAACACTATCATTGCTTACAACGTACAAAAGTGTGTTAGGGACGTTGTCGTATGTAACGTAGGATATTTCAGATTACCTTGAGGAGAAATTATTATGTGTACCTCAACACTTGTCCTCAAAAATTCCAATAACTCAGGATATAAATATGTGTGTGATTTCTGTAATAAACCCTCTATGTTCAGATCAATCAATTACTCTCACACTCTTGACTCCTTGTGTGTGCAGTGAGTAGAATACGTGGTTCGAAGAAACTCACTACCGCAAACCCAGGGTAGTAAGCAAGTAGTCTACAGCAGGACCGAAAATAACAAACACTGACTTTAAATTTTATATAATCTGATCCATCGACAAATTTATATAAAGTGTGAAGGATAAGGTTCTCGAAATGATAGGGTTTCATCATATTCCAAGGCTTTTCATCAGCTGCTAACGGCTCAAACTTACATTTGTAATATTATTATTAAACGTTTTTCATACATAGCATAGTCATTGAAGCTGGGCTCGAAACGGCATAAGAAACAAGAGGATACATATTGAACGTAATACGTAAGATCGATTAGTATTTATGTGTTGAAGATGAACTATAAAGTCTAGTATAATGCTGACGTGTCATTGCTCATCACTATCCAGTAAAACATCCGTGATTGGATCAACTGATTTTCCTTCCATAACCCTTATAAAAATCCACCACAATTAAGTAGTGCGTCAGTAACACAGAAGTCAGTTAGTAAAGTTATGGTGGGTAAACTGCACAAAAGGTTAATTTTATTACGAAAAAAAGTATTTTCATAGTTTTATGGATGCTTAAAGTTACCACACAGATCTCTGCTTTGCGATAGATAATTAATATGATGTTATATCTTTCAGATGGCTCACCCAACATCGATCCAGAACAGATGAAAACGCTGTGGATGAAGCATCGACTGAACCTCAAGCAGTGTCTTCAAGTCCTGCCGAATCAACGTCTGGTCAAACTTCTTATACAGGTATAATACATAAATTTATTATTTATTGTTGTTTCAGATGTTTTTTTTTATTAGGGTTCGAAATGACAGATATGTTTCTCACTGTTTTTGGAATTAGTGTATTTAAATACCAACAATTTGTGAGTGATGTGATTGCGTAGGTACTTTTATCATGGTGTTATGTCTTCACTGGCCTTTTTGCATTTTAAATTTGAGTTGCAAAGTAGATTATTGGCATTTGTGTTGTTACAGTAGATTATTACTTTTTATGTTATGTCCATATTCATCTTCGTCAATTGTTGTTCTTTACTTTAGGCTCTCAGCGTGAACAAAAACTCCCCATCGATTACTTAACAGATGCATATATTTCTGACATCATAAATTCTTCTCCAAGATGTCGCGAAATAATGAAATATCGTGGTCGTGAATGCTGTAGTACTGTGGTATGCTGTTTTCTAAGTACATTTATTAATTCTGTTAATACTATTCACGTTTAGTTGTATGCTAATCCACTCCCTCAAATCAAATCTCATCCGTTATATTTGAATTATCCTTAACACTGAACGATATTGTACTATAAGAATATTTGTGTAGGATGATATTCAAGTTGTTTGAAAATTCTCATTTATCCCAAATCTTTAATAGATAGATGTTGCAAGTTATAGTTTGAGAGATCATAAAAATATCAGCCAATTGCTTAAGTGCTTTAATTCGTATGAATAAAGCGTATAAGTTCATATAGAGTTGAATTTTATACATTGCTGTAGTAAGATGTAGCTTTTGTTTATTTCTTACCACATTACTGTATTTCTAGATCTGATTACATTTTTCTAATCTCTTCAGATTGGGTTCCTGTCAAACTGTTTTATAAATTCCTAGCGGGATATAAATTACAGTGTGTTGGAGCACTCTAATTTGCCTATTTTTAGCTAGCCAACGTTAGCGGACAAGTGCAGAAGCTAGTGGGACTATAAATTATCGACGAATCAATAGGATTTAAGATAACAAGTCTTGAATTTCGGCTCAAAATTTATTCATGTGGTTAAATAGTATTTTGGTACTGTAACTGATATCAGTTCGTAATTAAAACTGTGACTATAATTCTAAAACAATAACTTGTAACTTCTGATCATAGGCCTTACACTCTCGAATATACCAAGCAGTTGAATTTTCTCAAGGTCACTTTGGCCTCACTCAAAGTTTGTCCATATATAGTCCCGCCGAGAAGACAAGAGTCTTTTGGTTCAAAAATAATTAATAGGTCAACTTTTTTCTTATTGTGTGAACTTAGCTATCTGCTTTTGAAAAAACATGACAAAGAACAGGCGAATGTGTAGTTATTGCGAGATGTTGCAAGGCAGTACATATACATAGCTTTCAATCGTCCATTTGCGTCTTCCGATATGTTCTGTCAATGCCGTACTTCCGCTGTATTAAAACTGTTCACTCTGTTCAACAACTTTGAGGCTACGTTCGGCAACATACTACTTACAAGCAATGTTGTGAGTAGCATCCACTGTGTTTTGTTTTAGAATTTTAGTCTAATTGCATGTATCATGATTTACTTAATTTTTCTACTGATTGAGCCAAGGGTTAGACATTTTACCTTCGTACATTATGTATTAGATAATTAAATTAAATTACCATATTTTATTGATTTACAGGTCAAAGTGTCAACATTTTGGGGGCGGAATTTTATTCTGTCCGGATCTGAATGTGGTCATTTAATTGCATGGGATCGTAATACAGGAAAGCCTGCACTTGCAATTAAAGCAGATACATCTGTAGTAAATCGAATTATTCCTCACCCTCTTTTTCCAAGTTAGTTAACATTACCACTAGTAGATTATGTTAGCGTGTAGTCTTGTGTCTTTTAATCTACTTCAAATGCGTACTTTAACAGCCTTTCCCAACAATAAATGTTTGTTTACTTTGATGTTATGACATAGGTTAAGAAAATTTTCTCTTTTACTTTCTATTTTTTTCGTGTAATATTTGTCACTCATACAGATTGAACTGACTCGACCGTTGTTGCTACCATGACGTGGTGGTCGGGCTTGCCTATCGTAATAAAGCAACCGAGCTATACTGGCTGAAACAACCGTCCCTCAAGGTCCTACCATGCCAGACAGGTCGGCTGAAGAGAGGTAAGACTAAAAGCAACAATTCTAAGGTCCGAAGGCGAAATCGTTCTGCTGACTGTACAGAGGTGTGACGACAGTAAGGTGTTTCTTTCAGACAACCAGCATGACAGCGATGCTGCCTTCCCACAAGGAGGGGTGGGGTTAGAAAAGGTCGACGCTAAAAATGCACACCTCGCCTTATCCCATGGATATCCGTCTCCGGCGGTAAGGTCTCAACAAGTACGGAGCTAACACAAAAATTACTCATAAAAAGGTTCTGTGACCGACCTCAAGCAGTTGTCCTTTGGGCACTGCGGTCACGCTCCCAGGTCACTATGACCACCTCTAATGCAATTTCATTTCAGGTACCTCCAGAAGAACCCTTCCACGGTTTGGGCAATCGGGAAGTGATAACCGCCCTCATACTTCTAACAGCACTCAAGACCACTGTATTCATAATCAACCTCCCTCTTCAATTCCTATTTATTCCTCCAACATCGACTTTCAACTCCAAACTTCCTCTTTCGGCTTCCCCCTCAAGTGTCACCATAGCCAACGATTCTAGTGCGCAAAACACTGTCCCAGGTCTACTGAAACCTGGATCTCAGTAGACAGTCGTTAGTGCGCTGTCCGACTGAACGGAACAGTAAGGATCCGAAAAGATAGGGACACTCGTCGTTGCCTCTTCGTCGTCTCTGCCTATTCTCCCACTGACTGCAGCTCAGATGATGTAAAAGATGAGTTTTACAGAAAGCTCTCCGACCTCCTCCTAAAAGTTAGGCGCGCGGATATAGTAATAGTGGCCGGTGACTTTAATGCTCAAGTAGGTAAACTAAGCGATAGGGAAATACACCTGGGTGGATCTTATAGTGTTGTGGCTCAAAGAACAGATAATGGCGACCGTCTATTGCAGCTATGCTCAGATAACCGCCTCTTTCTTGCAAATACTAACTTTAGGCATAAGGACAAACATCTTTTAACATGGAGACCCCCTAATTCGTCCCAACGTTGGACCCAAATAGATCACATCGCTATCAGCCACCGCTGGAGGGGCTCTATAGAAGACTGTTGCTCATTCTGGAACACATGCTTAGATTCAGATCATGCTGTAGTGCGAGCGCGTATTTGCTTGCGTCTTACTGGACGAAGGAAAGACGCTGCAAGGAAACCTTTTAGGGCCCTACTTAATGATAGTCAAGGTAAGAGTATATTTCAGGAACAACTAGGAAAACAGTTAGGCAGCCATGTATGTGATGCCCACCCCGAGACACAGTGGAATGATATCCGAAAAGCCGTGGAAACAGCAATGATATCTGCTAGTACGGTAACCCGTAAAGTTAGGGAGCAACACTGGATCTCAACAGCATCTATCGCACTGATAGATGCTCGGAAACTCATTCCACCTGACTCTGAACATAATGAAGAGCGGAGTCACCTTAAGCACAAGCTGAAAAGAAGCCTACGCAATGATCGCGAACAGTGGTGGGTAGCGAAAGCAAGAGAGATGGAAAAGGCAGCGGCAATAGGCAATAGTAAACAATTGTTCAGACTTGTTAAGGAAACCGGTATTAGGAAACCGACTGTTAGCGAAACGCTCTCAGAGGAAGATGGACATATTATAAATTTTCAATCCAGGAGATTGGATCGATGTGCAGAACACTTTAAGGATCAGTTCAACTGGCCTTCAGCCACAATTCTGTTTCCCACGATCTCCAGTCAACCTGAATGGCAAATTAGTGTAGGTCCTCCGACTCTTTACGAAGTTGAAAAAGCCATAGGAAATCTGAAGCGAGGGAGAGCAGCAGGCCCTCACAGGTTACTTCTGAGATTTTTAAGGATGGTGGTCCAGTATTAGCAGTGAGATTAACTGAGGTCTTAGGTAGAGTTTGGGAACTGGACGTAATCCCATCTGACTGGTCTCAATCACTGATTGTGCCAGTTTTTAAGAAAGGACAAAAGTCCTCTTGTGACAATCACAGGGGAATCAGTTTGACAAATATAGTGTCTAAAACATTAGCTTCAATGATACTTCGACGTCTAGCCAAAGCTCGTGAAGAGCAGACTAGAGAAAATCAGGCTGGTTTTCGACCTGGACGTGGTTGTATAGACCAGATATTCACACTACGTCAGGTTCTAGAACACAGACACACATTCAGACGCCCCACAATGGTAGTATTTCTCGACCTTGAGGCGGCATTCGACTCTGTTGATCGTAAGGTTCTATGGCAGTGTTTGTCAATGGAAGGAGTACCAAAGAAGTAAATTAACCTTATAAAGGCTCTCTACTCGAACACAACTGGTCGAGTGAGAGCTTATGCCGAACTGTCATCAGAATCGATTACCTCAAGTGGTGTTCGTCAGAGCTGTCCACTCTCTCCATTCTCGTTCAACTTTGTCATTGACGTACTTTTAGAGATAACACTTTCCTCGTCTAGATTTTCAGGGGTTGAACTTCTACCAGGAGGTTCACTCGTTGACTTAAAATATGCTGATGACATAGTTTTATTTGGTGAAGACACTGACAATATGCAGAGTCTTCTGACCACTCTAAGTAACAATGCAAGCATGTTCGGCATGCGATTCTTCCCCTCGAAATGCAAAATGTTGCTTCAGGATTGGGTTGCATTGACACCCGAACTAATGATAGGGAGTGAAGTAGTTGAGTGTGTCGACCGCTTCACTTATCTTGGAAGTCTCATCAGCCCTTGTGGTCTGGTGTGTGACGAAATCTCAGCACGGATACAGAAGGCTGGACTAGCTTTTACCAACTTGCGTCATTTATGGCATAGGCGAGATATCCGTCTATCAACCAAAGGATGTGTTTATTGCGCAGCAGTTCGTTCCGTCCTACTTTGTGGCAGTGAAACATGGCCGGTAAGAGTAGAGTACATTCGAAGGTTACTAGTATTTGATCATATGTGTCTTCGAAATATTGCTCGTATATCCTGGGACCATCGAGTAAGTAATGCAGTTGTTAGGAAACGGGTACTAGGTAAGGATGGCAAATCAATTGGTGAAGTAGTGAATCTTCATCAGTTGAGATGGCTGGGACACGTGTTACGTATGCCCAACGACCGACTTCCTCGACGTGCTATGTTCAGTGGTATAGGAGTAGGTTGGAAGAAAGCTAGAGGCGGCCAAACCAAAACATGGCACAAGTCCATGAAGTCACTGACAAGTGGACTGAGTCATGTTGGTAGGTGTAGACTACCTCGTTGCGGACTGCGAGATGATAGCAACCGATGGTTAGAGACCCTGAATGACATGGCTCAAAATCGTTTGCAATGGCGCAGGTGCATACACTCTTTGTGTTCTCCCAAATTTTGATCTCCTTATTCCTCCTTGTCTCTTTTTCTCTCTTCCGAAATTTATTTCACTGTATTGTACTCTTTAAGTAACATCTCCAAACACTAATCTTCCCGATTACTGCTTATACTCTTATTACCTCTACCACTACGGGATTTGAATCGACCACTGCATCTCTGTGCTAATGTGGTGTGGCAACTCGAACTGATGTACGTACGTACGATGTTCTACGTTGTTACTGACTGACTGACTGTAGGTGACATGGCTGAGGATCGATCACAATGGCGTCGGTGTATACACTCTCTGTCTTCCCTTAAACCAAGAGATTAAAATCGCTTCATATCTTTCTTTCTACGCACTAAATCTTTCTTCTTGTACTATGCCCTTATATAATAATAATAATAATAATAATAATAACTGTATATTCTGAAAATAATAATTACAGAATTAACGCCAGTTTACAGGCATGATCAATTTGATATAAATAATAACGTTAGACGTGCAGAACAAACATGTAATATATATATATAATATATATATATATATATATATATATATATATATATATATATATATATATATATATACCACTGAATTAATTACTTCTATGAATTCGGTGTTCATTTTTTTGTACTAATGCGGTATAGCAACTTGGACCGATGCATATTTGTGCCTGGTCCTACGTTGCAGCTGACTGAAATTGAACTGAAGACAGAATACCTACTTGTATTTGTTTATTTTGTTGCTCTTACAGTAATATTTTAATCTACCAATCGTTTAACTGATTTAGTGATTGCTGTCAGCGGAATTGATCGGTCCATAAAAATAATTGAACCTGATCCAAATATATACGAACAAAGTGATGTTGACGACGGTGATGACCATGGTGAATCAGCGTTTATGAAAGTAGTAAAACAACATGAAGAAGAAGCAAGTCAGGTCTGTTGACATTCTTGTCTAACTTTATCAGTATGTTCTGCACAGATAGACAAACACAAAACGAAATTACTGTATGATGTTAATTATTTATTGTTATATGTTAGGTTGTGCTTTCTAATCACTCGTAACGAAAGTTGAAAATTTAACCGAATTTTAATTACTCAATATTATTAGTTACTAAAATATCCGGGTTCGAAAGGAGGCTGTATAGTTATTTTGTATGGCAGTGCAAAAAAGGAGCGAAAAGTGTGAGATGATTTCCCGACTCAGCAACCAAGAGAAGAGAAATAAACATAAAAAACTAAATGATTAGTTTGGAAAATTAGAGTCGTTCTTTCTTTTATAACACAATGACAGACTTACAAACAAAGTCTGTAACCTGGTTTGATAGAAAATCTACAAATTAACGTTGCATACACTCATAGAAAACTTTAAGTCTCTTACTGACTGTCAAAATAAGAGTAGATTTTCATTTTAGCTGACGAACATTTAACTCACTAAATCATTTGTTCATTCGTTTACTAATTAATGTTATACAGTTATGTCAAGCAAATGAAATAAGAACAAAAAAAATGTTAAGTTCTGGTAATAATCACTTGGATAGTATCGCACGTCTACGAGCTGGTCGTGGTGAGTGCAATTTTTATTTACTTTACATCTATCAAAACTAAAGGCATTTATTATTTCATTATACACCATATTTTACTTTTATAATTGGTATCACGAACTGACTTTAGACAACCATCGTAAACCAGGAGCACAGGACAACTGTTCCTATTATGGGGCTTCGTTGTAGTGTATATCTACGATTCCACCAAGAATCAAACGCAGGACGTTCATATCTCGCGTCATCTCAACCTTTAAACTATTCAACTAACATTTTGTGGTTTGCACGTCTTACGTCAATCAATTCACGATATTCTACAACCATCTTTCTATGCTATCTGTAGTTAACTGCTTTACACGCAACGTAGTTGAACTCCACTGATCAAGTCTTTTCACTGGGTGTCCGAGAAATTATTTACAAGGGAGCAGATAATTATGATTAATATAAGGGTCGGAAAAACTGTCCAGTACTTCATGTTTCTCAGTGTATTGTAACTAAGATCACTTCATCATGTATATTATAGAATTCAGCAATCTGTACAAACCTCCTCTGCTAAAGCGTTCGTAGACTTCTCTTGATTCAAATGTGAATATCGTGATATATCCCTCATCCTAAATTTGAAGTAAATGTCGAACCAGTATAGTATAACAACTATTCGAAGAGCTGTCTCATTGAAACAGCTTCAAATATAACCCTGTTATCAACCAACTTCATAATGGCCTTCTTCACTATATCTCTGCTTCAATCAACACTGTATAATCAGTCAAATAATTACTATTTGTCCTACTTTGTCCCGGAGTATTGTAGTTCCTAATCTCGTAACCTCATTTTTGCACACCTAATTTCAGTGTTGCTCGTTTAATTGCTTCACTGTATATAGAAAATAAATTTGAATAATGTACCTACAATTTTGTCGAGATTTCTGTCTTCAGTCATCTTCTTGCAGTTAAACAACAAAATGATTATCACTAAATCAGAACTAATTTAGTCGTAGAATTAAATTTATTAATATAATCAACAACATTATTTTTCACTGACCGTGATTAGGATTTTTCAACATCAGAAAATCTAATAATATTTTCGCCAGTCGAGTTTGTATTTTCCAGTCTATAAATATTTGAATGCATTTTCTGTATAATACAGTGAATTCACAGTGAGAGATGAAACTATTCAATCAGAATGATTACAGTGGACTATATAAAGAGTGATCATCTTATTAGCAATAAGTGTTTATCACACTCTCATTTAATTTAAAAATATGATATATTAATACAATAACTAAAGCTTTGTAAAATTAATAATTTATCAAAATATCCTGAGTATTAATAAATTTGTTGTACAGTGTTATCCAATATAAAACCTACTACTAGAAGTGGATATGTAACAGCCTTATAAGTTGTACTTTCGCTCTGTATATATATATATATATATATATATATATATATATATATATATATATATGGCTCTAATAAGATGTACTATCATCCCAATATTCCTCACTACTTTACGATGATACTTTATGCTTCGTGGGTTTCAGCGTACTTGAATAACCTTTATGTTATCATTGTTTGTTTCCAAGAAGTCAAGTGTCACTTTTATTAAACCCTTATAACCTTGGGAGATGTAAACTAATATGTATTTCTGTTAATTAATATCACATTAATGACATTATGTTCTTACATTTGTACAGTTGCACGAATGATTTTACTACGGCTCGTTGAAGGAACAAACTCCACAGATTCAAGAGATACGGATACAAATACCTGAAGCTCGTCTGGCTGTGACTTTTCATGATTCTTGATCTCTGTGCTTTCAACTGACTTTTATTATTTGTCATTTATTCGGATTCAAATTCATGTTTTTGCGAATCGTCTGTGACATGCTTTTATCCCTTCTTTAAATTTCCCTTACCACAAAATTTGTTATTTAGTATTTCGTCAAATAGTCATTTATCCCTATAAGAACGACCGTATAGTACAATGAAATTATCTCTGTTTTCAATTCCCAAGTCATAAGTACGAAACTAGCTAGCTACCTAGTTATGAGATATCTGCTGTAACTTGTGTGTGTGGGGGTTTCGAGGTAATGATGTGAACGGATGTCCACTAGTAACACACTAGGCAGTACGACCGTCTTGCATCACTACAGACATCTTTATTCATCCTGCATGATTCTCATTGCTTTATAAGCGGATTAGAATGATGGGTTCATAGAGCCCAATAGCTTCGTCAAGAACATGTTGGCTTCTTTAATTGTCCTTGGTGTATTTCTAAGATGCTCACTTAGAAGAACTTATTCTTCTAAACCATCGCACAAGGAGCCGTTTGGGTATCTGCTCTCCAAACATAAAAAGCAGATTTTTTGAAAGCTTTCGAGGTATAAGGGATGTAGCCGCCACTTCTGTTGAATTGTCGTATGCAGAAACCCTGAGACACGTTTAAAGAAGGACGAAGTGAAGCTAGTCAGTCGTTAAAGTTATCTGGCCTTCGAGTTGTTGCTTTTCTTGTCCTAAGAAAACTAGACAATTGTGATATTTCCTGGATCACTGTATTGTTGCAAGCTAGGTTTTAGTCACGTGTTTTTGATTCAACAGGACTGTCGATCATACAGTGGATCTACAGTTTTTCTAAGAACAGTCCAGAAACATTATGTAGTGAAGAAAGCCACTATTCCATTTGTGTGGATGGCGTTATTATCAGTATGAAGTTCTGGAAACCAGTCACAATATCTACTAAAGAGGCTGTCAGACATGTCCGGTCGATACAAATGACTAAGATTGTCTATGATGCCTCGTTAAAAAGCCTTAGCAGCGTTCGCATACTTTACAGAAATAGACTTGGTGAAACACAAACAAATATGTCTCTCTGTCGACATAAATACACGCAAGCTGGCAACTGATGTTAGCAAGGATTGGAAATATATAAGGGAGATTGCATATAAGGGCATAGTACAAGAAGAAAGATTTAGTGCGTAGGAAGAAAGATATGAAGCGATTTTAATCTCTTGGTTTAAAGGAAGACTGAGAGTGTATACACCGACGCGATTGTGATCGATCCTCAGCCATATCACCTACAGTTACCAACCATTCGACCACGACCAAGTACTCTGTATCTACCAACATGGCTCAGACCAGAGGTGAGTGACTTCAAGCACTGATGCCACGTTTTGGTTTGGCCGCCCCTAACTTCCAGCCATCTCCAACACCGTTCAGCATTGCACGTCGTGGTAATCGGTGTTCAGGCATACGTCACACGTGGCCCAACCATCTCAGTCGATGAAGACACACAACCTGATCAACTGATTTACTACCACTCCCTAATACCCTGCGTCTAACCTCACTATTAGTTACCCAGTGATCCCAGCAGACACCAGCAATATTTCTAAGGCATCTGTGGTCAAATACTAGTAGCTTGCGATTAACCTCAACTCTTAATGGCTACGTTTCGCAGCCGTAACAGATCGAACTACCGCGCAGTATACTCGTCCCTCAATTGATAGACGGATATCTCGCCTTCGCCATAGGTGACGTAAGTTGGCAAAAGCCAAACGGGCTTTTCAAACCCGTGCTGAGATTTCGTCAGACACCAACCCATTAGGGCTGATCAAACTTCCAAGATAAGTGAAGTCGTCAACACGTTCGACTGCTTCACTCCCTTTCCTTAGTTCAGGTGTTGATGCAGACCAGTCCTGAAGCAACAACTTGCGTTTAGAAGGAGAGAAAAGTACATTCCAAACATTCTGGTATCGTTGCTCAGTGCTATCAAAAGACTCTGCATTTTATCAGCATCTTCACTAAACAGGACTATATCATCTGAGTATTCTAAGTCGATAAGTGGACCTCCTGGTAAGAGATCAATACCCGAGAATTCAGTCGATGAGAGCGTTATTTCCATCAGTAGATCTATGATGAAGTTAAATAAAAGTGGACAGCTTTGACGGACACCACTTGAGGTTGAAAAAGCAGATGACAGTTCGCCATAAGCTCTGACTCGACTAGTAATGTTCGAGTAAAGAGCCTTCACAAGTTTTATGTACTTCTGAGGTACGCCTTTCAATGACAGACACTGCCACAGAATCTCGCGGTCTACCGATTCAAATGCTGCTTTTAGGTCAAGAAAGACCACCATTGTCGGACGCCGATAAGTATGCCTGTGTTCTAGAACCTGACGAGTGGTGAATGTGTGGTCGATACAGCCACGACCAGGTCTGAAGCCAGCTTGATTCTCTCGTGTTTGCAGTTCACGAGTTTTAGTTAGGCGACCGATATTTATCGAGGCTAATATTTTAGATGCTATATAAGTTAAACTTGTAGTGACTCACATTTATCACGAGAACGCGACTGGTTTAATAAAAACAATTATTATTATAACCAACTGTACCAGTGTTTGTTTTAATGTGCTTTTGTTTGACTGTGCTAATGACAGCTATATTGTGCTTCCATTCTTATTCTCACACTTTGATTGTAACTTCGCGCGAATTCGGTTACGTTCTGTAACCAAGCTTGTATCCTGGCACGATCTCGGTATCCTTTCGATACCACGAGATCGCCAGCAAATATATATCTCGATATGGTCCATTAATTGCCTTCTGGTATTTGGCTTCTCGGGTATGTTATGGATCTATTTGGTTACGTCCAACCTTCGCCTTCTGATTTATTTGGCACGTGTTTCTTTGTAGCGGTGTTCATAGTTAACCTCAACTCGACGCCACGCTACAAACTATTCCTCTATGGTTGTCACAGGATGATTTTGTTCTTCTCTTGTCTATTGGGACGATAAGTGATAGTGACCAGTCAGATGGGATAACGTCCAACTCCCAGATTTTAACTAAAATATTAGTCAACCTAATCGCTAAAATTGGACCACCATCCTTAAAGACTTCTGGAGCCAATCCATCCGGACCAGCCGCCCTTCCTCTTTTCAGGTTAACTATAGCCTTTTGAACTTCTGCTAGAGTTGGGGGACCTACTTCAATGTACCACTCACATTGTCTGGGGATGGAGGGTAGTTGTAGAGTAGCTGAAGGCCAGCTGAACTGTTCTCTAAAATGTTCCGCCCATCGTTCTAAACGTCTGGACTGGGAGCAGATGAGAGTGTCGTCTTTTACCGAGATAGTCTCACTTACACTTGACTTATTAATTCCAGTTTATTTTATTAACCTGTAGAGCTGTCTTGTGTTCCCTATAGCCGCCGCCTTTTTCATCTCTTTTGCTTTCGTTGCCCACCACTGCTCACGGTCATTCCTTAGAATTCGGTTAACCTAGATCTGATTTGTTGTCGCTCTTCATCGTGTTCAGAGCCTGGTGAGATGAGCTTGCCAGAATCCATCAGTGCAACAGACCGTGAAAAAATCCATTGGTTCTTTGTAACCCTGTTGTTTAAATCACTAATAGATGTCACTGCTGGTTCCACATCTGATTGTATATCATTCCAAGCAGCATCTGGGTCAGCCTCGTTCTCAGAACTATCTAACTGTGACTTCAGTTGTTCCTGGAACTTACTTTTTTTCTCTTTTATCTGTCCATGAAACATGTACAGCGTTTGAGTATTTGTAGGTAGATAGCATAAGATTAGACGTTGAATGTTTGGTAATGGTCAACAGGGAAACCTACTATGATTTCACGGCTCGATCATGTAACGGTATTTATAATTCCCGCCTTATATTTATAACATTTATATTACTCTATTTGTAAGCTTTTGTGCGCCTTTGAAATCCCTTGAAGAACAATATTCCAGGCAATGAAGAATCAGTATGAGAATTGATGTGGCTTCTAAGTAAGATCAAGCGGATCAAGCGGATGTTGTATTGTGACGGATTTACAGCATACTAGGTCTGTAATTCTATTGGCCTGATATCGATTATAGACGTGGAAATGTTCAGGTTAAGTACGAAGCAGTCTTATCTTCAGCAGACAATTATGAAAGGTCAATTAAAATCTTCCACACAGCGACCATCGTTCGATGGTAGTAGTCATGACATATTGGATGTTGTACACGTTGTTTGAAAATGCTACTTCTCAGGTCTTTTGGTGAATGAAACGAATTGTGCTGTATGTTATCGTGAACATAATGCCTCAACGAATTTCACTCATCACCAAAGTTTGTAGCTGACTGCAAAGTAGATTGTATCTTGTGTATCTAATTACTATAGGTAATGTTATCATTCAAAATGTTTATTGATGAGAAGTCCTAAAATTAATTGAATTAACTGTGAATATATTGTGCTAAAATATAATCAAAAAACGTGATCTTCTTTCAGAATTTTTGATTTGTTTTTTTCTCCACTCTAAATCAGTGTTATATTTGTGGTTATTTTACAAACTGTTTATAAGTGAAATCTTATAAATTGTGTAGATATACATTTTTAGATCGTTATCTCAGGTTATCTTTTCCTAACAAACGAGTATTTACCGGTTATCATTCATGTTAACTTTCTGTCAAAGACAAATGATTTCATTCTTGTTGCCACAACGGTGTCGTTAAATGATACGTAGCTTCCCTATGTTTCACATGTGATATGACGTTTAAACATATATACAGTATTAGTAATATTTAAGGTGGTAAATACACTATGTTTTAGGCCTTATAGGAAGAATTCTTCATATTTTATCTCTTTAACTTTCTTCATTGATGGCTTCTGACCATGTTTACTTGTAGTTCCATATCCAGTTTTATGTGTTGAAACAGAAGGCCGACAACCTGTGTTAATTCTCTTCTGGTACATTTTTTAGTAGCCTGATCTTGTTTTGAACAAGAAAGTTAAAGGCATAGACATAAGGTTTTTTCCGTGTTCAAGTTTCAAGATATGATTGGGGCTAAGAGTGCTTTTGTTATCTCTTTAATTCTGAACTCATATCTTATATCCTCTGAATTGAACTGAACAAGATGGAAGAAAAACGGATGATATATCAAACCACAAATCATCTGTCATCGTTCCTGGCATCATATCTAAGTCAACTCGCATTTGGCCATAAGACAAAGTAAAACGGTTTAAATATTTTAGACTCGCATTGTTTTGGGAGTTCCTTATATTCCGGATGTGAATGAGCAATTATCCTTTTTACTTTATATAAAAGGTATAAATAAAGTATTAAACAGTGGCTTTTGGTCTAAACAAGGTTTTTAGTTTGATATCACTTTAACCATATACACAAGGTTGAACATGTTTGTATTAAAGTAGGTCCATTTCCGTCTTAAAATCCGCAAGTTTATAGTTTTTAATAGCAGTTGAATACCAAATAGGTTTAATTATATGGTTAAGACTCCTTAAAATCCATGGATTATTATGATATGCACTCAAAAGTCTCGATAATTCGCCCTTGTTATACTTATTTACTTCAACCTATCCACCCTGAAAATTGACATGCTAAACCACTTTGTCAGAAATCAATCAGAATTTAGACTACCTTATCAGTAATTTCATATTTGACTAGGGGGCACATACATGTGTATTTTTTGTCACTTTCCTCAAGATTTCGTCTTGATCATTGCTAAGAAGCATTATAAACGTAACAGTACGTAAGATTTTACTTGCACAGAGCATGTATAGTAAGAGACCTGGAACCTAGCCTTGTGTTACTCCACTAAGTACTTGTTCCCCAGGGGATCGTTTGATGCCTGTTATTTTTTTCCACTGTATCCCTCCCAAAATATCTTTGGTTTATGTTGGTAGAGGACCGAATACTCTTAAAATTCTCAGCACACAAACGAAGACCGTCACACAGTAACCAGCAATTACTTCTGCTTGGTCTTGTTCCTCCCTTGCCTCCAGACATTTACTCACATCGGTAGCCGAGTTACCGTCCCAAAGAATTTATTGTACTGTTATCGACATACAACATTGGTCTCTTTCATTGTTTGTTTGCAGTTTGAATAAATTCATTTTTGTATTTTATCTGAGCAAGATGAGTTGTGTTGATACATTTACTACGACTGACGGAGATGTCATATATTTTTTTACTTTAAACACAGAAGTGGTAGTGTTGTTTCGTCTTTGGAAATGTCCAAGGCTATCTTTATATTTGTCTTCCATATATTAGGACGGATCAACTAGTCTGTTTGGTAAAGCCCTACAGTAATGACTCTGACTATGATGACTGTGTAATCAGTTGTTCTTGTAAATGAAAGGCGCTTAATTTGGCTAACATGATCGCCATAAGTGAAGACTGAGTCCGGTACAGAAGATTGTCCATACCTAGGGGGATATACAAAAAGCTGAACCAAAGCTTGACATTTGTTCGACAAACGTATTTAGAATAGACCGATATTTTTCAGTCTGTAGCTGACAATTGAATATATTTCTTTTGTGTCGGAATTCACCGGATAAAATAAAACCAGGAATAAGTAGTTCCTAGGTATCTTGCAATTAGCACCACGAAAAAATAATTAAGAAACGTAACAATGTGTCGGGGCAACGGTGTGTTTGAATATGAGTAAAGGTAAGGTAAAGTGTGATATTTAAGCTGTTGCCCAAGGAAAGATGGCAATCTGACGTCGGTTCGTTTTTTGATATAGCTCCAGTGCTTGACTTGAGGCCTTAAATCGGTAACTTTTAACCAAACTAACAAGATCACTACTGTAAAGTGCATATGTGATCATTCATTCCATGGATTTATATACATACACATAATAAACAGTTTTACAATCCTGCATCGCTTTGGTTCCAGCTGCTCTGAACAAACAGGTTAACTAAAACTTTTTTGACACTTAGTTTTAGGTGATACCAAAACAGAATAATATGACTCAAGAAAATGAAAAAATGAATCATTGTGATATAGGTAAATCATCAAAATGTTACTAAAGAAGATAATATATTTCAAGATGAAGTAGAAGTCAGTTCGGATACATCCGAAAAGGAGGCCAAAGAATCCAAAACACACGGATCATTAGAGAATTTTGTGCCACAGATATACCGTGCTAAATTCTTCGGAAATACTTCCGTCTCTGAGCCTCGTGGTGATTTTATTTGCGAAAGCTCACTAGGATTACTTAAAACTCAGTTGCTTACATCAAAATTACACAAGAAAAGAATTAGGATACGTGTAGACACCAGTGGAATTAGTGTTATTGGTTCACGAAATTCGGTAAGTTGGATTGAATTTTATAATACATGCAGTGACAGTTTTGTGTGTAAAAAATAAAATGTGGGAATCGGCAGATGTTTTTAAGGTCCAGTTGCAATTAACTATGATCTTTTGAAAGCATATATTTAGTGCCACATATGTCTTTGAATGGATGCTTTAATTTGTATAAATGTGTATCAGTATCCAGATACGTATCGAAACGTTTTGTATTGTAACGATAGTAAGAGTGAAAGATAGAGTCTACATTGAGTGATTTAATCACTTTTCGGATGTGAAGAACCAAATTTCATTACTCTTACGTTATTCTCTTACCCAGAATGTTTCTTGAAATCTCAACATAATTTGTACGAATGTTTCAACAAATTGTGCATGCAATTAATACCTTATTGAGTTCAATAATGCAAGACTGTAATCAACAACACTTATTATTTAGATGGGAATATAAAGTTGGAACAATAAAATATTTAGTGCTTTATTATTCAAGATTAAAAGCCACATATTTAACCCATTTGTAAGTTTGGTCACAGAATAACTGCTTTAATATTTCTGCAATCAAACTATAAGTAACTGATATTGACATATCGAACCGTACTTCAGGTCAACATCTGCTCGAACAATAACAAACTAACTTCTGTCGACTACTATATATCATCAGAATTCTTTGAGTTAAAATGGTGGCAAGGACTTGCACTACCAGCGCTGGCACCGTTGATTTCAGTGATGTTTACGATTAACTGGTCTGTGATCAGTTGATAAATAAAGTTTGATTTTCCTTCATAGTCTTCAGTTAAGGTAATCTGAAGCACAACTAACAAATTAGACCTTGAATTGTCATTTTATACATGATGTTCAGTATTAATTATTGTCAACGGAAGAAAATCCTAGGAATTCAACTACGTTATATCCTTAGTTACTTGGTTTGGCTCCCTGAAGATTAAGAGACAGAAGACCTAAATAGTAATAATCTTAACAATAACGTCTTATACATGAGACGATTAATTTATGGTAACTGTTGGAACTATTTAAAACTAACAATTATAATTCAATAACGATCAAGTTATTAAATGCAGTTTTGAGCCAAGTAAGCAGTCAATGTTTTTTTTAGATTTTATACCCTAGACACTTAGAAATTCACTAGACAATAATAACTGTAAAAATGTTAACTCACTTAATTTAGTATGTTAGTAAATCAGTTAAACCTACGACACTTTAAACGAATACAAAAAGCTATGATTAATAATATACAACCACTAATGATACATCTACTACACGATTTACAATAATGAAATCTTTTAATTTTATGGTCATCTCCGATCGATTGATACAGTTTTACTAATGAACGTTTAAAGTTAGATTTCATTGATGTTCATTATTAAATATAAACAATCACAATTAAACTGGCTTCCATTTTAAAATATACCTATATATATATGAATATTTGTTCACATTACCATATTAAATTTACAAATTAACAACTAAAATATCTTGATTGTATATAACATAAATATTTTGAATTGAATTTTAACTAAACACAACATTTTTTTCTCGTCCTGTTGCGTTTCTCTTTGTTGTTTGTTTTTATTTTCATTTCAACATTATTTCAGACATTACATCATGTGCATAAATTTGAAAATATTACATTTATTTGGACTGACCCCTGTGATTTACAATCATGTGGAATTATAGTTAAACAACCATTAATTGGGGATAATGTTCATCAGTTTTATGGTTATAAACTTTATCAAAATGTAAGTTTAAATGACTCATTTATCGCGTTTTGCTGTAATAATTTATTTACAAAATGAATGAAGACGAGTATTGCTACTATCCACTTAATTCTATTTAATTCACATTGATTAAAATTATGGTTATTTAGCTTTATGATACAAGTTATTCAATAAAATATTCCTTAAATTTATTTAAATCTTTTACAGGGAAGTTGTAGAAAACAGAGGAAATATTTTCAGATATATCAGAATATGCAATCTTTAACTGCGAAACAAGGAAATGAAATTTGCGACATTTTAAACTATATAATAGTAATTTACTGTAGAAAAACGAGAAATATCATAGAAAGCTTTTAATTTAAACTTATATAAACTGTGGAACAAATGATTCGATCCTTGTTTTTAGTCACTTTTCCTTGTTTCGGATCTCATATAATCCATTGGAATTGTCTGATAAATAGTTATTGTTCGTTAATAAACCAAAGTCTTGATATTAATTGTAATTTATTAGGTTGAACGTGTGTGAAAACCAAGATGTTTTTAAATAAATTAGTACATTTGGGCCTATACGGTCATTGCTGTAAGATGTTTTTTTCTCTGTGATAGTGATGACTTAATGTTTATAAAGTCACACATCTTCTTTTACATCACTTGTTTCTCAAAGGTGAGTTGTGTCTCACAACAGTGTAAACATTTAGCAATTTATGAAAATAAAAACAAATGATTGTCTTTACTATTTAATTTAGGATAATCTGATCTTGTTAATAGTTTCCAGGATTCACGAAATGCAGAATTTTGTTTTAATTTATAAATTAAAACCTCCATTTAGTCAAATCCTTCTTCATTCAGTATTGAAATTACAAAAAAGAGAGACATCCTAGATTAAAATTTACTCAATATAATCAAAACGGAATGCATCTGTAATTTGTTTGAGTAAGCATCAGTTAAAATAATTACTCATTCCTCCGCATCTCGAAATTCATAACATGTACTGACAGAAACCCTAGAATAGAACTCATACAAAGCAGAAACATATTTCCATGCTTATATCGGAATGTAGATACTGTGTAACAATGAGTAAGATTTCGCAAGATTTTAGAAAAGTTCTTAGTAATTTTGATTGATTCACATTGTTTCTTTCATTATCTTTGGTGATAACTATTTCTCAACCATGCTATTTCTTTATTTAACTTTCAGTGGTTATCATTCATTCACATTTACAGTGTATGCTAATGGTATTAGTAATAAAGGTGAACCTAATTGTAGCTCTAACTTTTTATACAATTGACAATATTGAGCCCTTGTTCTGTTAGAATGCTTATTATGACAAATGATTAAAATTGAATATTATTATTTCTCCACTGAAAAATAAAATATTCCAAATAAGTTTTTTTATTAATTTAGAGTGAAGTATCTCTAGTGAGTGGATTAGTTGATAATGTCATAAGTACCTCAAACTTTTACATCAATTTTATAAGTAAAAGCAACACATCAATTTCAATATTAAATGTATCTGTGTAAAGTTACTATGATAATAAAGTGTAAGTGATAATGTATGTTTAAAATTCCACCAACAAATGCATTATTATTTTTATTTTATTTTCTTTGTCTTTTATTTATCCTCCATTTTTAGACTCCGAAATTGATTGGTGTGTTAAAGCACATCTATTCAAATCTTGAGTTATTACCGCCTAATGAAGTAATGAAAAGTATTTATAATTTTTTTGAATAAACTTTGATTATCTATTTTCACTTCCTCATCTATTATATGCAGTCGATATATTCTTAAAAGTTCCTCAAAGATAAAATAACAAAACCGATCAAACATGATAAGGGTTATTATAAATGAAATAGTCTATCGTCATACTTGTAATAAACCTACTAACTTACCTTGAATACTTTTAAAAACATATTTCATTCATAAACGTCTATAGTCAACAATAAATAATTTTGGGTTACTTTAATATCTTGGTTCTAGGCTCTTTGACAGCTATTTTAATTCTCTCAACAAACTAAAAACTTCTGAATTAAAAAAATCATTATTTTTTCAGTTTTTGGTAGTAAAACCAATAACACTAATTTAAAACATGAAGTAATTCACTAAAATTTTTAAAGCCAAATTTATAAACTTCGTTAACCAAATGTCACCTACAAACTAAAGTAAATAAACTTAAAACCATATGTCAGTATGTTCAATACTTAATCAGTAATTGCTAATAAAGCACACAAAAACATTCATACAATACTTACATCTAACAGTTTATTCCAATATGAATAGTTACACAGCCTCAATAAACTAATTATATAAAGCACAATGTTATTAGTCTACACTATGATTAATGCATTTTTAATGCATTAACTTGAATCTGTAATTCGTTGATCTAATGTAAGTTTTAAATATTTTAAGTACACATTTCTCTACTCTCTATTGACTGAACTATACTATATAAAGTACTCTAATTTAGTACGATGAATGTTTTCTATTACAGTTAACTTCAAAAATAGGGCTTATGTACTAATGAAACAGTTATACGATCTCAAGAAATAACCATTTGTTCTCAAATACAAAATAAACAGTGACAATCTTATCAGTTAACAGAAAACATCAGTAAAGTTTATTGACTGTTCATTATTGGTTGTATAATTCAATGCACTCCATTGTTTTCATGTAATTCAATGTTTATTTAAAGTTGCAATTTAGTATTTGTCATATGGTCACACTTTTATTCCATGTCACACTTCAACTGAATGATTGGTTTCTAGAGAAGCCTCTTTGAGCTCTAAAATGATAGTTTACACATAAGGTCAAAGAGTTATAACATAATTCCAACTAAACCTTAATCATGATTTATAATTTCCTCTTGACGTTTTATATCATTGATTAATATAATGACATTTACTGTTGGTAAAATTTACAAATATAAACTTCAAATTTAAAAATGTCCCAAGGCTTGTGATAGAAAAGCACATCATCACTGAAAAGTCCTATGTTTGTTCTGTATTTTTGGCAAACACAAAAGTTAAGTGAAACCATTAGTATAAAGGAGCCCCATTTAACAGGTTTTGAAATTTAGGCCTATGAGAAAAGTGAACTTATGTATAGTCACTAATCAGTGATGACCAACACAACGACTACTACTGATCATGTTGAGAATCGGTTACGTCCTCACACTGATCAATACATTTTGGATAATAAATAAAACTTAAAGTCTCTTTACCAACTAATATAACAAAGCCTCCAGGTTAAAGCATCTTTTCAGGTAGTTCGTCAATTTACCATGTACCTAAATTCCTAGGTAACAGGCAATTAATAAAAACGTAGATAAATCTTGTATGAAAATGGTGAAGAAGCATAGCATCAAACCCCATTTCTTCACAAATCAACACGATGCATCCAACAATGTAACAAGGGACATTGCGCTATCGTATCACAGCTGAATAACCTGACTTGATTTCATTATCTTTAAGGTTTTTTAGACACTAATTTTGTAATAATAGAATTTGCTGCCATCGTCATCTGAACACTACATGTACATAATCAAGTTTGAAGCGGAAGGCTATTCTTATCTGGTGAGAACTATTTATTGACGAGAACGTTTTTGCGTTGTGTAATGTGGATTCCTTGGGTCAAGATTTCAACACAAGCGAAAATATTACATCAGACAAATTCCTCGAATATATTAAAAATTTATATTTTTATTGTTGTTCACTTTATTTACTTTTCGCGCTTTACTCTAAATTATGTCACACAATTCCTTAGGACATATTGAGTAAATCAGAACATTCTACGGACACCAGGATTTTCGACACTACCGAGGAAAATAATCCTGATTTGATTCAGCTAATAGATATTAGTGACAACACTGTCTCACCACACCAAAAAAACGCTGACAATGAAAATATTCAAAAACAATACACAAGTAATGGACACAACAGTCCGTACAATAAAGTAAGTTCAAGCAAAATGAATTACAATTTAGATGACTTTAGTTATCCTACGTCAGTCTGACTGTAGCTTTTGACACATTTAGGATACTACAGTAAAGTTTTGTATAAGCTTTTATAAGATAATTTAGTTATCAAGTCCTTAAGTTAAAGAACAGTTAGATTATTCACTTGAATGGTAATCTGAACATTGCAAAATAACTTATGAATGAAATTATAATTAATCACGAAGATTACTCACAAGTTAATCTACAAACTCTGTCACATTTCGGAACAATGATATCAAAAGAGACATTCCCCTTTTACAACTAGAAAATACTACACAGGTCTTTGGTCTGTTTATAACCGACTGAATCTTATGTCTTTCAGAAATATAGTGTAGTTGAATGTGTCAAAATTTGTTAAGTTCTTTCATTTCAACCAAAAATTATTGAAACCAAGAAGGAAATGTTAATTTAAGTCAATTGTGGTAATTTACTGATCGATAACCGTGATGATTGTAATTACATAATAGATTCTCTGCTGGCTTCTAGTCAAATATGAAATCAGATTTAATGAACAAGAAAAACTAATTTAGAATATGTTATCGTTACCATCGCTATTTTATAATTACCAAGCCAGATATTCTGCTCACTCTGTGCTGTATACTTTTTTATAATCACTTGCAAACACTTTTGGTTCTAGTTCGAAACTTTTGAGGATATGTTATGCCACAAATTATGGTTCTGTTAGAAGAAGTTCGTCATTTCGGGTTCTCAGTTTACTCTGTATTATTGCTTCCACTAATGACCAGCGTCTAAGGAATACCACGTTGAATGGCGTCAGCTATATAAAGAAAAATATTTTCACACTCACCTAGTAATTTTTGCAGGGCAAGTTTGGAGTGTAAACAAGCCTCTACGTTACTCCATCTGACCGTGAGTGATAAGATCGGGGACTTAGTTTGGTCAAGTGCTTCAGGTCAACAATAGTTAATGATCATTTGAAAATTAAATTGAGAACTAAGGTCTTGTGAAATACACGACAAGGAAGGATATTAGACAGAGATAGCAATGTTTTCATGGAGGTGGGTAAAACAACTGGATATACTTCAGGTTACCTTCAGCCGACATCGTCTACAATCTGTAGACGTGCCATCGATAAGAACGGTAAGGTACACATGCAATTATTCCAGTCTTTCTGCTTCTGCCTCGCATAATGGTGAAAGGCGCATTAAAATTTTTATCGCTCACTGCTTTAAAGGGCGTCGGTTGACATATTATTTGATATTGTTATCCGTCTATGGCTGTTAGACGCAGATTTTAGCAATAGTTTTCCTTCGTTTGATACAACAGCGGTTGAACTGGAACTGGCGAAGGTTTTAATGTTTTTCTCCAAAATAATGATAATCGGAATAGCTTAGAGTAACCGTCATCTTCAGGAGAGTTGACGCAGTTTGTTGCTTAATACTACAGACTATAGGGTTTCTGTTGTGTCTTTAGGCCCGCTTTTTATCACGTAATTTATTCGCCAATTGAAATACGATTTATTCGCTCTTGTACTGTACTAAACCAATGACGTCCAACCGTTCTGATCAGCCTAGCGTTCTATTGGTTTGTTTCTCGTCTAGCCCGTCCAGTTGAGTCCAGAATGCCAATAACAGCCTCCACTATGCGAATAATTTGTTTCAGACATACTGGGTTTATATATCAACCAAACAGACCGCAACGCACCACAAAATAGGAAATAACATTTATACACAATGAAGACAAAATGTGGCTGTGAACGTGGGAGACAGTAATTAATAAACTGAGTATAATTTAAGAACAGTAAATAGTATAATAATAATATATAGGTCAAAGGGAAGTTTATAATAAGATGAATATAAATATACACATTCTAGGTACTGAATAATTATACAACAAGAATGTATAGATAATATTACTCCATTAATTGGGTCTCAGAAGTTACTCGTCATTTAATCTTCGCTAGTATATAACAGTTTCCGTGAGACGTCTTTCCGCCTGAAGGTTATTAACTTTTCGAGTTCTTTCTCTTGCTTAAAGCGCAGCTACATAGTCTGTTATCGGGACATCAGCTACGATGTAGCTTTCATGTATGTATGATTACTCTCCCATGTACCATAATAAGATATCTGCACGTTCAAAATCCTCTGTTTGTAGATAATGGATAGTGAAGTTGTATCCTTGGAGTGGAAGGACCCAGTGCTGTAAGTTCCCCGTAAAATGAGGTAGTACACAGAAATATGAACAAAATGTTGATAACAGGGTTTTATGATCTGTAAGGAGGGTGGGTTTTTTCCTTAGATCAGCTTGTTGAACTTGCAAACCGCAAATTCTAGAGCTAACTACTCTTTATCAGTTTGCCCATATTTCTGATTGCTTCCTTTTACTATACTCTACGCCTTCAGGACTGTACGTTTTTATCCGTTTGGAAATGCGTGTAGTGATACGACTTCAATTTCATACAACTATATGTCCGTAGTTACTCTTACAAGAATATGGAGGTCATATAAGGTTGGAAATTAGTAGGACTTAAAGCAGGTTTTAGCTATTTTGATGTATTCCTGAATTTATTTAGCTCAGTTCACGGAACATTGTTTCATAGTTACTAATTTAAAAAATACTCAAAGTGGTGAAATGAGGAGTAGCAGTTTATTGTTCTTCTAATCGGAGAAGATAAACATTTTCATAAGCTTCAATAACGTTCTACTTCGCTTCCATAGGTATTCAAATGCTTTTGAGACCACAGAGGATACTGTTTAAGTATAAAGAATCTCTGAAGATGTTAGCCAGAACTGTCCTCACCAACTATTAGAAAATAGATGCTGCTGTTTTTAGCCAATTGATGGTCGATTATATTGGAGTAGTCCCAGATGTGTTAACCATTAGTTAAACCCGAGACTTGTGTTATACTTTCATTTGGAATTTCGTTCTAGCTAAGTTGAATTAAGCTAAATATCTTCATTTTTTGAGGACAATACTAAGTTTATTCGAGAAATACATAATGATGTAGTGTAAGGTTTGAATTCGGTTTAGTGGGAAGCTGAGGAGGATTCTAAGTGAACTTTTTGCATTCTTTATCACAACTTCTGGGGTTGTTTAACCTGAGGATTACACATGAGCGATGACGCCTTGTTACTCAAATTTCCGCAACTTGACAGGAACAACAGGTCATGATGAATAAGAAACTGATTTTTTAAGGTATTACAAAGTTATGTTGCTTTTGGGTGACAGAAAGAGTCATTTGTTTATGTACAGTAACCAAATCTTACATTGAAATCAATTAAAAATTCTTTCAGTAACGATGATAAACTCCAAGGGGTTATTGACCGAATGTCGTTGCAGGTTGAGTTAAGTGATATGTCTCTCGGTAAGAAACCACACTAATCTAGCACAACAGGATTTGGTTCTATATCGGTGATATAGAATCTACTATTAGATACCTGTACGAGAAAACAAATACAATGTCGTAATTCCATAAAAAAATAAAAGATAACCACCACACTCCATACTAATGTTTTTATGTCTTGCTTACTTCTGGGTTGTCGAGTTTTCTTCAAATTTTCTGCGGCACTACTGTGGTCTTTGAAGACTGTTTGATACTTCCGATTGTAATGATAATTAAATAAGTTGTCGTTAAATCCATCGATATGTCCCCCGATTTATGTCACAAAAAATCTTGGCTTCATAAGTTAGTAAAGAGTGTGTTCAGCTTATAAAATCTATCATTGTATTCATGAGATTACATTTCCTGCATTAATGTCATTAATGACGGTATGATTTGACTAAATCCCATGTATTGCAACAACAGTCTATTTAGATGGTGGTTGGAGGTAGTCAACAGGGTTTCCTGTTGACTACCTCCAACCACCATCTAAATCTCAATACATAGTGCCCGCAGTGTCGAGTCACCTAGACTGTTGGCCACATTGCAACATGATCGATAGCATTCGATGTGCACTAATAAGGACTAGACAAGCATGACATTGATCACCACCCAGTGATCAATCAATTGTGAACAACAGTCTATAAATGACTGATTTCTCTTCATTTCCCTGACTTGATGTTAAGGTATAATTCTGTGGATCCAGAAGCCCAGTAAATAAAACTATATTCATTATTAAATTAAATGAATTTAGATACCAGATGGTTAAACGGAGTAAATAAAAAGATCTGAAACAAAGTTTTGCGCCATCTGGTATTAATTAACTTAGAGAATCTGAATTCTTGGTGAAAGTATTCTAAGATGTTCTACTTGATGAAACATTCAGAGATTTTATTATTGAGGTATTCGAATGCTTTAGTGACCTAATCGCTCGGTGGATAAGAGGCTCGGCTTTCAATCATTAAGTCTTAGGTTCAAATCTCCGCTACACACTTCGGTTTAGGAAACGGCGTGATATCAATAGCTTTTATACTTTCGATGTAGCTCATATTAGAGTACCTAATGAATAATTTAATTACCAATTGTTTACTTTACAAACTTGAACTATTGGACTAGACCAGAATAAATAGTTAAGTAAGAGTATACTGAATATTACATGATGACAAATTAATGACGTTACATTTCATACAGTATAATGCACGATATTATACTACCTCAAGGAAACAAAACATTTTATCATCATTTCTAATATTATTGTAAATGATTATGATTTTTAGTGTCATCACTACTCCATAACTAAGTAATTTGTCATATTTCAATCAAATTTCAGTAAGTTGTTTTCATTTATTTACTTTTATGTTTAAATTAATATTAAAAGGATGGTGAAAAAAACTGGATAACTTTCGATGATCATTTTGAAAACCAAGGGATTAGCTGGGAAAACTCTACACCTAAAAATCTAATGTCTCAAAATCTTCATAATCAACCATTTGGCAACAATGATCTACATTTCTGTAAGTTAATTACAATTCACATATAATTCTTAAATTCCATATAACGTCTGTATCTCAAACAGTTTTTATGAATTTGAAGTGTAAGCTACTCTTGTTTGATCTAATTGATTAACAGTGGTCAAATTTACCGGCATGAATCTCAGATTTATAGTAAAACATCGTTTTACCAGTTTTATTTATTTATTTTATGTGAAATATATTACATACTATTTCTACACTAAATAATTATCATTCTCAGTAAAATCAGTATTCCAAGATTAACTAATTTGATTTCACTTTAGTGTCATACCATATTTCGTCAATAGAATTTTTCAGTTAATTTGTAGTGCCTGGTACTATGTCAAGCACATATAGGTTATTCTAACTTACAGACAGACCAATTTATTCGTTCTCCGAAAGCCACATTTTGACCTTGTTAATTATTTGCTTATCGATCTTAACTGATTTTATGTGAGTGTATGTTCTCGAGTTTCTTATCTTACCATATATCCGTAACTTATTTTCGTTTGACTTTAATATCGATTCACGCTTGATTAGTAGGACTTGGCTCACATGCCTTCTCCGATCCGATCCGTTTCGCTTCGCTCTCTCCTATCCGTTTCGTTTCCTCAATCGTCTACCTGGATTAACGTATACCTGAAATAAATTTCTCCAACGTAACCTTTCTTATTACCGTTGTCATACAAACGTGGTTAGCCTAGGCAATATACGGAGTTAAATGGAAGATTTATATTCATAGCTTATTCATAAGTTCATTCAAATTGGAGTCAGATCAGCCGGCAACACAAAGCTTTCAAATCAGTTATAGGTATAAAATACGCATTAGGTTGTATAAGTAAAATATATTTCATTTACACTGATACAAAGAAGCATATATTTACAAACTATAAGAATAAACTAATGAAACGACATATTACTAGTCACTGTTATAAATTTTTAAGAAAATAGTGACATTCAATAATAACATTAAATGAAAACTTAACTATACTGGAAACAAATAGTACATTTCAATAATCATATATTGTTTGAATAATTTGCAAACTAGGAATATTATTCCAAACGAAAAACAATAAGCTGATTATCTTAAACTTCAAATTTTGTATGTTATGACTGTATTTTTTCTTTATTCATTATTGAAAACTATCCAAAGATATGTATATGTTGTTTTCGAATAAGCACATATATTAAAATACTTTTATTTTTTTTGTCTTAATAATTGGTTATCAATTGAAGAATGGATTTTTCTCCTTATGAATACTGTAGCAAAATAAAATAACATTAATATAAGAAAATATTCTCATTTTGTACTTGATCTTTTCACCTATCTGTTTCTATAGTATATAAATATTATTATTCACAAATATATAAGTATTTGAACGAAGAATATTCTTTTCAATAATTTCTCATCAGGTTCTACAATTATAAATCCAAATTAATAATCCATAAAATTGATCAGATTTAAGGCAGAATACATCATCCATTGTTTTCTCTCTCTCGCCCCATGTTGACTATATTTATTCGGACCATTTATCACACAATTTCATTTCGCTTATAAACTGATTCAAGTTAACACTTCATAATAGTCAACCCTAACATTAACGATCTGATTTGATTTTATATAAGAAACAACAATTCTTGATTCACATATTACAATTTTCAAATGATGTGCTTTGCCTAAACCCGATCAATTTTATAGATTATTAATTTAGATATGAGATAATTGTAGAACCTGACGAGAATTTATTGAAAAGAATATTTTTCGTTCATATAATTGTGTTTGAATATAATGGGAATTTTTCAGCGATTAAAATATAAAAGTATTATTTGTTTAAATAAACATTTAAATAAAATTCATTAAAAATTCTTTAAACCAAAAGATGGAAAAAATCATTTATGAACAAAACTGTTAAATTTCATTATCAATAGCTTTTGTCTAATATTAATAATTTTAATGGCTGAAATCATAAGTCAACTGAAACTAGACCACTATGGAAAACCTGGAAGCATCGGACCATCGTTTCATCCTAGTATGGGACTCCTCAGCAGTGCGCATCCACGATCCCGCCCCTGCAAGATTCGAACCCGGGACCTATCAGTCTAGCGCATGAGCGCTTAACCATCATACCACTGGGCCGGTATCCAACTGCTGAGGAGTCCCATGCTGAGGCGAAACGGCCGTCCAGTGCTTCCAGGTTTTCCATGGTGGTCTATCTTCAATTGACTCATGATTTCAACTATTGAAGTTACTAAAATATCCACAAAACCCCTTCTGATAACATTACTAAGTTATAACATTTTCAAAGTATAAATATTATATGATAATTAGGTTATTTATACAGTTTACAATGTACTTCATTGTGAATTATATAGCTAAATTAAAATATTTCGAAAATTATTTGGATTTTTACTAAATACTGTCTATTTATTCATAATATTTAGTCTCACAAATCAATATGAATAATCAAATGTCCAAACATAATTCTAGTCCATTTATGGAAATGACTAAATGTACAACACAAAACACTCCGTATTTAAAATCATATTCAACAACAGCTAATATTTGGTCAAATATACCACCTGCTATTCAAACCGTAAGTTAATGCTTTTATTTGTATGGTGGTACACATCAATATGGTCAATAAAACTCATTTGAATTTAGAACATTTAAAAATTGCATAGCCAATAGTGGTTGATTTAAAATGATTCTCATCGTTGCAGTCCATTTGTTACATTCTTTATAAAATTACTTATTGATTGAGATATTTACTGATAAAATCAATCTTTGTTCCAAGTGTTATTGTTTTATTTATTAGACTACTTTTCTTTCATTTGATAAATATTACATGGAGACTTTCAAAAAAAGATGAGGAACATCATGATACACTCAGACTCTTTACACATTGTCGTCAGCCGAATTTAAACAGTATTTTTCGTAAATATTTGTATAAAACACAACAGTACCAAATTTGATTACAATTTCAGTCATTTCAGCTTAATAATATTTAGTCTAATTTGGTCATTTGGATATATCCACTGGAATTAAATATTGATTAGTTTTAATTGCCTTTTTATTACATTAATTTAACAGTAAAACTGCCTAACGAATAATTATCCACTGTCTACGTTTTTAGTAGTGATGTGCGAAAAAATGTAGCCATTCAGTATACAACTAATGTTTTATGAATACCAATACGTTACCATTTACTATCTACTGATGATTATGAATATGAGAATTTTATGAACACGTTTGTTGAAGTAACATAACAATCTACTGGTACCATTTAATAATTTACATGACTTTCTATTAAGATAACTATCTTCGAATGTGTTTAATCCTAGAAAGTTAGATCTTTTTCTGGAAAGTTTTACTATTCACAAAAGGTTTCAAGTATATTATACATGTTTATTTTATACAATAAAAATATCATAATCTATAAATTTACAAACTTCAAACAATTCACTGACATAATCGAAAATTATGTCAGTTATTTGGAAATATTAGAATGATTTTGTAGACAAAATGATCAAATTTCTACCAATGGTTTCGACATAATTTAAAGTTGATTACATATATATATAATTTGTTCATTATGTGTTGTTTGAATTTCTGATCGAATAGACTTCTATCATCTTATTAGATATTACTTTGTATTGTACTTGTAAATAAATAAAAAAACTGAAATATTTTACCGAATAATATGTAAATTATTCATTCGATATTACTGCTTTCTTGTCGTAAACATTTGATATAAATACGTGATATATATATGTATATACATGAATAAATTCAACAAATTAACCATTATTGAATAAAATTTTTAGTATCATTTACTACATCGATTGGAAGTAAATTTGCATAAATATAAGAACCTATTTACTTTTATCTGAAAGTATATCTTGATAAATAAAATGGAAATACGAATAGTTCTAATAAATATGATTATTTGATTTTTTTTTTTTTTGGATGTAGCTAGTAAAAACTAGAATAATACAGTTTCAAATGATCAGTAAATCGTTTAAGAAAAAAATCAGTCAAAAAAATGTTTATGGATATGTCATTATAGATACAAATGAAAATAAATACATTTGAAAAGTATACTTTTACTTATATCTTAGGTCAATTTTATTGAGAGGAATTATGTTTATATGGAAATAAATGACAAAATTAGGATCTCAGAATAAGATTATACTACTCTCCAAAACATAAATATTTAATTCTATAATGAATTTAATACTCAACTTTAATTCCACCTAAGCAAAGTTTTTATTGAAGGAGAACACTGAACACGTTGGCAAGAAGAAGGGGATTACTGTAAAGGAGAAGTTTATAAATAAATATTATATATGTCTGTCATATTATAGCTCCAAAAATTATCATTACAATGATTGCCTCTTATTTCCTGATATAGTTATGTTAAGGATCTTTTCTGAAATCATATTATAACCTTGGCATTATATTTTAAATAGCAGTTCATTCCTCTCTTGTATTCTAAATTTTTGAAGCTTTCTATGGTATGGTATAGTAAAATGATTCCCCATCATCAATATAGGATACGATTACTTGAATTAAAATAAAAGTTTTCCATCTGTGTGTTTTAGTGATGGTACAGTGACAGTTTATAAGGAATATCAATCAGTTTTTATGATGCTAACATGCCGAATCTCCCGAACAATATACAAGTGTTCAATTAAAGATTAATAAATGAATATCCCGTTAATCTGATTTAAATGTTGTTCATAAAACACCTTAGATAAAAAACTACTTATTTTGGGTTGTCAGTAAATGTTAAATGAGCATAAACGAATTGTTGATCGAGGACAAGTTCTCAAGTGTTTACCTAATATCCAGTGGTATCACTAACTGAGTTTTCGCAAAGCTAATTTTTATTGCAAGGCGTTAGTTGTTACCAGTTTTTCCTCTAAGTGAAAATAACTACTTGTTTGGTGTAACTCAGTTTGCGTGTATCTTGTTTTAATTTATGATAAAATATGTAATAGATTTTAGTTTAAGTATTCTTTGTTAATTATACTATGATTTTTATTTTAGTATAATAACATGCATTATATTTTCAATTTTAGACTAAAATATCCCCAATGGATGATAATTTTTGTAGCTGGACAACAACACAGCATATCCAAACTAAGCCAAATAATGTGTATACTAATAATAAAAATGTTACCAATAATCCATTTTATAATTTACCAGTTGGTGACACTCATTTAAATGTAAAACAAACTTCTCCACTTGATACAATATTTGATATAAAATTATTTAACTGAAAGCACAACCTTTACTAATTTCTCATCATTATATATTCTTTTTGTTGTTTATCCATCTGACAGTAAAAAAAGACAATCACATTTTGCAACTCCTCATTTTGATTTATTTTTTTTTCGACGTAATGCGTCTTGGTCAACGATTTTTCTTCATTGTGATTTTTCTTTTTTGAAGAAACACTTTACAATTGGACACGAGGTTATATTTTCTAATGTGTATCGTTGAAAACCCAAATGTATTTACTGAATCTTTGACTGATAACTTTGTCACACTGAAAATAAACTTATCTTTCATATCAATCTGATCAGTCGATTTGTTTTCAGATTTATATAGAATGATTAGTGAATAAAGTCCTAATACACATCAGTAAGTGATATTTGTTGAATTATCTGATTGTTACTACTTTTAAAGCTCTTTTCATATGTAACTTATTTCACAGATTAATTTTTTTTTAAAAAAAACCTGATATAATTTAATTGGTTGAGATCATGAATTAATTGATGTTAGACCACCGTTGGAAACCTGGAAGCACTGGACGGCCGTTTCGCCCTATTATGGGACTCCTCAACAGTGCGCATCCACGATCCCGCACCCCGCAGGATTCGAACCCATGATCTCAACCAAAAACTTAACAATCTCCACAACCCCATACTGATAATTAACATGTGCTCACTAGTGACTAGCTTCGTGAGGGAATTCTCGGAGTTCTAGTGAGAAGTCGTGACCAGTGGAGCTAATCCGTGTTGGGTAGAGACAGGTATCTACCTCAGTACAATGGAAGGTGGTCGCGCAATTTCGTGGATTGGTTGATGTTAGACACTAACACCACTGGATGCCGGCTCGGTGGTCTAATGGTTAAGTGCTCAGGCGCGAAGCCAATTAATGTAACCAATATGTGAATGAACATCTTTTTGAATAGTTTGGATACATCTAAATAAATCCTATGCTTAGCTCTGTTTTATCATATTTGGTTGATTGTGATCATAAAATAGATAAGACAAAATCCATTGTAGTGATCTACCGTATATTTTGACGATAAGGATAAAACTACAGTTACTGACCATAATCTGTGATTGGAATGTTTAATTAACGAAAAAAATTAATTTAGCTGTCATTACGAGTTTAATTCTTACTCTGATTATTCTAAAAGTCGGATTCTTCATTTTATTCAGTTGGTCTATACTAATTTACAGATTGCAAAACTTAAATACGGCATAGCAGCAGATCGAACAAGATTTAGTCAGAAGTATATTGTGATTTCATTCCTTAACTTATATGTGATTATACTAATTAAGTAAAAGAATACAACGAACGATTATCCACCGATGATTTACTTTTAACAAAAAACTTGATAACAAATCTACAGTTTATCGTAAATGACAATCGCTATAATGTCTGAATCAACAGAAAGCGAGAAATTATTATTAAATCCATAATACTACCTGATAAATGCTCATTTTTAAAAAAAATATAAACAATAAATTAGCTACATAAATATTGATGTTTATTTACATGATTTATCAACAAATTCCATTTAAGGTATTTTCAAAAATTTACAAAATATCCAATAAAATGTAGTGTGATTAAAAATGTCACTCAAAGTATATTTCACTTTAGACATTACAGTACGACAACAACCTCACTTTGACAATTTATTCGTGATTCCTTCATAAATCTTATAATTTAATAAAACAAAATAGATGGAATTTCACTTACAGTGGAATCTAAGTCTTGTCGGATGGATGTACCTGCATTCGAGTTGGTGTTCACTCTGGGACTCGAACGTTAAGGCAGTTCTACAGTACGGAGCCGAAACTTGGAGAACTAAAACAACCACCATCAAGAAGGTACAAGTATTTATGAATAGCTGTCTACGCAAGGTACTCAACATCCATTGGCCGGATACCATCAGCAACAGCCTTCTCTGGGAGAGAACAAATCAGCTTCCAGCTGAAGAAGAAATTAGGAAAAGACGATGAAAATGGATAGGATATACATCACGCAAATCATCAAACTGCATCACGAGGCAAGCCCTAACTTGGAATCCTGAAGGAAAGCGGAAAAGAGGAAGGCCAAAGAACACATTACTTTGGGAAATAGAATCAGATATGAAAAAGATGAATTACAACTGGAAAGAGCTGTAAAGGATTGCCTAGGACAGGGTTGGATGGAGAATGCTAGTGAGCGGCCCATGCTCCTTCACGAGGAGTAACAGGCGTAAGTAATTAAGTAATGTTGGCTTTGTAGAGGAAATTCTCACAGGAAGTGCATATGTCAACCAAAACTAATTTAATTTCAGTCAAAATTTCAACAATTCAAAATCAGGTTCAAATTGAATTAAAAACTTGATATTTGTCCAACTGACCCTAAATATTTTGGCTTTCAGTCAGCTGCCTGTTTACGACAAATTCTTTTTCATGATATTCACGTTTTCAAAATTCTCTGATTCCGTAAATCCTTTTATTTTACATTTGTTAATAAACTGTTTTCTTTGTTTGACCCCAACTTTCTATAACAACATTTAAGTAATGGCTAAAGTCATTCATTTTTAAATAACAGCTGTCACCATGGCATTTCAGTTGCATGAATTCAATCATTATCATAGTATTAATATACTAGCGAAATAAATATATGTTGGACCGGAAGTATTTGTTTTCAAAATCCATCCAAATAAATGAATAACAATGAAAGTTAACCTAATTATCATAATGTTCATTGTGGTGTGTGACATATCTCCTTTCATCATACGAAAAGTATATACCAACATCGATTTAGAACATGTATAAGCAAACAATATTGTTTTCAGTTAGATCCTCAACAGGTTTAACTGTGATATGCATCAAGATTTATATGCATATACAAAATTATTAAACCAATTAAGGTAGTTTATTAGTCAGTAGGGGGTTCCATCTTGTCTTTTACGCATGACAGAAGTCATAGGAATTTGGACTAACAATTCAGGTCTTTGTATTCATAAGAAATTTATAACTCCCTTAACTTCTTCTTTGGCTGAATAAGCCTTTAAAAAAGATTTTACTTATCATTGTTTTCCATACAATTTGTTTGTCCATTTTCTTCGACCAACTTTTTTCAAATATACGCTTGATTGTCCAACTATCTGAACATACCTTGTTACGTAATCTTATAATTTTTATGAGTGTTATTTCAGTGTCTGTATTTTTCAGATTATTGACCTATTTTCTGTTATGAAACATTGATTCAAGCTTTTGTTATTCTTATCAAAACTAACACATCTTACATCACACTATCAATTCGTACTTCTTACTTAATCTATTCTACTGTGATCATTGACTTATAAACTACCTTAATTGGTTCAGTAATTTTGCATATGCATATTAATATTAATGTATATCATAGTTAAACCTGATGAGGACCTAATTGGAAATAATATTGTTTGCTTATATATATTCTAAATTTTTTGTTCATCGGTATAACTAGATGAAGATGAGGATATATATATGTATATATCATCCTTTTGTCTAGATTTTGTCAGCCATCCTACCTAAAGATAAATTAGCGATCGTTACATCTAATGGCAGACTCGAACACGCTTGTGATTTTGCATATTCAAATCATATAAATTTCAATAAAGTATGATAACATTCTCATGTTCATCTAGTTATACCGACGAACAAAAAATTTATTATGAAGTTGGTGTAAGGTATGACTATCTTGCTCATTCGCTAGAACTCACTAAAATAACAAAACGAAATATTTTTTTGAGTTGTATAAATCTACCAACTCATCTCTGTTTTATGTTAGCTGATTATTGATTAGCATTAGTATTTATGTCCCGGAGCATAAAGCACCAACTGTTAGAAAATAATAAAGTAATTCTGCTGCATCGGCACAACGTCCCCCAACGCAGTTATTGCACTCATAATGATCTATATCCTTCGGTAAATTACTGAGAATTGTTATCTATGAGATAAAGTGCTACGTTTTGAGACACTCAGTGCTGAATTAGAATCTCATTTAAAACTTTACCATGACTCAAGTACACTAATTTAATCAATTCTAGTTATAACTTCAATCAATAAGACGTAACTAACTGTTGAGACCAATCTAAAATGTGTAAATTTTGTAGAAATTGGGATTCGCATGATATATTCGTTTTTTCACGATAATTTTACGAAATGGATTTCTTGTTTTCCGCCTATTCTTAATTATGCTGCGAACTATTTTTAATATCTATGTTTTAATATACTTCTACCTTCAAACTAATAATCAAGAAACTTAAGTTTTGATTAAGCTTACATATCGAAAACTTAAAATCATAAACTAAGAATGAAGTAATTCTTGAGTATCAAATTAGTTTTAAAAATAACTTGGGTAGTATTTTGCTTTCATGTTTGCGTGGATTGATAGTTAATTTGATGATACTTATTTCTTTCGTTTGGCTCTTTTCCTCCTACATTTTCGTATATTTTATCACACTATTCATAATTAGTCAGTAGTTTGAAGCATTTAAATACTGTAGTCATTAAAAAGAAGAATATATTTGTAAAATCTCAGCGAATGAATTTTAAGTAAATCCAACGTTTCGCCTGGCAATCTGGTCCAAGCTTTTTCAAGGAAAATATAATCAAACAACAAAATTATCGAATATAAATAGGTACAAGGTTCTTCGGTTTACTGTATACTGAATAAGTCATCCAATCAACTTGAAGGATGACTTATTCAGTATACAGTAAACCGAAGAACCTTGTACCTATTTATATTCGATAATTTTGTTGTTTGAATATATTTTCCTTGAAAAAGCTTGGACCAGATTGCCAGGCGAAACGTTGGATTTACTTAAAATTCATTCGCTGAGATTTTACAAATATATTCTTTTTAATGTCTCAAATGAACTCGGCGCCCAAATATTGTGAAACTATTCGTTTAAATTAAGACGAAAGTTCTTATTTAAATACTGTAGTGTTTTAGTAAACATACCTTTTTTCATCGAGCCTTTTCTTTCATTTATTAGTCTAATGTTACCAGTTTATTGATTGATTATCGCTTCCATATTCAACTATTCTCCTTTTGGATCTTATGACATAAAGGCTGATTTAATTTTAGTGACCTACTTACATGAAATCTTGTAGGTTGAAGGGGTTATTTTCTATTATTATTCCAAACCAACGACGTGTTATTTTGTCATCAAATCAATAGTAATTTTTGTAATATTATTTATACTCAACTGCCAGAGGACGAATTCAGCTCCTAAAAATTCTACTGTTTTACCTCAAATTTTAGTAAATTCGTAGAATTTGTTTCGTTTTCTATTATAAGACAGTACTTTTAAACTATGAAGTCCTTTGGCAAGATATTAAAGCGTATATCATTCGATTGGCTAAACTCCTTCCTTTGACTTCATATTCTCTCTATGGCATGAGTCAAGAGAATTCAGAGAAGGGAAGAATGAAAGAAAAACGAAGTGTTATATGACGTGTTAAAGTAAGCCGTTACTAAGTCCTTATCTTTTACCGACCAACAAACTGTTGGCCAGCTTCTGAAGTAGGTGCAAATAGGAGATATAACTTCTCTGCTGCTAAAAGCGATGTGAAAAGTCTACTAGCGAACAGAAAAGTAGGCAGTAACATATTTTACCAGCTGCGCTTCATCCCTCTTCTGTTGAGTGTATAACAGATTGTAGTAGTCGGGAAGCGCGATGCTGATTTAGGCAATATAGCAGTAAATAGTAGACAGAATGAATGAAAGGCCAAAAGACGAGTCCTAAACTACATAACACAACGTTAGATGACAAGAACAATACGCTACAGAAAGAGATAAGTATTTTGTGCCACAGGTTAACACGGAATGATGAAACAAAAAGTTGGTCACGAAATGGGTCGTGATTCAAAGGCCAATCGTTCTACGGGGGAAGTCTAGCTCCTTCGATATCCTTGTATCACCAAAGGCAATAGACGCTTCAGATAATATATGGTCAATCGACTTTTCAGTGATTTTTACAACTTCGAGATCAGTATATTCTGAACACTGAATGGATATTTGTGAGGCAATAAGTAGTGAATAGTTCGGATGAGGTTAAGTTTCGTTTGAATGTTCTTAAACTTGCATTTGAGAACCTGAAGAATACATTTTAACTGGGTTTATAATAATGCATTTAATTTAAAACGTAAGAATTTGCATAGTGTGACAACGCTTACATGTTCTAGCTATGGTATACCTAATAATTGTTCCAGCGTCCACCGCTTCTTACTTCCTCTCCGAGTTAAACGTAGAATGCAGATCGCTTCAGTTATTGTATTCACGGCTTTAAGGATCGTGTGGTTGAGAGTCAATTGCCATCAGAACTAACGTGATGTTCGCTTCTGACTTTTGATTTCACTGGGTGGGCAAGATTCAATTATAGAAGGTGTTACTGCTTAAAGTGTTGTCAAAATACAAATACCTGTGGCGTCTTCATTGGTGAGCCTGCCGTGATCTGGCACACCAACTTGTAAATAGTGAGTCTGTTTATTTTCGGAACTTCATATGTCATTCCTGTACTTTATATTCTCCATGACAGGACAGACTCCTAAGGAATTTAAGATCAATACTATGACACCACCCTCATTTCAGCTAATGCCATGCTGACCGGACAATATCTAAGCCTGGTTCTTATACACAGGGTCTGACTTCTACGGGCACGGCGTGACCGATCCACGTGCATAATTTCGTGCAGTAGTAAAGGAACTACCGCACGAATTAGGCAGGTACGTCACACCTAGTATGTTTACTAGTGGTGTTTCGGAACCTCATGAAACTCTAAAACGGTATATTCTAAAACTCGTAGATCTAAGTGATCGACAAAGGTTAGATCAATCCCTCGATAACATCGATCTGCAGCATTGATCAGCAACGGAAATGGTGTTACGAATGAGAGAGGTAATTGGTCTAGGGACTTTCGACGATGGCTTGTTCAGACAACAGTTCTCGTCTAAGCTTCCTAAACAGGCGCAGGCACTGCTTGTTTCGTCTCAAACCAACCCTGTGGACAAGTTGGCTGCATCTGTCGACCGAACTGTGGAGATTAGCAGAACGTCTAACGCCGATTATTTTTAGTCAAGGAAAAACCTTAAACAACACGAAATGACGTTACTGAACCTTGCCACATTCTGACATGTTACCTTCGTATTCGTCATGACCGTAAACGATCACAAACCCCTCAAAGGAGTTCTTCACGAAAATGATCTGTCTCTAGATCACGAGAAGCAGATAATTCAGAATGGTGCTCGAATAATAATCAGTACAAAAAATCTCGAAATCTCAGAAAACTTTGCAACATTTTGAATTCTAAACCGACCGACATGAAAAACGTTTCGGGAAACTTCCCAGCCACAACGCGTTAACGGTAACCGTAGCTGGAAAACATAGCCGTCTGTTATATTCCACTGATGTGACTTCGAAAGTTCGTTACCTCATCGACGCCGACACAGACATTAACGTTCTTCCAGCGAATTCTAACGGCCGACTGCTTGAAGCAGTTTTGAACTCACAGGCGTGAAATGGGGAACCAATCGCCACATACAGTTGGCGATATGTATATCTTTACGTTGGTTTACACAAACTCATCCACTGGATCTTCGTTGTTGCAGATGTTTCTACACAAATCATTGATATATACCCGCTACAACAACATAACTAACTTGTCGACACACGCAAACGGAGGTTAGTAGACGGAATTACTAATTTATCTGTTTGTGCAACTTCTTTTTCCGGTTGTAGATTTGTTATAACTGTGAAAAATAATTGCTGTTGATTAAGAGTAGCGAATTATTGATCGGACCAAAGACGCACAAACACGTAGAACGACCTAGGGTTCTGATTGGTTCCGCTTCCCTGTCTAACCCAGCCAGTTGAGTCCAGAACACAAGTTTCAGCCTCGGATTTATGAATCATTATATTTCAAACATACTTTGTTTATATTACCAGTCAAGCAGTCCACAACGTACCATAAAATATAAAATAACATCGTGCAATAATGGCCGACAGGAAAATAACACGTTAAATAAATATTGACCAATAAGATGATACCATTTCATGTCCAAGGATAGCATTAGGCTTAACAGGATAATTTTTGGGATATTTCCCTGAATATCCCAACAAGATTATCACCAGTCATAGTAAGGCACGTGATCCATCTATACTACCAACGAATACTCGTAGGTACCTTGTAATATACCAAACGCAACCGAAGTTACCACGTGTAACCAGCAGTGTTGAACATGACATCACAACCTCAGGGCCATCTGTATTCTCGAAAGCGTGAAGACCAGCTCCAGAAAAGCTGAGTTTGACTAAAATCGAACTCGATCACATGATAGATTTAGGAATCGTCCGGCCATCAAACTGATTATGGGTATCTCCCTTGCATCTGGTCCCTAGAGAGGACAGCAACGACTGGTGAAAAACTAGTGACTCTCGGAGATTGAATGCGGAAACCATTCCTGATCGATACCCGTTGCCTCATATTCACGAGTTGATTGATAACTTGAAAGGCAGAACTGTTTGTTCGAATATCGACTTGGTTGAAGCATATGATCAAGTTCCTTTGGCTGCTGACAACATTCCTGAAGACGCTATTATTACTCCCTTAGCACTCTACGAATTTTTGCGAATGCCTTTCGGTTTAAGAAAGGCTGCCAGAACTCTCAAAAGGTCCATAGACTACGTTTTTCGAGGTCTCAACTTCACATATGCGTACGTTGATGACAGGTTGATCGCAAGTCCAGATAGAGAATCTCATCTCCAGCAACTGAACCTTGTCCTAGAATAACTACAGAGCACGGCACTACTGTAAATATTCAGAAATGCCAAACCGGAACTGACCGCTTAGATTTCCTAGGGCACGCTATTGATGATGAAGGCACCCGTCCTCTGAAAAGCACATTTGCGGCCATTCTGGACTACTCGGAACCGACCACAATCAAACAATTACGTACGTTTAACGGCCTTGTGAGTTTCTATAGAAAGCTCATACTAAAATGCGCATTCCTTGTAAAACCTCTAACTGAGAAACTTCGTGGAAATGAGAAATCCATCAGTTTGGACGATACCGTGAGAAAAGCATTCTCCACAATTAAGGAACTTATCGCAAAATCAACCTTGCTTGCACACCGAGACACTTAAGCACCCATTAATATCACAGTATACGCATCGGAAACAGCAATCAGAGGAGTTTTACAACAGTGGGTTAACCACTCCTGGCAACCCTTGACATTCTTCTCGAGACAGTCGCTAGACACTGAATCGAGGTATAGCACTTTCGGTAGGGAACGCCTAGTTATGTATTGTGCTGTACGCCATTTTCAACACTTTTTAGGAAGCCGAGAATTCACTCTTTTCGCTGATCATATACCTCTTACCTTCTTCTTGAGCTCGTCTTCAGACAAGTACTACCTTCGAGAGTCTCGACAACTGGGGCCACATTTCGCAGTTTACTTTACATATACAACACAATTTTGGAGCAGGCAATGTAGTTGCAGACTCCTCATCTCGTATAATTTCCCCGGACATTTTCCAAGGAATTCATCTCCTTGAGCTCACTCGGCTTCAACAAGAAGACATCAATCTTCAGCATGAGTTATATTCACCAGCCCTTAGACCGCGTATTAGACAGATGGCGACGGGTAAGGAAATCGTATTATGCGACACATCTACAGGTAAGGATCGTCCAATCGTGACGAAAAATCATGGACGCAGCGTCATCGACTCGTCGCAAAAACGGTCTCATTGAGGTGATCGTACAGCCATCAAGCTCATAGCAGAACCATTTTGCTGGCCTGGCATGAATAAAGACATTAGGGAGTGGTGTGTAAGCTGCCAGAAATTTCGGGTGATTAGACTTCGGAAATATCCCTCAGGCTCCTTCAAAACTCTCGATGGTCTTTTCGACCATATTCATTTGGATTTAGTAGGACCTTCACCAGATTCGAATGGATACTCCATCTCTTAACTTGTGTAGACCGTTTCACACAATTTCCGGAAACAGTGCACTTCGAGGGCATCACTGCTGAAACAGTGGGTTGCAGTTCGTCAAACGGTGGATATCAAAGTGTGGCTGCCCTCTAACAATCATTACAGACCACGACCATCAGTTTGAATCTGGACTTTTCCGCTGTTTGACTACACTATTATGAATCACACGATTCCGAAAAACTGCTTACCACCTACAAGCAAACGCGTTAGTAGATCGCTCTCACCGACAGCTTGAAGCTTCTTCAACAGCTGCGAAAGTTCTACAGTGGAATGACGCTCTTCAACTCGTTTTACTTGGTATAGGCAATGAAGTGAAAGTGGATTCTTGGTGCTCACACAAGTAGGCTTACAAACACAATGCGTTCAGCTAAACTCGTTTTCTCTTGACCGCAATTAACTGACGTTTCTCTTTAATCTGTACACGTCTATTTACGGCGCGACTCAATTCAACGACCTCTCGACTGTCACGATGATACTTCGACGATAAGCAAAAACGGACTCAAAACAACGTGTTTAAGAAGAAGAGTAAGGTTTCCAGAACTCCTAAACGAATACTGCACGTAAGAATAAAAAATATTATTTTGTCTCACATCGGTTTTTCGCTGTATTGTTAAAAAACGAAAACAAACAGTATAATGTTAATATGATTATATGTATACATTTATTCAAAAAAAATCTTTTTTTTCCAATATGCTCGCTTATATATGTTTATTTGTATTTCTTCAAAAAAACCAAAAAGTATTCTGCATAATCCGTTTATGCGCTACTGCATGTTCACGAAACGCATATGTGTGCGCGTAGTTTCCTTTTTTGTCCGTTTTGTGTATATGGGCACGTACGAGTGTAATTCGACGTACACAGACATACCCTATCTTCTTTCCAAGACGTCTGGAAAAGACAGAGAAAACGACGAAGTTTACGATGAACCAAAATTTTCACTGTATCCGTTTCCTCATTACTATATTGTAACAGAACTTTTTATAGTATAGAAAGATGACCAGATGTTGCTGAGCATAGCAAGCTATCAGAAGAGTGTTCACCACCAACAACTCGTTGGGTTCAAACTTCTGGATGGCCATGTCTTATGGTTAAGATTGCCCACTAAAGGGGTGATCTGTAGCGGTAAATAAATCCCCAAAATAAATAGCTCTGTAAGTATTCGACATTTGATGCTGACCACATCAGCTGAAGGCACCCTGTCACGCATCCACACCAGATCACGAGTGGGAACTCCGTGTTTAACTTTACCGGCAACCGCTAACCAGTTTAGATCAGTCCCTTCTCGATATATTGATAACCTATAGAATATATTTTCTAACCTCGTCGCTTCTGACTTTTGACCTCACTGGGTGGGAAAGATTCAATTATAGATGTTGCCGTTGAAAGTGTTGTCAAACTACAAATACCTGTGGCGTCTTCATACCATGAATGAAGGTGCTCGGTCATGCATCCACACCATGTCATGATTAGGTACGCCGTGATACACTTACCTTGCAAGTACTAACCACAATAGATAAAACACATCCTACCATATCGGCAAACTTCCAAATATATCTTCAAACACATTCGTTTATCACTTCTGACTTCATTGGTATGATATACCTCAAATATGATCGTGTTACAGACAAAACAGTTGTCGAACCCTGAAGCTATTTATAATCTTTAAGCAGACCCATCACTCAGGCCAAATATTTCAGTTATAAATACTGAATTAAATAGGTTCTCAAAACTTTTAGCGTGAAAACACTCGATACTAGATGCTTTAGTTGAAAAAACAAGAATACAAACAAGGAAGTGCCTGATAATAGTTTATTAAGGTAATTCTTTTTACGCACATATAATGATGTAAAACGTCCGGGCTAACTACACCACAAAGCGTAATTATCTCAGACGATTTGCTTTACAAGGTTACTTGGACGATTGATTGATCCTCTTCAGTTGATAGTATCAATCAAAACGTTGAAGATTAGGTTTAAACTTGATGAATTACGATCCTAATTACTTTGGAAACATATTGCACATTCATACAACTAAAACCAGTTTCCCGAAGTTAATTAGAATTGAAAATCATGTATCTTTTCAAATCGCAGCAATGCATGCATTAAATCGACAAGACAATATCATGTGATTGTGTTTAAGTACATCAGTTAGTTGGTCTTTTTGAGTAGCTGTTTTTAAATCTTGTCCAACTTCATGCGATATTTCTATGCTTTCTAAGTTATTAAACCGCGTTTCTACGAAGTTGTTACTGAAAAACACTTGGTACTACATGCCAACTAGTACCAATGGCGCTCCAGAATTTGCACGAGCTTTACAATAACAAGCGTCATCCAAGTCGAAATGGCGATTCTGGAAGAAATTCAACTACTCTTATGTGTTACGTTACGCTTGCAAGTAGTCAGGTTTATCAGGTTGAAGTCGATCATAAAGCAGAATGTCAGGAAGTCATAGATAAAGTATGTTATGATGTTTCCTCAAAGTTATTTCTAAGATATGTAAATTGATAGGGATTACTGAAGAAGCTAGTTATTTTGGTATCCTGCTAGCAGGATCGAGAAACGAATTGTTTTGGCTTAACAGCAGAAACAGGTTATCAAGGCAAATTCCAGGGTCTCCTCCATACCATCTATATTTTAGAGTGAAGTATTTTGTTCAACCATCTACACTTCAACTCGAGGAAACCAGGTAATGTCAAATAATAGACTGAAACCGTACTTTTACAGACATCAGTTTTACACAAACGTCGTATATCATCTAAAAAACGGATCTTGGGACGCTGACACCACCCTGGAAACACAGTCACAATTAATTGCCCTCATGGCATACATACAGTTTGGAAATTACAACCCGAACACCACTCCATGCAAGTATGCTTGCTTTTGGCCCGAATGTCGCAACGAAATTCCACCAGAAGCTATTCGTATGGCTGCTGCTTTTCATAAAGACTTAAAAGATATTACCGCTTCCCACGCAAAATATGAACTTTTGTCTATAGTTTCACGAGAATTTCCCTCATATGGAACATATTTCTATGATGTGAAGAATATATTTGATCGCAAGTTATTGCTTGGTGTTGGTCCTAGTGATATTGTTTTGTGCAACTCTACTGGAGGCGTTATCGATCGGTAAACATCCTCTTAATAATGTGTATTTATTGTTTATCCGTACTTAAAGTAATAACACTAATGCAAAAATGAAATTCAGTACACTTTCTAAAACTGTCATATATATGTTCTCGATAATGGCGTTCTTTGGAACCCTTTTGGGCTAAGCTCAACCGTTCGGATACTTAATATGTTATTTCGAACTTTTATTTAAAACCGCGTAACCTTCCACTTAGGATTCAGCCAAGTACTTACTTTCTCTAGGACGTCTATTTGAATAACCACTACCGTTATTTCCTATTCATTTTTGGTCAACAATCCATAAGCATTACATTATGTTATTAGAATTTCATTTATTTATCATTAACGTTTGTTCGTTATATCGTTTACGTGTGCGTGCAATAATAAAAACACGTTATTATCTAAGTTTTCATGTGTGAAGAAGTGTAGTTCGTGTCCAAATAAATATGGAATTAAAGTTACTTTGCTCAGTCACTTGAAGTCTAAACTGAGCAAAAATCTCTTGACAAAATATCTGTGTATTTGAAATTTTAATCTTCACATTATTTGCCATTCATTACTTTGACTTTATATTAAGTGGATTTAAAATAGTTGTGAACGAACTAAAACGTTTTAGTTAGCTGATTTCTGCTTTTAAATGAAACGAACTACCAAGTCTCTTGAGTTTTTTTTGTGTGCAACAATCTGTGCTTAAAATAAATACTTAGAGACGGTATTGAACAAATCATAATTCTACTTCTCTATGTTTTTTGATAAATACATTTTGTTTCTTCAGTTAGAATGACAATTCCACTTTTCATCCTTCGAGGTTAAATATTCCATCATTTCATTTTGCGCTTAATCTGATATATCATTTTAATTAAAATAAGTGAATCGAACAATTGTAAGCAATTTAATGCAAGATTTTTGTAATTGTTTGGAAATTAACTATCCTTTCTTTTATTAATGAATTTGGTGAACCCGTTAAAATAATATCGAAGTTCTGTTCAACGCAGGTTGTTAAATGCGTTTTGGTTCATGATGATAACTATTTGAAATTTATCGAAGGTATATGTTTTATTTAAAGAAAAACATTAAGATGTTACCCCACCTCACTTGCTTACATTAACTGGGAACGTTTTCTAACAAATGAATATTTATAGTTGACTAATTTTTGGGTCATCTGAATCCATTAGGATATCCAAGAGTATTTAGGATCTTCATCTTAGTACATAATACTGAGAACTGGAGTAAGAAACAACATGATTTTGTTTGTTAACACCTTACTAACTGGATCTAAACTGTCCCTTGTACTTTGAGTTTAGATAAAACCTCAGTTAATATCTGGTAACCAATATCATTAATAAGTCCATCGACACATCTAATTTCCTTCCAGTATAAGTATCTAACATAGAATGTTTTGTGTTGATTTCTGACTGTCAAACTGAATTGTTACTATCGAATAAAATGCTTAGATCTCAGTTACCCATCAACAGCTCCTCAGATATTTTATGTTCATAAAGTATATATAGTGATTCATCAAATTTCGGGCTAAATACAAGGTCTTAGCTGGAGAGGATATTTTAGTTAAGTTATCAACTTGTACTACCTGAAATCTCTAAATTTTAATATATTCGTAGCCTCAGTCTATCCCATCGTTGTTTTCGTGGAATTAAATTAGTGGAAATTCAGGAGCAGCCAAAGTAAAACAAAATCGTCCCTTGAAGTTTCTAAGGGTTTGATTAATTCTCTAACAAACCTCTCAAATGCAACACTTCTGACCTTTGTTTGATGAAATTATGATTATTGGGACAAATGTTTCCTCCATCTTTAATAGTTTTGTATTTTTCCTCACGCTTCTAAGTTACGTAACGCTTTCGTTAACTCCTTATTACTGCAGGCTTTGTGGAGAATCAAAACTGGGCAAACAGAGCCGGGTAATTTGAATATATATAAAACGATATGGCCCTAAACAAGTTGAAGTCAATGTGCTTTACATTGATCTTGATATTAAGAAATAAAAACACTTATTTTATGTTTAAAACAATTAGTCCCTTTGATAAATTTCGATAATGATATTAGAAGACGAAGATTATCAGAACTATGTGATATATTAGCGCAATACATTTCGAACAATCTGGTCGCACATATACTTGTTAAGAGCATTTATATATAAAAATAAAAGGTCAACTAGACAGGAAACGGGGTAAGAGGAGATAAGGATAATGATAAGAGTAATAATAATAATAATAATAATAATAATAATAATAATAATAATAATAATAATAATAATAATGTGAACACAATTTGAAACCTAATCACTCTGGATAATAAGTCAATATTACCAGGGTAGGTTTAAGGTAAGAACAAACTGTTTTTGAACACATAAAGGATCAGGCGTAGTTATCATGAATAAATGTGAAAGTAAATTTATGCCTGATGTTGAATTTGGAGGTATCAGCAAACTAGAAAGAAGAGTAAATTCAAACCTAGAAAAATTGCTACTCATGAATATTATTAATAAAGAGGAATTTAACTTTCTAAAACCTATGGGTTCCGAGTACCCTCATTTATATGGACTGCATAAAATTCACAAACCTAATGTTCCTTTACGTCCAATTCTATCAATGTGCAGATCACCTACACATAATCTGGCTAAATGGTTAGCAAAGTTGTTGGATCCTATTCGAAGACATCTATGTAAGTATTCTCTAAAGGATTCTTTTGAACTGGTTGATCATTTAGATGATATTAATATCAAGGAAAAGACAATGTGTTCATTTGATGTAAATTCCTTGTTTACAAATGTACCTTTAAAAAAAACCATTGATATATTATGTGATTACATATCTGAAAACAATTTTCACTCACGTGTACCTGTAAAACTTCTTAAAGATTTACTATTACTATGTACTGACAAAGTTCAGTTCACTTTTGAAGGTGAATACTTTCGTCAGATTGATGGAGTTGCTATGGGTAGTCCGCTAGGACCATTACTAGCAGATGTGTTCATGGCACATGTTGAAAATCAGACTGATGAATTAATCGGAAACATGTCACTTTATAAGAGATATGTGGACGATATCTTAGTTGTTTGTGAGAAAAAAGAGGATATGTACGGTCTATTAAATAAACTCAACACTCTCCAAAACCATATTAGTCTCTCATGTGAAGAGGAGAAAAACGATCAGCTTCCCTTCCTAGATATACTCCTGAGTAGACGAGAAGATGGTTCAGTAAAGCGATCTATTTTTAGAAAACCAACGTGGACAGGTCAATATCTTAGTTATTATAGTTATTGCCCTGTGCAATACAAACGTGGTTTGATAAGGTGTCTTTTCAACAGACTCGACCGTATTTGTACCAATGACGCCATTGATGATGATGTTAAGTTGTTAAATAAAACGTTAATAGAAAATGGCTATCCTCTGAAATTCATAAATAGATGGAAAGTCCATGGTTCAGCGAGACCTACTGTAGCCTCGGTAGAGAAAAAGCCTGTCTACATCACCTTACCATTCAGAGGTGATTCAAATAGCTTTTTACTGAAACAACGACTTAAATCAGTCATCAGTAAAACCTATTGCGCAGCAAAGGTCATCATCAAAGAAAGAACAAGGTGCATGCTTCATTCAAAACCTAAAGTACATGGAAACGATTGCGTCACATCCCACTGTGTTTACCAATTTAAATGTGTGTGTGGTCACACATACATAGGGAGGAGTAATCGTGATCTCAACATTAGGGTGAGTGAACATGTACCCAAATGGCTTCAGAAACAAATACAATCAAGTGACCCAATAAGAGCAGAGGATAAACATCCATCATCCTCTATTGCTAAACATATAATTGAAACAGGTCACAAGATTGATCTAAATTCAGCTTTTGTAGTGCTGTATAAAAGTGTAAAGGGGCGTATACTAAGGTTCATTGAAGCCTCAGTCATACGAAAATTCAAACCCCCTTTATGTGTTCAAAAACAGTTTGTTCTTACCTTAAACCTACCCTGGTAATATTGACTTATTATCCAGAGTGATTAGGTTTCGCTTTGTGTTCACATTATTATTATTATTATTATTATTATTATTATTATTATTACTCTTATCATTATCCTTATCTCCTCTTACCCCGTTTCCTGTCTAGTTGACCTTTTATTTTTATATATAAATGCTCTTAACAAGTATATGTGCGACCAGATTGTTCGAAATGTATTGCGCTAATATATCACATAGTTCTGATAATCTTCGTCTTCTAATATCATTATCGAAACTTATTTTATGCACATTGGTCACTTGTGTTACTTTATTTTATATTCTATTCGTTTTTCACTTATTATTGCTATTGTGTTCTTGTCGCGTCATTACGTTTCCACATATTTGGTGGATTCCATATTAACTCGAGAATATCTTGAAAGGCGCCTGTATATCGTAATATGTATTAAGTACTTTTGGTTATGATCAAATCAAATTCTTAAGAATAATATTTTTATCGAGTCTACCTTTGAATATTTTCAAGTTTATAGTAATATGCCATTTTAAAGAACTGCATGACTACCAAACTACTAATATTTTTCTGACTCCAACTGTTACATTATTTTTAACTTACTTGGTTTTAATAAATTTTGTAGTAAAATAGTTCCGTATTACTATTTTGTAAAAATAAAGTGAGATATCACTATGAATTATTTAATCAATTATTTGTCAGACCATATATTTTACCTAGCTCTGTTCAGAAAAATTCTGGTTTGAATTTTACTAATCAATTCCATTTGCTTACATGTATAATCCCTATGTTAAAAGCGATTGTTTGAGTCCATTCTGACCTCAAACAATTTGCACTTACAGATGTAATTGCGTACTACTATTGTTACTTATATTGCTAATATTATAGTCATATATAATCTAGACTCAATGTTTCAATGTTAATATTTGTTCAGTTATTTCAGCCTTTTGTGTTTAGATATTTGCATGTTTAGTGAATAAGTTGGTTTTATGTTGTGTTCGTTAAAATTCTAGACCATAAACTAAATCATTTACCGAATAACAGTGGCATAATCATTGGTATCAAACTCAAGCATAAAAACACGTTTATACCGTCACGTTTTGAGTAGAAAATACAAATGCAGACGTTATGTGAAAATTATGGTTTTATTTTGTGTGGCGCTTTTAGTCAATAGTTTAGGATGCATCTCTTAATAGGTTCTAATTATTTGGACACCTTTCTCATCTGTATTTCGTTCAGTTTGCTAAGGCTGTGTGTGGCTGAGTTTCGTCCCTTCCAAATAGGTAAATATATCCCTTTTTATGTCCATAATTTTGCTTGTTATGGAAACCTTCAATTTTCTTAAGATGGGTTCCAAATCCTATGGGTTCTTTAGATTTTGTGAATAATTTACAAATTGAGAATTTAGTATTTTTCAAAATTAGTTGATCTGTGATCGACATATGTAATACTAGAGATGAATATTTGCTAAAATTCATCCTATTGAGGCTACAAGAATGAAATCATCGATTAGGATCCATCTTGAACTAAAGAGATATACTACTGGTCCAAATAAGTAGTTCATAAACAACATTACATTTTAAGCTTTTGGTCGGAATAAATTGAACCACAAACAATTGTTTGATACAATCACTCCAATCCAGTCATTAAAGGCCCTAGTGAGTTTGAGTAACACAAGGCAAAATACTATTCAACGTTTTATTTTTGTAGCCTAAACAACAACTATCGGGGTATAAGTCTACTCCCGATTGCATCCAAATTATTGGCTACCATCAGACTTCGCATACTGTTCAAAACCCGGGAAAGATTAGTTTTCGTTCTGGTCGAGGATGTAATAGTCTTCGCTCTTCGATAAATGTAGGCCGACAATCGTTGTGTTTCTTGATATCAAGGTGACCTTCACTTCCTTGGACAGGACTGTCCTCTGGGATTGTCTATTGAAGAAGGGTGTGCTCAAGAAGCTTATTAACATTTTGAGGGCCATAAATGCAAATACCTTAGTCAAAGTGAGGGCATACAACCGTCTCTCTCTATTTTTTTATCCAAGCAATGGGGTTAAGCAGGTTGCCCAGTCTCATCATTCCTGTTCAACCTTACCATTAGTTGACGTTTTGAAAACAGCTCTGACGGAAATCGACAATGGTAGTGTAGATGTGCTACCTGGAGAAAGATTTTTGGACCTTGAGTATGCGGATGTTATTTCCTTACTGTGCGATGATACTCAAGCCATGCAATTTGCACTTATTCACTCGGCAATCTGTGTTCGTAGGTATCGCATGTTCTCTGCACCCTCTAACCGTAAAGTACTTTTACAAACATTTCAGTAGCCTGTGTTTGCATTAACCCTTGGTAGTAAGCAGATAGAAGCAGTCGAGAAGTTCATGTATCTAGGTATCAGTGTACGTTCTAGCAGTGGTGTGAGTGACGAGACCAATTCACGTGTAGTGAAGGCCAAAGAGGCTCATACCAATCTGTCCCAACCTTGGCACCTTCGTGGTATTAGTCTGGCTGTAAAAGGCCGGATTTAAAGAGCGTCAGGGAAAGCAGTTCTCTATGCTTAGGAATTCTAGCCTGTCCATATTTGATCATTGTTAACTCCTAATGATTGCCGACATCCAGTGGCAACACCATATTAGTAATACAGAGGTTCGACAATGTGTATTAGGGCACAGTGTCGACATTTTAAGTGGCATCACCATGTTGAATTACCGACCTCAAAGGCTTGGACATGTCCTACGAATGTCGTCCTAGCAAGCTCCACAACGTGGGTTATTCTCCGGCTCTTGGGACTAGTTGGAAAAAGCGGAGAGGTGATCAATTTATGATATGGTACTGTGTTATGAAGGAAAACTGCACAGGAATATCATCTGTTGGTCCTTCACGACTCCTTGATTGGGTGTCCAAGAGACAATGCAACACAGTGGCTTGAGATGTTATCAGACATAGCTCAAAATAGGAGCCAGTGGCGGTCCTGCTGTAATTTCCTTTTACTTTATTTATGTAAGTGGGAGGAAGTCCTTCAATCAAATCAATCTTTGAGATGATGGAGGAGACTTGTAGCCCAGGCGAATGATTTTGATGTAGTTTTCTCTTCTGAGCTAGATGGTTTGGTCTTGAAGCTTTCATTGTCCTTCTGAACAACATGATCAGCATAAACTTGTATTTTGTGCTGATAATGTCGTTAAGAAGAACAATGAAAGCTCCACGACCAAACCATCCAGCTCAAAGAACAAAGCTCTATCCAAATTAAATCACTCCTTTCTGCATTACATTTTTCTTAACTGAACCACTCTTCCCATTATTATAATAATTATTTTCACCCTCATTCACCAATTACTATTCATTTTGGTTGCATTTTTCTTGTTACACTCACCTTCCTTTGTCTGTCTCTCCACAATCTCACTTTTATTATGCGGCTTATATTTATTTATTTATTTGAACACATAAATATTGGTACAAGGGAGCACCAAATATATATGCGCCACACAAAGCAATGAGAATTCGAAGAGAACAAAAGAAGGTAACGAGCGCAAAAAAAAAGAACAATGACGAACAGATTAGTGTAAGATAGTGTAATAATGGTAATAATGGGGGAAACGGAAAGGTACAACCAGGAGAAATCTTTCAATTAAGGAAGATACAACCACTTTATATGAAGTAAAAGAAGGTTACAGCAGGATCGCCACTGACTTCTATTCTGAGCCATATCTGATAATGTCTCCAGCCACTGTGTAGCACCATCTCTCAAACCTCAGCCAGAGAGTCGTGAAGGATCAACAGAAGCCAGCCCTTTGCAGCTTCCTTCCATACACTGACCAACTCTCCGCTTCTTCCAACCAGTCCCAGAGTCGACAAATAATGCACGACGTGGAATTCTCTGGGACGACATTCGTAGAACATGTCCAAGCCACCGAAGTCGATGTTTCAAGACGGTGACATCAATTGGATTACCGTCTCTGCACCCGAACACACGATGCCGAACCTCGGCATTGCTACTAGCATGGTGTTGCCACTGGATGTCAGCAATCCTTCGGAGACAACGATGATCAAACACAGAGAGTCGTCTAACGCCCTCAACTCAGAGAGGCCAGGTTTCACAAGCATAGAGCAAAACTGCTCTCACCGACGCGTTGTAGATCCGACCTTTTACAGCCAGACTAACATCACGAAGGCGCCAAAGATGACCCAGATTGGCATAAGCCGCTCTGGCTTTCACTATACGTGCATTGATCTCATCACTCACGCCACCACCAGCACTTATGCAGCTATCTAGGTAAACGAACTTCTCGACTACTTCTATCTGCTCACCATTCAGGGTGAATACAAGATTAGAATCCTGCCAGTCTTGTAGAAGTACTTTGCACTTCGAAGGTGCAAAGCTCATACCGTACCTGCGGACACTGATCGCCAACTGATTAAGTGCGTATTGCATGGCTTGGGCATTATCGCACAGTAAGACTATCATCCGCATGCTCAAGGTGACCAGCGATTGGTTCATACGCCATTCGTTCCCGCAGGATACTGGAACCCATGTGCATCATTGGTTTGGGATCCGATTAAAGTGCCGGACATTCGCTTTTCATCCTCTCATTTTCGTAAACAACACCGCTGCGAGGAGGCAGTGAGTAGGACTTCCCTGACAGAGGCTGTATACGCGTGGCCGTGTGAGAGCATTTCGAGAGAGAGGGCGGGCCCAACCCACTCTCGGCCATACCAGTGCATTTGGGGGCCTTATATTTTTTTGATGCCTATTTGTACCAATATGTATGTGTCTGAACTTATGAATAAATAAGTAACAATAACTTATACGAAGGTTGTTATATCAAGGTGTTATACCTACCATCAGATATGCTATTCTGTCGCACGTACTATCGATTCATACTGTCATGAATTGTATATTTGCACTATAATATGCTTGTGCTTTCTCTCCTTTTAAAAAAATAGCTTTCCGTTTTGTCGAGTACACACAATCACAAACAGCGCACGAGTTGTTACTTTAAATTTGCTTGAAGAAGATGGCAGTGTTAAAGGACAAAATTATCAATTATCATCAACTCGTTTAGCTTATTCCCTTTATCGTACAATTACTGAAGTTCATGCTTTTTTTCAAAGTGATTCAATTAAACAATCTTTAATTGAACAAACTGTGCGAGAATCATTTACTTCAATGTTTGATCATAATGGTTAGTTATATTTACATTTTTATTACATAAGGAAAACAGTGTTTGAAATATTAAAAACATTTCCTAACCATTTTCTAAATTCTGAGAAACCTGCCAGCTTTAAATCCTTAATTTTTGAATTTATTTCCTCGACTTGCACATGTGATGTTCAGAATTAAATTTCGTGTATTTTAATTCTTAACTTATCGATTCCTCCTCTTGTTGTGGTGACATGAAACGTGTTAACTTGGACCAGTAGACGTTTGTACTTAGTCTCGCATCTTTATCGACCGATTGAAAAAGGATGAAGTGAGCTTAGTGACATGACGTTAATGGTTCAGTTTTTTTGTACAGAATAAATTTATTTTAAATCCTTTGTGAATTAATTTCCTTTTTTACATATCTAACTAGATAAATATGACTGGAATTTCAGCTCACGCTGATTAGAGGTTACTGGTCAATGTAAGAACGATTCTCATCATGATTGGTTAGCAGTTGAATATTCACTAAAACTAATAGTGAATAGCTTTTCTTCAAAATTATCTTTATGATATCATGAATACGCTGCAAGATTTTATGGTCATATGCAGTACATTCTCAAACTATTAATTATGACTTTATTAACATATGTTACTAAAATAAATTCATTAAAAATATTTGTTATATTCAATTCTATGGTATATACTACTATCATAAATCTCTGACTAGAATTATAATCAAATTTCCTTAATTATCATAGGGTATTGAAAATTTATAAAATTTTAATTGGTTATAAAGCACCAACCGGCCTAAAAGTGGTTGTATAGCTGTTATATGTTAATTGGAGTACAATCAGAGAGCCTCTTATGTGATTGTAACTACGCATTACTTAGTAGTTTCTGCATACATCGAGAATTTTTTTCCGTTACCCCTCAATTGATAGTGAGTATAAGTTAACTGATGATATAGTTGAATAATGTTAAAAGCTGAAATTCTCAGTATACTTGTTACTCTATCAAACTTAAGAACTTTGTATTTTTCTAGTCTAACAGGTTTTGATTTATGTTGACACATTTCTAAAAATTTTATCCGACTGACAGAATACTGATGACTGGTCAATACCTCTTGATATTGAATTTACAAACTTTTGTATCTCATAATTGAATAGGTAAAGAATATGCGTTCGATCTCCGATATACATTTTTGGAAGTGTATGATCGTGCCAGACGACATATGTATCATTGCACAAGTAACACTACTAATCCTATACCTACATGTGGATCACATGGTCTAACACAACGTACAAGAAGTTTAAGTGGCTCTGTGAATTCTGTTATACATGGTGATAACATTTCAACAAGTAGCTTAGAAGCTATCCACAAGACTGAAGATTCTCGAGGAAAGCAAGACTCATCAAGCCTGGCTGAATCAGTCGTTAGTGTTGAGGTGAGTTTATTTTTAAAGTTGAATTGCCTACGTTTAACTCTTTAGATTAAGTGATTTCTTTTGAACTAGTGATAGCCTCTTCTAAGCGGTTCAGTTAGTTCCAAATAATGAGAAACTATTCAATATTTCAAATTAGGTAGATTATTACTTAAATAAATGAAAGAGAATCATATTTCATATAAAAGCATGTATAATGCATTGCATTCCTGTTTATTTATATTAGGCTTTCTGTGTATAGCTTGTATAAATTATACAAGAAACAAGGTGAATTTAATTAAGTAAACCAGAATGATGCTTTTGTTTTACAATCTATGGATAAAACTACCCCTTTATTTTGTATCAATTCAAAGGACACATTAAACCGTTTCATATAATATGAAGTGTTTTTAGTAGAAGTACTTGCTAGCATCATATTTGAATGCCATGTTACTTAAAAGAATCAATACTATAGTTTTGCAACTGCCTACTATTTATTCATTATTGTGTACTTTTGTAATGACTAGCTTTTTAAGTCCTGTTAGTGAATCCAGATTATCTAGTTGGAATTCACTTGATAACAGTAATCAGTGATCGTAAACTTTGACTGACATACCCCAGAATTGTTCACAATAAACCACATGCATTCATTCTTCATCTTTTTCTCTATCTTGAATTGCAGTATCCCTCCCACTCTATCTTTTCAAATCATATTCCCAATATTTAGTCTTTTTTTAAATCATCGCTACCACATTATTTCACCACATTTGTTGTTCACATCTGGTCACGTTATTAGGTATGGCAACTTGAGGCAATGTATGTCTGTTCCAGTCTTTATATTGACGATGTCCGTCTCATAGAATCATTCTACCAGTTTTTAGTCAACAATCATTTGCTGTATATATATATATATATGTATATATATATATATATATATATATATATATGGCTGATCAAAATTGAGGCTCTAATGTTTAATAATTTCACCTAGTAATTCATTCACCTCATCGAACTTTTAACATTAATAAATGTTGTTTTCACTTGTTGTTAAAAACTTAATTTTATATTATTTACTATTAAAATAATTCATAATAGAGAGTGAACTCAACAAATGAAATCATACATCCTCGTGATAAACAACTGTTAATAACTAATTTTAATTTAATGACTCAATAATACGTATGATGTAAAATTTCATTTTCAGTTTTTAAATACATTGAATTATTTTATTTAGTTATTAGTATCATTAATATCACATTTTAAACTCGTAATTCATAGGAATTAAAATCACTTATTAATAATCCACATGTATTGTGGTGACTGTGATAATTGTATTCCTGTATTATGAAACTCGGTTACAACCCTAAGATGGATTTTGTCTTCTTTTTATTTTTCAAAAGTAAACATATCTTGATGTTACACTAGGGAGATGATGTTGGTTTAGTTTGAAAAGCAATAAGATCTTCATTATTAGATCATACTTTTGAATTATACTCTATCCACTTGGATTAAGCTACTCAGCTGTCACGTAGCTGGGTTTCACAATAAATTTAAGATTTAAATATGAATACTACATGACCTTGTACTGAGTTCTATAAAATTTAATTATTTTAGCTTAAAGCATTACAGCTTTCTAACTTCGTTTCTACTCTTTTTTTCAGCCTTTGGCTATATCACATGTTTACTGAAAACATTGTTATTAAATGTCGGTATTATGTAGTTTTCGTTTGTTGTTTTTTTTTAATTCACAATGTTTTTTCTCTATCCCTAATTTTACTCAATTAAATGGCTATTATCGAATGAACCTTCAATTTATGTATTATGAGTGATTTTATTTTAATTTGATTTTAAAGCATGAAAGTTGATTCTTCTGGACTAAATAATTTAGCTGATTATTTATATTTACCTAAGATGATTAGTAGTTTTTCTTAATTTGTTTGTAATGATTTTTATTAAAAGGAAGTTATTACGATGGTTAAACATATACTAAAAGATCTATAAACTAATTCTTTGTCCAATATCCTCTGCTGCCAAATAAATCTTATCTATATTTCAACTATTTATTCTCAGAAAGGAGTTTTGTGGACGCGCACTGCTGAGGAGTTCCATTTTAGGACGAAATGGCCCTTCAGTGCTTTCACATTTTTCATGGTGGTCTAGCTTTAACTGACTCATGATTTCAACTATTCAACTATTTATTAGTTTGTTTAAATTACATTTTTTTTAAAAACATGAACTATATTCACAATTGATCATCTTAGACAATCGTCATCTAATAATCATAGAATAATGAAAGATTATTTTTTTATCTTTGCTTGACTTTTGATTATTTATCCTATGTGCATGGTCCTTTCTCATATATAATTTACCGTCCAGTTAGATATTTCAGTGGTAAAATAGTCAATTTACTTCAAGAAAATCCTTTTGTTACCTTGTAGCCTCTACCTTTGATCAACTCTGATTAAGTGTTCTTTCATTTCTTACTCAATATTAATTAAAAGAATACATCACTAAGTATATTTTACTGAATAGTTGCTAACACAAATAACCAGTTAAATATTGTTTATCTAATAGGATTCAAAGAAAATTTTCTAATTTCTTTCTTTCGTGATATAATGAAACTAAAATTATTTTTAGCTTTATCTATTGTATTTACCTTAATTTCTACCCTCTTATAAACTTTGTTTGGGATATCCATTTTTCTAATTCATTAGTTTAAACCAAATAGTCTAGTAATTAGTCTATTTTTCTTCCCAAATAACTATGGATATTATAATCACGCGTCCAATGCATGATATTTTAAAAGCAATGACCTTGACAATTTCCTGATCTTGTATTTTCATTGATTTTCGTTTTCAGAGAAAAAAATGTATTGATCGGGTAGTTTATTTGTAAATCGTGTTTTTCGGTTAGTATTTATTCAATGAGAAAAATTCTTAATATTATCCATTGTCATGAAAAGAATATACTATATACATGATTAAATATTAAGCATATTTCCATGCCTTAAATTCGTCTATTCATTTCGTATGAATTCAAAGCTTAACGTCTGTTATTTATGTACTTCTTCTGTTAGCCAATAAACATGATTAGCCTTGTCGTTCTTTACAAGTATGAACTGTTATTAATGTATTGATGAATAAAAAATAGCATAGTGTCTTCATAAAATATGAAATACTTCATTTGCACATTTTCCATTAATTATCTCTTCCAAATTCCATCGTTCCTCCATTCTTGTTGTTGTTACAATTACACTCGGTTTACATTCCTATCCTCTTCAGTTCGATCTTCTCAACCTTCTACTGTTAGGCATTCTGCTTCTGATTGGTGTTACATACCAATTATATCTGTCAACATAAGTAGCATATACTACAGTATAAGTAATTTTCACATTACCAACTATAGTGATACACAGTAGGTAAATATGTTTTATTCATTTTATTGGATTACCCACTTGTCCAACATTCTGCTGATCTCCGTCAGTACAGTTTAAGTGATTATCACCTTAAACAAAGATGTAACGTAATTGAATATCTTAAGCAGTTCAGTTATGGTCAGTCTATTTGCCTCATTGAGGCAAAATATAAAAAAAGGATGAATGATAAGTTTGGGTTATTTTTTTATTGATTGCTTTTCCGTTAACTTATTATTCTGTACTGACTTGTCGAGTATCTTATTCCACTCAATAATTTTCTTAACCACCCTCAAACTACCTTTTATATTAAAAGTTGTCAGTCCTGTTTGGAATCGCTTAGTGGTAACATCTTTGTCGTGGACTTTGGTTGAGCTGGGCTCGAAACTTTAAAAATAACAACAGTTTTATTAAGACTATAAACAAGTTTATTTGAAGAGTACCAACTTGTGCAAAACATGGTTACGAAGCCTCCTGTTGATTACTTCCATGCATCTGAGTTTTATACGGATATGCTCTTTTAATGAAAATGTGCTGTTTTCTTCAGAAGTCGCCTTTTTTTCGTCGGCCTATCGGTAACTTTGAATAAATATAGCACTTAAAACTGGTTCTCCTACTGTTTGTGAAATGTTTCTTCCATATTAAGTATGGTTTTGTTAGCAAGTATCCATAATTTAGTTTATTCACCATAAATTGTGTTGTATTTTGATCTGAGATTTTCTAATTTTGCATACTTTTGTTTTGATTGATATCGACAGTGAAAGTAATCAACAAAATTATGTGGTAACACCTATCCAACATAAAACTGTTATCTTTTGGCAATCGACCAACGTCTACATCAATTAACTAATATGTAACCACAATTTCATTCATTGTCAAGTTAATAGGGGAAAGATAAATTCACCAAAATATATCTGATATACTATCGGTTATATTAAATAACTTACCTATATGGGCAGCGTTTTTATTCAAAGTCTGCAGTATATTCAAGTTGTAGTGTCGGTTACTATGTTAAGCCCATATTACTTATTCTAGTTTCTGGACAGGCCAATCTATTCATCATTCTTCCTGAGTCACGTGTTGACCTTGTTAATTGTTCACTTGTCAATCCTGACTGTTTTTATGTGAGAGTGTGCGTGTGTACATCTTATCCTACCCATCACATGTCTGTAGCTTATTTTGTACGACGATAAATATTGGTTAACGCTTGATTAAATCAAGTCGACTCACACGCCTTCTCCACTGCGCGTCCCTTCGTTTCACTTCGCTCTCTCTTCTTCGTTTCATTCGCTGCGATTCTCTGATTGTCTGTTCCGATCAACGAGTGTACAAAACATACATATTCAAACATCCATTCTCGTATTTAATTCCGTTATTCACCAATGCGATTTAAGTTGATAACTATATAAGAGGATTGAAGATATGTATATTATCAATAGCAATCATTTGTACGATCTAACGGGAGTCAGATAAGAGGCCACTAAAAAGTAAGTAAATATTTTCTTAACTGGCTATCTTTTTTTTCTCGCATTCCTGACAATACCTTCGGATCAGTATGATGTTATTAATAATTAACTGCAACAAAATATAACGTCTTCTTACTTTATTGGATTTCGATTTTCTATACTATATAACAAAGATTCAATTTTTGTTCCTTCAACTCCTTACTTCCAACCTCAGTGAACTTGATATAGTGATAAAAAGAAGTCTTTGTTTTTATTGTTAATTTAGTAACAATTAATTTAGCATTTTGTTAGGTTTCCGAAAATACATCGCTTATTATAGTAATTTTATGTGAAATTCAGTAATAAATACTTCATATGTTTATATGCTCTATTGTGCATTACGTTTGTTTTAGGAAGTTCAAGAGATAGTCCAGGAAACTTTGCGTGAAGTAGCACTCTGTCGTGTTTGTATGGACCAACCAATATCACGTGTTTTCTTTCCATGTGGTCATACAATATGCTGCAGCATATGCGCCGATCGTGTAGATCAATGTCCTGTGTGTCGTAAAAGTATTGAAATCAGGCATCCATGCTATTTACCTTGGAATACAGAATCAAATAGTGAAGAGGTTTGTCTTCTTCCTAGCTGTACATTTAAAGATGTAAGTGATCGATTTAAGTCTCATAGACACTCACGTCACCATAAAAACAATACCACATCAGATTCAGCTTTGCATGAAACAGCATCAGCACCTTCCTGTCAATTATCATCTTTTATCCACGAAATTTCAAAAACATCTGATCGTTCAAGTAGCCTTAATCAGTCCACACCAACTAGCGTTCCTCATTTATCCATAAGCAATCAATCCGATGTCACTTTCTTTTCAAGAGCATCTTCATCAATATCTGGTGAAAAGCCTTGTGGAGTTTCTACAATGACTGCTTCAACCTCAGGAAATTCGGTTCCTTTACTAGTTACATCTTCAAACAATCCTAGAAGTCATGAAGCCGAGAAATCTGTTAGTACTACGCGTCGTGTTACATGGCAAACAGAAGATTAGCGATGCTTAGTAGTACTTACGCATTATACAGTGTGCACAATATTTGTATAAATTATTTTATTTTTCGGTGATATCAAAGAAAACCATTCACAATAACCTGAATTTGTTTCTAAATAAAGACTCACTTTTATTCCTATTTAGCTTGGCTTTTTCCTTTCTTTTTAAACTACAAAGTTTGTCGTCAAACGGTGCAATTTGTTCTCTTTTTAAAAAAAAACAACCTTTTTTGTTACTTTTCTCCTTTGTTCTCTACATTGTATCATATAAATTTATATTTGTATTCTTCAGTCTTTCAAAATTCATGTAGTTTTTTCAAACTCCCCTTATGTATTAAATTCAAACATTTATGTATTTGTATACCAAAGATTTTCAGTGTAACCTGAAAAGAGAAGGAATTTATTTTTATTTACTTACTACAACCATAAATCCGTATATATATTGTTCTGACCATCATATATGTACATATATATTTACACACGCATATATTTATGATTAACTACAGCAGCTCATGTTCAACTGATCTCAACAATATATCACAGATCTATACATGTATATGTTATCTTGTTTATGAATTTAATATTGCTTTATTTCTTAATCTCATTGCATAACCTATCATTCATTTAAACCTTTTGATCAATGTGACACGGTTTCAATTCATGAAGAAAAAAAGAACCCTTTTTTGAATATAATAAATATTGTACAGAAATATGTATTTATATACATAACTTTTATTACTGTTGTTATCATTATTATTATTATCAAGTCATTTGTGACGTTTACTGCCTCACAGAAAAAAACAAACATATTTTGGTCACTCTTTACTGGTATTCAATTTCTTTTTAATTGTGAAAAGCATTATCACTAGTTATCCATAAATTTCAAGTTTATATCTTACATCTTATTACTTAATTTTTGTCTCGCTTGATATGTGTATGTATAATAAAACCACAATTTTATTTATATAGATTTGAAGAGTAAATGTTCAATCTTAATTGTTTCAAAATTATTTCCGTTTAAGGAGGACGTATAGTCAATTCCTGAAAGTCTTTTCTTATAGTTACCTTTAAGGTCTTTTAATATAGTTTAGGAAACTAGTGTAAATTCAATAGTTTTATGACGATTCAAAGACCAGTTTTCTCTTAGGTATGAGTGAGTACATAACTATGGACTTGAATGACTATTGACTCTGCTGTATAACAGCTTAGCATACAACATGAGTTTCCCAAATCTAAACTTATCTGAACAAAACTTTAATCACTAAGTTACAATTTATTTCTTAGCTAAAGTTTTGCAAGTAACGAAAGAATAATATAAAAATTGAAAATTTCCTAACATTTAAGAAGATATAGTTTATCTGATTATCGAATAACCCAAATAAAAGACGTTCAAATATTCAGTGTATAAAACTAAAAAGAAGATAACTGTTATATATATAAGCTGATACAAAACAATTACAGAATTATAACATTTAGACCTCATTATTCAAGCCTAAAGTTCATCAATTTCGGTAGGTAATATTCTTCATCGTGCAACATTCTTTTCCAATGACCGTAGTACCACATCACTATAATCAATTCGTTCTCATTAACCAGTGAAAAGATGTCAAGTACAATTTTTTTTAATTCTTGGGTTAATCATAACTTGACTTTGAATTACATATCTGACATTATTCCTCAACACCTAAATCAATTCGTCATTTTGAATACATAATTTACCTATCGGTTATATCATTCAGTATTTACTGCTTAATTCCATTCAGTCGTTTATTGAACAGAAATTAGTACCTTTCAATTGTTCTTATGATAATCATTGACTTTCCTTCCTAGAAAATTATTGATCGATTTCCACTCTATCCAACCTTGTCCTAGGCAATCTTTTCCTGTTGCTATTTTTGTTTCGGATGTCTGCTCCCTATTCTCGACACTGTGTTCTCTGGGCTTCCGTTTCCCTTCAGAATCCAAGTTAACGCTCATCTCATGATACAGTTTGGTGATTTCCGTAATGTAAGTCCTATCCATCTCAAACGTCTTTTTCTAGTTTCCTCAGCTGGAACCTGGTTTATTCTCTCACACAGTAGGCTGTTGCTGATAGTATCCAGACAACGAGCGTTCAGTATCTTACGTAGACAGTTGTTTATATTTTTGATGATAGCTGTAGTAGTTCTCCACGTTTCAGCTCCGTACAAGAGAACTGTCCTGATGTTCGTATTGAACATTCTGTAGTTGATATTGGTTGACAGTTGTTTAGAGATCCACATGTTCTTCAGTTGTAGGAATGCTATCTTTGCTTTGCTAATTCTTGCATTTACGTCTGCATCAAATCCTCTTTTTACATCAATGATGCTGCTGTTCAGGCACGTGAACGTTTGCACTTCTTCCAGAGTCTCATCATCAAATGTGATTGAGTTGGTGTTATCCGTGTTATATTTATGTATATTGAGGACTACTGCCACAGAGGCTGCTGCAACACTAGTTGTCTTCATCTGCATTTGTTCGTGTGTATGGGATAGAAGAGGTAAGTCATCTGCGAAGTTCAAGAATTCTAATTGATTCCGATCTGTCCATTGTATTCCATGCTTTCCCTTAGATGTCCAGGTCTCCATAATCCAGTTGACCACCATAAGAAGTAGAAGGGGCGAGAGACAGTAAGCAGCCTTGTCTGATTCCGGAGTGACATCTGTGGGAAAGTCTGAGCGTGCTGCTCCGATGTCCGGTGGATTCAATGGAACTGGTCTATTCAGGACTTCTTGAAGTATTCCACTCATCTCTTCCTCTGTCCTCGAATCTCAGTGACTGTCTTGCCTTCTTTGTCCCTGACCGGTCTCTCTGGTTTATTATATTTCCACACTAGTTTCTTCGTTGTCTGACAGCTGTTTCATATTTCTTTTCTTTGAAGCTTTTTCCGCTTTCGTTGCTAGGTTTTCGACATATTTCTGCTTGTCGGCTCTAATGTTCCGCTATACTTGCTTGTTTTCTTTGGTGTATTCGGCCTGTCCCTTGACTTTCTTTTTTCTTGTTCGGCTGCTGTTAATTGCTGTCTTTTTGTTCTTCCGTTCTTGAATCTTGTCTAGCCTTTTCATAGAGATCCATTCCTTATGATGATACTTCTTACGGCCCAGCGCCTCCTGACACCTTGAATTTAATGCTTCCTTAGTGGCCTCTTATCTGACTCCAGTTAGATCGGACGAATGACTGTGATTGAATTATATACGAAGACTATTCTCGTATAGAATCATCGACTTAACTCACTTTAGTGAATAACGAAATTAAATAATTCAATTATGACAATGGATGTTTGAATACATGTATTTAGTACACTCAATGATCTGGGCAGGCAATCAGAGGGAAGAAAAGTGGGAAAAGAAGAGAAGAAAGTGAAGCGAAACGACACTCAGTGGAGAAGGCATATGAACCAGCTCGATTCAATCAAGCGTTAATCAATATTTATCGTCATACAAAATAAGCTACAGACATGTGATGGGTAGGATAAGATGTACACACGCACACTCTCACATAAAAACAGTCAGGATTGACAAGTGAACAATTAACAAGGTCAACACGTGACTCAGGAAGAATGATGAATAGATTGGCCTGTCCAGAAACTAGAATAAGTAATATGGGTTTAACATAGTAAACGACACAACACTTCTTTGATCCCTTTCCAGTTGTCCCCAATCCTAGTTTCTCTTTTCAGTAGATTTTGTTAGTCTTCGAACCTGTTGCTGAGATCTATCTTGAATTCATTGAGTTTATTAATATCTGGTAAGAAGTCTGCATTGAACGTTTACAATGCTGTTTCCTCAGTTGTCCAGCATTTCTCTAGCTTCAGTTTCATATTGGCAACTATCAGGTGGTGATCTGAAGCTATGTCAGTACCTCTCCTAGTTCTCATGTCATCCAATTTCCCTGTGAATTTTTTACTAATGCAAATATGATCTTTCTGGTTGCGTGTAATTGTGATCCGATGAGACCCAAGTAGCTTTGTGTATGTGACTGTGTGGGAATATTGTGCCACCACATTATTGAATGCACATAAATTTTCAAATCTATCATTATTCTCTTTCCTTTCTACCAGTCATTCCATGTTCTCCTATGATTTCTTCATACACTGTGTTGTCCATTCTGAATATGGTGTTTATGTATCCCATCAGGATGTTCAGGTCATTTACTGTGCATTACTCTATGATCGACTGTAGGCTGTCATATAACTGATATTCAATGTCATCTTTGTTATTATTGGTGGGTTCATAACGTTGGATAACATTCATCGTGATTCTTTTCTTCTTTGTTTTGAAGGATGGTTTGATGATCCTGGATCCGTGAGATTCCCACCCAATAAGTGCATCACATGCTTCTTTGGACAGAATCAGAACTACTCCTTGAGTATGTGAACCATTTTGCTTTTCGTGACCGGAGTACGGCAGCACCTCTCCCGTATCTATCCTTTCCTATCGAGCTTGGATCCAATAGGTTTCACTGATTACCAGTACTGCCATATTGTATCTCAACATTTCCGTTGCTATTTCACTGGTCCACCCAGTCTTTCACATTGTCCGAACGTATTATGTACCTATAAAAATTGTTGCTCTGGTTGTTAGAAGATTGTTAGCATATTGTAGTGTAGTGTCAAATAACGGTTTAATCTAACGATACCCTTAAGATAAAGGAAACTTTAGTTTTCTTCCAACCTAGTAACAGTGATTTAGCTAACAACGACTATTTTTAAATCAATCAAATAAATCTCATCCAAGAACAATAAAGATGTTCCAAAACTTGTATTGAATGGTTATCAATGTTTCTGTTATTATTATTATTATTATTCACATTATGATTTAAATAGATTCGGTAAAATCTTCCTTTATTTTGTCTTATGTAATTGATTTATTATTTATTACTTTTAATTACAATAATTTCTGACCATTATCATCATAATTATTATTTAATATGGATTGTTATGATTATGATTATCACATGTGATGTGTAAATTTCTTTCTCTTTTTTTTTCTTCTAATTTAACAGAGCTTACTACTTATCATGATTGAATTAATAAAGTAATTGAAAGAAATTTTTAATCATGAGGTTCATAATATTTGTTATATATATCATTATTATTTACAGAGTTACTATAGTTTCAATATCCAGAACAAACAACAACAACAAATAAACAAAATCATTGGTTGTATATGCGGATAAATACCATGAGCTCACTAGTGACTAGCTTCATGAAGGAATTCTCGGAGTTCTAGTGAGAAAACGTGACCAGTGGAGTTAATCCGTGTTGGGTAGAGACAGTTATCTATCTCAATACAATAGAAGATGGTCGCGCGAATTCGCGGATTGGTTGAAGTTAGAAATCATCACTGTTGGATGCCGACCAGCTCAGTGGTCTTGAAGTTAAACGTTCACGTGCGAGACTAAAGGCCCTGGGTTCGAATCCCGCGAGCGGGGTCGTGAATGGACACTGCTGAGGAGTCTCACAACAGAACGAAACGGCCGTCCAGTACTTATAGGTTTTCAATAGTTCTTTAACATCAATCGGTTTATGATTTCAATCAAAAAATAAAGAACTATTTGGAGAACAATTATTGTAATTAATGGGAATAACAAACTACGAAAGTCATCATCCAGAAAATACAGGTGTTTATTAACAGTTGTCTACGTAAAATACTTCAGATCCGTTGGCCGGACACTATTAGCAACAACGTACTGTGGGAGAGAACAAACCAGATCCCAGCGAAGGAAGAAATTAGGAAGAAGCGCTGGATGTGGATAGGACACACATTGAGGAAAGCACCCAACTGCGTCACAAGACAAGCCCTCACATGGAATCCTCAAGGCCAAAGGAAAAGAGGAAGACCAAAGAACACATTGCGCCAGGAAATGGAAACAGACACGAGAAAAATGAACAAGAATTGGATGGAACTAGAAAAGAAGGCCCAGGACATAGTGAGTTGGGGAATGCTGGTCGGCGGCCCATTAGGAGTAACAGGCGTAAGTAAGTAAGTAATGGGAATAACAATGAAAAACGATTTCACATCGTTACTATCACTACTGGTAGTTTGTAAATCTCGAATGCTGAAAAAAATAATAATAAGTAACACCTTGAATTTTACAAAATAAAACAAACAGAAGGTTGAGGTAGAAATTGAAATTGATAGAATAATATCAAACTCAATAGAATAACCAATATCGTTGATTATATATATACCGTGGTTATGTAAGTCATTGTTTCTCTTTTGTTCCTAAAAAACGTTCATAAGTTTAAGCAGTAGGTTATAGCTTTAACCCTACTCTACAAATCGGAATATAGAAAATTAAACATATCTCATGAAGTTAACACATTATTTAATATATATTCATTGTATTCTGTTATTATTTTATTCTTAATATTCAAGAGAAGAATCATACCGATGCAGTTTGAATTTATCAATTGAGAATTTAACGGATTTTCTTTATTATTATATGTTAACAACTATGTCACAAACACAATCATTATTATTGAATAAGGTCTTGAATATGAAATTTTGTATGAACATCAAATGTTTTTTTCATTCGTTTCTTATGTGCTTTTATATGTTGTTCCGGTTGAAATTTCATAAAGATTTAGTACTGATATTTTCGTTTAAGTTCTCTGTGTCTCTCTCTAAAATTTATGGCAATTCTAAGATAATCATGATGTTAAATGCTGAAGTCCTACATGAATTGAGTTGGTTATTTAGATGGAGAATTGTAATCCTATGATTTGCTATTTTTCAAAGCATAGCTCTTGTGGAAGATCAGTAATCATTGTATCGACAATAGTGTATATATGAACATATCATATTTACAAATTAACTCCTACGAATTTTAGAGTTTAAAAATGTAGTAAGTGTATACTCTCGGTTACCATATTGCAATAAGAAACTGTCACTATAGTTTTCTGGATTTTTCTAAATCATTTAAATTTACCTATCAAAATAGTTTTCTTAATCTTCACACAAAATACCGAACCTAACCATTTGACTGAACACAATGTAATACTATAAATAGGTAATAATTTTATCACCTAGAGGGTATATATATATATATATATAGAGAGAGAGAGATATTCTTTTGCATTTCGCTCTCTGAGTAAACTTATCAGTAAGCCTAAACGCTTGTACTACTTTTGATCGTCTGGAATACAAACTAATAAGCAGAAGAATAAATCATTGGTTCAGTAATTTGTGCACTACAGTCTAATAATTCGACATTGTGTAATAATTTACTTAAACAAACAATACAATTGTTTCGATTTATATTCATAAAAGCATAAATATAACTAGTAGGAGGTTCGGTTAATCAATAACGAATCACCAGTTTCATTTTATGAATTTTTAAGATTTTAATTAATAATGACAGAAAATTTCCATATGAGTATTTCTTACTTTTACCTCTGTTATGAACATACTTAATTGTAAATTTGATCCCTAAACTATTACAACAGATGACTAATATTCATATTGTAAGTGGATTTCAGTATAATGTGATCACTTACATTTACAAGATAAATATATATTTGATCTAAATGATTGTAGTCTATCAAAATGTTGATTTTTACTGTTTTAGCTAATTGTCAACTTGGTGAAAAATCTTTCAAATTACATAAATTACATTTTAGTATAAAGTAGATGAAATGTAGCTAGAAGTGTTATCCCGATTTCCCGTTTCGTCATATTTGGGACTCGCCAGCTGGATATACCCACATACTGAAGTTGATGTCCACTACCGTTCGCTTCTGTTGTAACGGGTGACTGCAGGTTTTGATAAGCAGCGTTTTATATCGATCGATTACAGTGGACACGCAAACACGTAGTGGACGACCTAGTGTCCCAATTGGTCCCGCTTCCCTGTCTAGCCCAGCCAGTTGAGTCTAGAACGCAAGTCACAACCTCTGAGTTATGAATCATTGTATTTCAGACATACTCTATTTATATACCAAACAAACAAACCACGTCGTACCATAAAATAGAGAACAACATTTACACAATATTTAACAAGTGAAATAAACATCGACCAATAGGAAATGTACGTTTAAGGTCCAAGGCCACCATAGACTTAACACGATAATTATTGGTATATTTTTCCGACTATCCTAACAGCTTCATACATTATTGCATTATCCACTTAGCTACCGAGTCCCAATAACCTTTCGGTTGTGCTACAGATTTCAGGAGCATTCAGCTGACGGGTCCAAACTGGGGTGAAACGCGCTTCCTGGGCTAATTCCATACTAACTTGTATCATTACGGCTGTATCGGTGCAACCAACATAGGAGGTGCATATGCTAATCAAGATTAATTAGATTTCAGACGAAATATCAACAATGAAATCATCCAATCCATTTAAAATTGATATGCATCACACTATTTTCCTAAAAAGGTAGATTGACTAATGTCTCATAACTTAACATTCATACGGTTGCATCAATAACTCAGTTTTTTGAGTAATCACCACTTGATACTATGTCATTTAAAGTTAGGTGAGCGATTGAGCATCTTCGTAAACATACGATCATTACTGACGGATTATTAAACTGTTTGTGATAATCACATGTCTTCCATCTCATTGATTCGGATTCTGTAGTCTATTTTGACAACATCAATAGAACATATTCAAGATTTACTTGCTAGTAATTCGTACATTTTAGACGATTGACATTTCAACAGTTTATATCCAATAACTTTTCTGTGAATAGTCACTCTGCTAAATCCCTAGGAGGAAATAAAAACACACTTCTATTAATCATTAGAAAATATGAGCTTTGTGATAGCGCTAGGTGAAAAAATTATTTTCAATTTACACTACACTGATTCATCAGTTTGACTTTTATAAACTAAATTTCCATGAAAAATGCATTTTCATTTACAACTAGTGTACATAAGCTACTAGGAAAGAAAACAAGTTTAGGATTTTCTGTCATTCTGATCAATGTATTATATTTCATACCAATGAATTTGAATTGAGCAGTTGACATTCCTATCAATATTCAGTCCGTGGATTTCGTAAACACCATCCGTTGTCATCAGTAACACCTGAATCACGCCCGAGATTACTGGTCTCGATCACTAACTTCGTAAAAGAACACAATGTACACTCATGTTAAGAACGTCTAAATAATTGTTCATGGGAATCCTTTCATATTTTACAAATATAGTTTTCGTAAAACTGAGAGTCACTTATGTTAGTGTAAATCTGACAGTATAAATTACGCCACCTTTCCTCTGTAAAATATATGTAACTTAACGAAAGACTGACTTTTTAGACTTAAACAAGTTACAGCAATGATTTATACTTCCGTGCTAGCGCATAACTATCAAACCATTGAGGTGACATCTAACGATTCACAATCCCAATTCTAATCAATTGGTGATATTACCTCGGCGATCATCTAACTTTACTGGTGATTTCTATCGCAATTCTGATATCTCTAAACTCAACTAACCAAGAATTTCACTGAAATTTCAGGAAATTGTCACATATTAAAACATTAATGATAATATTGAGTTGAACCAACATCCACAATTCTCGCTAAATAGTATTATTTTTTTTCTTCTTAACAATTATATGACTTTTTTAAAATTTATACTGATTGTTTCAAAATATTATTATGGAGGAGAAACGCCGGTATGAATTAGATTATCATCCTTTCCATTCAAGACAAAATGTCTTGTTCGTTTATATTCATAGTGAATCTTGTGGTCATTCATAAATCAATTGGACTATACACAAAAATTGTTTTAATGTTTTCTCATACATTATAAAATGTCTCACATTAAAAATAAGAATATACTTCTCAGATAACTTGAGATATTGCAGTATGAATGATTGGCTGTATTATTATTATTATTATTATTAATGTTTTAATGAAACATGTAGAATCATAGAAGAAAGATCCATTATCTTCTAATACATCTATCATGTATATTCTAAACCCAATAAGAATATTGTTGAACAAATCGTCAATCTGCTAAATCTTACATCGTTTGAATAGATGACAATAATGTTAGGACCCGAGAAACATAATGAATGGTAACTTTGGGATCCTTTTATGGACTAATACTAAACGTATATTTCTATTGTATAATTATTAAGTAACTAAACTCTGCATATTCATATTCTTCTTATTATAAGCTTTATTTTGACCCATAAACTATTATTATAAGTTTTACCATTCTTGAGTTATACCCAGTATATTAATTACTACCTCCCTCATTCACAGCCACATCTGGCTAATTCTTGTACAAATGTTGTTTCATATTTTATTGGTACGTTGTGGTCTGTTTGATTGGCATATAAACTCAGTATGTTTGAAATATAATGATTCATATTGCAGAGGCTGAGACTTGTGTTCTGGACTTAACTGGCTGGGCTAGGCGGGAAGCAGGATCAATCAGAACTCTAGGCTGCACATACGGGTTTACGCGTCATCGTTTCGATCAATAAGTCACTGCTCTCTAATCGGTGGTCACAAGTTATAACAAATAAACTAAACTTTCACCATTAAATTATTTCCAATAGTCTTTAAACTACAAGATTATGATATAATTATAACTAGAAATCATTTACAATTGACTACATTACGTTATGATTAGAAAAAATTACTTATAAACTGTTCATATATAGAAAAAAATCATGCTATTACTTTGAAAGTTCTGATGTTTCACATTGATTTAGTCGGATGATTAAAGAATACTATCACAGATTGCTAACTCTTATATAATTGATCGATTATATCACGCATAACCGATATTTGAAATAAAATATTTGTATTACCATTTATTAGTACAAATAAGTAATAATAAATAATAAAAATAGACGAGATATATTGTACTATAGAACATGTCTAAATAAAATAAGATCAGTAAATTACATTACATATTCTATATTCATGAAAATCAAAGTCAACCTTCATTAGTGAAGCCGCAAGTACATATTATCATCATTATTATGATCATTGACTTTATTCGATATCATATTTTTGATACAATATAGAATTCTTAGCACAAAGTATTTCAACAAGTTTCCGTTTCTTATCTTTTGATTGATCCTTACGATAAATATTGAAGGGTTGCCAGTTAAAGGTTAGTAGTTTAGGAATCTTTCATCTAAATGATGCATATTGCCACCTACCCCGATGTCTCTGATTGAGCTCTTTTGTAACTTGTACAGTGAATTGTCGTAAACTTTTCACAAACGCACCTGAATAAGTTTAGCAATTAATTGACATAATGATCTGTTGAAACAAACAAAAAACATATAACTTGTTGAAATAACTATATGGCAAGAACAGGTAGCTCAGATATTCAAGTAGGTCGCCTCTGTAAAGAAGCTTTTATTAGGATTTTATCAAATTTATGTAACATTTTTACTGAAGTAAAGTGGTTGTTCATTTTTCTATGCCATAAAACACTTGAATATGTATTTGATCATACTAACAAAATTAAATTTTTATTATCATATATCTAATCGTTTTCTTTTTGTTTTAAAAGAGCTTTTAAATGTGTAAAAATGTTAGTGAGATCAGTAAATCACCATTAAACAATATTGTAAACATAAACAATTTGGTAATCAGGTCAATAAATTTAATTTCTGCTTCATTCTCCAACCATTGGTTGGAGACGCTTGGTGACATGTCTCAGAATCGATCACAATGGCGTCGGTGTATACACTCTCTATCTTCCCTTCAACTAAGAGATTAAAATTGCTTCATATCTTTCTTTCTACGAACTAATTCTTTCTTCCTGTACTATATCCTTATTGCAATCTTTCTTTTATATATTACCACCTCTGAATTAACCACTTTAATGAATCTGGTATCCATCTTGTTGTGTTAATGAGGTATGGCAACTTGAACCGATGCATATTTATGCCTGGTCCTACGTTGTAGCTGACTGACTGACTCATTCATTTAGTGAACAGATTATCGTACTAACTGAAGTAATCAGAATGAAAGTCTTATAGATTGAAAAACGGTATATTGTTAATAGAGTGTATCGAAAAATAACATCAATAATCTGTTTGACTATGATAGAAAAAAAAGTTATATCGGATGGTAAGTGCATACTATTTTGCATTGATAACGATAGATCTTCAGATTCTTTCTTGATTTTTTTCTCTCACATAATCGATAAATCCGAAAGATTCCCAATATTCCAAAAATATAAATATTAATTGCTGAATTCAGGATGGTTGGTTGCAAATGTTGAATAATCCTAATTTTTAACTAATGTGATTACATAAATGAAAAATAAGAAAATATTTTATAAATCTCAGTACATCCATGACATTTTAGTGGAAATCTTAATAGTTCATCAATAATTGTATTTCAATAGTTGAAATAATAAGTCAATTAAAGTTAGACTACCATGGAAAACCCGGAAGCACTGCAAGGCCGTTTCGTCCTAGTATGGGACTCCTCAGCAGTATGCATCCACGATCCCGCTACCCGCGAGATTCGAACCCAGGACCTATCAGACTCATGATTTCAACTATTGAAATTTCTAAAATCTCCACAAAAGCCCTTCTGATAATAATCATCTGCTCAATAGTGACTGACTACAAGAGACATTTCCTGGAGTTCTAGTAAGAAGCCGTGACCTGTGGAGTTCAACCGGGTCTGCTGTGAGATAGTGACTCACTAAAGACAAAGGTGAACGGTGGCGCAATTTAGTGGGTTGGTTGAATTTAGACATTAAAACCGTTGGATGCTGGCCACCACAGTGGTCTAATGGTTAAGCGCTCACGCGCGAGACTGTTAGGTCCTAGGTTCGAATCTCGGGGGGGGGGCGGTATCGTGGATGCGCACTGCTGAGGAGTCTCATACTGGGACGAAACGGCCGTCCAGTGCTTCCAGGTTTTCCATGGTAGTCTAGCTTTAATTGACTCGTGAATTCAACTACTGACATTTCTAAAATCTCCACAAAACCCCTTCTGATAATAATTATATCCTAGGCTGTTACAGATTTAATTATAAATATGAGCCAATATAAAACTTGTAATTAAAATTACGTAGAAATTACCTAAATAACAAACGTTGGATAAACATAACAAACTCACTACTAATGAAAAATTATCCATTATTTCACATTTTAAATTACATATCTTTCGCATAATACAATTCCTCTGACTAGGAACCTGTTTTCCTTACAGGGTTTTATAATCATCCTAATTGAAATGTCCATCACATCTTTTTTCAGTAAGTGTTTTAGATTACATTGGTAAAGTTAAAACAAAGGCCATCGATAACCTGCTATAAAATGTATAGTCAGCAGTAGATATGAATTTTTACATAGGTGACTCATTTCTGGAGCCATTCATCTATTATTAACTTGTGGGTGAGTGGTGACTGTTACTAAATGAAATTTATTGCTTTGCATCAGTTACCTTCAACTACTTGTATATACTGTTGCAACGATAAATTTAAAAAGAAAGTGAAATTGTTGAGTGACGTTTAACACGTAGTTTACTCATCATACTCAGTGTGGCTTAGAAGCCCGTATCAGCGTTACTCAGAGCATTAAATGTATAAAACAAAACGAAATGCATATATATTTATTGCATATGACATTGATACCCTGAAAACCCCGTTTCACTGTGAGTTACATTAAAAATATGTCCATTTCTGAGATCTCATTCGCTTATTGACCATATTCAGTCATGCAAGAATTTAACAAACATAGAAAATTAAGTTAAGAATATTTTTCCATTGAAAAATAAACAAAAGAATCTTTTTATGTTATTTGTACTAAGAAGTCCAGTTCTTTGAGTGTTTGAGTAAACTGCCAAGAAATCTAACTACTGAATAATTGTTTCTTTGTGTTAAGTCACTCATCAGATATGCTCATTTTTGACCGCAAATAGGATGAAAATCGAAAAGACATGTGGGGCACAATACTTATGAATCACCAAGTTGAAACCCAAGTATTCACATTTTTGACTTCAATCAATTCTTAATTTCAACGTTCTTTATTCTATTTTACTCATTTTGTTTATTCAAAATTATAAGTCAGTTCTTCAGGAAATAGTTACCGAAAATATTTAAAATGGTTTGAATATATTTACTCAAGAACTTTCGCATACTTCAATCTCAGTTTAACTTGGTGAAAAGAAAATTCATCATAAATTACTATCGTCATGATAATTCACTGAAATAAAAAAGTAAAAATCTAAAACAGATGCTCAATCATAATATAAAGAATCGACAATAGGGAGCTTACTCTATGTTCAAGAAAAATGAAACCATCTGTGTTTAGATGTTCACATGTATTTACACTGTGGACTGGCTAAACTCTGAGGATAGCTTTCTACAACACACTAGTTTTCATCTTTATTAAACTTCCTAAAGAAGTGAGTAAAGCAAGTTCTTTAGTAAAAATAAAATTTGCTTTTACAAAATCTAACTTGTTTAAATCTCATCAGTTAACTAAATACATTGTATATTTATTCAGTTTTAGAAATCGGTCAATTTGACTGGTTTCATTTCTTTCACTTTAATCTCACTAGAAGCATGATTTGCCTCAAAATCACAAGTACGTCTTACTGACAAGTCCCAACTAGTACAAAACCTAGTTACAATGCGGCCTGTCAAACTAAATCCAATCATAAAACAGTTCAACACAGCTTACTCGACATCGGGTCATCTAGATTACTGGCCACATGATAATTCAACCGATAGAATTCAGTTAGCACTTAAAGAACTCGTTAAATTTGACATTCTTCACCACTCAGTAATTACTCACGCACGTTTATTATCATTATTATCATTATTCAGTACTGAAGGATTGAGTAATGTAGTGTCATTAGAATCCACTAAATGATTGTGCGACGAATTGGTTTACCTTATTTAATAAGTTATCTTTTCCCCTGATGATGAATTAATCTTTAAACTTATTTAACCATACTAATTTGGTTGCTACCAGCTTGCTTTCATATCTGTCTATCAAAAACATTATCTAAACTTTTTTATGATTAAAGCTCACATTTTCTAAAATCACGCAAGGAAACATGATATGGAGGTTATAAATTAAGTTAGTTTACTTAAAATCAAGTGAATCCATGTGGATAATAATGTGCCGATCATCACATTACAAAAAAAACTTTACGTATTATAAAATTAACTGTAAAAATCAACAATTTGACTCTACAGTATGTATTAATACAAGTATAGTGAGAAGTACACATTTACATGCAACTTCCTCTCATGTTTTTTCTGACGTCAGTCGACATATTAAATGTCCCATCATTACTATTATATCTCTTACTTACTGGTGCCAAATGCCTCGTCGACGAACTGTACAAACTATTCAACTAGACTTTCGTGACTATGATGACGTTTTTCAACATTTTGTCTACTAGTATTTTGTGTAGTTAGAAATTCTTGTCAATGACAACCAAGTGTTTAAATTTATTGCGCCCAGTTTACAGTGTCTAGGAAAATATCTTTCCTCAATAACTTTTATTAACCGTAGAAGTATTGGAAAATCTATGACACCTAATGCTTGTTTTATCCTATATTTATAATTTTCTACAGAATACACCAACTCAAACATCTCTAAAATAAACTTACTGAATGATTATCAAATGCATATGAAGATTAGTTGAGTGGTATACTTCCACTATTTTTTTTACATATCAGAAGTACTGAAATACCTGATACTTGATTTAGTATGGATAGAATGTGTTCCGCAATATTTAGAAGAAAGATGTCAATAGAAAATAACCTCCTACTTAAAGAAGAAGGATGTAATATTTTTAACAACGTGTTTTTTTAAGAAAAACTGAAGAAAACGTTATTTCTGTCTATAACGCCGAGGTACATATGCAAATAATTTATGCAGTTAACTTGTAGTGTCAGTTGTTACGTGAAGCCCATGTAACTTATTCTAGATTCTGAACAGGCCGATTTATTCATTCTTTTCCAGTCACATTTTGACCTTGTTAATTATTCGCTTATCAGCTTGACTATTTTATGTAAGCGTATGTGTGTTTGTATTTCTTATCTTACTCATCACATGTCTGTAACTTATTTTTGGTCTGACTATAAATATCGACTCACTCTTGGTTAGATGGAGTTGGCCCACGCGTCATCTCCATCGCACATCATCTTACTTCACTCACTTCGTTTTCTTTGTGTCGTTCCTTCGATCGTCTGTGTGAACCAATGATTTTATGAAATATACTTAGTTAATAATCCATTCTCGTATTTGGCTTATTTGATTCCGTTAATCACTGACGCGAGTTGAGTCGATGATTTTATACAAGGATTGTCAGCATATATGTTTCGATCACCATCATTCGTCCGATCTAACTTTAGTCAGATACAAAGCCACTAAAAACTTAAATTTGAGCAGTTTTACTTCTACGTTTAAAAGAATGAGTAACTTGTTCTCTAGCGTAAATCTACCGAGACATATTATTTAGATATAAATCTCGTAAAACGTAAAAACACGTTGGTTCTGACCACCAAGTGACAAACTATACATTTTCTTTTAGATTTTCATATGACAGATATTTTGTTTGTTGTGAAAATAATTTTGTATAAACATAATAAATGCATAAAAAAGAAAGTACATTTTGACATATGTGCTTTGTTTACATCGATTCCATACATATAATTCCCTTTATCTCCTTGAAAATAATAAAGACAAAAATCTGAGATGAATAAAATGCATTCATTTAAAGCACAGTTTGATAGTGTCTAGCAGTAGAATCTAGGATCTACATTTGGTTTCATCTGGAACTCGTCAAATGAATAAACCTAAAGACCATTGTTTATGTTTTCACCAGAACTTAAACCCAGTACCGCTCTCTTTAAATGCCCATTCTGTCATCCACTTAGCTACTGAGTCTAAACAACCACTACAAATTGTTTCATTTTATTCCATTCGATTCTCATTATCTGCTTACAAACAACATATAGTACTTTAAGATTAAAATTATACCTGAACGTTAACTACTGAAGGTGGTTGGAAGTAAATATGTACTACCACGATCGAGTAAAAAATACAAATGAAGTTGATAATCAGTGTAAAATTGACGGCTCTACAACGTCAGAATAATAACTAAATAGTTTAAAGCTAATAATTCAGTTAATTATAGATTTGGAGTAATTAAAAATAATGCAACTGAAATAGAATAATGGTGTTTTTAAGAGTCAAGTGTATCAAATCGACTCCCTGTATGAAAGCTATGTCTTGAAGTAGCATCACTGAAAGCCTAATCTGCTTGATCTAAGGTGTTTCGGAACATGTTCTTAGTAATGAGCGTAAGCTGTTCTTCCGGTTCTACCGATATCTCTGCTCAAGCAGACACATATAAACTTATATTCACAGTCGGCGGTGACATGTAAAAGGCAGCTACCAATATATTTTTTCATTAATGAACAGGCTGTTTTATGCAAAGTAGTAAGTTTGGCTACATGATATGTTCTGGTTAGTTTACTTTTCAGTTTTCTGTTGACTGTTCTTGTAATGCTGTCACCTTGGAATTCAAGTTGAATCAAAGTAGATATCGTCGTTTATTGTAATTTGTTTAGGCTTCTTATTTCTTATTGCTACAACAAACCGGTTCTGACGGCTCATATAACAAAGTACAGTTTTGCAATAAGACAAACTGACCACTAAAATAATGAAGCTAAGAAAGACATCATTTTTAAACAATTCAAGTAGGCTTTAAAAACGAATTAACATCTACTATTTAAAAAGTAAAACTGTATAAAATTACAGTTATTTGTTTAGGGTTTTCAACTTGAAGATACTTAACTCTGACACTGATCAACACATGTTGTGAAGTGATTTGAAACTAATAAATGTTGAATAACAACCATTTAGATATGTATTGCTAAATTCAATTGAATTCATAATATAACAGTTTACATATAAACATTATAACATTAAGATCCTTGGTCAAAATCAAAAACTAGATATTTTCACCGATCACTTATACTAATAATCCTTGTGATGGTTTTTTTTAAAGTATACCATGTATTAGTTAAGTTAAAGTTATTTTCTACTTGTTTTAAGTAAGAATTCCAATGATTATTTTATGCAAAATACCCAACAGTCTAGAAGTTCAAGAAAAAAAGTTACCCAGTTACTAACGCGTTGTTTGTGGGTGTTTTTTCTACGTAATAATTATTCTTGTCTAACTTCATTTTATCAGGAATATATATCAATGTTTTTGTCTGTTATCATTCCTGAAGTTACCTGATGTCTAAAAGTTGCCTAAGCATATGTGTAAACAATATATACCTGGTTACAATAGTTTTTTTCTGGTTAGCGTTTTTTTAGCGAGTTAGTTTTCTACAGGATGGGGTCGCTAACCCCATGCCCAACCCTCCTCGTTTATCCAGGCTTGGGACCGGCAGTAGTCCCCGGAGGGGCTCAAGGCGAAGTAATTATCAACCTGGCAATTTCATAATTCATTTTAGATTCTTGAAAAATAGTCAAAGTTTGCTGGAGTGAACAAAACATTAAAAGAATACAATGTAGTTTTGTAAATTGTAAAGTAAAAAACATTATGTATCCCATTTATTTGTAGTTTACATTTAACCTAAGATTAGTTACGAAGCATGTCCTAATAACTAACAAAAACACCTATCTATGAGTTTTTTACTTCATAGATATTTTAAACTTCATATAATTTTAAATTAATTAAGATGCCTCATGAGAAATTCATCCTTACGGTTAACAGAACGACATAAGAATTTTACAGTAAGAATTAGTATTCTCTTAAGGATGTTAACATTTCTAAAATTTTACTTCTCACTAAAGAACTTACCGGAGACCATACCACGTTGATAACAAGGAGGGTCCACCTAGGAGAGTTAGAAAACCCTGATTCCAGATCAATAGTGCACATAGGCTTCAGTATCATAAAGGAACAAATAGCGTATGAACCACTTGTCGGTCAACGGCTACTATGGAATTGCATCTCCTGACGTTGCTCCATTTCCTTGTGGATCAAACTTTTAGGTTGAAGGCTCCGGTTGTATATATATATATATATATATATATATATATATATATATATTCGTTAGTTATTTAAACAAACAAACAAACATTAGCACAAGGAGGCATCAAATAGATATGAGCCACATAGATCATTCGATTCGTGTGAGGGCTGGGATACTGCCCGAGTGCCCAAAATGAAGCAGGTGGTTTAGTTAGGAAACCATACCCGGAGCCTTCAACCTATAAGGTCTGATCGGCAAAGAAGTGGAGCAACGTCAGGCGATTCAATCCCATGGTGGCCGGTGACCGACAATTGATTCACACGCTATTTGTTCCTTTAGGATCATGGAGCCCATGTGCACTATTGGTTCGAAATCAGGGTTTCCCAACTCCCCTAGGTGGACTCTCCGCATCCACAAACTCGGTTAGAGCGATGGATATTCGCTTTTTGTCCTCTCAATTTCGTAAACAACACCCCTGCCACGAAAAGGCAATGAGTAGGACAGTGGTTGTATGCATGTGGCCATGTGTAAGCATTACGAGAGGGAGAGCTAACTGTCCCAACTCTCGGCCGTATCATAGTATTTGGGGGCATATTCGTGAATAAGAATCAATATAAAGTTACTGATATGATCGTAAACATGTTTATTTTTATTACTTAATTATTCTAAATTAAATTGTTTAAACTAAGTGCCTAATTTGTAAAAGAATAAGATAATATTGAAGTAACTGTTTTATTATTGTAATGATTTTAAATAAGAATGTGATTTATAGACAAACTCTTCACCTTATAGGCATAAATATCTTTTTTCTTACTAAATGGAATTTATTAGATAAACATTAGAGGGTTTTCTTTAAAAATAAATCGATCAAATAGGAAATTAGAATGACGTAAAAGAATAAAATATTTTATGTTACCTACACTTTTGTGAATAATTTTTTTTATCAAATATTGTTTATTTCTGTTGATAAGGTAAACAATTTGACCAGTTAATTGAAGATGAACTAAGAGAGTAGTAACTCTAATTTATGTGGACTTTCGAAGGTTTTACTGTAGCTCAATAAGGTGAATGAATTTTTAAGTAGTCAAATGAATATAGAGAACCAGACCTCTATTACTAACTTACTTACTTACGCCTGTTACTCCTCGTGAAGGAGCATAGGCCGCTCACCAGCATTCTCCATCCAACTATGTCTTGGGCAATCCTTTCCAGCTCTTTCCAGTTGTAATTCATCCTTTTCATATCTGATTCTATTTCCCAAAGTAATGTGTTCTTCGGCCTTCCTCTTTTCCGCTTCCCCTCAGGATTCCAAGTTAGGGCTTGCTTCGTGATGCAGTTTGATGATTTCCGAAATGTATGTCCTATCCATTTCCATCGTCGTTTCCTAATTTCCCCTTCAGCTGGAAGCTGGTTTGTTCTCTCCCAGAGAAGGCTGTTGCTGATGGTATCCGGTCAATGTATATTGAGTACCTTGCGAAGACAACTATTTATAAATATTTGTACCTTCTTGATGATGGTTATAGTATTCCTCCAAGTTTCAGCTACTTATTGTCTTGACGTTCTTATTGAAGATTCTGACTTTGACCTCTATAACTAATATTATATGCAAAAAAATGTGTTTGTATCCGGTAGACATAAAAAATCCCCAAAGTTCTTTGTAAAGATTTTGGAAAAAGTTATTACTAGAAAGTACAGTAAAATTATACTCATTTGTAGGAAGTAATACAGTATATTAAACACATCTTGATTACATTGTACTATTACATTTTTAATCGCAAAGTACTAGGTTCGAGTGCTGAGTTAACAACAATTCTAGGATATTGACACGTCAGTCTGACGAGTCTCAAGCAGGAGGAAACAAATGCTCTGGATTCTGCTACTGGTGATATTATATCCATTCGATGTTTCTTAACTACACAACTGCGACGCCAATTGTTACATTCTGTCCTCGAGATAAACGTTGTCATAACTTAGTTTTAAATGACATTAGAATTCTGTTAGATGAGTATCGTCCATGTAACTTAATTTACTGATACAGTTTTCTTGGTGTTAAATAAATCTACCTTGTCAATTTGTCTTTAACTTTGATTCGATTGCATTTAGTTCTTGTGAATAACTACTTTTCTCCATAAGATTCTTACACAAATCTCTTAATGCAACGGTAGGGAAACGGCAACAATGATTTATTTGGCAGTAAATAACGCTTACTAGGATTAACATGCTTATAAAATTTGGACTTCGACTTAGTAAAACAACAGATAACCTCATAAGGTTGACCTGATCCCGTGACGGGATAAATTAAATCCTCAATTGGTAAAATTTTTGCTTCAATTACCAATGACCTAATTCAGATACGTTTCATCACTCAATAATTCCAAAACTACACATTCATCAGTTTTTATTCACTTTCTCTGATGTGTTTATTACCGAACAAGTCTCTGTGTAATCATATTTTTCATTAAAATGATCCATTATTTCTTTCGAATTTTACCAACTAATGTAAAGGATAAATTCCAGCCTACTAAAAACCCTAATTGAGTATGAAGTATAAAATTTCATACACTGACATTTTTATTTTTGCTCAAAAATATGACATTTGAGAGATACTTCACGTGATTTGTAGGAAATGCCAGACTCTATCCTTCATGCACAATATGATAAGGAATATTAGAGAAAATAAACAGTAAAAATCTTTTGATAAATGTTGCACGTTTTGTTCTATTTTGAACACGTTAGCTGAATGTACCTGCATCCCAGACTTCATATCCACTCCGGGAAATAATAACTATATAGACACAATCTTTACAAGATTCACGTATGTCAACCAAAACTCAGTTGCTGGGTGGAAAATGCAATAACATTTGAGGCGAGAGATACTGGTTTCGAATTTCAGATTAAATATCAACTCAGATACATCCAGCCGATAATTCTCTAATGGAACGAAATGCACATACCCGATTCTACCGCTCACAAAATTTCAGCTATTCATTATAGTTTGTTTAGTGATTTCTTTCTATTGAAATGGAAATTTTTCAACCTCAAATAACGTTCAGTCCACTATTTTGGTAATTAAAACGTTGGAGAAGAATTAAGGAATTTCGAAAAGATCCTGCAATTTGTGTTAATTTTATGTTATAAAACGAATAAATTAGTTTGTTTAAATTTTCACATAAATTAAGGTGTACAAATCCATCATACATTTAGATTCTTTCGTTAGATATATGTAAAGTATTTACCTAGTTATATAACTCCCAAGTTTTTGATTGAGTTTTGTTCTCTGAGCTGGATGGTTTGATCGTGGAGCTTTCATCGTTCTTCTGAACGACATCATCAGCACAAACTTCAGATAAAAGTGAAGTGTTCAAATTTCTCCATATGCGTTTCATAGCTTGTTCTGTACACCTCGACGTTGATTGGTTCTTATTGGCCTTAAATTTGTCATTCTTTGCTCCTTTGTTTTGGTTGTGTCTCCCATTGGTTTGATTTTTTTCCTATATTTATACATAATTTTCCTGATTGGTTGTTAAATTGGATCGATTTCAATGAGCTTGTTGATTGCTGATTGACCTGAGTGCCAAGCTTCTAAAAATTCTATAGTTTTTTTGGAATTTCCTCTGTCCAAGATTTCCACATTTTTCCAATCGAATGAGTGTCCGCAGTTGTCCATGTTTATTGATATAAGTGAGGAAGTATCATGGCGTTTGACTGCTAGAGAACAAAACTCCATCAAAAATCATCCACCTGAGCTACAAATCTTCACCACCTCATAACTCCCACGTTTATGACCGACAGATTAGAAAATATCTACCATACTCTGTAAAAGTAAATCTACATTGAATTCAAATATTTTGTGCAATCTTTGTGCATTTTATTCACAACAAAATGTGTACGAAATCAATTATTAATTATTGGAAGTTATGTTGCTCAATGATAAATAAGTCTATTATATAATCAGTTATGAAATGGTGGAGATTTGTAGCTCATGTGGATGATTTTGATGAATTTTTGTTCTCTTAGCTAGATGGTTTGATTGTGGAACTTTCATCATTCTTCTGAACAACATCATCAACACAAACTTCAAGGAGATACAACCAAAATAAAGAAATAAACAATGATAAGCTTATGGTCAGCAAGAACTAATCAACATCAAGGTCTACAGGACAAGCTGTGAGCCATATGTGGAAAAATTTGAACGCTTCACTTCTACCTGAAGTTTGTGCTGATGATGATGAAAACTCCACGACAAAACTATCCAGCTCAAAGAACAAAACTATCAAAATAATCAGTAATGTACAGCTATGGAATTATGATACTAAAGTAAAGTGATACTTGAACTAATCTTCTATGGTTATATGTAGAGCTTCAGTAAGCTGTCTTATTGTTGTTTTCGAGTTTTATATTTTCAAAGTGATTGATTTGATAAAGAGTAAATCATAAACCGTAGTAACTAGAAAAAATCCAATAGTTATTGTCAGATAGGATAAATGTCCGTGAATTTATAGTCCATCTGACATGAGTATTCCGTATGTTTATGGTAATAAACATTTTCGGACATTGTCATTTCACGTAGGAAGTGAGTACTCCAAGTAAGAGGATAAAAATCATTGAAAGTATCGCTTCAAGCTCCAACTTTTCCCTTATTCGTCTTGCTTATCCAGCGATTTGGAATACGCTATAATGGAATATTCATAGAAGATATTTGTAGATAGCTTTAGATGATAGACATGAAATCCTCGTACAAAGATATTTTCTCAACTGTATCATTCACTCACTAAATGAACAGAAAAGTACCTGTAAATTATAGGTATTGTACTTTTATTGAACAATGAAAAGAGAATGTTAAACCTAACACATTTTAGTTAGGACACGAATATTTTTAATTGTTTTACATAGTTTTAGATTTTCATCGAAAACTGATTTATTAAAATAGAGTTTAGCCCATCAAATACAAATGTGTGGTTATCTATGAAATTGTAAATAAACGTCAATGCCTCGTACTCAACACTAGAAATTATTAATATTAAGTAATGTTATACAACTTTCTCTATTTATAAACATGAATAGAGAAAGAATAAATATTGCAGCAAAATAACATAAATTCATTCTTAAGTAAAAATGGATACCGGCCAGCAGTGAAATCCAGGACATGCGTTTCGTTCTATTTGGGACTCGTCAGCTGGAAGTACTTGCATCCCAGAGTTGATGTTCACTCCGAGACTCGAACCCAGTACCGTTCACTTCAAACGCCATCGCGTTTTCCATTGAGCTACTGTGTTCTGATTCCACTGCTAGTCACTATCCATCTTTGCTTAAGAAGTTTGTGATTAAGGCTATATCGAGGCGACCCGCACAAGATGCACATATGCCAACATGAGACTGATTAATTGCAGTCCTAAATAACAATCGGAAGATACAAGTAAAACAACACCAAGTGAATGAATTCATTCTAGTTTGCTACCATTACCGTTCATTCTTTAAACACAACCAGATGACTTTTTGAAACGACTTTGAACAGGCCAGAAATTCCCAAAATATGTAAGATATTTATGCGACAATTGAGCAAACAGTTTTAATCCAACTTAATATATTTATGACTTCCGCACAAGGCAGCCAGAATTTTAAATAAAGTAATGAAGATAAGTCTTATTGATTACCTACCAGACCGAAAGTTCAAGGATCTCTATCAACTGCTTCCAACCAGCTAACATCAAACGTGTTATTAACTGTCTGTCTGCATATAGTAATTATTGATTGTATCAATAAAATTCAGTTATTGTGTCCTTTATTTTACAATTTGATAGTGCGCATACTGTACCTGATGACATTCGATCATAGATATAAACCTTATAACCATTACTGTAGTAAGTATGTATAATTTCCAATAAAAATTTCAACAAAGAATGATAAGTAGTTCCGAGTAATGTCAATATTATTTTCTTTGAATGATATACAAATGTATGATATAAAATTTCTTCATGAAATCACTTCTTGATTGTATGTTGATCGAAAGTTTGAATATAAACTTCAGTAATTGAAGTTTATTGCATCAACTTTATCTAAGGTAAATTTCTATTTAAATGTTTTACTCCTATAGACCTTAATAGCTTATAGTAAATATTTTGGTATAAACTGTTCAATACACTTATAATCACTTTGTATATTCAGAAAATTTATCAATTATTTCCATTAAAGAATAAAGTATTTCACTTGAGATTCTTTAGATGTGGTTCAAATGAATTTATGGTATCAATATCATGACACTAAATAGCCTGCTTATAAGTCCAACATATACTGTGACGATAAGCACTTAGTGAACTTTCATAGCAAAGCTATTCATATAAATTTATTAAATCTAAAGGACACAAACTGCCAAAAGATTAAGGTATGCTCTTAATCTGTAGTACTGTGGTGTGCGCTGCTTATATTGACATTAGTAGTATATGATGCTAGTCAGAAACAGAAGGTATGGCAGCAGAGAGACAAGAGGATCGAACAGTAAAGAATGGAAACAGTATACAATTTGTATGAAAATGCAAGAACAATGAAGTCTGAGTCATTTTGGGACGATTGGTGTACATTTTGCAAACTAAGTATTTACTTTATGATTGTTAGATTTTATTAACAAGTCCTGTAATTTTGTGTTAAGTACATTCAATTGTCTCCACCCGTGTTCTGTTCACTACAGTACATGTGCTACAAATAAAAAAACTAATAATTCAACATAAAATGACTTACTACCCTATGCTATGTTATTATAAATCAGTCCAACAGTAACCAGCAAAAAGCCAAAACAACAATTGAAGCAGAATAACATTTCATGGTTTCTCATCAGTTGCTTATGGTTGTAAATTTGGTTTAAATTTGTAATGGGAAATAGTTACATGAACGAAGCTGGTAATGTTTTCCTCGACCTAATTACTTGTGAAACATATCATATATTATAGTATATATTCGAAATAGTTTCATTATAAAAACTCTAAGCATTTACAGCTTTGAATTTATTTCAAACACTTACTGCTATAATTTCAAACAGAATATCATATTTCGTAGAATTAATCAAACTACTTATTACTTCAAGTACTACACTGGATGTTCACAATCTAAAATCTAGAACGATATCGAGCTAATTGAACCAATCTTAAAACATGTTAACAAAATCATTTGTATAAATTCTATTTATGATCAACATCTGAAAACTTACAGTTTAATAAGTTTCATCTAATATTACCGAATAGTATTTACATAGCAACTGGTAACCAATAATCAGAAAGTTATTTTATATAAACCTATTAGACTTTATTCATATGAAATCAGGCATATATAACAAGTCATTTAATGCTTAATATCACTTTCAACTAATTAGAAATCTACACATGATTTTGATTTAATTATACTGGTAAGGTTACATAAATTCGAAATGATATCTTTTTATAGAAATAATAGCAAAACGTGAAATAAAATATAATTTGATGTTATCATGACTGGAAATAGAAAGTAAATATCCGAAGGGAATTTTTGTGGATATTATAGTAAATTTAGTAGTTGAGATCATGAGTCAATTGAAGCTAGACTACCATGGAAAACCTGTAAGCACTGCACAGCTGTTTCGTCTTATTGTGAGATTCTTCATCGGTGCGCACCCACGACCCCACTTCGTAAGATCCGAACGCAGGACCTATCAGTCTCGCGCACGAACGCTTAACCTTTAGACCACTAAATCGGCTTCCAATGGTGTTAATGTTTAAATTCAACCTATCCACGAAATTGAACGACACATCCGGCTCAGTGATCTAGAGGTTAGGCGTCCGTGCACGAGACCGATAGGTCCTATGTTCGAATCTTGCGAAGCGCGAACGTGGGTGCGCAATGCTGAAGAGTCCCGCAGCAGGACGAAACGGCCGCCCAGTGCTTTCAGGTTTTCCATGATAGTCTAGCCTCGATCGACTCATGATCTCAACTATTAGAAAGCAAATAATTGTAATATCAAAATCATGTAACGAATATTACACTCATGAATAATTCTGAATGATTCTTGACTGTTTAGTTTATATTTTTATAGGATTCGTACAATCAATTATTTATCATTTAAAATTATTTTAGAATGTTACAAGAGTTTTCTGACTAAATATATTTTAGGTCAATACACGTAGTCCATGGGGATTTTCAATTTGTAATTGTCTGCTTATATTTAAAAATACTGACTAATTGAAAAAACTTCTTCAGTGTCATTTCTAAAACTAATCATTTTGTAATCCTTAGCTTGACATCAGTTGTAGTAAAATCGTATATATTTCGTTTTAAATCTGTCCTAACTACTCAAACTGTTATCTATGAGAACTAAACCACTAAATAATCACTCTATTTTTTATGTCTTTTGAGTAAAAGAATAAACTTGCCTCATAATCATAATGGCTAACTCGGTATATTTCACTAACTAACAACTGACCATATATAAAAATGGGTTACAGTCTTTTTTTGTATACATTGACTATACGGTGCCTTTTACTCAGGATATCTGTTGAACTTTCTGTTACGCAATCGTTTTTATAATGAAAGCATAAAGATTAGATAGCCATTTTATGATTTCTTTAAACGTACAAAGATATATTCACAACTAGATTAGCTTGATATTATTTTAATGTCAATAGTGTTGTAGTGAACTAGAACACAAGTGCAGACAATGGAATGGATTCGAACACAAAATTACAGAACATCTTCGTAAAATGTGAAAACCATACAGTAAATACTTCATTTGCAAAATGTCAATCGTTTCAGACTTCACTGTCCCTTCATTTCCACATCAATCATTCATTGTTCTCGTTCACTTTTCTTCTATCTTCTTAACCTTCTACCTCCAGGCATTGATGATACATACTACTTATATCCATCGACATCAATAGCACACACCACAGTTTGTTATTTCCATAAGCAATATATAGGTAAATAGTGAATATCACTATTTTTTTCAGTCTGTGCAATTCTTCTAGATGAATAAATTCTCCTTGTTAAAAAAATGTCCGTTTAACCACACCATCCTACATATTCTAAACTAAAAAATGATCCACAAAAGTATGTTCACATATAAGTTAGTGAATAACTACACATACAAATCCTTACTGAATTTACCAACTTTTAGGTATATCAGAGTTATTTTAAATTGGTCAAATAATTCATATCTTGTCCAAATGAAATTTATTTAAACAAAATTAAAACTACTAATTTTTGACTGTGAAACATTTTATGCATAATATTTATTTATAATATTTATCCTACCACGGTTAGAGAATGATGGTCTGAAGCCTATACTCCACTGCGAGTAACAAGCGTAAGTAAGTAAGTAATTTTTTGTAGAAATAGTTAATTGATTTCTAATATGATGTTGACCAAATATTAGGGGAATTTTCAAAATTAAATTTCCCAGAAATAATTTGAATCTGATTAACTGATTTCTATGTTTCATTTAATATTATCATTTTTATTGTGAATAATACAAGATGATTAATTCATATTGAAGAATTAAAATAGAATTACGTATGATCATTAAATGCTATCTGATATTAATTAACATATGTTCACTAGTGATGGTCTCGAAGATATATTTCCTGGAGTTCTAGTGAGAAGCAGTGACCAGTGGAGTTTAACCAGGTTTGTTGTGAGATAGTAACTCACTGATGACATTGGTGGGTGTGCCGCTCAATTTCATAAATTGGTTGAATTTAGACAGTAACACCGTTGGATGCCGACCAGCTCATTGGTCTAATGGTTGAGCGATTGTGCGCGAGACTGATAGGTCCTAGGTGTTGTTACTTCATGTCCAGCTTTCTATCACGTGATTTATCAACCAATCAAAATACGACTTATACAATATTAGCACTGTGCCAAACCAATGACTTTCGACCGGTATGATCAGCCTAGCGTCCTTATTGGTCCTATGTCCACCTAGCCCATCCACTTGAGTCCAGAACACCAATACCAGCTTCCAATATGTGAATCGAGTCGAATCGAATCATTTATTTCAGACATACTGAGTTTATATATCAATCAAACAGACCACAACGCACCATAAAATAGGAAATAACATTTGTACACAATAAAGCCAAAAAGTAACTGTGAACGTGGGAGTCAGTAGTCAATAAACTGAACATAGCTTAAGAACAGTAAATCGTACAATAAGAAATTATAGATCAAAATGAAGCTTATAATAAGAGGAATATAAATATAACTAATCTAATTATTGAATAGTTATACCATAAAAATGTATAGATAGTATTAGTAAATTAATATGTCTCAGAAGTTACTCGTGATTTTGATCCTCGCTCGGGTACAACACTAAGTTCGTATCTCGCGAGGCGGGATCGTGGATGCTCACTGCTGAGGAGTCCCACAATAGAACGGAACGGCTTTGCAGTGCTTCCAGATTTTCCATGGTGGTCTAGCTTCAATTGACTCGTGATCTTAACTATTAAAATCAAAAACCCTAGCTAATATAAATAATATTACTGTATTGGTTCATTTTTATTTTCTTTGATAATAACTTCTCGTCCGCAAGAAAGGTGATATTAAAATCTACTATAAACACTTTAGAATATGCATTTTTATATTAGACTAGCTATGTATACATCACTATGATTATGTGGTATTTGTGTGTGAATATATACGACTATATTCTATTGTATATTGATAAGATAACTTATGCTTTTTCATGTTTACTATTCAAGAATACTGTCAAATTTGCACGTTTTGGTTTTTTGAATATTTTAGATATGATTAAATAAACTAGTCATATGATATTTTGGGGTGTATTTTATACACTTAGATTGGTTATATAATGTATGTTTATGGTGAAACTTATCTGGAACTATGTAAATATTATTTTATTATTTATCATCATTAGGTCACTTCAATTGTCTGAGTATATATGAACTTTCATTGTTTTTTTTATCGACTTGAAATGATCTTTCAACTTTTCAAACGTCACAATATAAGATTTTCGAATAAAATAATAGAAAACAAGACATAAATAACATTAGAGAAATATTTCTATCTGATTTCAATCCCTGTATTGTGTGTTTATGATGTTAGATGGAATCAAACACAAGAACCTCAATTGTTGAGTAAAACATGATATCTTTTGATTATTTTACCGAAATTATATATTGAGCAGTTTGATTTTAAACTGAACACAATGTATTTGAACAATTATGTGTTTCACTCTGAGCTCTTCAAGAATAAAACAATATGTTACTGATGCTCAAAAAATTACATTTTGATGTAGACTGTATAAAATTAATGCAAATATCAAGTTTGAACGCCCATTAAGTTTCAAAAATTAGTGCAAGAAATCGACAATTTGATATATATTTTAATACAGTAATTAAGATGCTTCTTATTGGGTTCCAGTAGAGCGAATATGATAAAATATTAATAGAAATAAATGCAGGATGCTTACCTGTTCTAGTGCTACATCTAGTGATGGTAACACAAATCAATGAATATTAGTCCTTTTTTGAGTTTTCGAAACTAAATTAAGAAAATTAGTTTATGAGTGATTCATTGAATAACAGCTTAGTGCTCAACCGATTCAAATAATTTCTCGTATAAAATGGCAAAAATACAATAATAAGCCTGTCAGTTGAATTCAATACCTTTGTATTATTTAAACTTGTGTTAGTTATTTACTTACTCAAAAGAATTGGCTTACAATAAGTCACGACACGTCAAAAATACAATTTTTCTACTCATTGGGATATACCAAAAGTACATTTAATATCAACTCTCTATCCAATGCTCAATTCATTTGAAACTGTCAAGTCTAACCTTGAAGTTGCTACTTACAAATGAACATAATATTGAAACGAAAATAAAGTTAGCATTATTTTCTTTTATATTTCCTATAGACCTCAATGGCTATTAAGTAAAGATAATGATATCTCTGATAATTAATCTAAACATATATGGTATTCCATGTAGTTTAGATCTACGCCTGTCGCTCTTGTTGCGTTACTGTTGGTCCCAAGCCAACAAAATGGAGGATGAATGGGTATGGGGTCAGCATTCCAATCCGGTAGAAGACAACATTGCTAAGAAACGCTAACCAGAATAAACAAATCAGATCATATAAACTCTGGCCTCCGGGTTGAAGGAATAATTATGATGCCTCATGATGAAAGCCCAGATTCTTCGGGAGTCAAGGGGTTGATGCCCCTTCGAACAACCAAAGCAACGATTAATTTAGGCACACGAAATGTCCGGACAGTTTGGGAGACCAAGAGGACCAATCAAATAACCATGGAAATGAGGAGATATATCATAACGGTTCTCACAGTAAGCGAAACCCATTGGATCAAATTCGGACAGAAAAGGTTGTATTCGGGAGATATATTTTGTACTCTGTTCACCAAGAAAAAAATGATCCACACACTCAGAGACTTGCTCTGATGTTGTTCAAGGAAGCACGAAAAGCACTGATAGCATAGGGATCTCATGGATCCAGAACCATGAAAAAAATCCTTCGAAAAAAAGAAGGAAGGAATCACAACGACTGCCATTCAGTGCTACGCACCCATCAACAATATTAATGAAGACGATAATGATCAGTTTTGTGAGAGGCTACAGCCAATCATAGAGAAGAGCACAAGTAATGACCTGGCCATCTCGACGGGATTCCTAAACGCGAAAGTCGTAATGGACAACACCGTGTATGAAGAAATCATAGGAAAACATGAACTGACTGGGAGTAAAGAACAAGAATGGTGATAGATTTGTGAAGTTATGTTCATTCAGCAAGGTGGTTATAGACGGTACAATATTCACCCACAAACAAATACACAAAACTACATGAGTCTCACCGGATCACACTACACACAACCAGATCGATCATATCTGCATCAGTGAAATATTCAGAAGCTCAGTGGAAGGCGTGAGAACCAAGAGAGCAGCTAATGTAGCTACAAACCGTCACCTGGTATTCGCCAATATGAAACTGAGGCTAAAGAAGCACTGGAAAATTGTGGAAACAGCATTGCAAAGGATAAATACAGCCTTCTTACGAGATACTAATAAACTCAACGAATTCAAGATAATTCTCAACAACAGGTTCGAAGCCTAACAGAATCTACTGAAAGGAGAAACTACGATTGGGGACGACTGGAGAGGGATCAAAGCAGCACTAACTTCAACTTGTCAGGAGATACTGGGCCGCAACAAGCATCGTTCTAATCAAAACCTTGAACAAGATTCAAGAAAGGAGGAACAAGAAGACAGAAATTAAAAATAGCTGAACGAGCAAGTGAAGAGGACCTGGCAATATACCAGCCAAAGTACTGAAGTCAGACATAGAAGTAACTGCAAGCATGCTCCACGCTCCATTCAGAAAGACTTAAGAGGAAGAGCAAGTGCCAACAGACTGGAAATAAGAGTACTAGGTATATCAAGAAACCAAATAAAGAGGATGTGGGCAAATCTGATAACTACAGAGGAATCACACTACCATCGGTACCAGGACGAGTTTCCAACGGTACTGCTGAACCGGATGAAAGACTCAGTAGACGTCCAGCTTTTAAATCAACAGACCGGATTCCATGAGGATCGGTCGTGCACAAACCAAATCGTGACGCTACGGATCATCGTTGAACAATAAATTGAATGGAGCTCGTCACTATACATCGACTTCATTGATTATCAGGAAGCATTCGACAGCGTGGACAGGAAGACCTTAGAGAAATTTTTTCAACACTACGGAGTACCTGGTAAGATTGTCAACATCATCCGGAATTCATACGATGGACTACATTGCAAAGTGGTTCATGGAGGATAGCTGACAAATGCATTCCAAGTGAGGACCGGAGTCAGACAAGGTTGCTTACTATCTCTTGCCCCTTCTACTTCTTATGGTGGTCGACTGGATTATGAAAACCTGGACATCTGAGGGGAAGCATGGAATACACTGGACAGACCGGAATCAATTAGAATTCTTGAACTTCGCAGATGACTTACCTCTTCTATCCCATACACACGAACAAATGCAGATGAAGACAACTAGTGTTGCAGCAGCCTCTGTGGCAGTAGTCCTCAATATACACAAATATAACACGGATAACACCAACTCAATCACATTTGATGATGAGACTGTGGAAGAAGTTCAGACTTTCACATGCTTGAACAGCAGCATCATTGATGTAAAAAGAGGATTTGATGCAGACGTAAATGCAAGAATTAGCAAAGCAAAGATAGCATTCCTACAACTGAAGAACATGTGGATCTCTAAACAACTGTCAACCAATATCAACTACAGAATGTTCAATACGAACATCAGGACAGTTCTCTTGTACGGAGCTGAAACGTGGAGAACTACTACAGCTATCATCAATAATATAAACAATTATCTAAGTAAGATATTGAACGCTCGTTGTTTGGATAACATCAGCAACAGCCTACTGTGTGAGAGAATAAACCAGGTTCCAGCTGAGGAAATTAGGGAAGTGCATTGAATGTGGATAGGACCTATATTACAGAAATCGTCAAACTGCATCACAAGCCAAGCACTTACCTGGAATCCTGAAGGGAAACATAAAAGAGGAAGGCCGAAGAACACAATAATTCGGGAATTGGAAGCAGATATAAACAGGATGGATTGCAACTGGAAAGAACTGGAAAGGACTTCCCAGGTCAGATTTGGATATAGAATGCTGGTGAACGGCCCATGCTACTCTACAAGGGGTAACAGGAGTAAGTAATTAATATAGTTTCGGAATTGTGTAGACAGATATTCAGCTACAATTTCATTTCATTATTTAACATATAAAACTAAGATTAAACAGTGTTTGAATGAAATGATAAATGATCACTACATTATTATGTGCTTTATTCATAGTTTCAGTATAAATTAAACATAGGTGTTTGTTAGCTTTTCTAATTTTATATCCTGGTCCATTCACTAACTTCTAGGGTACGCTTTGGAAAGATATGAAAGTTTCTAAATAATAAATAACATCCATATGCTATAACTTATCTTAAATTACAACTGTTTATGATGGCATCCTAGTTATAAAAAATTCAATGTCAACTTATGCCAGGTTTTTTTTATGGTACATGAAAGATTTTAAAGTGATCTTATAGAAATACCCGTAAATAAATTATGAGATTTAAACTTGAATAACGAAAAAGATCACTACAACTTACGTTCAGTTAATTCATCACCGTTAATGCCATATTTTCTAGAAATTCTATGTTTTTCTGTGATTTCTATAATATAGTTTTTTGTCAATGATTAGATTAACAAACCGCTTTCATTTGAACTGTATTACTACGGAAATATCTGTTTTACAAAAGACATTGTAAAAGAGATAAAAATGTTTTATCGCCGTAACGAAAACACCTATAGAACAATTTCGAAATCAGGCGTTACATTTTCAAAAAACTGTTTATAATTATTCCTTAAAAGAACAAATTCTATTACCTGACTGTAATACAGCTTATCGACAAAAAATAACTTGAAGAAGGTAAACGTTTCTCATTTATGAGACTACAGTGTGATGTTGATTCATGAATTAACTAAACGATTGATTTAGGGTTGTTATTATTATTACTTACTTACTCACTTACGCCTGTTACTCCCAATGGAACATAGGCCGCCGACCAGCATTCTCCAACCCACTCTGTCCTGGGCCTTCTTTTCTAGTTCCATCCAATTCTTGTTCATTTTTCTCATGTCTATTTCCATTTCCCGGCGTAATGTGTTCTTTGGTCTTCCTCTTCTCCTTTGGCCTTCAGGATTCCATGTGAGGGCTTGTCTTGTGACGCAGTTCGGTGCTTTCCTCAATGTGTGTCCTATCCACATCCAGCGCTTCTTCCTAATTTCTTCCTCCGCTGGGAACTGGTTTGTTCTCTCCCACAGTACGTTGTTGCTAATAGTGTCCGGCCAACGGATCTGAAGTATTTTGCGTAGACAACTGTTAATAAACACCTGTATTTTCTGGATGATGGCTTTCGAAGTTCTCCAGGTTTCTGCCCCATACAGTAGGACTGTCTTGACAGTTGTATTGAAAATCCTGACCTTGGTGTTGGTTGACAGTTGCTTTGAGTTCCAGATGTTCCTCAGTTGTAAATATGCTGCTCTTGCTTTGCCGATCCGCGCCTTCACATCTGCATCAGATCCACCCTGTTCATCAATGATGCTGCCCAAATATGTAAAGGTTTTTACATCTTCCTAATCTTCTCCGTCAATTGTGTGTTATTATTACACAACCAATGAATAGTTCGTTTAAGTCTGAGAAGTATCAGGTAAGTAGGCAATCAGATAATTTGACTGAAACAACTAAAAAGTGTATCTGAGCACTTCATCACCCATCTATCGCATTAGTCTATCCTGTAACTTCATTTCCTTAAGTGATTTTTGAACATAAATAAAACACTTCATAAGATCAAATGATGCATTTTGCCATTCTTATGGTTAACTTAGTATATCTGCATTCAATGAAACTGGTGATAATGCGTTTCATACTAATATAATGACTGTAATACTAAGTAGTCTTCTGATGAACTTTTTTTCATCATCTGAAATTCATGTATTTAATTGGGTGTTTTAATTATTAAAGCAACAAAGAGAAAAAGAAAGTAATCAGAGGCTTTTCGATTGTATAGGTATTTAGCAATCGATAATAATAGGACAACCTTCAATAAACATCAATGGCCTTGATAAATGTTCACGTGATACGAAGGTGAGGGTCATATTCGTCAATAGTAATAATAAACAGACACTGTTACATTGTTTGCTTTATTTTCATCATGATATTTTCTTTTCAAACTTTTTTTGTAAATTGCTACTTGTTTACTGAATTTATTTAAATGTGGTTACTGGAAAATGTTATCTAGTATCATTCATAAAACCTGGAATATTTCCTAATCATTACAGTTAACGTATGTTTGGGTTAAAATTAATGTAGGGATATGTGAGGATCATTGAACTGGCATTGGTTAGACGACTATTGGGTCCCAAGAAATATTTGAAAAATCTTTCGTTCTAGTATAGGATTATTCTATATTATGGATACGCGAAACCATCAGGGATCTGACTCATAAACTCCAGGCCTAAGTGTAAGCACTTTAACTTTGTATCTATAAGCCACCATCAAATGGTTTACATTTCTAACTTGAATCAGTTTGCTATACTGGCTAACCATCTTCCGATGCCACTGATGAACAACAGTCTGACACATAAAATAGTTGTACTTTACTAGTTCTAGCTTTTCTCATGAATTATCACTCAAAATTTCAATGGTTTTATAATCAAGGTTAGTTCTCAATATAAACTATAAAATAATATTAAGCAGTGGATATCAAAGAAATGACCTTACATATTTAAGATCGTGAATTACGTACACTTAGTAGTTTTGATTTTGCAGTCATATTGGACCGAATCGAACAACAATTCAAGAGTCATCCCAACTGTATGCATTGAAGATTCAGCTTCATCTTGAAAGAAATATTCATTTATGTTTTTATAGCAACTATAATTTGTACACTAATGGTAAAAGTTATTACTTTTTTATCATATAACTAGTGAATTCTAATCGTTTATAACTTCCAGTAAAGTATACCTTGGATATCAGAATTTGATTAGTCATTCTTAAAATGTTCACACATAGTTATTACGAGTGGTATTTTGTTGGAGATTAGAATGTTAACTTCGATATCCGTGATAACCATCTACTTCAATATTCATAATTTTTTGTCTTAGTGAAGATTTCATATTATGTTTACTGTAATAACACGGTGAGTTCAAACAGAGTACTGTAATTCAATGTATTCAATCCTGTTTTCGTTATCATTTTATACCATATAATTTGAATATCATCAAATGTTAATATTATATCGCTTGTAATTAACTATCGGATGGAAGGCGGAAATCTCGAAAGTGTCTAACAGGATAAGTTAGAAATGATTGTATTTAGTTCAAATGTACATGGTAATTTCTATATAATATATTTTTTATAAAAATCATACGTAAAAGGTATATTAATTACTCATTTCTGAAACATTCATTGAAGTTTTGAATATGCTATAAGGTTCGAAGCCAAGCATGTTATAAAAACAGCCATGTTTCAGTCAAGTAGACAATATCTCTTCTAAATTTAATATCTTTCTTCTCTCAATTATTAAGAAGTAACTTGTTCTCAAAGACTTTAAACTGTATTACGCGTTTAGTCACAGCATGATTTACAAATGAACTGTATTACTACAATAAGATATTAAATTATATGTCGATTGACGTAGATTATTACTTTGTAGCTTATGTAATTTTCGCGATCAGTATCTAAGGTCGTTGAGTGATATAGTTCAAAAGTGGTCACAGTTGCTTAGGTGCATTCACTCTTTGCTTTCTTGTAGATCTTGAGTTCTAAAATTATCTAATACTTTCTTTTCTTTCTTCTGAAATCCTGTTCTTCATAATCAACCCTTTTTACTACTGTCAAGTTAACACTTATTCGATATCTATCTTGGAAAATTTATTTCACTCCATTGATGTGATATGATAAGTTAAGTTGATGAACATACATTTCCCAGGTGGAATGTTGCTAACGTCCAACTAGCTGCATTTCAAATGAAATAATATTCAAAGTAATTTCGGAATAGCAGAAACAAAAAAATCACGCTGTGGTGTTTGTATGAACTAATGATTTCTTTGTACTTGATAACTGCATGATTTCAAATTTCAAATACAATAAATTCATTAGTGCTCATCTAGTACTTCTTGGTTAAATTGCGTTATTTCTGGGATTCCTAGATTGTATAATTATTCAAATATTCCCGACTATCGCACACACATAAATAAATTAACACACTTCATCACTGAATGAATGTAATAACTATTTTTTCCAACTGACCAAAACATATTCATCGATTTACCCATTAGGTAAACACTCTTCATATAGTCTGAATAGTGATGATTTATTCAAATTATGGATGTATGCTACATAGTTTAGACTTTTAATTTGGATTATTTTTTAATGATTTATCTATGTCAGTTATTTGAAAATAGTCTAACATAAACAAAGTTATATAAACAAAGATGGATAATGGCTAACAGTGGAATCCAGGACGTGTGTTTCCTCCTATTTGGAACTCGTCAGCTGGATGTACCTGCATTTCAGAGTTGATGTTTATTCTGCGACTCGAACCCAGTACCATTCGCTTCAAACGCCATCACGTTATCTACTTAGCTTCTGAGTCCTGATGGCCACCTGCTTGTGCAATGGGGTGAAGTTCTAAATTCACATGATGTTGTTCGCTTATATTTTCCCACTGTTGTAATCGATCAGTCTGTTATCGGCATATGTGCATTCTGTGCGGACTGCCTCGATATTGCCTTAATTCACAAGCTTCATATGCACAGATGGATAGTGGCTAGCAGTGGGATCTAGGACGTGCGTTTCGCCCTATTCGGAACTCGTCAGCTGAGTTGATATTCACTCTAGTGAATTATGGCAATATCAAGGCAGTCCGCACAGGATGCACATGTGCCAATAAGAGACTGATCAATTTCAGTCCTAAATAACAATAGGTCGATACAGGTAAACAACATCAAATGAATTTAATTAAATTTATACTTTTATATCGCAGGTAGGTTTGACTTGATAATTTCGAATAAACTGAGCACTGGGTAAATTGCTATAAATAGTAATAATATATTTCTAATATCCTAATGGCACACAGTATTCTTACGTTGTTCCTTTTTATTATTTAAACGCGTATTAGTTTTGATTCGGTTATTTGTCCTCTGAAGAAGTGGTTTATACTGAATGACGAAACGTCAGAAAATCTAATTTTCCCACTTATTGGGATATTTCAAGTATATTAATTTATTTGTATCTTAGTATATCGTTGTAAACATACATCATCCTATTTAAATTCATAGACTATTTTATATTTCCTATTTTACACTATGAACTGTCAAAAATTAATTTTAAGAATAGATTGTTAGTATACTTGAATGTACAGTTGGTTCATGTTTCCTTTACAATATCTATCTATTAAATTTATATCCTATCCGAATAAACTACTTTCAGGATATTAATGCAACCATACGCTAAATGTAAATCTAATAAGCTTTGTTGTATTTGAGTTTGAAAATACAAACATTTACTATGAAATGCTTTTGTTTATTTCAATACTTTATATGAAAGTGACTGATGAAATTCTACTACCTTTAAAGACAGATACTATTGATGTCATCGAATTGTCGTAATGACGTATAAAAAGTAGATTGAAGTAAGAAACGGCAACCATTGAATGGTGCTCAGTAGTATTAAAGTTAAGCGCTCACAAACAACTCTGAAATCATCAGATTTCGTTTCGGCCGAAGTCATAGACATGCACCACAGAAGATTCCGATTCTAGGACGAAATATTTTTCTGACGTTTCCTGACTTTTATAGATTGTACAACCAGAATCGAGGACAACTGACAGACGCATTCCAAGTAAGTACCGGAAACAGACAAGGCTGTCTACTCTCTCCCTTCCTCTTTCTTCTCGTGGTCGACTGGATTATGAAGACCTCGACATCTGAGGTAAAACACGGAGTACAATGGACAGCCCAGAATCAATTACACGATTTGGACTTCGCAGATGACTAATAAGAGCCAGTGTAGCACCAGTCTCTGCATCAGTAGGCCTCAAAATACACAAGGGGAAAACCAAGGTCCTCAAATTCAAAACGCAGAACAGCAATCCATTCACTCTTGATGGCGAAACTCTGGACGATGTGGAATCCTTCACATACCTGGGAAGCATCATCGATGAACAAGGAGGTTCAGATGCAGACGTAAAGGCGAGGATTGGCAAAGCAAGGGACGCATTCCTACAATTGAAGAACATATGCAACTCAAAACAACTTTCAACCAATATCAAATTCAGAATCTTCAATACCAACGTCAAGGCAGTTTTACTGTATGGAGCTGAAACTTGGAGAACTACAACAACCACCATCAAGAAGGTACAAGTATTTATAAATAGCTGTCTACGCAAGATACTCAACATCCATTGGCCGGATACCATCAGCAACAGCCTTCTCTGAGAGAGAACAAACCAGCTTCCAGCTGAAGAAATGAGGAAAAGACGATGGAAATGAATAGGACATACATTACGGAAATCATCAAACTGCATCACGAAGCAAGCCCTGACTTGGGATCCTGGAGGGAAACGGAAAAGAGGACGGCCGAAGAACACATTACTTTGAGAAATAGGAGATATGAAAAGGATGAATAACAACTGGAAAGGAATGCCCAGGACAGGGTTTGGTGGAGAATGCTGGTGAGCGGCCTATGCTCCTTCACGAGGAGTAACAGTCGTAAGTAAGTAAGTAAGTACAACCAGAATCAATTCGTTTTGCGAATTACAAATTGAACAATCTCCATAAACCTTTTCCATTAAACACAATTTTAGATTTACATTGTAGTTCTTATTTCACTTAATATGTTAATTAAATGTATTAAAAATAAGATGACAACCATCTAAATTTCTATTTTTTCCATTTCACTATGATTGAAATTATCATCTAATCCATTACATTTTCTTTCTGTTTATAACTATTTCCGACATAGTAATATATTGTATTCTTTTATTTTTTTTTCGCATATATTTATCATCTTTTGATTGGCAACAACAAATAAATATCAGGTATTTCATAATTTATTTGCATAGCTATTCTGGATTTTTCTTATAGTTAACTTTTCTTCAAGGTCTCTGTGCTTAGTTTCTATCATCATCTTTTTATGTCTACTTGCAGTTTAGTTGCTAATCATTTAAACTATTTGTGAAATTATTCTCATCCATTAAACAATGGTAGACCTAGTTTTTGAACATGTTCATATGTCTAAACACCATGATCTATATTCAATAATGTGTTATAAGTTGAGATGATGGTGACTAGCAGTGAAATCCAGAATGCGTCATTCATACTATTTGAGACTTATCAACTGGATCAACTGCTGACCAATTAAAGACCTAAACATCAATAGGAAGATTCAGGCAACCAATACAACAATGAATAATGTATCAGAAGGGGTTTTTTGGAGATTGTAGTAATTTCAATAGTTTAGATCATGAGGCTGTTAAAGCTAGACCATCATTGACTCATGATCTCAACTATTGAAATTACTACAATCTCCACAAAATCCCTTCTGATACTAATCAACATATGTTCATTAGTGACAGTCTCCAAGAGATATTTCCTGGAGTTCTAGTGAGGAGCAGTGAACAGTGGAGTTCAACCGGGTCTGCTGTGAGATAGTAACTCACTGAAGACAATGGTGGATGTGTCGCCGAATTTCTTGGATTGGTTGAAGTTAGACATTAACACCGTTGGATGCTGGCCAGCTCATTGGTCTAATGGTTAAGCGATTGCGCGCGAGACTGATAAATCCTAGGTTCGTATCTCGCCAGGTGGGATCGTGGGTGCGCACTGCTGAGGAGTACTACAACAGGACGAAACGGCCGTGCAGTGCTTCCAGGTTTTCCATGGTAATCTAGCTTCAATTGACTCATGATCTCAATTATTGAAATGAATAATATGTTATGTTGAAAAAAAATTCTTCCTAAATATTCCACTTTTATAATGTTACATTAGTTTTAAATCAGTATTCATTATTAATTTAAAATAATAAGCCTCAAAAAGAAGCACATGGATTATTTTGACTTAAAGTAAAAATAATGACAACTAGATTTCGGTTAACAAGTAAAATTAATGTATTCTGATAACATTAATACAGAAGAAACGAATGTTATCTACAAACTACAAAGTATGAATAAAATATTCATCAAAATTTATAAATAAATATATAAATCAAGATAAAACAGACAAGAAAGAAGAATGAAATGACAACAACGATCTAGGTGATGCTAAAATTCTTGAAACTTCAGTTTAAAAACAACTTTGTTAGTGATACAGTTGCTATGAGAGTCTTTACAAAAAAATAATTCTTTCAGCTAAACTGTATGCTCTATTTTTTTTAATCATTCAATTGAAATAGATAATAATAAAAATAAGTTTCATAAATTCACCTTCTTTATATCCATTAATCACTTTATCTACTCCTGTTAAATTACATAATCTGTTTATGTTACATTAATAGGTAATAGAAAGTTAATACTTATCAATAGGTGTAGATTTGTGATTGACATAAGATATAAGGTTGCGCTAAGGAAGATTTTTCTCCTACTGATATCATATCAGTGTACGATTTATTTTTTCGTGCAATTTACATAAACACTTACTTCTTACGTTTAGAGCCATCAACAACTACTCTAGAAGCTTTTACTTTGAAACTTATAATTTCCTGATTTACCTTTAAATTACTTTTCATATGTTCACTAGTGATTAATTCTGAAAAATGATTCCGGGAGTTCGGTGAGAGTTTGTGACTAATGCAGTTGTTCACAGATAGCATTAAAGATTGGTTGCACAGTATTACCAACTAATAGAGTTAGATATATAAACTATTGTTTGCCAGCTTAGTGATCTAATGTTTAAACTTTCTCATCGAAACCAGTATGTCATAGATTCGATCCAGAGTAGGGTCATGGATGTTTATTGCTGAAAAATCTTATGCTGGGGAGAAACAACCCTCTAAACTACCCATTTTTCAATAGCTGTTTCATTAAGATCACTCCGGAATGTAGACTAGAAAGTCTCCTAGTTATTCATCATCGACTTTATCACTAGTCCTAAATCTGTAAAACTACTAACTAGTTAAACTCCACTTAATAGATAAAAGTTTTTATCATTAGTTTTAAAATATTGTAATAATATTGTAAATCCAAAAAATGATAAGCTAATTTAAAAATAAAAACATTCTCTGTTTACTTCACTTTTTTCCCAAATGGGAACTACTTATGTTGTTCAACGAACTAATTTACAGAGTCCAATTCATTATCAAGCACACTGTGAGGTAGTTCAGTGCTAAAGACGCATTATGATAATAAAGGTGTCAAATAGACATAAAAATGTTAGAATAAGCTTTCAAAAACGTTTTGTTCAAATTTATACCAAAAACGGAAAAAATTATATTAGAATGGTGAGTGTTATTTTTCTTTAGTTTCCATTGTCCAACAATATATAGTGATCTTGCAAAAAAGTATTTATTGATAACAACTTATTTAAGATGATTAAAATAATCAATGAAAAAAGATATATGCCGAAGTATTCCGAGTTTTTTATTTGATTATCATTTATTTGTCAAAAATTCTTCCTCTTTTATTATTTTTTGTCCATTAAAGCAAAATGAAGCCATGCAATTCTAACAATAGACGTTACATTTTCAGATATTCAAAGTTTAACAGATGTGAAACATGATGGACCTAAGGAAAAGACGTACAACAGATAACGAGAGCCACAAGCTGTGGTGGGTGTGGTATTTGCACTAAATGATCATCCCTTTGTAATTCAAAGCGCGCTTATTATGAACCAACAATATATTATGCCCAGTTATGTTTATTTAGTTCGACCTTCGTTAAATTTGACTATCCTAGTTATGCATTAATTCAAATACTTATAATCACCATACTAAACCTGATCTCGAAAAACAAAAAAACAACAAAAGTATAAGCTAAAGGAAACAGGCAACTTGATAATACGTATTTCCTAAATCGAGAGACTGATTAGATAATAACACGGTTTTGACTAGATGCATTGCTCTTGTTGTTCAACTGATGGATCAAGTTACCAAATAACCGTGTGTGGTAGTATTAGATATTTTGAGTTTAATTGAACAGCAATGAGCACCAATTCTTGAGTACACTGTGAACTAAAAACAAAGCCTGAATAAAGTTGAAAGTATCTGTTTAAATTCCTCATGAGAAATGCGTAGTCTGCAGTAGCCAAAAATATCATTGGTGGAATAATATAGTTTATGTTATCTCCCTAATCAGCAGTTTTGATCGATATAAAACGAAAATTAGCAAAGAACGCATTTACAACATTCTTGGTAACGGTACTAATGATTAACATTGCCTTCCAGCATGTAGCCAAATTCCGGACTCTAAATGGTTTCTAATGAAAAAATAGATGTTTTCATGTGTGGATGAGATCCCATAATCGAGCTTCACTCATCCCCCTGAAAAATAATCATTTAAAACAAGGCACGTACCCTAGAAATAATTCATCACAGCACATCAATTGTTATTATCGGAATTATGTTGAACTTTCCATGAAAATTTCAGGAGGTAGTTAAATTTACACCACTCTTAGGTCGCAATGTATGCGTTAAATAATAAATGAAGAGTAAATGTTCATCGTTTATCGAAGATAAGAATCACGAGCTATCTGTCTTACACATATTTCTCGAGGTGGAAAACTAGGAAATACGTTGCTTAGAGTTCTCTAATAAATATGATGCATACTGTTTGGTGTCTTCTAACCGTCATGAGATAATCCTCTCTGTCTATCACTTATTACAGGAGTAGTTGATTATTCGTATGTGCATACACTTATACTAGTGTGTTTCTAAACCATAGTGTAATAGTATTATTGTAAACTTGATTTTTAAACCTCTCTTATCGGAAGAAATATCATACTTGTCAAACTTCTGCGACTGTCTTGTTCATAATTAGATATAGTAGATGTATCGCTTTATCAGGCAGTACAATGAACACACAAACCAAGACCCTAGTAAGTAATGCTGGTAAGACAGTCCAACATTTGAGCTTCACTTTTCTGACATCGATGTTTCCAACCAACTTAGTATATTTCTTTTTAGCTGAAAAGGGTTGCTTAACCACTTGTCGTAATCATTAGTGTGATACTGGTACACAAAATACACATTTTTGTAAGTTGGCACTCATTGCATTAACTATTAGATGCTGTATAAGGAGGATTTTATATAGTTCGCCGTGAACCTAGGTATTATACCAACGATGAGAAATTGAACTAAATTAGACATTAGAACCGGTCTATTTACACGAAAGGCAATCTCATATATGCCGACTTTCACACTAAATAATCTAACTAAGGAATCCCCACAACAGCAATATGTTGCGGTCCTGTAAGTCATTGACATTTTATACTGACCTCATTAGTTTTACTAAAGTCACCTAGTTGAAGAAGATCGGTCGCGTATCCACACCAGATCACAAGTGAGTACGTTCTCCTACGCCGTAAGCCAGCTTATATCACCAGTCTTTCAAGTATAGCTTCAAACCTCTTCACGTTTGACTTCCGACTGGACTAGGTTGGCATACTTCGGTTATGAAGATGTTACGTGTAAAGGTGTACTCAACTTCCGAATGCTTGTGGCGATTACCTATCATTAACGACGAGAAGAAAACTTCACCAGCATTTGATAACCGATGCAAAACGACGCACTCTGGAAGAGCCATGAGCGTCCTAGAACATTAGAACTACTGTCATATGTTGTGCATTTTCTCGGGTTACCCCTTGTTCTACGTCAAGTTGTCTTCATTTACCATTTTCATTGTTCCAGAGACAAACAAACCAAAGAATTTGATATATTTATGTTTTTTCCCAAGGACCACCATTTTGTGTGCAATTTTTTTCAGTGTCTCAATGTTTATTCACAGTTTTCCATGGTTTACTAGAATGCCCAAAGACAAGTATTTTTCGATAAGTGCTTACATTTTCACGTATACGCATAGTTCTGTAAGTCTTCAAAATTAATGTTGACTATATTAAACTTACTGAACACACCCCATGTTAGGATGCTTGATCAAGCATCCATATCAGATCACAAATGAGTATTTCGTGCCTCTAGGTAACCCTCGTGCTATTGATAGAAGAAACCAGACAAGTAGTAAATAGGTCTTTATTTAGATCTTCGTGCAGTCACAGTGGAGCGTGGGATCATTTGTTCAGACAAACAAGGCCTCTCAACATTCAATATAAGATAATAGGAAATATAACGCCTCTACAAAACAAGGAAGTGAATGAATACTTGAACTATGCTGTTTTGGCATATGCTTGGTTGTTTGAGGTCAACCCTTAACCAACCAACCTAAGTTGTTACAAGTACCCCATGGTGCACACCTTTCACAGTAACTAGTCAGCTAGGATAACGAACATCTCGACGCAATGACCATCATCCAACTATTCCTTCGGACCTCTTTGTTCTCGGTTTTCAGTTTGACTGGATTTGAGAAATTTGGATATAAACAAGCCACGGCAAACAGCGTTGTCGAACACATCTGAGTATCTTTAATGATATTCTAGAAAGTTGTATTTAATACGCATTCTAATTTCAGACCGAACTGGCGAACCCATGAGTACCAAATCTAAAGGAAATGTGTAAAATGTTCCTAATGAGTCCATGAACGGACAAGTAAAACTTCAAAAATTACAGTTGTAAAAAAGTCCAATGAAATGTTCAAAGGAGCCTTAAATAAGGTTGCTACAGGTTAGAGGATTACATTTGTCTTCTTAGGAATGTCTTCAAAATTCATGGATTTTATTGTGGGCTTTCATCAGCTTAATCTTTTGCATTGTCGTCAAGTTTTACAAACTACCATGGATACACAATATGTTAAATATAAAACATTTCCCAGTGACTAAACTCGTTTTATGTTACTTACTGATAGTGATTGCAGATGCTTCATATCTCATTACTCAAACAAGCACAATCTGAGCATTTTCTTTGTTTCTTCCAGTGGCTTTCAAATCTGTGGGTTGCAGCCATCCCGGTAAATTTAATCCACCGTCTGTTATTTGTTATAAGATTCCAGAAATTGTTTAGGGATTCTCTAAAAGACTGTATTCACATAATTTTCGTAGTCCATATCCTGTAAAACTGTTTGCTTGAGTTTTCTGTTTATTTTTAGTGATCTTTCACACAGTAATCTTATAATGTCGAAATAGTAAATTTTCTAAGTCCATCTACAATTCGCGTAAGTAGAACTTTAGCTCCCATTATGGTATTTTATCTTCTGTCCACCAGATACAAGGTTAACTGGTCTGAACATATAGCTGCTAGTTAACACAGTCTCCCTATTTTGGGGAAATTCCAAAATTTTCAGGGAAATTTTTGGGATTTTGTGCTATTTCGCCAAAATTGTCTATAGCGGCTTCCCCAAAACGGATAAAACTTCCCTCACATTAAGGAGCTCTGAAAGTAACAGGTCCCGATCACATTGGTCCACGCGTAAATATGTTCACTAAAGGGCTCTAGTATTTCTGGATCTGTGTTGTTTATGTTTGTACCAGCGTGAAATATAGCCTAAAGCTGATGACGGTGACTTCCCAAGGGCTATGAACGTTGATACATCTGATTGAGTAGGCTGGAACCCGGATATATTCTGATAAGCAGAAAATCATCTAGCTTCTTCAGGGCCGAATCAGTTTTCAAGTCACCAAAATCGATCATTCGGTAGCGTGTGCAAATCCAAGCCTGGCTTTGATCATACAGTCTTGTGGCTTGTCGCAGAACTGTTGGATGCATTTGCCCAACTTTCATGTTTCTCGCGATATAAGTGTTTTCTGAGTCTCAACCTCAGAAAGTTGGTTGCATTGGCAACTAATATATTTAGAGGAAAAATGTTGCATTTCGGATCATAGTAAATCCATATTTATCGTAAAACTCACTTTAAAAGGATGTGACCGTGCTTTTGTTTACAACATTTCTAGGCTGTTAAGTTGTCGTTCCCCATCAAATTTTCCTCAACAATCAAAGGTGGACAAAGTGAACCCCAAAACTACCTTAATCTTTTTGTTTCCTAAGATGGGGAGGAAATTCACCTTTTTGTGTGGATACTAGGGGTCTTTGTTGTTGGTCATTGCTTTTGCATTTAGTTTCAGATATTGATTGTTGAACTGAGTTAAAGTTAGAACCTATGTCCCACACCAATTTTTCTGTCATGTCGTTGATAAACAGTAGCTTGGTAGGTAAACTTTTAGGTTTTTGATTCGTAGACCTCTTGTTCAAACCTTCGTCTCTGCTTCACTACCAACACACAATCAGCACTACTTACCCTCACACATTGACCCAAAACAAGGACATATGCCCTTTTTCGTATTTGAATGCCACTCTTAAGTGAGCTTAAATCTTACCAGTGAGAGATTCTTCTGTGGTAAGGGTTTTCTTACAAAGCCTTGTCACTACAATTTTGTCATGCTTGGCAATCCATTTCGGCTACTATTCATGCTTCTATGCCGTTTATGATCTACTCAGTTTTACTGGAATGCTAATAAACATTAAGTTATTCAAACCGAAGTCAGGTTGGTCACATCAGTTTCTATATCATTATCATACTACAAATTTGTTTTGTATGTACTTTTACAATCATTGATCCTACTAGTCAGTAAATTATTATTGTGCTTCCATGCTTCGGGCATCGCCTTTATAAATTTAACTAATAGTCCTAAACTGTAGTATATAATAAAGTCTGCAGACCGCTTGTCAGTAAATTTGTCATGTTAGTTTCTGAATTTATGATCCATATTCTTTTGTTTTAACCGTGTAGTCGATAATAAACTCAAATGAGTCTAATCCATGATTCTTCTTTGAGTAATACTTACCAGAGTTCTATTATGTTAATGTTCAGTCGCCCTGGTATGGCCGAGAGCGGGGTGGGTTCGCCCTTCCTCTCGAAATACTCTCACACGGCCGTGCGTATACAGCCTCTGCCAGGGAAGTCCTACTCACTGCCTTCTCGTGGCGGGGGTGTTGTTTACGAAAATGAGAGGACGAAAAGCGAATGTCCGGCGCCTTAACCGGATTCCAAATCTATGGTGCACATGGGCACCAGTATCCTGCGGGAACAAATGGCGTATGAACCAATTTTCGGTCACCGGCTACCATGGGACTGCATCTCCTTACGATGCTGCCTTGTGGGTTAGACCTTTAGGTCAAAGGCTCGGGGTGTGGCCCCCTAAGATAACCACCCGCTTCGGTCTGGGCACCCGGGCAGTATCGCAGCCCACACGCAATTAATGAACTGAAATTGTGTGGCGCATATATATTTGGCGCACTCCTGTACCAATATATATGTGTTCAAATAAATAATAATCAGCCGCGTTAGTTGCAGCTTTTATTCTACTAAAGACTAAGAACTACATTTCAGAGTTCCTCATGTTGTTGCTAGATAATAAAAAATATCTGTACATCAACTCAATATTATGTCTCTAGCGTCCCAGTCACATGATATCCTATCTGGCCAATATTGTTCACTAGTCGTCCTATAATCAGTGTGTTGTTTTTAAAGAAGCAAAACATTTATCAGCGTTTAATCAGTCATTATCGTTCCATCTTTCAGTTTCACTATTTGGTTTTGGTTTTACTAATTCCTGTGGCACATTTCTTGCACCAATTATTTCTTACCATCCTGCCAATAACCGACCTCACAGAGTTTTCGTTTAACAGTTAGTTCAGGCAAATATTTTAGTACTTTACCTATATTTCACTGCATGATATTCGTAATACCAATTTATTAAGAAACGGGAATTTTCACCACGAATTTGTAATGACCGAGCTAGTCCCGTCTTTAAATGCGTACTTGACATCGAAAAACTGGGACAAATCCATAACTTCAGGACTATAAAAGTAGTAGTTTTTTATTTCTTACAATCAAATAATAAGGTCTCATTTCGTTTGTGATAAACACTAAATATCGAAATGTAATCGTAACGTGACTACGTAGTATTTTAACTTCATTTTCTTTTATTTACCTAGCTGATGGATGAAGAACTCAATGATTCTGATATATCATTAGATGATTCAGTACATTCAGGTGAAAACGATGAACTTGTGAATTTGTTAGATGTTCCATATACCACTACTGAGTCGCGTGAAGAGGATTCCCTAGAATATGAGGTAAATGTAAAAAACTTGATTGCATTCACTAAAAGTTTAGTATTATATTTGTTTAAACACAAAATGCCGGTACAAATTGAAATAAAATGAAACAAATTACATAATGAGGTCATCTTATTCTTGATAGTAACCGTAGTTGGTACACATGTATCGTTCTAAATTAATACGCTTCACATCAACACAGTGATATTGAATCGACAAATTAGAAAGCAGACAATTGAAAACATCATATTCAACAGTAGTGAGAGACAAAACCAAAAAATGTAGTCGATGAACAACAAATGAATTCGGTAAATAAAAGGTATGGAATAATGCCAAGCCCAAGATTCAGAGGAAGATAATGGGTCATTGTACATGTTTTCGTAAGACTGATTTTGGAAAACTACGGTATTCAGCCACAGATTACGGTTATCTCGTGAATAGTGATCAATAAACTTGTACGTTACTGTACATTAGAGACCAGAAGTTGTATATGTACTTTGTTCACATGAACCAAGTTATTTTGACAATCAGTATTCCTTGAATAAAGTGGTAAATTTTTTTCAGCTTGATACACTCTCTGTGTTCTCCCAAATTCTAATCTTCTGAATTCTTCATGTCCCTTTTTTCCTCTTTCCAAATTTATTTCACTGAATTATACTCTTTAAATAACATCTCCAAACCCTAATCTTCCCTATTACTGCTTATACTCTTGCTACCTCTACCACTACGGGATTTGAATCGATAACTGCATCTCTGTGCTAAGGTGGTGTGGCAACTCGAACTGATGTACGTACGTACGAAGTTCTACGTTGTTACTGACTGACTGACACTTCATTAGTGCCAATTTCGTAGATGTCCTTTCTTTTAAAAAGATGAATTATACATACCTTAAGCTATTTCATTCATTGCAAATATTACTAGAGAGTTTACTGTCATTTTACTAATCCTATCCAACTAGATATTACATCCCAACCAATTATCACAGTTGATGTCTGATATTACCAAAGAAGTTGAACAAATAATTCAGATTCCTCCGACTTATTTACGACTATTACTTGCTCATTTTAAATGGGATAAAGATGCATTGATGGAATTTTATTTTGAACATGGAAAAGCAGATACATTTGCTCAAACAGGTATTTTAGACCCTATGGATATCCCAGGTAAGATGTAATTACTCAGTTTTGATTTGACATTCTCATATACCCTATCGTCATTACGTTAAAAACGCTGTAGTCCGGTGGCTAAGTGATTAAAGTACGTGACCTCCAATCATAGTTCGACATGTTCAAACCCTGATGTCCTTACACATGCATTTGATTTATGTTTCAAGGGGTCATCTAGTCATTATTTTTATTGATTTTAAAAACTATATGCTGCTCTAATATCTAAAATAAAACAGGTATTCTGTACTTTAGTGACTTCATTGTAGTTTTGTTCTGTCTGTTATAATAGTATTCGATTAGGACTATCAGTAAGATTCAAGACAAGTGTTACATCTTATTTAAAACTTATCAGCTAGATATACTTAACTCGCACTAATTCCGGTCATTGATCCATGTATATTTGTAACGCTCACCACAATCCATCAGAGGTTCAGTACAGCAGAAATATAACCTAATATGTCAACCAAAATCCTTCACTTTAAAGCTGTCGTTTTTCTGAACTGTACTAGATGATAAGTGTTTAAATAGTTGGTTCCGTTTCTAATTTCCTGTCGGTATATCTCAAATATTGTAGACTGCCAATATTTTGGTAGCAACCATTTTCTGGAATAAGTTGAAATGCTTTAATCAATAAGTTGGTGAATAAAACTATAGTTTGCAGTTTTTTTAAGAATACGTTCTTGATACCACTTCATCGTGTTTCAGAATGTAATCAATAACGGCATCCATGCTTTTATAGCAAAAGAGTCAGTGTAAGGAAGGTAAATTATACGTCTTGTGCATCTAAATACTTCTTACTAAACAAACTATTCTATCTGACGCCTATAAATTTTGATACGATAGACTACTGAAAAAATACCCCACACAAATAAGGTTATATGATTGTGAAGAAATAGACAGAAAGGGCAGTATGACCAATAAATAAATGAATGCTAATAGTATGTAATAAGAGATCAAGTTCGATTAAAAAACATAACCAAGAAAGATCATTTGTGAAACTCCATTTCACTTGTGTAAAGACTCGAATAGTACACTGGCAGCATCACCACTGGCCATATGGTAGCATTATAAACCATATCTGGTAATGTATCAACCAACTGAATTGCACTACCGTCTGGCCCAAATCAGGCAGTCATAATGGATTGACAAGTCCCAGTCTTATACATCCAACTATCACATCACTGCAACATGTGATAAGCTGACCACCTCTTCGCTTTTTCCATCTAGTTTTAGCACTGGAAAATAACGGGCAGTGTAAGAGTTACTGGTATAGGATTTGTGGAATGACCAAGTAAGCACTGCTAAGGTTCAGTCAGTCAACAACGTAAAACTTCGTACGTACGTACATCATTTCGAGTTGCCATAACTACTAAGGCTAGGCATAAAGCACTAGGCTAATGTAGGTAGAAAACCAAGTTGATAAGATTTTATATTTTCATCGACTGAGGTGGTTATTATGTGTGTCACATATCCCTAACCACAACCTACCCTTACTGGCAACGCTTGCTGGCGTATTAGGTTGATAGGAAGGTAGAGGCAGCCAAACCTATGACACTGCGTTAGCTCATGAAGTCGCAGACTGTTCATCTGACTCATGGTAGATTCGGACTACTTGACTGTGCTCTGCTTAATAACGGCGATTAGTTCTTTGAGACTTTGAGTGACATGTCCCAGAAACGTTCATAGTAGTGTAGACGCATTCTCTCTTAATCTTCTTGATAGTGAATTCTAGTTTTCCTTCACACATACTTTCCCAATGTTTGTTCAAACCATATTTCCAAGGTTTAGTCGTTTTTATCACTGCTAATGTTTTGTGGCAACTTGGGTCAACTCATATCTGTGCTAGGCCAAGCTCTATATTGTTACTGCTTGTGTAACTGTCCGTCTGGTGCTAATTATGTAGTCCATATTTAATAAACGAACAGTAGATGATAATAAAAATGTTCCTAACTATATCATCACTTGAAATCATTAAAACAACCTTTTATTAGGATTTGTGGCATATGTAATCTCTATAAATTCTATTTTTAGTGACAGGATCAAGGAATTTGTGTGAAAAGAAAAACGAAATCGTTTGTGATATATGTTTCCTACCAACTACTCCAAGTAAGATTTTTCATTATCAATGTGAAATATTGAGAGCTTATGTGTTAACCGTCGATATAAACATTTATCTTTTTGTTCATCTGGAATTTTACATGTCTGATAACTTGTGAAGAGAGCTGTAATATGTCGTGCAATATATATATATATATATATATATATATATATATATATATATATATATATATCATATTACCCTATATCAAATATTTTAAGCCAGTTGTCAGAAGATTCCAGACCCGTGTTTCTTGCTAGTATGGACTAAGTTTCACTGATATCTACAAACTATGTAGATGCTCTTGTTTCACCTAAGGGTGGGACATATCCAATCAGAAATATCTTACGTTTAAACTACATTTTATATCACGACTTTTAATATACATATAACTTAACAATCTCTAGCTATTTTTATTACCAAAATCCGGTGGATAGATGGAATTCCCTTTAATCACCTTAAATTAATCAAAACTATCATTCCAATTACACACCATACAGGTTTTGATACTTAAAAAATGTATTCCAGTCAATAATATTTACTGTTCACTAAGCTTAAAACTGACAAATCATTGTTTTCTATCAAATTAATTAATTGGTTCACGATAGCGTCATATCAGATGATAATTGTTTTAGAGTTGTTTATAATTAAGATGTCCTAACCTTTTTCTCGTGTTTGAAAAAATAACTGACATGATACTCAACCATTCAAATTCGATCAGCACTAGAGAAGGACTATATATATTTCGTTTAGAAGTCATTCATATTGAAAATAGAGTGGAAAATGACCAAAACAAACTATGTTGTAGTGTAATTCAATTCAAAATGGTTTGGATTATTCCATTGTTAATATTTTGGCTGTTTTCATCATCATATATGCGTCCTATGCGGATTGCTTGGACGTATCTCTTAACTCACGTTTGTGTGAATTCTTCGAAGGGCAGTTCAACTGGTCTGCTGCGCCGGCAACATCGGTCAGACTGTCCCGCCCTCCATGGCCAGTGACGACTGATCCACCAATTGAGGCGGAAGTCTGCAAGGAACTCCAACTCTTGAAGCGCTAGAAATCACCTGGCCCAGATGACTTACCTCCGGCCCTTTTTAAAGATGGTGGTGGCTTTCTGACTAAGTAACTGACGACGTTGTTTACAAAGGTCTGGGAGCTAGAGAGTGTACCAACGTCATGGAATGAGCCGATAGTTGTCCCTATCTTTAAAATGGTTCACGTCGTTCCTGTAAGAACTATCGATTGCGTCCAAGCTATTGGCTTCCGTCATATTTTGTAGGTTGTTCAAAACTTGAGAAAGATTGGCTCGCGAGGAGCAGGCTGGTTTTCGCTCCGGTCGAGGATGTATTGATCATATCTTCACCCTCCTCCAAATGTTAGAACACCGCCATACTTATCAAAGGCCAACAATCGTTGTGTTTCTTGACATCAGGGCTGCCTTCGATTCGTTGGATAGGACTGTTCTCTGGGATTGTCTATTGAAGAAGGGTGTGCTTGAGAAGTTTATTAACATCCTAAAGGCCCTATATACAACCACCTTTCTCCATTGTGTCATTCGAGCAGTGGGGTTAGACAGGGTTGTCCAATCTCACCATTCCTCTTCAATTTTGCCATCGATGGCATTCTGGAAACAGCTCTGATGGATGTAAATAGTGGCGGTGTGGATCTGTTGTCTGGAAAAAAACTCGACCTTGAGTATGTGGATGATATTGTCTTACTGTGCGATGATACTCAAGCCATCCAATGCGCACTTAATCAGTTGTCAATCAATGTCCGTAGGTACGGTATGAGCTTTGCACCATCGAAGTGCAAAGTACTTCTACAAGACTGGCAGGATTCTAATCCTGTACTCACCCTGGATGGTGAGCAGATAGAAGTAGTCGAGAAGTTCGTGTATCTAGGTAGCTGCGTAAGTGTTGGTGGGGGTGTGAGTTATGAGACCAATGCACGTATAGTGAAAGCCAGAGTGGTTTATGCCAATCTGGGTCATCTTTGGCGCCTTCGTGATGTTAGTCTGGCTGTAAAAGGTCGGATCTACAACGCGTCGGTGAGAGCAGTTTTGCTCTATGCTTGTGAAACCTGGTCTCTCCGAGTTGAGGATGTTAGACGACTCTCTGTGTTTGATCATCGTTGTCTCCGAAGGATTGCTGACATCCAGTGGCAACACCATGTCAGTAGTGATGTCGAGGTTCGGCATCGTGTGTTCGGGCGCAGAGACGATAATCCAACTGATGTCACCGTCTTGAAACATCGACTTCGGTGGCTTGGACATGTTCTACGAATGTCGTCCCAGAGAATTCCACGTCGTGCATTATTTGTCGACTCTGGGACTGGTTGGAAAAAGCGGAGAGTTGGTCAGTGTATGACATGGTGTCGGGGTATGGAAGAAGGCTGCAAAGGGCTGGTTTGTGTTGGTCCTTCACGACTCCCTGGCTGGGGTTTGAGAGATGGTGCAACACAGTGGCCATAGAGACGTTATCAGATATGGTTCAGAATAGAAGCCAGTTGCAATCCTGCTGTAACCTTCTTTCACTTTCTTCATAAAAGTGGTTGTATCTTCCTTAACTGAAAGATTTCTTCTGGTTTTACCTCTCTGTTTCCTCTATTATTATTATTATTATTATTATTATTATTATTATTATTATTATTATTATTATTACACTAATCTGGTGGTTATTGTCCTTTTTTTCTCGTCGAATTCTCATTGTTTTGTGTGTTGCATATATATTTGGTGCCCTCTTGTACCAATATTTATGTGTTCAAATAAATAAATAAACTCAAGTTTGTGTAGAATAAATGGAATGTGTCCAGAACGCGCGCTTCCGGTTTGGGACACGTTAGATCGATGTACCTGCATCCCAGAGTTGAACTTTTATCGGGAGATTCACTTGGTGACTTAGAATATGCCGATGACATAGTGCCATTTGGTGAAAACGCTGACAAAATGCAGAGTCTTCTGACCACTCTAAGCAACAATGCAAGCATGTTCGGGATGCGATTCTCGCCTTCGAAATGTAAAATGTTGCTTCAGGATTGGGTCGCATCGACACCCGTACTAATGTTAGGGAGTGGAGTAGTTGAGCGTGTCGACCACTTCACTTATCATGGGAGTTTCATCAGCCCTTGTGGTCTGGTGTGTGACAAAATCTCAGCACGGATACGGAAGGCTCGACTAGCTTTTGCCAACTTGCGTCATTTATGGCAGTGAAACATTGCCGGTAAGAGTAGAGTATATTCGCAGGTTACTAGTATTCGATCATAGGTGTCTTCGAAATATTGCTCGTGTATCCTGGGACCACCGAGTAAGTAATGCAGTTGTTAGGAAACGGGTACTAGGTAAGGATGGCAAACCAATGGATGAAGTAGTAGAACTTCATCAGTTGAGATGGCTGGGACACGCGTTACGTATGTCCAATCACCGACTGCCTCGACGTGCGATGTTCAATGGTGTAGGAGTAGGTTGGGAGAAAGCTAGGGGCGGCCAGACCAAAACATGGCACAAGTCCATGAAGTCACTGACAAGTGGATTGAGCCATGTTGTTAGGTGTAGACTACCTGGTTGGGATCCGCAAGACGATAGCAACCGATGATTAGAGACCTTGAATGATATGGCTGAAAATTGTTTGCGATAGTGCAAGTGCATCCACTCTTTTTGTTCTCTTAACTTCTAATCTTCTGAATTCTTCATGTCCCTTTTTTCTCTTTCCAAATTTATTTCACTGGATTATACTCCTTGAATAACATTTTGAAACCCTAGTCTTTCCGATTACTGCTTATGCATTTACTACCCCGACCACCATGGGATTTGAATCGACAACTGCATCTCCATGCAACTCGAGCTGATGTACGAAGTTCTATGTTGTTGCTGACTGACCCACTCAGTAATTTAAATGACAGAATATTATTAACTAGGCTACTGAGTCCAGTTAGCCACTCACTTGTGTAACGAGTGTAAGTTTTAATTCAATTTGAAATGGATTTGACTATCCCTTTTATATTTTGAATTTGAGTCCCTCAGTGAATGTCAACTCTAGGATGCAGGCACATTCATCTGAAGTGTTCAAAATAAGTCGAAACGCCTATCCTGGATTCCACTGCTAGCTATTTAATAGTGTACCTTTTCCTGTTAATAAGTAATCAACATTCTATGTGTAATTATGATGGGTGTATTATATTTGTTCAAGTAATATATCGACTTTTCAAGAAAAATGACTTACAGTACAAATTGCAATGTGAATAGATATCTGTTTACTGTAAAGCATAGAATAGTACTGATGTTAGAATAGAAAGTGTAAACTACTAATTGTTATATAATCGATTCGTCGATTTTATTAGTTAAAGTGTTTGCACATGATAAACCTATCATTTGACCCTTGTTATTCTTCTCTCTAGTGAAAATGTAACAATATTTATGCTGTAAAAGAAAAATCATATTTTCCTAAATGTTCACTTTCAGTCCACCAATTACGTTATTGTAACTATTATTATATACATCATATGATTTTATGATCATCAATAGACTTTCACTAATTTACTTTGAAAAAATAATCAGCTGTTCATTGACTATTCCTTACACGACAATTTATGGCACTAAAAACGTATTCATTTAGTTTATTTTTACTTAAATGTGTAAGTGATTTTGTCCACATTTATTTATTCTGGACATTGTATGATTTCTTGTACGGGTTCTTACGGTGTAGGTAACTCATGTGGCTAAAGGCTTTTGTTCATCAACTCGTACTGTGGTTTTTTCATTCCGTTTTATTACTTGATTCTCTTGTCTTCATGAATACTTGTGGTCAATGAAGATCATTCCTATGAATAAAAATGATGTATCAAACGCGGTAAATTGTGTAAAGATTTTCTAAGCTGAATTTCAAAACAGGTTATCTGCTTAACTACTGTAATTTTCATATGAATAAATATATCAAAGATCAAATAGTTCCAGTGGATTGTTATGGCTTGTAATATTCACGGCCTTATGTTCAACGAATATTGTACTGATCAATAAAAATGCAAGCCTCCTTGTAACCAATAAATTAGTTATAAACTGATTGCTACTTTTGAGTTATTTGGTCATATGAAAATAGCATGAACCTAGGAATAACTATACCAAGCTATCCAAATAAAAATATTCGTGTTTTTCATTTAAAACCATAAGAGGATAGTCACAAATTGGTCTTCTGTACTACTCGAGGCAATACCATATGTGCTACTGACTGCACAATCAATTTCATAGACTTCCATCAGGGTTTGTTTATTTTTATTTCTCATCATTATTGAATTTGCAGTACAGTTCAACATTTAAACTTAAATGTTTAGAAAGCTGGGTATGGCTTTGTGTATGATATTAAGTGAAATAATCAGAGGTCAAATATTTCAAATCTGTTACAGTTTGCAGAATAGAGAATGTAGTTGGTCTGTAATATTACTTCGCTAAATTGACAAATACTCTTGGATAAGACAAAGATCATACTTAAGTAAATGACTCAGAAAAATCAATGTAAGGTTTAACTTAAATAAACTGCTCAAATCTATCAATAAATGTTATCCACCATTAAAACATAGTGTGACTATTAAAATTCGTTAGTTTTGAAATCTTCGTAAGTTTTCTCAAGTCACTCGACACCATAACTTCCAGTAGTCAGAAAACGTCCCAAAATTTGTTCGATTTAATCTCTCGTTGCTTTCCTATATTTAGGTCAAATGTTTGGATTGTCTTGCGCTCACTACTTTTGTTTAACTTGTTGGCAGCGTTATCTTAAAATTAAAATAATGGAAGAAAGTCAAATTGACCGAATTTATTGTCCTTCATCCAATTGTCGTATAATTGTTGAAGATGAGGTTGTGTTTCAAATGATTACTGATCAAAATGTACGCAAGCATTTTCACAAGCTGATATCTAGTAGTTTTGTTCTCCATAATCGTGCATTAACTTGGTGTCCAGGTGTTAACTGTGGACATGCCGTGCGTTGCTTTGGTCCCCGAGAACCATATCAAATCACTTGTACTAACTGTGGTGAATGCTTTTGTTTTGCCTGTGGTCAACCATGGCATGATCCAGTTCGCTGTGAACAGTTAAGAACATGGATTAAAAAGCTTGAAAATGATAGCGGTACGCTTGGCTGGATTGCAGCTAACACTAAAGAGTGTCCAAAATGTCGTGCAACTATAGAAAAAAATGGTGGTTGTAATCACATGACCTGTCGGAATGTTGATTGTAAGCATGAATTTTGTTGGATGTGTCTAGATCGATGGGAGCCCCATGGATCACGATGGTACACATGCAATCGTTATGACGACTCCGCTGCTAAATTGGCTAGAGAAGCTCAAGCTAGTTCAAGGTTATCACTTGATCGCTATCTTTTTTATTCAAATCGTTATTTAAATCATATGCAGTCGTTGAGGTTTGAGGCACGTCTATATGAAACAGTGCAAAGTAAAATGGAATCAATGCAAGCTCATGGAACATCTTGGATAGATGTTAAATTTTTCAAAAAATTAGTTGAAATTCTTTGTCGCTGTCGAAGAACACTCATGTATACTTATGCTTTTGCTTATTTCCTAAAAAAAAACAATCATTCATTAATATTTGAAAGTAATCAAAGTGATTTAGAACAATCTACAGAACAGTTATCGGAATATCTAGATCGTGATTTATCTAATATCAATTTAAATGAATTAAAACAGAAAATGCAAGATAAAGCCAGATATTGTGAAAGTCGCCGAAATGTCCTTTTAGATCACGTACATGAAGGTTATGATAAAGGATTTTGGGAGCAATCTGACACTTGTTAGTGTTTGCGTAAATGTATGTTCATCCATCCACACGCACATAGACTACCACAGTCTTCGTTTCCATGTGTATAGTTCCTATTTTTGAATCACTATGATCTCGTTGATATCAGTTTTTCTATTTTCCCTCGTTCATGCGTACCTCAGTAGTTTTGCTTATGTATATGCACTCTCAGTAATATCAATAAAATATAAATGATGAAGACTTAACCAAACCGGGTCATCATTATGTGTTTATAGAACTCTCTTTTTTTGTAACCCTAATCAGCAATTATATACTATTTGCATTCCTGAGTCTTGTCATCCTTTGCAACTTCGTTTTCTATGTTGTATTGTTTATGTATTCTTCCTTCCCAAGTCATATTTCATTTATTAATTAGTTGAATGGATTATTGTCACTTTTAGTAAAGTTCCTATTATTAAGATTACCATTGTTTTCTCGAATAACCATAGCAGCGTACAAACCGATACAGTTAAATTGATAGAAATTTTCCCATCTATTTTGTTTTGCCATGTACAGTTCTGTTTCTGCTTTTATTTATTTGTCTACATGTTTGCACAACAGTTTTAAGCATGTTGACACAAATACATTTGTATAACTATTGTTCTTGTCAAATACTATGGTGAATCTGTCACCCTGGTCAACATTAGACCAGGAAAGCTGTCTTCAATTTTTGATTGTAAATTGAATATTACTTGCAAACATTCATATGTGTAACATATGCTGAAGTACACATATGACTTGCATCCCTTGTTAGGATTCTACGATTTCTTATTTGCTTTCTGCCTTCACCCATGATTTTTCATGGCCATATGAAGTACTTAGATTTTAGTTTCCGATTGCCTGGATAATTAACATTGCAAGAAAGTCAATGTTTACTCTTTGTTGAGTTTTCTCTAGCGATGTTTTTTCAACGAATTATTTTCTAGTTGCTAGCAAAGCATTTTTTGTTTCGTTAACTGTTTATAAGTAACCAAGTGAACTAAGACTAATAATCTGGGACTTCCAGTCATAACCTTTGGAATACAGCCCAAGATGAGTGGATCGCGCTTTCTCGAGATGATTCGGATCTGGCTGTTTCCTGTAACCGAGTTTGTTGTTCTATGTCAGTTGGGTTCTCTACGGAATCCGAATTTGGCTGACGAAAGACACTCGGCCCGTCTACTGGTTACCAAGATATTTTGTGGCATACAATGACTGATCTGCTTCTATCAATTAGGAATAACTTCGGGACTGGATCTTGTGAGCACATTGTAACGTGGGATATGAGGTAGTACTACAAACCTAGCATATTTGCGGCAAATATGCGGTCTTATGTATTGGCTGGGGTAATTATTAAGTTCTTCCGCGCTAGTCATATATTTTACACACACAGGTATCATTCTACTCAGTTACAGTTGCATTGTGAGAAAATTGGTAGTTCGGCCGTATGGAGATACATTCCTCTGGATAAATAGGTTAACACACTTGTCTCTGGGCAATTACTGAGCTTTCGTTTTCTTGATCATGGCTTAAGTCCAGCTGATATGGAACCAATTTTTTAGACTAATACTAAGTGTTTAATGATTGGCTTCGAGAGTTGAGATGGTTTTCAGTTAGTCACAGGAAAACGTGCAAAAACGAAAAGTAGCCTAGGTTATTGAAATTAAGTAATCTCACTCGAGCTTTAGTGAGCAGAATCAAGAGGCAGTTATGGCGGGCTTTTCTGTCAGAGTTGGCAGACAAACTTTACTGTAATTCCTAGTTATATCTATTACTCAGCCGAAGAAATCCCTATAAACCTAGCTAATTAGCTAGGCATTTAAACACCGTCATGTCAGCAGGTTGATATGGGAGGAGGTCAGACGACTTTGCGTGTACGCAAAAGACTAGCTGAGTCTATAGCGTATTATGCCTTCACATCTGCTATTTCCCCCCCTGACAGTAATCCTTAATTCCGTGACATATACATTAAATACCGACAAACTGATGCACAGAAAATTCTTTGATGAGTGTCCTATCCCTGGAAACACGTGAGGTGTAAGTTTCCATTATTCACACTAAAGGATCGACAGCAACTTGTTTTATAAGTGTCTAATTTTCTACAAGTCTAACTATATGGGATTTAGAGGAGCTAAAGGACCTAGAGCCAGCAAAACTTCATTCTTACGACCTTCTGCTAGCGGAATCTGTTATCGAGCATGTTCTACTGGACACGTCCTTGAAGATGTACCGTTGGTGCATCGCGACCTTGAAGTATTACAATTTCACTCGTCGGTAATGAGAAGAAAAAGTAAGCATTCAAAATACACGCAAAACTGAAGCCTGAAATATACGTGTTTACTAGTACTTGTCACTGTGATGCTTGTATAAACTAATGTTACCTTTGTACTTGATGGCTTCCTGATTTCGAATTCTAAATACAATATGTTCGTTTGTGCTCATTTAATTCCATCAAGCCTTTATTGAGTTATTTCGGCGAGTCCTAGTTCACATAATGATTCAAATACTTCTAAGCATTACAGTCACTTAATGATAACAGAAAAAAATGACTTTTAATGATCTAAGGAACAAATTGAAAAAATGAATCGAAAAACTTAAGGAAGTATGGTTGTGGTGTCTGAATGAACTAATGATACCTTTGTACTTGATGAATGCTTGATTTCGAATTCTAGATACAGTACATTCGTTTGTGGTTATCTATTAGTTCTTGATCCGATTACGTTATTTCTAGGATTCCTAGTTCATACTGTAATTCAAATACTACAATGGTGTCCAATTAATTAGACCGTGGAAGACGATACTTGTATGGGTAGAAAATACCTTGGATATATGCTAAACGAACGTTCTTATGCTTTTAAAGCGTTATATTTGAATTAAGATATCAACTGGAAGAACCAAGACCTAGAATTTCCGCCTTCCAAAAAGCATGGCTCATTACAGTCTAAAGTAATAAGGATAGGAAGTCTATCGACCTATATTAATCCTTTCAGTTTGTTACACTGTAGAGGTTCAATGTCGTTTTAAATATATCAACAGAAGGTGCTGATATCACGTGTTCCGGTAGAGAATTCCAGTAATTCACTACTCGGTGCGAGAAACCAAACTCCATAAGTAGACGATTTGATCTCGGTTTTTGAACTTTCTTCGAATGCCCTCTCAAATGATCAGTCCTAGACGGAAGTAAAAGATAAGACATGTTGGCGAGACTAATTTAGCGACGACCTTTGAACGAATCTTAAATGACCCTAACAATTATAGCCAATCAGAAGGCAGTTAGTATCAAGTGGAAATATATTGTAGGTAAGTAATGAATCACAGTGGGTATGCTTCTTTTACATGATTTAAAAACTTGTTAAGGTTTGATAAAGATTCAGAGGTTCTGAATTCATAATGCATATGGTATAGAAACTTGTCCATAGGGTTAGGGTCGGGGTTGTGGCCTGTCAATAAACACCTCTTCTCGAAAATCCTATGTAAACCAGTCTTCAGTAATAAGGATAGTAGGTTGATGAACCTGTATTAATCCTGACACATTGCTTTCCAGTGAAGGTCCAGCTTCTCCTTGAAAGTATTCACTGATGGGGCTGATATCACTTGTTCGGGTAAGGCGTTCCAATGATTGACTACTCGATGAGAAAAACGGGACCCCACTTTAAGTTTATTAGATCGTGGTTTATGAACCTTCTTGCCATGACCTCGAAGATTATTAGTGCTGGAGGGAGCAAAAAGATAAGACATATTAACACCCAAATCATAATTAAAGATACGAAATGCCAGTATAAGGTCACCTCACGTCCTACGATACGACAAGGGGTAAAGGTTTAGGCGTTTTAAACGCTCATCGTGAGGGAGTCTAGAAAGACCCTTCACTAATTTCGTTCCCACACGCTGGACACGCTCAAGGGAGTTAGTATCCTTTACCAGACACGGGCTAGCTGCTTGGATACAGTACTCTAAATGTGGTCTAACATATATGGGATATAAAATTCAAAACGTTTCCTCGTCAAAGCATTTGAACGCTCGTCGAAGTGACCATAACGCACGAAAACCCTTCACAGCGGTTGCTTTGCAATGCGCAGTTGTTTTTAAGTCATGACTTAATATTACTCCTAAGTCTTTATGCTCTTGAACGCAAGGAAGAGGTTTACCCTCAATAGTGTAACGGTAACTATTACCGTGATCGGTGTGCATTAGTACACTCTTCCTAGCATTGACTTCTAAGCCATACTCTCGAGCCCATCTAACTAAATCGTCTAAGTCAGCTTGAAGATCCAGATGATCAGCCGCACTTTTTATTGTTCTCCAGATTTTTACATCATCCGCAAACAATAATGTCGACGACCTAAGTAACAGCGGTAACTCATTAATGTAGAGAAGGAAGAACAGAGAGCCTAAGATGGTGCCTTGGGGTACACCACTTTTGACCGGCTTCCAATCGGATAGCGTCCCATTGACCCTCACTCTCTGTCTGCGGTCACATAAGAAATTTCCTATCCACTCATGTACAGTACCTATTATTCCGAAGCTCGTGAACTTCTGCATAAGACCTACGTGTGAAACCTTGTCAAATGCTTTGCTAAAATCTATGAATATCACATCGACCGACAGACCGTTATCTAGGGCTGCTATCCAATCCTCCCTCGCAATAAGCAAGTTAGTCAAGCATGAACGCTTGTTACGAAATCCGTGTTGCTCAGGAGCTAACAGATTGTGTAAATCTATGTGGCTCAGCAACCTAACCCGAACTATCTTTTCAAGTAATTTAACGACTATGCTAGTTAGACTGACAGGCCGGTAGTTAGATACTATCTGTCGCTGACCGTCCTTAAATATAGGACTGACTATAGCGTCCTTCCAATCTCTAGGGAGTTGAGCGAGTGAAAGGGACATTTTGAAGAGTGACGCAAGCGGTTTTGAAATAATGTCCGCAAGAGATTACAGCAGCCGTGGATGTAACCCTTCAGGGCCCGGTATCTGACCAGGTTTGAGGTTAGTTATCAACAGAAGGACAGTTCCCTCAGTCACCTGTACAGATTCAATGGTTAGTATCTCGGTGTGAGTGGGACATGTATTTGTTACAATTAACGTAGGTAAGACTTCGCTTAAATAGTTTGAAAAAGTCCCAGCTTTTGCTCGATCTGATGCAACTAGTAACTCTGAATTTTCGTGTAACAGTAACGGGAGAATACCATCACTGCGTTTCAGTTTGCCGTTTAACATACGAAAACAATCGCTTCGGACAAGTACGGCTATCATATACTAACTGTCGTTCGTAAGTGGTGCGGGATTTGACTATGGTTTTCTTACAAATATTACGGAATTTTTGGTACTCACGCTTAAATGGTGCATGACCTGTCAACAAGAATAAGTCCCAGAAATGTTTCCTACGCTTTAACAGCTTCCATGTTTCCTTATTAATCCATGGAGAGCAATGTGATAGCTTACGTGCTGACCATGGGATAAACGGCGACGTTACGGACTCGAATGTAGCCTTAAACTTATTCCATTCATCTTCGATCAATCCATCCGCGTCGACCGACCAATCAGTCGAGATAGCACAGTTTCTGATTGCCGGAATATTAGCTCGCCAGATATTGGGACGGGGTGGAGCAGATACGGATTGTAAACCATTTGTCCTAAACTTAAAGTGAATTACAACGTGATCACTGTTCACTAGTGGAGGAAAGTGCTGGATATCAAAGACATCCTCAGAGTGGTGGGTGAGGGCGAGGTCCAGCAATGACGGATCATGATTGAAATCAATATGTGTTGGTTTTGTGATAGATTGTACAAGTGCACACTGAATAACGGTAGATAAAAGGTCGCTATCGAGACCACTACATGGAGCTGTAAGCTCTATCCAGTTGATATGCGGTGCGTTGAAGTCCCCAATGATGAGACAACATTCTGCCATACTCCAAGAACAGATGTGTCTTAGGATAAAGTCGTCAGCAAGACAAGACGGACTACGTTATATTCTCCCTATAGTCACTAACCCATTTCTAGATTTAAATTCACAACATGCAACCTCACAGGTGCCACTGATATGAGCCTCCGATATGGTTGATTGTACACGAACGTAATCCCTAACGTATAATATTATACTTCCCCCTTTGCGACTTGAAACTCTATCACTTCTAATACATATATAACTTGCAATGAAAGGAGAACAGTCTATATTTACTGTGAACTAAGTTTCTGTAACAACGATTATATTGGGACATAATTCTTCCACCATCAGAATTAGCTCAGACGTTTTATTTCTAAGACCACGAGTGTTCGTGTAGCACACACTTAAGGTGTTTTGGAAATCATTCGTCCTACCCACACAGGCCTCGGAAGCATTGGCTTCCAAGACCTGACTACCCGAAAACCCCTAATGGTAAGGTTATTTTCGCATGTTAGCACCCTAACCCTATGGACGAGTTTCTATACCATATGCATTATGAATTCAGAACTTCTAAGCATTTATCAAACCTTAACAAGATTTTAAATCATGTAAAAGAAAAATATTCACTGTGAATCATCACTATCTTCTAATAAATTTTTCATTATACCGTCTTATGATTGGCGAATAATTGAAATTGCTCAAACGCTTCGAATTGGGTCGTCCCTAAATTAGGGTCTCGCCCACATCTTAATACCTAGGTCATCGTTCAGTATACGATAAGCCAATATTAGATCACCCCGTATTCTACGGTAAGATAACGGAAATAATTCAACGTGTCTCAGTCTGTCTTCATAAGATAGGCCAGATAGACCTTGTACCATTTTAGTACCTGGTCATTGGATTCGTTCCAGTATATCCGACTCATAATTGAAACAAGGACCCACTGCTTGAATCCCATATGCTAAATGTAGTCGTACGTAAATCGAGTATAATAATCTAAGTATTTCGTCATCTAAATACTGGAAAGACCTACGAATAGACCATAATACCTATAGCCTTTCGCAGAAGCAGCCATACAGTGACGAGTGGTTTTGAGATCACTGCTTGATATGACTCCCAAATCTTTTTAGTTTCTTACTTTGGGTAGCACGAATCCACATATTGTGTAGTGATACGAATCATCATAGTTATTTAATTGCATCACAACACTCTTGTTAGGGTTCACTTCTATTGACCATTCATCCATCCATACCACCAGTCAATTGAGATCATCCTGCAGTACTATTCTATCTGAAAAACTGTGTTTGGGTCTACAAATTTTCATGTCATCAGCGAAGAGTAGAACGGATGATTTCGCTACAGTTGGTAGTTCATTTACATAAAGTAAAAAGAGAAGAGGACCGAGGATTGTACCTTGGGGAACTCCACTTTTACAGGTACATGTCAAACAGCATCGCCAAAGTTTCAGCAACTACATCCGATATGGCTTTCATAATCCTAGGATGGATATCATCAGGACCACTGGATTTATCAGGTTTGAGATGCTAAAGTAGCCCTAAAACAGTGTCTTTCTCAATGACTACAGGGTCCATCAACGAGCTGCCACAATAACAATGAATCGTTTGTCGTTCTTCATTACTGATAGAAAACACCTTACTGAAATATCCCGATAAAGCTCCAGCTTTTTCGGTATCATTTCTTGCCAAGATTAACGGATTTTCTTTGTAGATCAAAAGTGATGGAATTCCATCGCTTCTCTGAGTTCGCCTTTTTATATACTAGAATAACTGTTTCGGACTATATCTAGAATCCCTAACCAATCGTTTTTCGTATGATCGTCTGGTCTTACTTATCAACGCTTTACAGGTATTCCTAATCTTACAATAACTGGATCTGTATTGTTCTAAGCCAGTAGAGATGAACATATTCCAGTGCTTCTTCCTTTTCCTAAGAAGTTTCCTGACTGGTTTAGTTATCCATGGTGGACCGTTATTCGGTCTACGCGGTACCAGGTATGGTATGAACGAGGACGTAACTAAACTAAACTTACCTTTAAATATAGACCATGCTTCTTCAACTGATAAGCCGGTATCTACAAACCAATCTGTGTTGGCAGCGCACTCCTGAATGGCTGATATGTTAGCGCTCTATGCATTTGGGCGAGGCTTAACCTGATCGCATATCACGTCACCAGCTCTAAACGTGACTGACAAAACAGCGTGATCGCTATTCACTAACGATGGAAGAATATTTAGGTTGGCCATATCATCAATCGCATGAGCGATTACTAAGTCCAACGAAGGAGAACCTTGGTTTGCACCAAAACGCGTGGGTTTGGATACATGCTGTACGGATGCATGCTCCGTTTCCGTTATCAGGAACCTACTATCAAAGGAGTTTATAGATCTTACGGAGGCCATCTCATCCCAATTAATATTGGGTCCATAAAAGTCTCTCAGTATCGAGCATCTGTCATTTGCACTCCATTACTGAATATGTTATAAAATGGAGTCATCAGCTAAGCAGATTGGGCTGCGATAAATGACACCGAGTATAGATGTACAACATTCGATAGTGAGCTGACAGATAATGACTTCAAATTTTCACTATCATGAGATTCGCAAGCAAAGGAGCGGATATTTACATTGTTGGTTATGTATAAAAGAACGCCACCTCCTTTCCTAAATCTGTGTCTATCACTCTAGGTAATGGTATCCGGATAGTTCTGGAGTAATGTCGAAGCCATGAACTAGCCAAGTTACCATCAGTTACAATGAGTGGCCCTAATCTGACCAATAATGCTTCTAGTTCATAGAACTTATTTCTTAGACTACGAGCGTTGGCATAGGTAGAACGGCCTATCCACACAGGCCTTGGTAGCATTCGCTTCCAAGACCTGATTATTCGGAAACCCATTAATCGAGGATTTTCTCTACCGCTTTGTCGACGGGTTTCTAGTTCAGCTAGTGCTTTCTTCCTTTTTATTCTATCTTCTAGGGATATATCAGGTCTAACTCGGATGTCGGAATTGTCGTGACAACGAGCGCTACTTAACAGGAGATCTCGTTGCTTCTCCGATCCCAGGATAACCTTAAGGAGTTTGTATGGTCGCGGTTCAACATTGTCTTCAGTCCTCTTGCCTATTCTAACCAGTTTTTTACCTGAACTCCTTTAGAGTTGTCTGGTAAGATGCTACAAATATATTCCTCCAGCTTCTCTAAGTCATGCGCGTGTCTAATTTTGGGATCAGGGCCGTTCGACTCCAGAAATTCGCTCACAATAATATTCGATGATATTAGATTCTTCTTCTCAGTCACGCCAGAATCGGTTTCTATCTTACTATCAGATTTTGGTAGTGCATTTTTTAACTCGCAATGGGAGTTCACCAACGACTTGCTAACCACCTGCGTACTGCCTACAGCTCCTTTCTTTTCGTTCCGTGTTCTCCGTACTGTAGTCCATCTTTCATCCCTCAGGACACTGGGACTATTTGGAATGGTGACGGCTTTATACGGGTATTTAATTTCCACTCAGGTCGCCTGACTACCTAATTCAATATGAAAGGGCGTTTTACTCCTCGTTAGTTTTAATGGAGATCTTTCTTTTTTTGTTAATAATAACCGGGTGTTCAACACGTTCAGCACGCACTACACTAACACATTCTTCACTATTAGTACTCGTGTTGTCAGCGCAACTGCCCTATTGCTTCTTACAGTCCAAAGCTGATAGGCTCATAGCCTCCTGAATTAGTAACGTCCTATTTGAACAGCAAAACATACAAACCCAATGTGAGTTAGGTTTCGGGCATCTTTTGTATGCGATGAGACTTAAATAAGCAAACATCATATGTGACCTTTTTTGCGCTCACCACATTAAATTCCTTATTCTACGGGGAATAAACAATTAGGCTGTCTAAACTTATTTGTACTTCCAACCACTATAACCAGATTAAGGATGTTTAAAACACGAATTGATCACAATACAAACACGAGTTTCAATGAAAACGAAGGTACCACAAGACAAATATTAGCGAAACTCCGAATCTTAGTCGAAATACTCCAAGATAAAGTAGACCTCGAATACCTTTTTGATGCAACGATATACTTAAGCAAGGTTAATCACAAGAAGTACTAAAGGCACGGGAAAAACTTCAAACCCTTTCAAAGCTGACCGCTGTTTCGTTCCAAAGTCCTTGAACGGTCTTACAATAGACGAACATTCTGTATTTCAAATGCTGTGTATTTGCTGGGTGCCCGTTGATTCGCACGAATACCAGGTGTTCTCATGTTTAAGTGATCTTTTGCTGCAGCAACACTACATAGTCTTTGCGAAGAACACTGATTTTGCTCTCTCTGTCTTGTAGTACACATTGTGGATCGATTATTGCTTCATAACTTTTCAATCCCCCATTTCTGGGGAAAATTTTGTCCGATTTGGGTAAATTTTGGGGATGATTTCGGTTAAGGGCTTCCTGTTTTGTTTGCTTGGAAGCAAAAAGTATTGCGAGAAGATTTAGCTCGAATCGTGGATAGATCAGGACATGCCGGTGTCCTTCGCCATCATATACTTCTGGTATACACAAAAAGACGAACTCTTCCAGACAAGCTCGGTCAATTACGAAATATAAACTGTATATTTCATCATATTCTTAGACGTTGCAGTCGATGGAAGATAGATAACGTTCACACCTATAATAAGAATAATTTCGCCTTCCAGACGAAGAAAACAGTCTGTACAGATTCAAGGAAGTCAATTTTGTGCTTACGAATCATCAATATGTAGGTAAGACTGTGGTTTCTCTTAAGCTCGTCTTCGCATAGTATTCTTTACGATAGAAAATGTGGATCAGAATACAACAGTTTGGAGACGTGACTGGAACCGTTTACCATTCTTTATAGTAGTATTTTTAGAAAAGTTTGAACCCTTCAGTTCGTTGACAGAAGGCATATGTTGCACATCAAGAAACGTATGACGACTTTCTCAGCTTAATGGAATTCAGAAAAACAACAATTCAACCGTGAAACAAAGGATTACACTTCGTTATCAGTGTCAAGTTCAATAAGTAAATGAAATAGCAGATAACGAAATGTACCTATAAGTGTCTTACTTGTTGTAAACAGTGCTCTTTATTTTCTAACGCTTCCAGAATTTCACCTAGTCATTTGGTATCGATAAATAAACTGGTAATCACCATTTAGATATTACTGGTAATCATGCATTAGAACTTTGTTTATACTTTGATCAGTATCTGTAGATTCTGTTTACAGAAATTCATTCGTAAACCCTATAAGAGACACAACATAAATTAGTATTAACTACGACATGGTTTAGTTACTGTGCTCAAAACAAATACGCATCGCTTTACTTATGAAGAATATGCGACTAATCAATGTGGCACTTACAGTAACGTTACACACAGTTTCTGTATATGTTCACAAAGAGGGCAGAAAAGACTATCAACGTCAACTGTTACTCATATAATTTTTCTCAGATACGTTACATAATAATATGTCACTTCGGTGGAAAACGATTGCACTCATGATGGATAGAACTATTTATGGTTGTAAATTAACAAGTTATATAACATTCATATAAAGTTTAACGCTTAATTACTTCAACCTATATTTTATAAATAACTACCGATATCCATGTTCATCACCATCATAATTAGGAGGGTGAATCAAATGGGAAAGGTCTTAGAGCTCATTAATGCATAAAACCCTGATTGCAGTCAATTTTTGACATGTTGAGTATTGAATTTCACTTTAATGAGTTTGGATTGCTACGATTACCCACATTAGGCTGACTAAACATTCACCCAGGTTGTAGGTAACTGATACGTCGAGCAACTAATAACGTGGAATAAAAGCTATGTAAGATGCACAAACACCACGGAAATTGACGCGTGACGGAAAAATGCTGTTAATAGCTGATAAATAACGACATCCCGAGATCTTCGACAATACGTAACATGTGCGCTAAAACCTATGGTTTAACGTCCTGACCGTGCCAGTACTAAACTACTGTCATTTTCGAAACACACGCGTCACTGTCCGCTAGGATTATAACATAGTGCATAAAATTATTACCTACTTCCTTATTTTTTTCGGGTATTACATTCCCTAATGTGTAGCATCGAATTGTGAACAATTAGTTTGTTCGTATAGGCTTCGCTTGTTGCACACGTAACATGATGAAGCCTATTAGAGTTACTTTTATCCTTAAATCTCTTATCAACCAGGGGTAAATCTAGTCCCTTTACGTCTTCTCGCTAAATGTTTGAACAGAACAGAGCAATCTCACACAATACATCTTGTGCTAACAATCTTCAGTAGCACAAAAAACATTAATATTTACCGCAGATATTCGTATTCGAATGTTCCAGACGCGAATGCTCTACTATATAAGCACAAAGTTCAATAGATGATTTATGCTCCAAGTCAAAATGTGTTGATTTTATAATATTACATGGCTGCACACAAGGGCTAGCCAAAAGTAGGTCCTTCTAGAGGCATTTGTTTTAAGCTGTGAGGTTCATAAAATTGGTGTAAGATAAGATCCAAACAATAAGAGAACTATCGTCTTTGCCTGTAAGAAGAATGATGGCACATGCACTGAAAACACGAGAACTGGCAGTGACGAATGTATCAGTGTGGTACCTGCCCGTACGAGACGCCTTATGCAACGGAATTTGACTGACGGGAAAGTGAACATGAGATGATATACCACCTGAATTTGACATTAGTAACTATGCAAATCTAGTGGAATCTGAAGATGTAGATAAAGCCGTCACCATTCCAAATAGTCCCAGTGTCCTGAGGGATGAAAGATGGACTACAGTACGGAGAACACGGAACGAAAAGAAAGGAGCTGTAGGCAGTACGCAGGTGGTTAGCAAGTCGTTGGTGAACTCCCATTGCGAGTTAAAAAATGCACTACCAAAATCTGATAGTAAGATAGAAACCGATTCTGGCGTGACTGAGAAGAAGAATCTAATATCATCGAATATTATTGTGAGCGAATTTCTGGAGTCGAACGGCCCTGATCCCAAAATTAGACACGCGCATGACTTAGAGAAGCTGGAGGAATATATTTGTAGCATCTTACCAGACAACTCTAAAGGAGTTCAGGTAAAAAACTGGTTAGAATAGGCAAGAGGACTGAAGACAATGTTGAACCGCGACCATACAAACTCCTTAAGGTTATCCTGGGATCGGAGAAGCAACGAGATCTCCTGTTAAGTAGCGCTCGTTGTCACGACAATTCCGACATCCGAGTTAGACCTGATATATCCCTAGAAGATAGAATAAAAAGGAAGAAAGCACTAGCTGAACTAGAAACCCGTCGACAAAGCGGTAGAGAAAATCCTCGATTAATGGGTTTCCGAATAATCAGGTCTTGGAAGCGAATGCTACCAAGGCCTGTGTGGATAGGCCGTTCTACCTATGCCAACGCTCGTAGTCTAAGAAATAAGTTCTATGAACTAGAAGCATTATTGGTCAGATTAGGGCCACTCATTGTAACTGATGGTAACTTGGCTAGTTCATGGCTTCGACATTACTCCAGAACTATCCGGATACCATTACCTAGAGTGATAGACACAGATTTAGGAAAGGAGGTGGCGTTCTTTTATACATAACCAACAATGTAAATATCCGCTCCTTTGCTTGCGAATCTCATGATAGTGAAAATTTGAAGTCATTATCTGTCAGCTCACTATCGAATGTTGTACATCTATACTCGGTGTTTCGTGCCTTAAGGTAACCCTCGTGCTATTGATAGAAGAAACCAGAGAAGTAGTGAATATGTCTTTATTTCGATCTTCGCGCAGTCACAGTGGAGCGTGGGATTATCTGTTCAGACAAACAAAGTCTCTCAACATTCAAGATAATAGGGAATATAACGCTTATAAAAAATAAGGAAGTGAATGAATACTTGAACAATACTGTTTCGGCATAAGCTTGGTTGTTTGGGGTCAACTCTTAACCAACCAACCTGAGCTGTTACATTAGCTTCCCCCTAGAATCGACTTCCGTAGGAACGTCGGTTCGATTAACCTATCTATCGAAAACACCTTAGTTCTATTTCTCATCCCAAGGGAAAATTATCAACTCGCTCACTATTTGACTTACAATCAGTGACGACTAACGCTGTCAACGATAGTCCATGGATGTCTCCTCATTTACTAGCTTGTCATCTTATTTTGTAGCATGTGATCTATTCTACAACTATCGCTGACGGTTTACTGCGTGCTTTCAAGAGAAAGAGTGTGAGAATGTGGAATAAGAATATCTGAGGAAGTGCCGCGAGCGGGCTACCCAACACCATGTTGGTGAGGTACGATTTTTCCATGCTCAGACCGGCTATCAGGTGTTTACTCACCTGCCTCTTTAGTCGCCCTCAAGTAAAAAGTAAAGAAGAATCTACTTCAAAGGTAATGGTGAAAACCAATCACACCTGAAGAACTGCTCCACTGCCTGCATAAAAATAATAAGATACAAAATGGAAATACAAAAATATAATTTATAATTGTTCGGTTCCACGTAAGTGATTGGTCTCCAGAAAGGATTGGTATTCTGGAAGAAAATAGACATAGTGTAGCCATCTTATGTACGAAAAGGTATGAACACAAAAAAAATTTTTTATAATGCATATATGTAAAAGTGTAAACTTGCTAGAAGTTGGACTCATTGTCAAACCCGATCAAATGTATGACCTTGGGCCTATGACGACCGCCTTTTATAACCAGGTACGTAACCAAGGGTGCATAGTTGTACTCCACAAAACGGAAAAGAATATACGGTTAAGGAGGAGAAAAATTGTGTAGATTATGAGGATTAAGTACAATTGTGTCAAATACTCTTTTCTGGTTTGATCTAAGTATGTATGATATATTGAAGCAATATTTCGTCAATTCATCCAAGTAACGACTTTGTCTGCACCTTAGAAATGTGTAAGTCCTATTACTCGTTAGTATTATATATGATTAATCGGTAAAAGGAAAGATTGCAGTTATCGCCCGTGGTTTGATGTGGTCTAATGGCTAGGCACACGGTCTAGCATCCAGGAGGGCAGAGGTTCGAGTGCGTGTGGGGCTAGTGTTTTCGTTCACCAAAACCCCCTTCAATACGATGTTTGTTGGCCATATGTTGCTCAGATATGAGAGAAAGATAACAGGAGGACGGATTGATATGTCAAAGTGCCATATTGGAATAGTACAAGTTCTTTGTTTTTATTAATAATAATGCTATAGAAAAAAAACTACAAGTGTGGTAGATTTCCATTTTACGTTATAATTAAACCAACGAGAAAAAAAAGGTATATATATATATATATAAGTTATTGACATAACATGTTTTTTTATAACGCTAGTGTTAAGTTCCAGGATTTTGTATGGACCACTAATAATAATTGGTTTAACGTTAGCATAGCTGTGATATTCATATTAGTTCAATGTTGTGATTACTTAACAGTTCCCTTATAAGTTGTGTTTAAAATTAGGTATGTGGAATCAATGCGGCTAACATAGTAACCTTACAATAACGCACTGTACTATATCTTCACGGTTATTGATTCTTAAATGTCAGAAATTTAAAAAAAATTTGAATATTGCCAATAATGATGGGTTATATGATCACACTAAAAAGCATGCTGTAGGAAAACTGGTTAAGTCATTATGTAAGTTTCCTAAACATGAAAAAAAATGATGAGAACTTTAATAAGTATTTGACCATGGTTTAATCCAAAATGTTTTGTCTAGAAAACCACTTAATAATAGTAGTATTAAGCGTATCAAGCTACTGAACACATCTTCGACCGAAAACTTTTAGAATTAGTTCATATGGTATATATGTATAGCCAGTCTACGTGAAAAATGTATATAGATATATAAGAAGTACAGCCAACATAGTTAATTAACCAGAAAAAGAAATTATAAAACTCGCCTGGGTTGCTTTTTGAATTCGTTGTATTTGCCAGTGTTAGTTGTATGAATTTGATTAAAATCCGCAGCCATCGTTTCGGAATACCTAGCTTGTGTCCAGTATTTAAAAAAAATTTAACATAACACTTATATATCAAAGGCAAAAGGTCTGGGGAGTTGTAGGTGAGGCGGAATGAGGAGAAAAGTTATTTTTAAGTAGATGCAGGGTCTGATTAGCTACGTGGTTAGATTTTATCCTGCAGCTGAAACTGTCAACATCCTTGATTGGCTAATCGGATGTGCCCAGCGAACCATTTTAGTCATTTGTAAAGATTTATCGTTTTTGCATTTCGATTCCGTAATGGATTTGTCAGTTAAACGATCTAACGACACGTATGGTGGTTCATGATCTAGATAAGCCGGCTTTAGCCTATCAATACTTACTGTGTCGATGTTTCCGTGTTTTTCTATCACGAAATATTTAGATTTTCTTGAGACGACTTTGAAAGGACCTTCAAATGGAGGGCTAAGTGGTGCTTTTATTTTGTCACATCTTATCCAGACGTGCGTGCAATTGCTTAGGTCTTTAGGTACATATACGGCACGCGATTGTTCACGAGTATTAATCGGCTTAATTTTAGACATGTGGTCCCGTAGTTGATCTACATAATTTTCTAAATTAAGTTTTTGACTGTTAGTATTAGGGTTAATAAATTCACCTGGTAGTCTCAGAGTTGTTCCGAAAACCAGTTCCGCAGCTGAACACTGTGCGTCAGTTTTGACAGATGTTCGTATTCCCAACATAACTAATGGTAGGAATTCTGTCCACTGATTGGGGTTTGAGTGAGATATAAGGGCGGTTTTTAGCTGACGGTGAAAACGTTCTACCATCCCATTAGCCTGAGGATGATATGCAGTGCAGCGTATCCTATTGGAGCCTAGAAGTTTAGCCAAGTTATTAAATAGTTCGGATTCGAATTGCGCTCCTCTATCCGTCGTTATTGTTATGGGTGTACCAAAAATGGTTACCCAGTTCTGCATGAAAACTTTGGCTACTGTTTCCGCTGTGATGTCCGCTATCGGGATGGCTATAGGGAATCTGGTAAATCGATCTATGCATGTAAAAAGATAATTGAAACCGTTTGAACGTGGTAAAGGACCTACCAAGTCGATATGCACATGGGCAAAACGTGCATCTGGTTGCGAGAAAACACCTATGGGTGAATTTGTGTGACGATTAATCTTTGATTGTTGACATGCTGAACACTCTCTAACCCATTTGTGTACATCCTTCTGTAAATTCGGCCATATATATCTGGCATTGATTAGTTTTGTTGAAGCTTTCGCGCCAGGATGAGACAAAGAATGAAAGTTATTATATATCAACTTTCGCATATTTTTGGGAACGAAAGGTCGCGGCATTGCCTTGGTCGTGTCACAATAAATTAGAATACCATCGATAGGTGATGGGAATTGTTTTAAATTAAGACTTGAATTGTTTGTTTTAAGTAGGTTTTGCAATTCTAGGTCCTGCTCTTGTTCGTGTCTTAACGTCTCGAAGTTTACTGTAGACTGCTGTAGCACGTTCATTTCTAGTCTGGATAAAGCATCTGCCGCCTGATTGTCCTGACCTTTGACATGTCGGATATCGCTTGTGAACTGTGATATATAGTCAAGGTGTCGGACTTCTCGAGGTGAGTATTTATCGGCTCTCGCTTTTAAAGCATTCGTCAGAGGTTTGTGATCCGTAAAGACTATAAATTCCCTACCTTCTAACATGTGTCGGAAGTGTTTAATGGTCAGGTAGATTGCAAGAAGTTCTCGCCCGAAGGTAGAATACCTTGTTTCGGCTGGAGCGAGTCTTTTCGAGAAGAAAGCAATTGGTTTCCAGGCGTTTTTAACCAGTTGGTTAAGGGTACCGCCTACTGCTTTATCTGAAGCATCCACCATCAAAGCAAGTGGGGAAAGAGAATTCGGATATATCAACGTAGTTGCTTGAGCCAGTTTATCTTTAAGCTGTTTAATAGCTTCGATGGCGTCAGAAGACAGTTTGAATTCTTTTGGTTTTCCTTTAAGTGAATCTGTCAAAGGTTGCATTAATTGTGCACAACCTGGTATGAATCTGCGATAAAAGTTAATTAGGCCTAGAAAACTTCTCAGTTGTGTTAGAGAACTAGGTACGGGGTATTGTTTGATAGTATCCACTTCTTTTTTTATAGGTTTAATCCCTTCTGGGCTTATTGTGTGACCGAGAAATTCTAAAGTTTGAACACCGAAAACACACTTACTTTGATGTATGTTTATTCCATGTTCATCCAGTCTTTTCAACACTGCTTGTACATGCTGTTCGTGTGATTGCAAATCGGGGCTGGCAATTAACAAGTCGTCTATATACCCCTGCGCAAATGGCATATCTCGAAGTAGGTTATCTATGAATCTTTGAAATGTCTGTGCCGCATTTCTCAGGCCGAATGGCATGCGTACAAACTCGAATAAGCCAAAGGGTGTAGTAATAGCTGTCTTGGGAATATCTTCATCAGCCACCGGGATATTGTGATATGCCCTGACTAAATCAATTTTAGTGAATATGTTCATACCCTGTAAACCGTTGGTGAAATCTTGGATATGAGGTATTGGGTACCTATCAGGTACGGTTTGACGGTTTAGGGCTCTGTAATCCCCGCACGGTCGCCAGTCACCTTCATTCTTCTTTGGGACCATATGCAAAGGGGATGCCCATTGACTATCAGAGGGACGGATAATACCCAGTTGTAGCATATAATCAAACTCGGCCCTAGCGATTTTGAGCTTATCTGGTGCTAGTCTCCTGGGTTTTGCAAAAACCGGTGCACCTTCGGTTTTGATAGTGTGACTTACTTTTAGTTTGTCTTTAGAAGGCTGTGGGTTTGGTTTAGTTAAGTTTGGAAATTCCGCGAGTATATCTTGGAATTTCGCTGTTGTTACTGGGGGAGTTTGAATCAAGTTAAGAGAGCTGATGTGACTTTCTTTGCCTTTTGTGTAATACGAAGTTTCTTTTAGTGTTAATCGCCGTTTCTTGGTGTCAACTAGAAATTCGTATCTCTCTAGAAAGTCCATCCCCAGTATTGCCAGATCTAAGTCGGCTACCGTGAAAACCCAAGGGAATTGCCTCCTGAACCCCAAATCTAGGGTTAAAGTTTTCTGCCCAAATGTCGCAATTTTAGTTTTATTTGCAGCTTGAAGTGTAATTGATGATGTTTCTCGACTAATCTCAGTTTTATTTCGAGGGATGATGCTAAGAGCAGCGCCAGTATCCACCAAGAAATTCAAGCCCGAGTTTCTGTCTCTAACATAAAACAAGCGACTGTTTAGGCGCCCCTCCTCAGTCGTCGCGACCTGGGGAGGGGTTACTCGTTTCCCGCTGCCTTAGAATTATGCTTAGGCCAGGCGCATGGTTGCATGCACTTGGTTGAGTTGACACCAAACTTCCAGTGGTACCAACAAAACTGCCCAGATTGTCTGGACATTTGTGACCTGTTTTGTGACTTGGATCGTGGTCGTTGTGGTGACCTGCTCCTGTTTCTATGACCCATTTGCATTCTGGTGACAGCCTCAGTGAGACTCTTAACACTCGCAATGAGTCCTTCTATTACGGGGTCTTTTGCTGATTCTACTTTTTGTGTGTGATTTATTGTGCCTGATCCAGTTGGAGGACCTCTTTCCATTATTCTGTCGGCTATACGCGCTAAGTGAGATAATGAGGTTTCAGGATCTTGTGCATCCAAACAGTGTTGGACGTAGCATGGGAGAGCTTGTATCCATCCTTGTTTTAGGACTGTTTCACCCACTGTGTTATCACCCACTAAGACTTGGAGGTGACGTAAAAACTGTGACGGCGACCGATCACCTAGTGTTTCACCTTGAAAAAGTCTTTGGATTCTTTGACTATCTGATAATGATAAACGGTTCATTATCTCTCGTCTTAAGATGGTGTATGGTTGTGGTGATGGTGGACTTAAAATCAAGTCACGGACTTCTTTGGCGACTGAAGGAGGAAGGATAGAACACAAGTCTCTATAGCGAATCCCTTCAGATTTGATATTGTGTCTCGTAAAATAATGCTCTAGTTGAGCAAACCACAACTCAGGATCACTACGATCAAATTCTGGAAGTCGGGATTTCGTAGTCATAACAGTGTCTATCTCCACTGGTGACAAATCCTCCAGATTATGGGTTTCTATTGAGTCTGACATGAGGTATGTGACAAATATAGCAATAAAGTTAGCACAAAAAGTGGTTACTATGACACGAATAACTTAAGATAATACGGAATAAACTAGTTATATACTCAAATCAGTTTACGGATAATCAGGTCTACTTTTACGATTGAGTAAAAAAAATGTTAATAACAGAAATGAGGTTAAATTTGTGTTCAAAAGGGCTCACCAATTTCGTGCCTTAAGGTAACCCTCGTGCTATTGATAGAAGAAACCAGAGAAGTAGTGAATATGTCTTTATTTCGATCTTCGCGCAGTCACAGTGGAGCGTGGGATTATCTGTTCAGACAAACAAAGTCTCTCAACATTCAAGATAATAGGGAATATAACGCTTATAAAAAATAAGGAAGTGAATGAATACTTGAACAATACTGTTTCGGCATAAGCTTGGTTGTTTGGGGTCAACTCTTAACCAACCAACCTGAGCTGTTACATTAGCTTCCCCCTAGAATCGACTTCCGTAGGAACGTCGGTTCGATTAACCTATCTATCGAAAACACCTTAGTTCTATTTCTCATCCCAAGGGAAAATTATCAACTCGCTCACTATTTGACTTACAATCAGTGACGACTAACGCTGTCAACGATAGTCCATGGATGTCTCCTCATTTACTAGCTTGTCATCTTATTTTGTAGCATGTGATCTATTCTACAACTATCGCTGACGGTTTACTGCGTGCTTTCAAGAGAAAGAGTGTGAGAATGTGGAATAAGAATATCTGAGGAAGTGCCGCGAGCGGGCTACCCAACACCATGTTGGTGAGGTACGATTTTTCCATGCTCAGACCGGCTATCAGGTGTTTACTCACCTGCCTCTTGAGTCGCCCTCAAGTAAAAAGTAAAGAAGAATCTACTTCAAAGGTAATGGTGAAAACCAATCACACCTGAAGAACTGCTCCACTGCCTGCATAAAAATAATAAGATACAAAATGGAAATACAAAAATATAATTTATAATTGTTCGGTTCCACGTAAGTGATTGGTCTCCAGAAAGGATTGGTATTCTGGAAGAAAATAGACATAGTGTAGCCATCTTATGTACGAAAAGGTATGAACACAAAAAAAATTTTTTATAATGCATATATGTAAAAGTGTAAACTTGCTAGAAGTTGGACTCATTGTCAAACCCGATCAAATGTATGACCTTGGGCCTATGACGACCGCCTTTTATAACCAGGTACGTAACCAAGGGTGCATAGTTGTACTCCACAAAACGGAAAAGAATATACGGTTAAGGAGGAGAAAAAATTGTGTAGATTATGAGGATTAAGTACAATTGTGTCAAGTACTCCTTTCTGGTTTGATCTAAGTATGTATGATATATTGAAGCAATATTTCGTCAATTCATCCAAGTAACGACTTTGTCTGCACCTTAGAAATGTGTAAGTCCTATTACTCGTTAGTATTATATATGATTAATCGGTAAAAGGAAAGATTGCAGTTATCGCCCGTGGTTTGATGTGGTCTAATGGCTAGGCACACGGTCTAGCATCCAGGAGGGCAGAGGTTCGAGTGCGTGTGGGGCTAGTGTTTTCGTTCACCAAAACCCCCTTCAATACGATGTTTGTTGGCCATATGTTGCTCAGATATGAGAGAAAGATAACAGGAGGACGGATTGATATGTCAAAGTGCCATATTGGAATAGTACAAGTTCTTTGTTTTTATTAATAATAATGCTATAGAAAAAAAACTACAAGTGTGGTAGATTTCCATTTTACGTTATAATTAAACCAACGAGAAAAAAAAGGTATATATATATATATAAGTTATTGACATAACATGTTTTTTTATAACGCTAGTGTTAAGTTCCAGGATTTTGTATGGACCACTAATAATAATTGGTTTAACGTTAGCATAGCTGTGATATTCATATTAGTTCAATGTTGTGATTACTTAACAGTTCCCTTATAAGTTGTGTTTAAAATTAGGTATGTGGAATCAATGCGGCTAACATAGTAACCTTACAATAACGCACTGTACTATATCTTCACGGTTATTGATTCTTAAATGTCAGAAATTTAAAAAAAAATTTGAATATTGCCAATAATGATGGGTTATATGATCACACTAAAAAGCATGCTGTAGGAAAACTGGTTAAGTCATTATGTAAGTTTCCTAAACATGAAAAAAATGATGAGAACTTTAATAAGTATTTGACCATGGTTTAATCCAAAATGTTTTGTCTAGAAAACCACTTAATAATAGTAGTATTAAGCGTATCAAGCTACTGAACACATCTTCGACCGAAAACTTTTAGAATTAGTTCATATGGTATATATGTATAGCCAGTCTACGTGAAAAATGTATATAGATATATAAGAAGTACAGCCAACATAGTTAATTAACCAGAAAAAGAAATTATAAAACTCGCCTGGGTTGCTTTTTGAATTCGTTGTATTTGCCAGTGTTAGTTGTATGAATTTGATTAAAATCCGCAGCCATCGTTTCGGAATACCTAGCTTGTGTCCAGTATTTAAAAAAATTTAACATAACACTTATATATCAAAGGCAAAAGGTCTGGGGAGTTGTAGGTGAGGCGGAATGAGGAGAAAAGTTATTTTTAAGTAGATGCAGGGTCTGATTAGCTACGTGGTTAGATTTTATCCTGCAGCTGAAACTGTCAACATCCTTGATTGGCTAATCGGATGTGCCCAGCGAACCATTTTAGTCATTTGTAAAGATTTATCGTTTTTGCATTTCGATTCCGTAATGGATTTGTCAGTTAAACGATCTAACGACACGTATGGTGGTTCATGATCTAGATAAGCCGGCTTTAGCCTATCAATACTTACTGTGTCGATGTTTCCGTGTTTTTCTATCACGAAATATTTAGATTTTCTTGAGACGACTTTGAAAGGACCTTCAAATGGAGGGCTAAGTGGTGCTTTTATTTTGTCACATCTTATCCAGACGTGCGTGCAATTGCTTAGGTCTTTAGGTACATATACGGCACGCGATTGTTCACGAGTATTAATCGGCTTAATTTTAGACATGTGGTCCCGTAGTTGATCTACATAATTTTCTAAATTAAGTTTTTGACTGTTAGTATTAGGGTTAATAAATTCACCTGGTAGTCTCAGAGTTGTTCCGAAAACCAGTTCCGCAGCTGAACACTGTGCGTCAGTTTTGACAGATGTTCGTATTCCCAACATAACTAATGGTAGGAATTCTGTCCACTGATTGGGGTTTGAGTGAGATATAAGGGCGGTTTTTAGCTGACGGTGAAAACGTTCTACCATCCCATTAGCCTGAGGATGATATGCAGTGCAGCGTATCCTATTGGAGCCTAGAAGTTTAGCCAAGTTATTAAATAGTTCGGATTCGAATTGCGCTCCTCTATCCGTCGTTATTGTTATGGGTGTACCAAAAATGGTTACCCAGTTCTGCATGAAAACTTTGGCTACTGTTTCCGCTGTGATGTCCGCTATCGGGATGGCTATAGGGAATCTGGTAAATCGATCTATGCATGTAAAAAGATAATTGAAACCGTTTGAACGTGGTAAAGGACCTACCAAGTCGATATGCACATGGGCAAAACGTGCATCTGGTTGCGAGAAAACACCTATGGGTGAATTTGTGTGACGATTAATCTTTGATTGTTGACATGCTGAACACTCTCTAACCCATTTGTGTACATCCTTCTGTAAATTCGGCCATATATATCTGGCATTGATTAGTTTTGTTGAAGCTTTCGCGCCAGGATGAGACAAAGAATGAAAGTTATTATATATCAACTTTCGCATATTTTTGGGAACGAAAGGTCGCGGCATTGCCTTGGTCGTGTCACAATAAATTAGAATACCATCGATAGGTGATGGGAATTGTTTTAAATTAAGACTTGAATTGTTTGTTTTAAGTAGGTTTTGCAATTCTAGGTCCTGCTCTTGTTCGTGTCTTAACGTCTCGAAGTTTACTGTAGACTGCTGTAGCACGTTCATTTCTAGTCTGGATAAAGCATCTGCCGCCTGATTGTCCTGACCTTTGACATGTCGGATATCGCTTGTGAACTGTGATATATAGTCAAGGTGTCGGACTTCTCGAGGTGAGTATTTATCGGCTCTCGCTTTTAAAGCATTCGTCAGAGGTTTGTGATCCGTAAAGACTATAAATTCCCTACCTTCTAACATGTGTCGGAAGTGTTTAATGGTCAGGTAGATTGCAAGAAGTTCTCGCCCGAAGGTAGAATACCTTGTTTCGGCTGGAGCGAGTCTTTTCGAGAAGAAAGCAATTGGTTTCCAGGCGTTTTTAACCAGTTGGTTAAGGGTACCGCCTACTGCTTTATCTGAAGCATCCACCATCAAAGCAAGTGGGGAAAGAGAATTCGGATATATCAACGTAGTTGCTTGAGCCAGTTTATCTTTAAGCTGTTTAATAGCTTCGATGGCGTCAGAAGACAGTTTGAATTCTTTTGGTTTTCCTTTAAGTGAATCTGTCAAAGGTTGCATTAATTGTGCACAACCTGGTATGAATCTGCGATAAAAGTTAATTAGGCCTAGAAAACTTCTCAGTTGTGTTAGAGAACTAGGTACGGGGTATTGTTTGATAGTATCCACTTCTTTTTTTATAGGTTTAATCCCTTCTGGGCTTATTGTGTGACCGAGAAATTCTAAAGTTTGAACACCGAAAACACACTTACTTTGATGTATGTTTATTCCATGTTCATCCAGTCTTTTCAACACTGCTTGTACATGCTGTTCGTGTGATTGCAAATCGGGGCTGGCAATTAACAAGTCGTCTATATACCCCTGCGCAAATGGCATATCTCGAAGTAGGTTATCTATGAATCTTTGAAATGTCTGTGCCGCATTTCTCAGGCCGAATGGCATGCGTACAAACTCGAATAAGCCAAAGGGTGTAGTAATAGCTGTCTTGGGACTATCTTCATCAGCCACCGGGATATTGTGATATGCCCTGACTAAATCAATTTTAGTGAATATGTTCATACCCTGTAAACCGTTGGTGAAATCTTGGATATGAGGTATTGGGTACCTATCAGGTATGGTTTGACGGTTTAGGGCTCTGTAATCCCCGCACGGTCGCCAGTCACCTTCATTCTTCTTTGGGACCATATGCAAAGGGGATGCCCATTGACTATCAGAGGGACGGATAATACCCAGTTGTAGCATATAATCAAACTCGGCCCTAGCGATTTTGAGCTTATCTGGTGCTAGTCTCCTGGGTTTTGCAAAAACCGGTGCACCTTCGGTTTTGATAGTGTGACTTACTTTTAGTTTGTCTTTAGAAGGCTGTGGGTTTGGTTTAGTTAAGTTTGGAAATTCCGCGAGTATATCTTGGAATTTCGCTGTTGTTACTGGGGGAGTTTGAATCAAGTTAAGAGAGCTGATGTGACTTTCTTTGCCTTTTGTGTAATACGAAGTTTCTTTTAGTGTTAATCGCCGTTTCTTGGTGTCAACTAGAAATTCGTATCTCTCTAGAAAGTCCATCCCCAGTATTGCCAGATCTAAGTCGGCTACCGTGAAAACCCAAGGGAATTGCCTCCTGAACCCCAAATCTAGGGTTAAAGTTTTCTGCCCAAATGTCGCAATTTTAGTTTTATTTGCAGCTTGAAGTGTAATTGATGATGTTTCTCGACTAATCTCAGTTTTATTTCGAGGGATGATGCTAAGAGCAGCGCCAGTATCCACCAAGAAATTCAAGCCCGAGTTTCTGTCTCTAACATAAAACAAGCGACTGTTTAGGCGCCCCTCCTCAGTCGTCGCGACCTGGGGAGGGGTTACTCGTTTCCCGCTGCCTTAGAATTATGCTTAGGCCAGGCGCATGGTTGCATGCACTTGGTTGAGTTGACACCAAACTTCCAGTGGTACCAACAAAACTGCCCAGATTGTCTGGACATTTGTGACCTGTTTTGTGACTTGGATCGTGGTCGTTGTGGCGACCTGCTCCTGTTTCTATGACCCATTTGCATTCTGGTGACAGCCTCAATGAGACTCTTAACACTCGCAATGAGTCCTTCTATTACGGGGTCTTTTGCTGATTCTACTTTTTGTGTGTGATTTATTGTGCCTGATCCAGTTGGAGGACCTCTTTCCATTATTCTGTCGGCTATACGCGCTAAGTGAGATAATGAGGTTTCAGGATCTTGTGCATCCAAACAGTGTTGGACGTAGCATGGGAGAGCTTGTATCCATCCTTGTTTTAGGACTGTTTCACCCACTGTGTTATCACCCACTAAGACTTGGAGGTGACGTAAAAACTGTGACGGCGACCGATCACCTAGTGTTTCACCTTGAAAAAGTCTTTGGATTCTTTGACTATCTGATAATGATAAACGGTTCATTATCTCTCGTCTTAAGATGGTGTATGGTTGTGGTGATGGTGGACTTAAAATCAAGTCACGGACTTCTTTGGCGACTGAAGGAGGAAGGATAGAACACAAGTCTCTATAGCGAATCCCTTCAGATTTGATATTGTGTCTCGTAAAATAATGCTCTAGTTGAGCAAACCACAACTCAGGATCACTACGATCAAATTCTGGAAGTCGGGATTTCGTAGTCATAACAGTGTCTATCTCCACTGGTGACAAATCCTCCAGATTATGGGTTTCTATTGAGTCTGACATGAGGTATGTGACAAATATAGCAATAAAGTTAGCACAAAAAGTGGTTACTATGACACGAATAACTTAAGATAATACGGAATAAACTAGTTATATACTCAAATCAGTTTACGGATAATCAGGTCTACTTTTACGATTGAGTAAAAAAAAAATGTTAATAACAGAAATGAGGTTAAATTTGTGTTCAAAAGGGCTCACCAATTTCGTGCCTTAAGGTAACCCTCGTGCTATTGATAGAAGAAACCAGAGAAGTAGTGAATATGTCTTTATTTCGATCTTCGCGCAGTCACAGTGGAGCGTGGGATTATCTGTTCAGACAAACAAAGTCTCTCAACATTCAAGATAATAGGGAATATAACGCTTATAAAAAATAAGGAAGTGAATGAATACTTGAACAATACTGTTTCGGCATAAGCTTGGTTGTTTGGGGTCAACTCTTAACCAACCAACCTGAGCTGTTACATTAGCTTCCCCTAGAATCGACTTCCGTAGGAACGTCGGTTCGATTAACCTATCTATCGAAAACACCTTAGTTCTATTTCTCATCCCAAGGGAAAATTATCAACTCGCTCACTATTTGACTTACAATCAGTGACGACTAACGCTGTCAACGATAGTCCATGGATGTCTCCTCATTTACTAGCTTGTCATCTTATTTTGTAGCATGTGATCTATTCTACAACTATCGCTGACGGTTTACTGCGTGCTTTCAAGAGAAAGAGTGTGAGAATGTGGAATAAGAATATCTGAGGAAGTGCCGCGAGCGGGCTACCCAACACCATGTTGGTGAGGTACGATTTTTCCATGCTCAGACCGGCTATCAGGTGTTTACTCACCTGCCTCTTTAGTCGCCCTCAAGTAAAAAGTAAAGAAGAATCTACTTCAAAGGTAATGGTGAAAACCAATCACACCTGAAGAACTGCTCCACTGCCTGCATAAAAATAATAAGATACAAAATGGAAATACAAAAATATAATTTATAATTGTTCGGTTCCACGTAAGTGATTGGTCTCCAGAAAGGATTGGTATTCTGGAAGAAAATAGACATAGTGTAGCCATCTTATGTACGAAAAGGTATGAACACAAAAAAAATTTTTTATAATGCATATATGTAAAAGTGTAAACTTGCTAGAAGTTGGACTCATTGTCAAACCCGATCAAATGTATGACCTTGGGCCTATGACGACCGCCTTTTATAACCAGGTACGTAACCAAGGGTGCATAGTTGTACTCCACAAAACGGAAAAGAATATACGGTTAAGGAGGAGAAAAAATTGTGTAGATTATGAGGATTAAGTACAATTGTGTCAAGTACTCCTTTCTGGTTTGATCTAAGTATGTATGATATATTGAAGCAATATTTCGTCAATTCATCCAAGTAACGACTTTGTCTGCACCTTAGAAATGTGTAAGTCCTATTACTCGTTAGTATTATATATGATTAATCGGTAAAAGGAAAGATTGCAGTTATCGCCCGTGGTTTGATGTGGTCTAATGGCTAGGCACACGGTCTAGCATCCAGGAGGGCAGAGGTTCGAGTGCGTGTGGGGCTAGTGTTTTCGTTCACCAAAACCCCTTCAATACGATGTTTGTTGGCCATATGTTGCTCAGATATGAGAGAAAGATAACAGGAGGACGGATTGATATGTCAAAGTGCCATATTGGAATAGTACAAGTTCTTTGTTTTTATTAATAATAATGCTATAGAAAAAAAACTACAAGTGTGGTAGATTTCCATTTTACGTTATAATTAAACCAACGAGAAAAAAAAGGTATATATATATATATATAAGTTATTGACATAACATGTTTTTTTATAACGCTAGTGTTAAGTTCCAGGATTTTGTATGGACCACTAATAATAATTGGTTTAACGTTAGCATAGCTGTGATATTCATATTAGTTCAATGTTGTGATTACTTAACAGTTCCCTTATAAGTTGTGTTTAAAATTAGGTATGTGGAATCAATGCGGCTAACATAGTAACCTTACAATAACGCACTGTACTATATCTTCACGGTTATTGATTCTTAAATGTCAGAAATTTAAAAAAAAAATTTGAATATTGCCAATAATGATGGGTTATATGATCACACTAAAAAGCATGCTGTAGGAAAACTGGTTAAGTCATTATGTAAGTTTCCTAAACATGAAAAAAATGATGAGAACTTTAATAAGTATTTGACCATGGTTTAATCCAAAATGTTTTGTCTAGAAAACCACTTAATAATAGTAGTATTAAGCGTATCAAGCTACTGAACACATCTTCGACCGAAAACTTTTAGAATTAGTTCATATGGTATATATGTATAGCCAGTCTACGTGAAAAATGTATATAGATATATAAGAAGTACAGCCAACATAGTTAATTAACCAGAAAAAGAAATTATAAAACTCGCCTGGGTTGCTTTTTGAATTCGTTGTATTTGCCAGTGTTAGTTGTATGAATTTGATTAAAATCCGCAGCCATCGTTTCGGAATACCTAGCTTGTGTCCAGTATTTAAAAAAAATTTAACATAACACTTATATATCAAAGGCAAAAGGTCTGGGGAGTTGTAGGTGAGGCGGAATGAGGAGAAAAGTTATTTTTAAGTAGATGCAGGGTCTGATTAGCTACGTGGTTAGATTTTATCCTGCAGCTGAAACTGTCAACATCCTTGATTGGCTAATCGGATGTGCCCAGCGAACCATTTTAGTCATTTGTAAAGATTTATCGTTTTTGCATTTCGATTCCGTAATGGATTTGTCAGTTAAACGATCTAACGACACGTATGGTGGTTCATGATCTAGATAAGCCGGCTTTAGCCTATCAATACTTACTGTGTCGATGTTTCCGTGTTTTTCTATCACGAAATATTTAGATTTTCTTGAGACGACTTTGAAAGGACCTTCAAATGGAGGGCTAAGTGGTGCTTTTATTTTGTCACATCTTATCCAGACGTGCGTGCAATTGCTTAGGTCTTTAGGTACATATACGGCACGCGATTGTTCACGAGTATTAATCGGCTTAATTTTAGACATGTGGTCCCGTAGTTGATCTACATAATTTTCTAAATTAAGTTTTTGACTGTTAGTATTAGGGTTAATAAATTCACCTGGTAGTCTCAGAGTTGTTCCGAAAACCAGTTCCGCAGCTGAACACTGTGCGTCAGTTTTGACAGATGTTCGTATTCCCAACATAACTAATGGTAGGAATTCTGTCCACTGATTGGGGTTTGAGTGAGATATAAGGGCGGTTTTTAGCTGACGGTGAAAACGTTCTACCATCCCATTAGCCTGAGGATGATATGCAGTGCAGCGTATCCTATTGGAGCCTAGAAGTTTAGCCAAGTTATTAAATAGTTCGGATTCGAATTGCGCTCCTCTATCCGTCGTTATTGTTATGGGTGTACCAAAAATGGTTACCCAGTTCTGCATGAAAACTTTGGCTACTGTTTCCGCTGTGATGTCCGCTATCGGGATGGCTATAGGGAATCTGGTAAATCGATCTATGCATGTAAAAAGATAATTGAAACCGTTTGAACGTGGTAAAGGACCTACCAAGTCGATATGCACATGGGCAAAACGTGCATCTGGTTGCGAGAAAACACCTATGGGTGAATTTGTGTGACGATTAATCTTTGATTGTTGACATGCTGAACACTCTCTAACCCATTTGTGTACATCCTTCTGTAAATTCGGCCATATATATCTGGCATTGATTAGTTTTGTTGAAGCTTTCGCGCCAGGATGAGACAAAGAATGAAAGTTATTATATATCAACTTTCGCATATTTTTGGGAACGAAAGGTCGCGGCATTGCCTTGGTCGTGTCACAATAAATTAGAATACCATCGATAGGTGATGGGAATTGTTTTAAATTAAGACTTGAATTGTTTGTTTTAAGTAGGTTTTGCAATTCTAGGTCCTGCTCTTGTTCGTGTCTTAACGTCTCGAAGTTTACTGTAGACTGCTGTAGCACGTTCATTTCTAGTCTGGATAAAGCATCTGCCGCCTGATTGTCCTGACCTTTGACATGTCGGATATCGCTTGTGAACTGTGATATATAGTCAAGGTGTCGGACTTCTCGAGGTGAGTATTTATCGGCTCTCGCTTTTAAAGCATTCGTCAGAGGTTTGTGATCCGTAAAGACTATAAATTCCCTACCTTCTAACATGTGTCGGAAGTGTTTAATGGTCAGGTAGATTGCAAGAAGTTCTCGCCCGAAGGTAGAATACCTTGTTTCGGCTGGAGCGAGTCTTTTCGAGAAGAAAGCAATTGGTTTCCAGGCGTTTTTAACCAGTTGGTTAAGGGTACCGCCTACTGCTTTATCTGAAGCATCCACCATCAAAGCAAGTGGGGAAAGAGAATTCGGATATATCAACGTAGTTGCTTGAGCCAGTTTATCTTTAAGCTGTTTAATAGCTTCGATGGCGTCAGAAGACAGTTTGAATTCTTTTGGTTTTCCTTTAAGTGAATCTGTCAAAGGTTGCATTAATTGTGCACAACCTGGTATGAATCTGCGATAAAAGTTAATTAGGCCTAGAAAACTTCTCAGTTGTGTTAGAGAACTAGGTACGGGGTATTGTTTGATAGTATCCACTTCTTTTTTTATAGGTTTAATCCCTTCTGGGCTTATTGTGTGACCGAGAAATTCTAAAGTTTGAACACCGAAAACACACTTACTTTGATGTATGTTTATTCCATGTTCATCCAGTCTTTTCAACACTGCTTGTACATGCTGTTCGTGTGATTGCAAATCGGGGCTGGCAATTAACAAGTCGTCTATATACCCCTGCGCAAATGGCATATCTCGAAGTAGGTTATCTATGAATCTTTGAAATGTCTGTGCCGCATTTCTCAGGCCGAATGGCATGCGTACAAACTCGAATAAGCCAAAGGGTGTAGTAATAGCTGTCTTGGGAATATCTTCATCAGCCACCGGGATATTGTGATATGCCCTGACTAAATCAATTTTAGTGAATATGTTCATACCCTGTAAACCGTTGGTGAAATCTTGGATATGAGGTATTGGGTACCTATCAGGTACGGTTTGACGGTTTAGGGCTCTGTAATCCCCGCACGGTCGCCAGTCACCTTCATTCTTCTTTGGGACCATATGCAAAGGGGATGCCCATTGACTATCAGAGGGACGGATAATACCCAGTTGTAGCATATAATCAAACTCGGCCCTAGCGATTTTGAGCTTATCTGGTGCTAGTCTCCTGGGTTTTGCAAAAACCGGTGCACCTTCGGTTTTGATAGTGTGACTTACTTTTAGTTTGTCTTTAGAAGGCTGTGGGTTTGGTTTAGTTAAGTTTGGAAATTCCGCGAGTATATCTTGGAATTTCGCTGTTGTTACTGGGGAGTTTGAATCAAGTTAAGAGAGCTGATGTGACTTTCTTTGCCTTTTGTGTAATACGAAGTTTCTTTTAGTGTTAATCGCCGTTTCTTGGTGTCAACTAGAAATTCGTATCTCTCTAGAAAGTCCATCCCCAGTGTTGCCAGATCTAAGTCGGCTACCGTGAAAACCCAAGGGAATTGCCTCCTGAACCCCAAATCTAGGGTTAAAGTTTTCTGCCCAAATGTCGCAATTTTAGTTTTATTTGCAGCTTGAAGTGTAATTGATGATGTTTCTCGACTAATCTCAGTTTTATTTCGAGGGATGATGCTAAGAGCAGCGCCAGTATCCACCAAGAAATTCAAGCCCGAGTTTCTGTCTCTAACATAAAACAAGCGACTGTTTAGGCGCCCCTCCTCAGTCGTCGCGACCTGGGGAGGGGTTACTCGTTTCCCGCTGCCTTAGAATTATGCTTAGGCCAGGCGCATGGTTGCATGCACTTGGTTGAGTTGACACCAAACTTCCAGTGGTACCAACAAAACTGCCCAGATTGTCTGGACATTTGTGACCTGTTTTGTGACTTGGATCGTGGTCGTTGTGGTGACCTGCTCCTGTTTCTATGACCCATTTGCATTCTGGTGACAGCCTCAGTGAGACTCTTAACACTCGCAATGAGTCCTTCTATTACGGGGTCTTTTGCTGATTCTACTTTTTGTGTGTGATTTATTGTGCCTGATCCAGTTGGAGGACCTCTTTCCATTATTCTGTCGGCTATACGCGCTAAGTGAGATAATGAGGTTTCAGGATCTTGTGCATCCAAACAGTGTTGGACGTAGCATGGGAGAGCTTGTATCCATCCTTGTTTTAGGACTGTTTCACCCACTGTGTTATCACCCACTAAGACTTGGAGGTGACGTAAAAACTGTGACGGCGACCGATCACCTAGTGTTTCACCTTGAAAAAGTCTTTGGATTCTTTGACTATCTGATAATGATAAACGGTTCATTATCTCTCGTCTTAAGATGGTGTATGGTTGTGGTGATGGTGGACTTAAAATCAAGTCACGGACTTCTTTGGCGACTGAAGGAGGAAGGATAGAACACAAGTCTCTATAGCGAATCCCTTCAGATTTGATATTGTGTCTCGTAAAATAATGCTCTAGTTGAGCAAACCACAACTCAGGATCACTACGATCAAATTCTGGAAGTCGGGATTTCGTAGTCATAACAGTGTCTATCTCCACTGGTGACAAATCCTCCAGATTATGGGTTTCTATTGAGTCTGACATGAGGTATGTGACAAATATAGCAATAAAGTTAGCACAAAAAGTGGTTACTATGACACGAATAACTTAAGATAATACGGAATAAACTAGTTATATACTCAAATCAGTTTACGGATAATCAGGTCTACTTTTACGATTGAGTAAAAAAAAAATGTTAATAACAGAAATGAGGTTAAATTTGTGTTCAAAAGGGCTCACCAATTTCGTGCCTTAAGGTAACCCTCGTGCTATTGATAGAAGAAACCAGAGAAGTAGTGAATATGTCTTTATTTCGATCTTCGCGCAGTCACAGTGGAGCGTGGGATTATCTGTTCAGACAAACAAAGGCTCTCAACATTCAAGATAATAGGGAATATAACGCTTATAAAAAATAAGGAAGTGAATGAATACTTGAACAATACTGTTTCGGCATAAGCTTGGTTGTTTGGGGTCAACTCTTAACCAACCAACCTGAGCTGTTACAGGTGTCATCTATCGCAGCCCAATCTGCTTAGCTGATGACTCCATTTTATAACATATTCAGTAATGGAGTGCAAATGACAGATGCTCGATACTGAGAGACTTTTATGGACCTAATATTAATTGGGATGAGATGGCCTCCGTAAGATCTATAAACTCCTTTGATAGTAGGTTCCTGATAACGGAAACGGAGCATGCATCCGTACAGCATGTATCCAAACCCACGCGTTTTGGTGCAAACCAAGGTTCTCCTTCGTTGGACTTAGTAATCGCTCATGCGATTGATGATATGGCCAACCTAAATATTCTTCCATCGTTAGTGAATAGCGATCACGCTGTTTTGTCAGTCACGTTTAGAGCTGGTGACGTGATATGCGATCAGGTTAAGCCTCGCCCAAATGCATAGAGCGCTAACATATCAGCCATTCAGGAGTGCGCTGCCAACACAGATTGGTTTGTAGATACCGGCTTATCAGTTGAAGAAGCATGGTCTATATTTAAAGGTAAGTTTAGTTTAGTTACGTCCTCGTTCATACCATACCTGGTACCGCGTAGACCGAATAACGGTCCACCATGGATAACTAAACCAGTCAGGAAACTTCTTAGGAAAAGGAAGAAGCACTGGAATATGTTCATCTCTACTGGCTTAGAACAATACAGATCCAGTTATTGTAAGATTAGGAATACCTGTAAAGCGTTGATAAGTAAGACCAGACGATCATACGAAAAACGATTGGTTAGGGATTCTAGATATAGTCCGAAACAGTTATTCTAGTATATAAAAAGGCGAACTCAGAGAAGCGATGGAATTCCATCACTTTTGATCTACAAAGAAAATCCGTTAATCTTGGCAAGAAATGATACCGAAAAAGCTGGAGCTTTATCGGGATATTTCAGTAAGGTGTTTTCTATCAGTAATGAAGAACGACAAACGATTCATTGTTATTGTGGCAGCTCGTTGATGGACCCTGTAGTCATTGAGAAAGACACTGTTTTAGGGCTACTTTAGCATCTCAAACCTGATAAATCCAGTGGTCCTGATGATATCCATCCTAGGATTATGAAAGCCATATCGGATGTAGTTGCTGAAACTTTGGCGATGCTGTTTGACATGTACCTGTAAAAGTGGAGTTCCCCAAGGTACAATCCTCGGTCCTCTTCTCTTTTTACTTTATGTAAATGAACTACCAACTGTAGCGAAATCATCCGTTCTACTCTTCGCTGATGACATGAAAATTTGTAGACCCAAACACAGTTTTTCAGATAGAATAGTACTGCAGGATGATCTCAATTGACTGGTGGTATGGATGGATGAATGGTCAATAGAAGTGAACCCTAACAAGAGTGTTGTGATGCAATTAAATAACTATGATGATTCGTATCACTACACAATATGTGGATTCGTGCTACCCAAAGTAAGAAACTAAAAGATTTGGGAGTCATATCAAGCAGTGATCTCAAAACCACTCGTCACTGTATGGCTGCTTCTGCGAAAGGCTATAGGTATTATGGTCTATTCGTAGGTCTTTCCAGTATTTAGATGACGAAATACTTAGATTATTATACTCGATTTACGTACGACTACATTTAGCATATGGGATTCAAGCAGTGGGTCCTTGTTTCAATTATGAGTCGGATATACTGGAACGAATCCAATGACCAGGTACTAAAATGGTACAAGGTCTATCTGGCCTATCTTATGAAGACAGACTGAGACACGTTGAATTATTTCCGTTATCTTACCGTAGAATACGGGGTGATCTAATATTGGCTTATCGTATACTGAACGATAACCTTGCTATTAACATGTCTCATCTTCTACTTCCGTCTAGGACTGATCATTTGAGAGGTCATTCGAAAAATGTTCAAAAACCAAGATCAAATCGTCTACTTATGGAGTTTGGTTTCTCGCACCGAGTAGTGAATTACTGGAATTCTCTACCGGAACACGTGATATCAGCACTTTCTGTTGATATATTTAAAACGACATTGAACCTCTACAGTGTAACAAACTGAAAGGATTAATATAGGTCGATAGACCTCCTATCCTTATTTGTGAACGCTGAAGTCCGTTTATGTTATGTGTTAGCTCCAAACCACTTAAGTTTCACGAATGTTATTGGTCATGAGGCAGTATCGTATACTTGAAACAGTACCGAAACAATAAGAAGTGAACTCAAGGAAGTCAGTTGATGAATGCCACCCCATCACTAACGCATTGGATATTGGAAGAGGTGCTTTTTGAATCCGTCAAGGTCGAGGTGTTTGGTTTGTCATCAAGATTGGTTCGTGACTATAACTGGTAATTTCTGACTACCCATTATTGTCATGGGTTGTGGTAATCACATTCTTCTTTACAGATGAAGCATTTTTAAATTTTTTGGCGTCATCTAGAACATTTTTGACCCACTTTAACACGATCGGTCCACGTGTACGTTACTTGTACATAGAACGTCGTCAACAGTATCGTTAGCTAACATCACCTTGAGAATCCCATTTAACTTATTTGTTTCTAGAGTCGTAGTGGATGCTTCAATTAATACTTTTTTATTTACTAATGCTTTTCAAACTTATTTTAATAATCTAATACATGTCTAGTTTTGTCTGAGACAACAAATACCCTATAGGTTTTTGGGAAGCTTAAAAGTAGATAACTGAATAAAACGGAAAGTTAAGTGGATGATTCGTCTCGATTATTTCCGATGGTTAATTAACATTAATGACACTGACGCGGTCAGCTGTTATGTGGTTTTTGAGATTTCATTTATGTAAAGACTGATTATCATAAGCAAATTGTGTGTACCACGTTTCGACAAATATCAGAGTAGTAGAATTAACAACAGCATTAACGTTAGTAGAAAAGATTAAACACAAGCTGTTTGGTTAACGAAGAAAGAATGAGTCCACAGAATAAAAAGTATAAGATTATTAGAAAAACAAGATTTAATGGAAGATAAAGACTAGGTGAATCTAGGTCAGTAATATTAGTGTTTGCACAACAAAAACTAACCTGACTTCAGCCCATTTGTTTGAGGTCCTATGCATATAAAATCTAAAAGTCCTAACGCCACTTGGGAGTGGTCTAAGTGAGTCACTTAGACTTCGAAAATAAACGAAGATCAAATGTAAATGTCATCATGACCACACCCCTACTTTAGTACAGTAGAGGCATTGAAAAATATTCAGCCATTCTCTTTGCTAGTTATATTATAATCCAAAATAAACCGAATCCAAGCGCTTTTTTTAGAGTTAGCAACCTCGCAATCAACTAGGGCTCCTTGACAAGAGAAGACAGCTTCGGTGGGGCTCCGTAGCTCATCCATTTTGTTTCACCGGTTAGATTTACTCATTTTTTATAAGTTATTATTCTCTACATGAAATCCACACTAGATTTCAGCTTTTTTTTTTTAGAAAACCAGTACGGTTATTCGAACAGTCTTTCGGTGCTCAGTCGTCCAGCTGATAGTTTTCCTACTGTCTCTGTTTTTTATTTAGACGCTTTAATAAAAGATTAGTTAGCTTTTGTTCATGACAATTCCGTCGAAGTAAATCGTTTTGTGGTCTGTCTAGCCCCCAAATGCCCTGGTACGGCCGAGAGTGGGGAGAGTCCGCTCTCCCTCAAAAGATGCTCTCACATGGCCACGCGTATATAGCCTCTGCCAGGGAAGTCCTACTCACTGCCTTCTCGTGGCATTACTGTTGTTTACGAAATTGAAAGGAAAAAAAGCGAATGTCCAGCGCTTTACCCGGGTTGGTGGACATGAAGAGTCCACCTAGGGGAGTTGGAAAACCCTGATTCCAAACCAATGGTGCACATAAGCTCCAGTACCCTGAAGGAACAAATAGCGTATGAACCAATTATTGGTCACTGTCTACCATGGGACTGCATCTCCTTACGATGCTCCATCTTGTGGATCAGACCTTCAAGCCGAAGGCTCCAGATATGGCCCCCTAAGAAAACCACCTGCTTCGGTTTGGGCACCCGGGCAGTATCACAGCCTTCACACATATCAAATGAGATCTGTGTGGCACATATGTATTTGGTGCCTCCTTGTACCAATATGTGTGTTAAAATAAAATAAAATAAACCAGGTACAAGTAAACATTAACTAGAGGATGACATCTTTTCCCTGAGCGCTCTAAAAGTAGTTGTCATCTTAATTTGTAGGATAACTGAGTAATTTAGGTCTTAAATGCTTATTCCTAGTAGGCGTACAAATTTTATGTTATTATAAAATATAATCTTTGTTTTGGAACCCTTCTCGATTAATTATCCCGTGTAATTGTAATAATACTAACCATATTCTCGATTTAATATCCCAAAATAAACTATAAAGTTGGATACATTGCTAGTTTATTCATGCTTATGGTTTTTAAACCGTCTTTGTTTTTTCGTCAGTGTCACGTACTTCTAAAAATAGTTTGCTAAACAGCAATAGTTTCCGCCGAAAGCCGTCTCGGAAAAAAGTTATTCAGCGTTTCGATCTATTTATAATCGCTTTATATTAAATTGAAATTTGCCATCACTAAAATACAACTTGACTGGTCCTTATGTTCAGTGTTGTCCATTCACTAGTTTCATTTAACGTTTGAATGTCTCGTAAAGTATATCCGTTGTAGCAAACTATTGATTTTAAGGTCTTGACTGTGATTTTATTTCACTTCTGGCTTTCAAATTAATCATGACTTTCTTGTACATGTTTTTACCAGTAAAAGTAATTTCAGGCTAATTAATTTATATTTAAAACTTTTTTTACCTCCCAAGTCGAATTTCGGTGTTGTATTTGATTAGATCTAATCTACTTTGCCCGATACAAAAGAACATCTACCCAGTAATTGCTCTTTTGTTTGCTAATGTTACACACAAAATTTTTAATTCGAGTCTATCATTTAAAGTTGTTATATAGAAGGGATTGATGATAAATAATGAACCAGGTTTTTGATTTTCAAAGGGAATGGACAAAATTCTAACTGATAGATGAAGTTCAATGATGCGATATGATCAGTGAATATCTACTCATGAGACCGGATTAATAACTCAAAACCTTCAGATGATCTAATGCAGTAGACTTTTGACCAGGAAAATAAAGTTTTCTTCCTAATAATAGAACGGAATTATATACAAATTCACAAGGAAATATGCTTGACTAGATGTGAATAATTGGGGGATATAAATTTCATAGGTCAATAGCTCGCCAATGAGTTATTTGATACTCTTACATTCTCATACAACTGGGCAACAGAATATATTTATACCACATGAATAGTAGGATTAAATTATAGAGAAATAGAAAAAGGAGAGGAAGTATACACAGAAGCAGATGAATGAATAAAGTTAAGTGAACGAGAGTAGTATACAATAAAAGAAAAAAATTCTCTTAAACGAGTTTCTTTCATTTTCACTAAAATGTAAAATATATGTATAGCCTCATCCTCTTTGGTTTTGTTTCACTTCATGTCTGATAACATCTCCGGCTAATGAATTGCACCACCTCCAGTCCCAACCAGTGAGTTGCGGTAAATCGATGGATGACTATCCTATACTGCTTTCACTCCATCTTCCACTTTTTCCGACCAGTTCCAGAGTCGGGAATTATTTCTTAGTGTGGAATTCGCGTATATGAAATTCCTGTAAACCACTGGAGCCAATGTTTAAAAATAGTGAGCTATCGTCACTGCCTTCGAGCATAATATACCGAAATTCAGCACTGTTAACATAGTGCTGTCACTGAACGTCAACAATTCTTAGGAAACACAACGTTGATCCAAAACTAAGTTGCTTGAGATCATCAACTTTGAGTTTCCAGGCTTCGTACGCCTAGAGTAGAACTGCTCTCACCGACGCGTTGTAGACCTGACCTTTCACACTCAGAACAGTACTTCTACTAAATATTATCATTTCATTTTATTTGTATGTGGCGTATATATATCTGGAGCCCCCTTGTACCAACATTTATGTGTTCAAATAAATAAATTTCACACCCAGATTACCACGACAGTTCGAAAAATAGTCCAGATTAGCATAAATCTCATCAGACGTAGGTCAATTTCATCAGTCACGTTACCATTGACACTCTCAACTATTCAGGTACACAAACTTCGCGAGTGCTTCTAATATTTCGCCACAAAAAGTGAGTGGCGGTACAGGCTCTTGCCAGTTTTGCAGAAGTGATTTGCATTTAAAATGTGCAATGTAAGTTATTCCTACCTACATACATACTTACGCCTGTTACTTCTCGTGAAGAAGCATAGGCTGATCACCAGCATTCGCCATCCAACCCTGTCCTGGGCATTCCTTTCCAGTTGTTATTCATCCTTTTCATATCTCCTATTTCTCAAAGTAATGTGTTCTTCGGCCGTCCTCTTTTCCGTTTCCCTCCAGGATCCCAAGTCAGGGCTTGCTTCGTGATGCAGTTTGATGATTTCCGTAATGTATGTCCTATTCATTTCCATCGTCTTTTCCTCATTTCTTCAGCTGGAAGCTGGTTTGTTCTCTCTCAGAGAAGGCTGTTGCTGATGGTATCCGGCCAATGGATGTTGAGTATCTTGCGTAGACAGCTATTTATAAATACTTGTACCTTCTTGATGGTGGTTGTTGTAGTTCTCCAAGTTTCAGCTCCATACAGTAAAACTGCCTTGACGTTGGTATTGAAGATTCTGAATTTGATATTGGTTGAAAGTTGTTTTGAGTTGCATATGTTCTTCAATTGTAGGAATGCGTCCCTTGCTTTGCCAATCCTCGCCTTTACGTCTGCATCTGAACCTCCTTGTTCATCGATGATGCTTCCCAGGTATGTGAAGGATTCCACATCGTCCAGAGTTTCGCCATCAAGAGTGAATGGATTGCTGTTCTGCGTTTTGAATTTGAGGACCTTGGTTTTCCCCTTGTGTATTTTGAGGCCTACTGATGCAGAGACTGGTGCTACACTGGCTCTCATTAGTCATCTGCGAAGTCCAAATCGTGTAATTGATTCTGGGCTGTCCATTGTATTCCGTGTTTTCCTCCAGATGTCGAGGTCTTCATAATCCAGTCGACCATGAAAAGAAAGAGGAAGGGAGAGAGTAGACAGCCATGTCTGACTCCGGTTCTTACGTGGAATGCATCTGTCAGTTGTCGTCTATACACGACCTTGCACTGTAATCCGTCGTATGAGTTCCGGTTAATATTGACAATCTTCTCAGGAACTTCGTAGTGTCGAAGAAGTTTCCATAACGTTCTATCTACATTGTCTAATGCGTTTTCATAATCAATGAAGTTGATGTATAGTGATGAGTTCCACTCAACTGATTGTTCGACGATGATCCATAGTGTTGCAATTTGGTCTGTGCACGACCGATCCTTACAGAATCCAGCTTGTTGATCTCGAAGTTGGGCGTCTACTGCGTCTTTCATCCGGTTCAGCAACACTCTGTTAAAGACTTTCCCTGGTATTGACAGTAGCGTAATGCCTCTGTAGTTTTCACATTTGCTCAGATCTTTCTTTGGAATCTTGATGAGGTGTCCTTCTTTCCAGTCCATCAGCACTTGTTCCTCCTCCCAAATCTTTTTGAACAGAAGGTAAAGCATGTTTGTAGTTACTTCGATGTCTGACTTCAGTGCTTCTGCTGGTATGTTGTCAGGTCCTGCTGCTTTCCCGTTCTTGATTTGTCTGATGGCCATTCTGATTTCTTCCGTCGTTGGTGGATTGACATCTATAGGAAGATCTGTGTGTGCTGCTTCGATGTCCACTAGATTCATTGGAGCCAGCCTATTCAGGAGTTCCTCGAAGTATTCTACCCATCTGTTCCACTGTTGTTGAATTTCAGTGATTGGCCTGCCTTCTTTGTCTTTGACCGGTCTCTCTGTTTTACTGTATTTCCCTGATAGTTTCTTCGTTGTATCGTAAAGTTGTTTCATATTTCCTTCCCTTGCAGCCTTTTCGGCCGTCGTTGCTAGTTCTTCCGCGTATTTCTGCTTGTCGGCTCTAATGCTTTTCTTCAGTTGCTTGTTTACTTCTATGTATTCAGCTTGTGCTTGGACTTTCTCTGTTTGTGTTCGGCTGTTGTTAATTGCTGTCTTCTTGTTCTTCCTTTGTTTGAACTTGTCCAGTGTTTCTATAGAGATCCATTCCTTGTGATGATGCTTCTTGCATCCTAGAACCTCTTGACAAGTTGAAGTTAATGCTTCCTTGATACTTTTCCAGTTGTCCTCCATAGTAGTTTCTTCTTCCTTCAGTAGATCCTGTAAGGCTTGGAACCTGTTGTTGTGAGATATCTTGAATTCGTTGATTTTGTCAGTATCTCGAAGGAAGGCTGTATTGAACCTTTGTAGTGCTGTTTGTCCACTTGTCCAGTACTTTTTTAGCTTCAGTTTTAAATTGGCTACAACTAGGTGGTGATCTGAAGCTACGTCAGCACCTCTCCTGGTTCTCACATCTATTGTCCTTCGGAATTTTTTATTGATGCAGATATGATCTATCTGGTTCTCTGTGGTGTGGTTCGGTGAGATCCATGTAGCCTTGTGTATACGTTTGTGTGGAAATACTGTGCCTCCTATGACCAATTTGTTGAATGAACACAGATTTGCGAATCTTTCTCCATTTTTGTTTCTTTCTCCCAGTCCATGTCGTCCCATAATATCTTCATATCCAGTGTTGTCTATTCCGACTTTGGCGTTTAGATCTCCCATCAGAATGGTGAGGTCCTTTGTTGGGCACTTCTCTATGATTGACTGCAGCCGCTCGTAGAATTGATCTTTAATGTCGTCGTTGCTATCATTGGTGGGTGCATAACATTAGATAATATTCATTGTGATCCCCTCCTTCTTTGTTTTTAATGATGCTTTGATGATTCTGGATCCGTGAGATTCACATCCTACAGGTGCATTTCGTGCTACTTTAGACGGCATCAGAGCAACTCCCTGAGTGTGTGGAGCATTTCCCTCTTCGTGACCGGAGTATAGCAGCATCTCTCCCGTATTTAGCCTTTGTTTTCCAGCTTGGGTCCGATGGGTTTCGCTGATTCCCAGTACTGCCAATTTGTATCTCCTCATTTCCGTTGCTATTTGACTGGTTTTCCCGGTCTCCCACATTGTTCGGACGTTCCATGTACTTATAAAAATTGTTGCTCTGGTTGTTAGAAGGAGCATCGGCCTCGTGGCTTTCGAAGGAACTCAGCTTTCACTATGAAGCGTCATAATTCTTCTAAATAAAGACCTAACTCCCAGGGCAGAGTTTAAATGGTTTGAATTATTTTTTCTGGTTAGCGTATTTTTAGCGAGTTGGTTTTCTACAGGATGGGGTCGCTAACTCCATGCCCAACCCTCCTCCTTAACCCTGGCTTGGGACCAGCAGTAACTCTAGAAGAGCTACAGGCGGAGTTAGTAGGTGTTGAGGTGACATATTTTTTCATTAGTAACGTATGATTACTCTGGGATTTCATTCTCTTTTATGCAGCGTTAAATAAATATCACAGCTTTTAACCCATATATATATATATATATATATATATATATATACGCTAAGTTCATCTCAGTTGTTGTCATCTTATATCTTCAAGTTGAAATGCCGATGATATGATTTTGATTATCTTGTTATCACATTTTTGTGGATCATTTCAACGTTTATAATCAGTGTCATTTCATCCGAAAGGAATAGTTTTCTCGTCACTGTTTTACTTTTTTAATGCTACTGTTGTCGTCTTTACATATTCCTTGTGACCAATAAATTTTCTTGAAATTGTAATTTGTATTTTAGGATCATGATTGGGGCCTTTGACAGAACTGGGGAATTTCGAGCCTGTACTCAATCACTTCATGATCGACTGCTTTCTGGTCGTCTACGCCTCAAGCCCCCTCACCCTAAGTACTTGCACTCAGTTGATAATACTTACACTGCTAATCTCATAGCTAAGTCGAAGCAAATGTCTGAGGAACTGAAAATGACTGTTTCAAAGATGACTAAATTAAGAATTTTGTTTCAGGAACCATCACATTCATCCCCTGAAGCCCTTAGTAAACTGATTGAAGTAATACAGTATGATATAATGGATTTAAACAAAACTAAACTTCAATTAAAAGCCAGTGTATCCGAAGTTAAAGAGCATTCAACTGCTGGTGTTCAGCACCTAAAACACATAGATCTTATTGTTATTGGATTAGAATATCATCTCTCATTTCTTGTATCTGAGTTTCGTGTTGTATTGGAGGAACATAAAACTTCTCTTTCGGTGGACTCTAGAAAGTCAGACGCTAATATTCAGATGAATAATGATCTAAATCCATTGACAGAATATGCTTCACACTCAAGGATTATGAAAACTAATGAGCCCTCCCCAATCAACCCTACTTCAGACAATTCTATTCCGAACACTCACCCTATAAATGACCAGTTACAAGGAAACAAGAAGCAACAATGTTCAAGTAACCCTTCGAATCCCACTATGTCACTCTTAACACCTGTATCTCACTCACATTCAACTTCAAGCGTACCATCTGTAATGCCCATCTCAAAATTAAATGGCACTCCCATAGTTAATCGATCCGAAGTTTATAACTCATTTCAGGTGAGTAAATCATATATATATATATATACCGAATGTGCTATGACTGAAAAATAGTTGAATACTGTAATATGTACAATCATTCACTTGGTAAATACTATTTTTGTCTACAGTTTTATAATCATTAGGTCTCATCTTTTAGATACCTGAAGTGAAAAGTGGCATATAGACACTGTCAAAACATATTATTATATTTTTATTTCGTTCATGTCTAACTCCTCAATCTTCTGATTAAGCGGCGTACATCATAGTGTGTTTATGTTCCCCATTTACAAGAACAGTTGTATTTTTCGTAGGAGTAGTAGGTTGTAGTAAGTTTACAATTTCTTGTTAAAATACCATTCTAAATGTTTGCTTTTCATTTGACAGTGTATATGAGTTTCTTTATTGTATATTCTATTCATTATAAATAGAATGTCCTTTTAATTTCTTTATCAGGCGGAAAAAACTAGTCGAACACCGGAACAACTTCAAATATTTGCTAGTAATCCGCATGTTTCTCTCATTGACCAGGAAGTTCGTCAACGTGATGCTGCAATTCGGCGAGTGGAATCAACTATTGTTCAACTTGGAGAGATTTACCAACAATTTTCTACTTTAGTACAAGAACAAAATGATTTAGTTTTACGAATAGATAGTCAAACAGATAATGTGGAAATGAATATCAGTGGAGCTCATGCACAATTACTAGTGTTTATGCGACGAATATCTGCACAAAGAGGATTATTAATTAAAGTTTTCATAACTCTTATTTTATGTTTTGTGGTATTTGCATGGATAGTGAAATAAATTTGCTCAGTATTTTTGAAAACCATATCAATCCAGTCTTTCAGTAGTATTGATTTATTAAATTGTTGAGCGTTTTATCTTCCCAATTTACTTTTAATTGAATAACAAAATCTGTTATTGCTTCTCTATGTTTTTATCTCTTTTGTTACGTGTCATTGAATTCTTGACCAGTTTTGTACATTGTTAGTTTTCGCGAAAAAAAGAAATATTAAAGGAAAATAAGTATTCTCATTCCTAATTATCATTTTCAAGGTAGTTTCACAGTTTTGGATATTTTCACAGATGTCTGAATGTGCAATGGTTCTTGATTCTGTTGATTCCTGCGAAAAATGTCGTACTGATAAAAATATCCGCTTACCTTCAAAACGTCATTACCGTCAAAGAGCTCATTGTAATCCCTGGTCAGATCATACACTTGATTATCCCTTAAAACCGGAATTGATGGATTGGGAGAAGTTATTTGGAGGGGACCCAGCATCTTCATTGTCTGTAAACAACAACTCTTTTGATCCTATTGTTCGATTTTTAGATGTGGGTTGCGGCTATGGTGGATTGTTGTTTAATTTATCTACTTTTTATCCATTTACCCGAAGTGTAGGCTTAGAAATACGTTTGAAAGTTTGTGACTTTGTTCAGGTAGGTTGACTTCATTAATTTCTGTATTTATGTATGTAATCAGTTTTAATGAAAATGTACTATAAGTTTCAATTTTCCTCTCAATCAAATTCATTATCTAAATGAAGAGAAAAAGTTCTGTGGATTATCAGTTAATTTATATTTTGAAAAAAAGGTATTCATTTTCTGTGGAAACGGTTTGGCACGAGATATGTGTGTTGGTTTAACTTCCCTTGAACGTCATTAGGAAAAGTGATTTTACCAGGGAGTTATAAACGTGTGGTGACTTTATGTGTTATAAAGTGAAATTATTTTTAGTTTCAAAATAAAATTAATAAACTTTTGAAATATCGTTGAAAATACTGAAATGTCAGATGTGCTTTTAGAGGAAAAGTTATATGGCTTTGTTACATTTTTCAACTGTTCATTTAAAAAAATATATTCAAGTTTACTATTTACTTAGAGATTAAATAGATTCATTAAGGGTGGATAACATATTTATTTACACTAGTGAGCTTGGATTAAAATAAAATCTAAGTTAAATGGACCCATGTTTTTCAAAAAAAGTATTATGATTACGTCGTATAGATAAATAAATATCACTGAAGTGACGTTGAATTGTTCACTTTTAAGACGATACACAGTTGATGTGCTCTTTAATTTGCCATATACTTGGTTATATATTGTGAATCAAGTAAATTGGGTTACTGTTCTATATCGGCAGACCAACTTTTATTACTATATTGTCCTTTAGTTATACATAAGTTCTAAACTAATCATTTGATTGTGATTTATGTTACTTTTCTATCGTATCGCAATTTGTGAAATGTACTTGCATTACATGTAAATGTAGCATTTCATCTTTCACACTGTTTTGCGAAACAGATGCAAAAGTTATCAACACCCATTTATTTGGTAACTTGTGTATAGAGTACAATTTGTGAACTTAGTATACTACCTGTAATTATGGATCTCTAGCCCCTTATGTTGTCTACTTGCAATAATTGTGTTATCGAGGATTCTGAACTCAAACTAATTACCTCCTTTAAAAAAAGGTAAACTAATTTATGTGAGACAACTGTCTAGATATTTTCCTATTACATTGTACATTTACACTAAAGATAATACTGGTATTTTAAAGTACAGTTTTAAAATAATCGATATCAGGCGATTGTTTGTTAAGCTTCCTTTATTAATAATTCTACTTAGTAACCAAGTACAGAATTTTGAATCCAGTTTAAAGTAGGACGTAATGTAGGGAAACCTGACCATAGTTTAATAGCTGTCTGAACCAACTATTGGTTTTGTTTCAATAAAACAGCTTTTCATATTTATTAATCTAGGTAGACAATTGTTGTCAATGTGGTCAAGAATCAGAACATATCTTATTTCATACCCCCACTTACACAAACACTTACTGTCTTGATTTGAATTCACAAGTTGCGTCTTCATATCCTTGTGTTATGAAATTACTTCACAACCACAATAATTTATGTTAATTTTAGATCTGTACTCATTATTGTGTCCAAAAATTATTTTAACACTGTTATTTATTTTTTTAAACAGGAAAAAATTAAAGCATTGCGCGCGAAGCATTCTGGTCAGTATAATAATATAGCTTGTATTCGTACAAATGCGATGAAGTTTTTGCCGAACTTTTTTCATAAAGTAAGTTTTATTACTTATATGTAACACATGTATCTAGCACCATAGTTATGAACACTAATATTGTAGGGTTAGTGTCAATTTAATACTAATTGTCAACTGAATTACTCGCTGACCTCGAGTTGTTTTCTGTAAACTTACTAATTATCACTCAAACAATCCATAGTTTTAATTCACTTGATATTGTTTTACTTGAATCTTCCCATTGATGTTTTAGGACTGAAATTGATCAGTCTCTTATTGGCATATGTGCATACTGTGCGTATGCCTCGATATTGCCTTAATTTACAAGCATTATAAGCAAAGATGGATAGTGGCTAGCAGTGGAATCCAGGACGCGCGTTTCGTCCTGTTTGGGACTCGTCAGCTGAATGTACCTGCATCTCAGAATTGATGTTCACTCTGGACCCTATTGCACAAGCAAGTGGCTATCAGGACTCAGTAGCTAAGTGGATAATGCGATGGCGTTTGAAGCGAACGGTACTGAGTTCGAGTCCCAGAGTGAACATCAACTCTGAGTTGCAGGTACATCCAGCTGGCGAGTCCCAAACAGGACGAAACGCGCGTTCTGGATTCCACTGCTAGCCACTATCCATCTTTGCTTATAATCCATAGTTTTGTTAAAAATACAAAGTAACTTGTGTCAAGCATCACACCTTCCACTGTTTGACCGTTTCGTTCCGAAATTCACATAACGTACTTATTTTCAACTCATGTGCAGAAACAACCATTCAGGTTTAAAATTAATTAATCGTGTTGTGTTTCACCATTTCTCGAGTATACTGAATACTGAAATTCAAGTCACATTTATTTGCCTAAAGGGCTAGATCAGACAAACTGAAACAGTTGAAACAGATTTCAAACCGACAACCCTGTGATTCGATGCTAAGTTTTTAAGCTGTTAAGATACTGGTATATAATATGACTTCTGTTTTACTCTCCACGTTTTCACATTTGTTTGTTGTAATTGATTAATACATTAGTATGTCACTTTTTTTGTTTTTAAATACAGGAACAATTGCATAAAATATTCTTTCTTTATCCAGACCCTCATTTTAAACGTGTTAAGCATAAATGGCGCATTATTTCTCCTACTTTATTGGATATATACGCTTATCTGTTGACTCCTGGGGGAAAAATATATTCGACCACTGATGTACCTGATCTTGGTAAATGGATTGTGGATTGTTTATGTGCACACCCACTATTCCGTCCAGTTTGTCATGTTCATCTCAGTCCAGCAGTTGAGAAAATACAAGGTGCCAATGAACTACTAAAGATATCTACTTATCCGGATATATTTGAAGAAAATTCTCATTTTGTCAAAGATTCCGAATCCTTCCAGATACTTAAAGAATCAGACCCGGTATTGAAATTATTGGAACAAGGTTGTACAGAAGAAGCTCACAAAGCCTGTAGAGAAGGTCGGGAAACATTTCTAATTGTATACGAACGTATCTCTAACCCTTAAGTGTATATAAATGACCGTTCTTCTTACTCTAATAAAGTATATCATTAGCAGACAGTTGTAATCATTGTTGAACAACAGAAGTCCTCAATTAATTTTTTGATTTCGGTAGGCGAGGGTTTCATCAAAAATATCGTTGATACAAACTGTGTGCCCATTGTTTAAAACAGTCGGCATTCGTAAGTATGTGTATAATCCCATCCACTAAGTGTTAACAACTAAGACTGATGTTGAATAATTCAAAGTGAATCGGAATGTTTTTGTCATTTACTGCCACTAATGAATTTTGACCAAGAATCAGCCGGATATTCTATATGCTGACGAGCCAGTTACATGATTGAGCAATGACCTTAGTGGTAGCCCAGATGCACTGTGTACGTATTTTGTGCAACTTGTCTAGGATGTTGCGACCCAATCCTTTTGGCACGGTCAGAGACGTAATATAAATGGTCTTCATAATCTTTCTCCTCACATTGCGCTACTTAGATAACAGCACATGACTAGGTTGAATACCTAGATGACAAGCTGTGAGTGAGAAGCATCTGTAACGATGTTTTGTTGAGAAAGCAATTCGAACTTTATAAGTGGCTATATGGAGTCTAGTGTCGGGGACTAAAGGAATATCTTTCTGCGGAGACCCATTTGCGCTCCAACCGTATAGTGAGTGAGGATGACAGACTAGAACAAACCAGAGCAGCCATATCTGACTTCTCCATTCCTAGTTGTGATGCAGTTCGTTATACTGTGTGTATTCTTATGCACATATCCACTCAATAACTCTAACTGACCGTTTCGACCGGGAACGCGTTTGCTTTAAATAAATCCTGTCCAATATGACTTCATGTCCTGACATATTTAAGTGTCGTGTTTCAACTCATGCCCATCAATAACAAGAATTCAGTGTTCAGAGGTGGGTCGTTGTGGTGTTTGAATGAATTAATGATTTCTTTGTACTTGTTGAATGCTCGGTTTCGAATTCTAAATACAACACATTCGTTTGTGGTTATCTAGTAGTTCTTGATCCTATTACGTTATTGCTGGGATTCCTAGTTCATACGATAATTCGAACACTTATGAACATTATACTCGTGTATCGGTATTCGAGTCCCTTTGGCCCAATTTACCATAAAAGTAGTAGGAAAGATGCTTAGCAGAAGCTCATAAGACCGTCTTCATTTAGTCATTCTGCTTAAAAATAGTTGTGGAGGTGCTCACGATTCCCATGAGCCGCACCTGACCACCAGGAAACATGCTACATAAGGTCTACAAATGATTGTTAGTACAAACCATATCTTTATTTCTGGATAATGTTCCTTTTACCCTTTTTAGGCTACAATCAGCGTAGACTGGAACTTAAAGTGGACGACCCAACACTACAGACGAAAAATCTCTATAAATCCTGTTTCGATATGGATGAACAAACATCGGTGGTTTTGACACTTAAACTTTCTTGATAATGCCTTCATAGTAAATGTTTCACTAGTAACTTTGTAGCGTGTTTTTGAGTTAACTGTATTCTCAAAACTGTTCTTAAAGGAATCAATGAACTCTTTTCTTGTAATCTGCTTCTGGTCTGTTGGATAGGTCTTTAATTGTGGAAATGTATCTTTTTTGGTTTCCCTCTGAAACAGATTGGTGAAAGAAATAATATATTATCACTTGGAGTGATTTCAGACTAGCAATCGAAGTAATTATTCTCCGTATTTTGGGTACTTTAGAAAGCCAACTTTCTCAGACTGGGGGATTCTCGAGTCGACACTTCGTAGGTGAATCATATATCTATTAGGATCGAAAAATTTACGAAAGACACGATTGATGTGGTTCATGTCTCTCCGACTGTACAAAATTACGGGGCTTATAAGTTTAGAGCTTTCAAGAAGGCTTAGGAGGGAGTAACTGTATACCTAATAACATACTGGAAGAGATCTTCAAGAACGGAAGAGCACATAGTGCAAGAGTTGTTTCCTGGTGAGGTCTATAATAATCTCTCCATCGTAGCACTCACGCGATTTATTCTGGTCAGACAAAATATACTAACCACTTCAGATATTCTGTACATTTACATTTGACCTAACCAAGCATTCAGATGTCTTGTTATACATACGATGAGTCACGTTATTTAGGATGAATTAACTAGTGTAGTAATTTCATGCTGTGCCTTCTCGTTTTTTATTTGCATGAGTATTTACTTATAGCTGAGTGCATAAAATAAGCATATCTTCATCGCATCTCGTATTTTTCTATTTTGTCTTGATATTTTAACAACGTGAGTTGGCAACGGCTGACTAACAAATTTAATATAGGACACGTGAATGGCAAACTTGATTTAGACACAGGCTCCGAATGTCTTAATTAAACATTAAAAAGAGTTTCGAATGGTTCCGGAGTCAGGTGGCTTCATATTCAAGATTGAAACATCAAGAAAACATGCTTTGCTGACTGCAGAATGCCAGTGTAAAGAGGTATTTAGAGTATTACACATAGTGATGCCCAGGTTCTCTCCAAACTCAAAGATACACAGACCTATACAAAAAATTGAGGTGAAATAAGTTGAAAACTTTTCTCAAATAAACTTCATCACGGTAAGGAAATAATGGGATATAGCTTTTTACAAATAATATAAAAATGCTGATTGACTGAATTGTCCTTACATAAGTTTATGAAAGAGCGCGAAGTTCGTCCTTGGCCTTGACCTTCTGGCTTATTCAAATTTGGTTTTTTTTCTTGTGTTGGTGGTTCACCTTTCCAGTTGTTTGGGAGATTTTCCATACTTTTGGGGGCCACCTCTTTTAAAAGCATTTCCTGTGTCATATTGGATGAAAAGTCGGTTTAAATCTCCCTTATCTGCTGACAACCCAATCTACCGACTTTGGAGAAACTGCAGTCGAAAATTTTGGGGAAATGCTCGAAAAACCCCAAGATTTTCCATGGTCTGGGGCATTGTGCAAAATGAGGCGAAATTCCTGAAAAATCCCTAAAACGCTTGGGGGACTTATGGGTTTTCCCAATATATTTATTGGTTAACCAATTCCAATCAATTGTTTGGGATTCAAAGCAAGATTGGACCTCCATAATATTACAAACTGCAAGTACTATTATAGGTCGATTGACCTCCTATCCTTAGTACCAAAGACTGAAAATTCCCCTAGACTTTGTGGAGAAGTGCGAATTTCCGTATGACGCTGTCGTAACTTCTAAAATTTCCTCCAAATTCAGAAATCGGGAAATCTTACTTCAAGTTATTGATTAAAAAATCGTTTAATTTTCTCCAAGCGGTGTTTTGTAATACTGTTTTCTCAGTGTCAGTAGAATATTTCCACATTATTGAGATTTTCAACCTAGTTAATTCTCTAAAGCTGTGTGTGCACACATATGCTGCAAATTGGGTATATGTTTAGATAAATATTCTAAGAGATGCAGTCTTTTTCACTGTCACTAACGTCAGTATGAAAGTTCATTCACTGTACCGTATTGTTCATCGTAAATTATTTGTTCCTTAGTGGTTTTCAGTTAGTAAAAACATCTCTACTATAAAGCTTTCTCTAGTGTATCTATATAAACTGCTAAGCAATGATAAAACTTCGAGGGTTCCCTTAGTTATATCTCCATTATTTGTCTTTTCACAACTTACTGCAGTTACTCATACTCTTGTATTTCAGTGTTATGCAACTAAAAGTCATCATTTGACAATGAGGTTTTGCTTTCTTAGACTATCTCCTCAATGGTGTCTAACCTAGCGCCCATTACCTTGGCAAAATCACTCTGTTTTCCCTGTATAAATCAGTCATATAGTACCATTTATTTATTTATTTAAACACAAGCATTGGTACAAGGAGGTACCAAACGCATATGTACCACGCAAATCATTCGATTTGTTTGAGGGATGGAATATTGTCCGGGTGCTCAAACTAAAGCAGGTGGTTTACTTATGAGCCTTTAACCTAGAGGTCTAATCCACAGGGCAGTGGATTGGCGCAAGTAGATACAGTCCCATGTTATCCGTTGACCAACCGTAGTTCCATACCCCATTTGTTCCCTCAGGATCCTGGAGCCCATATGCACTGTTGGTTTGGAATCAGAGTTTTCCAACTTCCCTAGATGATTCCTTCATATCCACCAACTCGGTTAAAGCGTTGGCCATTCGCTTTTTCATCCTCTCAATTTCGTAAACAATTTCTCCACCGCTAAAAGGAAGTGAGTAGGACTTTCATAAGAGTGGCCGGATACGCGTGACCACGTGAGAGCATTTCGGAAGTGAGGGCTGATTTTTTCCACCCTCGGTCTTACCAGGGCATTTGGGGCTAAAAGTTCAAGGTTACGTAGATCGTTAATCAATCAGTAGTATGTAACTCATTTTTCAGTCGAAGATTCATAAAAGTCCCTACGAGCTAAAAGCTGTAGTTACGAGATCTAGTTTGAATACTTTAAAATAGATACCTACAAATAGTTACTTTATAGATGGAGTTATTAGAAAGTGTATAGAACTCAAGAGATAATTATGATATGTAGTGCAAAAAAGGAGTACCACAATGTAAACAAGCCTAATATTTATCAGCATCCATGACTGAGTTTTATAGTTCTGCGAACCATAATTAACGTCAGATATGTACACTTTAATACTACTGCTTAATTTCAACATAAAATTATCATATATTTCAGGAACCTCTTCTTTAGTATCTTAGCATCAAGTTAGGCATGCCGTAACTTGGCAAATCTGAACTATAAAAGCGGGTTTAAATAACTCCCCAAACATCGATGACGAAATCTTGATTCATTCAGTTGTTCTCAGAACAGCAAGTATCAATTAATGACTCATAATGTTAGTACTAGGATTCAGAGTTTGAGTTGCAGCTTTCCTCACAAACTAATATCAGCCTTGATACACATGGCACAAAGCGTTCTTAATCAACTGTTGAAATTTCGAGTTGTCATCTAGCATTGCTCAAGATTGTTCGTAAATTATAATGTGAACCTTAAGCTATTTTCCGAGTCAAAATATTCGTAATACAGCCAGTGGGCGAAAATTTCTCTGGTAGACTGTTTTGCCACCCGAAAATTACATTCTATCTTGCTACATGCACTGTGATTTGCATTTTCATGTGGCTCACCCTTACAGTTCAGCTTTATCAGCAACCTTGTTACTAAAAGTTTTGATACAACAGAATCAGATGGTTCCTTTGTTAAGCTGTTTTGAACGACTACGATAGTCGAAAGGAACTGTATTTGATTAGAAATCGGTAGAATAATGTAAAAATTGTAGGTCGACTACATCAATGTTGTGAGATTCTTGACTGAGCACCTATGAACAGTGATGTACGTTAGAACTAACAATGTCAGCAAGGACTGTGCAAACTTAATTTGAAATACTTAAAACTTCAGGTGGAGTTGTAACTAAAATGATTATATACTAAATTATGATGAAGTTAAAAATCCCTAAGAATAACAAAGAGAAAATTCGTTGTTATCGTGCTTCCCTGCTGGTGATTAATTTAAACTCACATCTACAAAGTTTAAGTAGACACGCAACATAGTTCAATTTCCTTTACGGTTTTAGTTAAATGTTCTGAAACCTAGAACTTCTGTAAATCCCTCTAAATTTTTACATTACATTACTAGTAGTGGTCGAGCGTTTGACTGCTTTTTGTTGTGGAAAATTTTGGATTTTATTATTCCTGTAGGTACCTGTTGATCTAGTTTTCATTTTTCCAAAGCAAATAAATGTTTCTCATAGTGATTATTTTCTTCTCCAGACTTCTGTTCCATAGTAGAAAAAACATTTTCAACATATGCATTTAACCAATCGCTAATCTTATGACTCTCATCGAAATGGGTCTCATTAATAGTGTTAATAAATCAGATGACCTCCAATGTTTGTTCGACGAATACAAGACGAGAATTAAAGCAAAATCTCATCTACCTTCTAATCCACTTAAGCCTTTGATCCAGTTTCTACAATCAGTCGGTGAATCCATATTCGACAAACGAAAACCTATATGCTTTAGTGCTAGTCTTTTAGATCATGATTTCAAAGAGATTCGTCAAGGCCTGATAACAGTAAGAGTTTACGATATTAAGTTTCAATATGTCCATAATAACCAAACTGTTGTTCTACTTTGGCCACTCCACGGTTTACGATGGTATGGAAGGAATAAATCCTTATTTTTATTTCAGTCTGGCAGTCGATGCAAATTAGGTAAGTTTCGTTTAACTTCATACCATCCTACTATGTTTTGTTTATAACAAATCGCATATATTGTAAATCTCATGAAAGGATAAGTTGAATAACTATTTATCTACAAAGACGGCATTTGATACTATAGAGAACTGTTTCAATTTTATGGACCTCGGGACAATATATAATAACCAGTTTGCTAAAAATTGTTGTGGTAAGAAGAAATAGACGGGTTTAATACTAAACTGATATAGAATAGTAAACTCTGTGTTCAATACTTAACGGTAGATGGAAGTGCATATGCTTGATTGCCATCAGTTTATAGGATTTGAGTGCTGATCTCTAATCAAGTTACTTCTGTTTCTCAAAATTTGGACATGAAAGCAAAAGTTTAATAGATTCATTAGTGTTGTCTTTTGGTTCGATAAATATAATGGGTTTTTTTATTCTTCAGCACATGTTAAATATAAATCTGTGGCGATTACTATTCAATACGAGTGGCCAGATATTTAAAACCTTTTACTTTATGCTTGGTCACAAATGAATATCAGAAAGAGCCATACAACCGATTATTTTAAAGCCTATACGTTTTATAAATGTCACAACTTACTGTTTTGGGTAGTTTCTAAGCTCAGTTTCGTTTATGTGTTTAGTATATCAAGTGGTATTTTCTACTATGAACTACGGTTTTAAATCTAGACATTTTTTATTATGACTTTCAATCAGATCTGCTATTTCGGTTAATTCCATCTGATTAAAAATTAAATAAACAAATGCATTTATAATTCATGTGCAGGTTTGAATATTGATAAGTTATCCATTCATATGGTATAATGATGAAAAATAACACTCATCTCTTGAGAACAAGAAGTTTAGCTTAAAATTTGAAGTGGGAATCCTGTGATCACTAATTAAATATTGTTACTACTGTATCCTAACCTCTAGCCACAGTTCTTTGCATTATTCTACCTCCTTGACCAATTATTTTCACTTAAAAAATGATGAAACACAAACTCAACATCTAACCATTTCCTATTATGTGTAAGTGGAATTTCGTCTATCTGGTTTGTTGATTAACACTTACTATTTTTTATGTGTGAGATCCTGACTAATATCTAACTATCGTAAGATTTTTTCATGAACTCTTGTTTATTTTGATTTGCAGGTAAGTTTTTATCGCTACTTTAAGAGAAAGCTCTGGTTTGCTAAACGAATAACCTTTAATTTGAGCATCAGAATAATTTATTAAAGGCCAATTATTGAAAATGGGTGATTTTATTTCTTTTTAATTTTCATGCTTTCAATATGAGTGTACACTTATCTCTTAATTTATAATCTGCAGTATGTCGATTAAACCAACATGACTAAGAGCAACTAGTAATGTATTAAGTGGTGTAGCTTTATTTTAAAATATACTGATAAGCATAAATAAACAAAATAATGTAGATTCTCGTACAATTATTTGTCCATTTTTGTGACCACACTACGTGAGATTTTAGGAAGGTCATCAGTACTGATTGAAGATATGAAAGTGATCAAGAAGAATATAAATGCGAAGGAAACAAATAGGTAGAAAGTGTTCATGTTCACGCTCGAGATAAAGTCAAAACTAATTTTCTGCTCTAAGTATCTCCATTAACGCTAATCACTAACCCAAGTGATGTCAGTGGAGTTGTAATGTGTCAGTAGATATTAACCCAACTTAACTATCCCTAATTTTGTAGCTATTTATCGTATATTGGTCTTCTCTTCGCTTTTTCCACCGAGGTTATGCGTTGTCAAGCATAACGTACATAAAATGTGTCCGATCTCCCAAAAGCGTTGTTTAAAAAAGGTATTTCTCATTGAATTGCGATCGGTACTATGATGAGTGGTGAAGGACCAATCAATTCACCTATTTCATTCACCAAATTCTTCTACTCCATGCGAGCCAGTTTCATAACCTGCACTGAATGATTGGACCCAATACTTTAGCTTGTGTATAACAATTGTCACTTATAAATCTTTTTTAAAAGAATAAATACAACTATCAATGTATTCCAGATTGGTGAAGTAGTTTCAGTTTTTCTTACCTTGTAGTTGTGAGATTCATCCTCGTTCTAGATTAGTGCTTTGGTGTTTTAGTGATTGTAGTTCTCAGAACCCCGCTTCGTTAGGTGACTTGATGTTCACTGATGATGAAACAAGACAACATGGTCGAAAAGGTAGGAAAAATGGTTCAACTAAATTATATTTTGAAGTATTAAGCTCACAATAATTGATTTTAAATGTAAACAAACTTACAACCAGCACCTAAGATGATATCTCTGATATCTAAACTTGTTGTCGATGATCCTGACAAACTGGAATCATTCGTTACAAGTGTCTGATGCAGCTGCAGTTTCCATCTTGGTAATGCGTTTAAATCACCTAGTTTTACATACCATAAATGGCTTTTATGAACTATTTCCGTTAATGAACCTACACATATTTTCAATGTGTTTATTAAGTACTTTGGTACTTATAAGTTTTCTAATGGATTGGTAACTAGTTTTCATTCTTGCTCAGTTTGATATCCGATGCAGTCAAATTTCTGTCAGTTGATGACTTTCTGCAAAGTACATATTAAGGGTACCTTTGAAATCGACAGAAAGCGAATTAGCAGTTTTTCCCTAAAGTTTTAAATACAAATCCTAAAGATGGTGCTGGCGTTATGCTTTTTGTAACGAATTAATAAATTGGGTTTTGAACTTTCATGAGCTAAAATCCCTGTCTTCCTATGCCTTAATACATCAGTTGATGTAAGATTAAATAAGAAGAATACTAAGGATATTTAGATTAAAATAGGTTATCAGTTTGTTAAACCACCGATTTTTGGTATGATTCACGTACATCCTATTCATGATATAAATATTGTCTCTGAAATGTTCACAGGCTCTGGGTGAAATATCTTAAAATAGACAGACGATCATAGTGCCGATATAGTCGTTATCTTCATGTAGTTCTTGAACATTTTATTACTTTACATATTCATATGTACACTATCCACTCTTATCTTTCTTATGCATGCTAATACCTTTATCCTTTGCAATACACATCACTTTTAACCAGTTCACTAATATCTTATATTCTGATTGTCTGTGTATATATCGCTCATTCGAAAATCAATTTTCTCACTAACGTAATTCCATTGGAACTTATTCAGTATGGTACTTATTGGATATAAGTTTATTAGCTACTTTTATCATTGATATTTTTAGATGTTTTCAAATAGTGTTTTACAAAACCTAATGATTTTTCAGGTCCAGCACTTTTCATATTTAAATGTAAACATCCTAAAAGACTGGTTTCCTGCGTTGAAAAACGAATAAATTCTCTCTTGCATCTTTATCGAAATATGACGTCTGTCATAAAATATCTGCATCCAATACGAGAATCGTGTATAGATCGCGTAAGTTTTTACCATTACTATTTCTTTGTTTGTCTTCGTAGATTAATTGATAATCATTACTTAAAAGTGACTGTTATCCTGTACTAAAATTACTTCACTGACTGTCAGCTTCATATGTATTTTCTTCAGAGACAAAGAAGTTATAAACAAAAAACTGTTGTGCGATGAACGGGATTGGCATGATTTGTTAGGAAAAAAGTTATCAATGGTCAGCTGTCATGTGATTAAATGTTACTTAACAGATATTTTTGTGTTTTCCTCAGACACATGGTTGGAATAGTAAAGACATTTTAGGTTCATAGCTTTCTTTACAGAATTGTGGGTCTTATTTCGCAGTCACTTAGTCCTTCCTGTGCTTTTATTTCCTAAATACCTTTTTATAAATTTTAATTACATTTCTTAAAGACATTAAAATGTATTCGTAAGTAGTGCTGTAAACACAACGGCATCTTTAGAGTCGTATGTCATTTTTCGGTGTTCTGAAACTTGTAAAATGTGTTCCGTCCTGTTTATAATTGCTTAGAAGCTAATCGTCACTAATGACAAACATTGGTGACTTATGTCTATACCGAAGGTAACCAAACTTTTTAATTAAAGACCCATGTACTGCTATACTGCATCTAAAAATGGAATATATAAAATTCCCAAGTTTTAAAAAATTAAAATATATGGAACTTTCGCATTTACCACTGTTAGCAGTATTGCTTTGCCAGTAAGGTAATTGCAAATCTACAGATTTTTTCCCACTAATGTGTTATGATTAGGAATCATTCAGTTTGTTGTGTAACGCATAATACTGATCCTCTCATTTTTGATCAACTCTTATAATTAAAATCAAAATTCCCATGAAAATAGAATTATGATTATCAAAATGTTCTCGACTGTATGTGAAATGAAATAAAAGGAAATATGTAAAGTAGTTCGTCCCAATTTGCTTCTTATATGGTTGTATGTTATATTGATATTTTGATATAACTGAGATAATCATGTGGTTAAAATTAACACTTGACTTCCGCAATAGTAATAAATATACAATGTGAATGACTCGGATGTATTTTAACTTAGTTACAAGCTAACTAGCATAATAGATGAATTTTGGAATACAATTTGTTAAAATGCAATGTATTCAAGGTCCAGTTTACAAGTGTAGTAACTGTATGTACCTCACATTGTCTTAACAATCCTCCCAATTGGTGTCGACTACTGACGAAAACAGTTAATCATCTCCAATAACCGACCAAAACATTATATATATAATTTATTTGTATAGCTTAACCACTTGTTCTGTTTTTTAGAAAACAAGATCAGAACTCAAAATAAGATCAATTGGTTTTTCCAAGTCATTAGACAAAGAAAATGCAGGTATATTATACATGTAATCTAACTTACTAACATTGATACTATTACTATTTCGATTGTTTTGCATTTCATATTGTTAATTTCATCTCATCTTGCTGATATGGTATAAAAACTTGAACTAATACATATTTTGCCTCTAAATTGTGTGCTGATTATGATTGACTATGAAGTACAATACAACACTGAGTAGATCATATCCTAACAAAAACTGAAAATTTTCAATACTGAATATCAATACCATGATAACACAAACCCTTGCAAATAATAAGTATGTTTATAATTTCGCCTAATTTACGGAGTAAATAAAATTAAGCTATTGGCTATGCATAATTCATTCATTTGGATACATATAAACTCTGTTTTGAATTTGTAAATATAAATATAATGCACTTAATACTATGTCGACAACTCACTTCTGTTCTGTGAGGTGGTGGTAATATTGTTTTGTAGGCTTATGCTTAATGCACGATGCTTTCTAATATTTAAATATCGTTCCTTAATAGTATGACAATGTGATAAATGTATTTTCATATTTTTCTAATATCAATAATTAGTATCTTGTGTTTAGCTTAAAACTACCTTGTGAAGTTGAAACTCACTATTTCTCGCCTAATAATTCATTGTAATATCGAACTATCTATTTTCAAACATTTTTCATTTATGGTTAGAATGTAATGATTAAAATGTAATGTATTAGTCATATTATTCCATAATTACTATTCATAAACTATCTATTCAGTTTGTAACTGCAATTTTTTCAGGCAATCAACTATGGAATCACTGTTTCTGACTCACTCGTCTTTTTATTAGTGCAGAAAGATCTTTGAGATTGTTCAGTCTGTAGTTTTTGTCACATTCGGAACTGACATACATTTGCTCAGAAACACCCTATGGCCTAGTACCCCTGTTCACTACCTTTGGACTGCTAAGTTAATACCTCATGTTTCATCTGAATTTCATTTAATATCGTGATATTGATATGAACAAACCGAGATTATATGATTATTAATTATTTTGCTATTATTTCTTTATCAAATAGAGTACATGATCCAGATATATACTTTTATTAGTTCGGGACTACTTGTTATAAACATCCTGCATAAATGAGTTTCAATCGTTTAAATATATATGATGTAGGAGCGATTTAAAGTGTAAATTTACATGACTTATTAAAATACGGATAAGTAACTTAGTAGCCACTGTTCAAAGAGGGGTACTGAAATTAAATGGGATTGATGAATAAACCATATAAAACAAACGATCTTATATTTCTTATGATGTCCTGACTCATCATACACCAAATTACAATTAAAACGTTTACCAGGTACACAAGAGTTCATGTTGAACCTTTTATCTATATTCTTCGGGTTTTCCTCTACTGTCGCTGCTACCTTGACGTTGTCCGGCTTGCCTATCGTGATGAATTGCTCAGGTTATACTGGCTGGAACATTCGTTCCTCAAGGTCCCACTATGCCAAACAGGTCTGCTAAAGAGCGGTAAGACTAAAAGCAACAATCCCAACACAGATCACTATATTCATAATCGATCTTCCTCTTCAGTTCCTATTATTTCTCATACTTCGACTTTCAACTCCATCCACAAATGTCACCATGGCCAACGATTCTAGTGCACGAAACAATGTCCCAGGTCTACTAAAACCGCGCTCCAAACTACACGATGGAGCCTTCAACGTACGCACCCTATGTCAAATCGGTCAGCAGATCTCCTTGACTAAAACCCTGGAATCTCGTACCATTAATGTATGCACTATTAGAATGGATCCGCGTTAACAGATGCCTACGTGCTAAACGGCTAAACTGCTCCTTGGGGACTCGGAAAGATAGGGAGACACGTCGTTGCATTTTCGTCGTTTCTGCCTACGCTTCCACTGACTGCAGCCCGGGTGAAGTGAAAGATCACCTTTACAGGAAACTTTCCAGAGTTCTTCAAAAACCTGAACACTTAGACATAGTACTCGTAGCAGGTGACTTTAATACCCAGATAGGTAGCTTAAACCAAACAGAAAGACATTTAGGTGGGTATTTTAATATTCCGGCTCAGTGAACAAGTAATGACAATCGTCTGCTGCAACTGTGCTCAGACAATCGTTTATTTTTAGCAAACTTATTTTAGGCATAAGGAGAGACATCTTCTAACATGACGACCCCCTACACCAAACCAACGATGGACTCAAATAGACCATATTGCCATCAGTCATCGTTGGAAAAGGTCGATGGAAGATTGTCGCTCATTCTGGAGTACCTGTTTGGACTCCAACCATGCTCAAATACGAGCATGCATCTGCTTGCGCCTCACTGGACGCGAAAAAGGCACATTAAAAAACCCATTAGAACTGAACTACGTAGCGAGAAAACCAAAAGTAGATTCCAGGAACAACTGAGGTCACAATTAGGTAGTTCTGAAAACGAGGCTAACCCGGATGTTGCTTGGGAAGATATGCAATCAGCTGTGGAAACAGCAGTGACATCTATTAGTGACTTAAACCACAGGGTTACAAAGAACCAATGGATTTCCTCAAGGTCTATTGCACTGATGGATTCTCGTAAACTCATCCCATCAGGCTCTGAACACGATGAAGAGCGAAAATAAGTCAGATCCAGGTTAACCAAAAGTCTAAGGAACGACCGTAAGCAGCGGTGGACAACGAAGACAAAAGGGATAAAAAAAGGCACAGACTATAGCTAACACCAGACAGCTTTTCAGACTAATAAAATGAACTGGAAATAAGAAGTCAAGTGTGAAACGATCTTGGAAGAAGACGACACCATTTTCTGTTCTCAGCCCAGATGTTTAGAATGATAGGCGGAACACTAAGGAGTAGTTCAGCTGGCCTTCAGCCATTCTACAACTAACCACCATTCCCAAACAGCCTGAATGATACATTAAAGTAGGTCCGTCAACTCTAATTGAAGTTTATAAAGCTATAGCTAATCTTAAACGAGGAAGAGCAGCTGGTCCAGATGGATTGTCTTCAGAGGTCTCTAAGTATGTTGGTCCAGTTTTAGCGATTAGGTTGACTAATATTTAGTGAGTGAGGTTAGACGGTAAATCAGCTAATGAGGTTGGGAATCTACATCGACTTAGATTGTTGGGCCACGTATTATTCATGCCCAATCACCGGTTACGACGGTGCGCAATGCTAACTAGTATTGGAGACCGATGCAAAAAAGTTAGGGGCGGCCAAACCAAAACATGACATCAGTTCATAACGTCACTAACATCTGATCTGAGCCATATTGGTTGATGCAGACTACTTCGTTCGGATCCGCGCGACTATCGTAACCAATGGTTGGAGACTGTGGGTGACGACTTAGAATCGATCATAGTCGTGTAGATGTATACATTCTTTGTCTTCCCTTAAAGCATGAGATTAAAATTGCTTTATACCTTTTTTTATACGAAATAATTTCCTGTATCATATCCTCATATGAAATGTTTTTTTACTACTATTGAAGTAACTGCTTCTATGAATTTGGTATTCATCTTGTTGTGCTGATGAGGTATGCGAAATTGGACCGATGTATATATGTACCTGGTTCTACGTTGCAGCCGACTGACTGACTGCGAATTTTCGTCATGTAAACAGTTAGCATTGGTATTCAAGTTGAATGATCTAATGGTAAAAATTGAATATGTTGTTATAGTTTGACGATATTATTTTGCTATGCGTTTTGAGTGCTGAAAAAGTGTTGATCAATATGTTTTTCTGTTTCGTTTTAGAAAAATCTCATTCGATTGAATCTCTCCGGTCTCCATCATCTGTAGTGTTTATTTGCGGTCCAGATGACTATCTTCTACCACGCAATATACCTGAAAACAATACGCTTACTTTTGATTCTGTCACGGAAACGCCTGATTCTCGTGTAGAATTATCAACATTTAGCCAGATACATTTAGATCTACCAAATGGAAACTACCTCGAGGCTGCTTTTGCTCCTAACTTACCATTGATGAGTAATACTCAAGATAACAATAGCTCAGAACATGGAAAATATGTTGTAATTGCTTTATCTCCACATTTCAACAGCCCCTCCACGAATTTTATGATAAACTCTCATTCCCCATTTAGAAAATGTTCAAATAATATTTATTTTCCGGAACCGATGTGATACCTTTTCAAAACTTATATAATACATCGCTTTGTTTAATTACAGTGCTGTATTGCTTTCTTTATTGACCGTCACGTGAAGATAATATATTCTATGATATACATGCTGATGATATGTCACTAGTAAATAATTGTTACTCATTGGTCTAAATGTGCCACTTCCAACCGTTGGACTACAGTTTCAAAATATGCTCCCATTCTGTCTGAGTAATATTGCTAACCCATACATAATGAATGTGGCCAAATGAATACCACACAATCATTTCGTATTGTTATCGAGTCATTAATTTTATGTCAATAGGGATTAAAGTTGTGATTTCCCATAGTTAGTGCTGAGAAAACCCTATTACTGAATATTGTATCATAAATTTGTTTATCAGAAGAGCAGAAATGTCTCTCGATATGTACTTATGGCTTTGTTACTTGGTTACACTAGTTAACTCAAATTTTACAGATCCTTGTTACATATAAACCCAACGAGATATTCAGGTGCAAACCAAATACCTCTAATATGCTTCATAATTTTAGAACGTTTTCATCTAAATTTAAAGCCCATGCCAAGTTTATAGGTATTTATTTTTTTGCTGAACCCAAATAAAATCTAAACCTGCCTGTAACTATCCTAGAGTTACCGCCGGTCGCAAGCTCACACAAAGGAAGAGAGTTGGGCAATGGGGTCGGCAACCTCATCCCGTAGAAAACAACCTTGCTAAAAAAACACTAACCAGATTAAACAAATTAAACCATTTAAACTCTGTCCTACGAGTTGAAGAAAGAATTATGACGCTTCATAATGAAAGCTGAGAGTCTTCGGAAGTCACGAGGTCGTTACCACTTCTCATAACCAGAGCAACCATTATTGTAGGTACATGAAAAAACAGAACAATGTGGGAGACCGAAAGGACCAGTCAAATAGCTACAGAAATGAAGAAGTACACCTTGGCATTGCTCAGAATTAGCGAAACCCATTGGACCCAAGTTGGGGACAGCAAAGGTTAGATACGAGAGATTCTGCTGTACTCCGGTCGCGAAGAGGAAAATGCTCCACAGACTCACGGGGTTGATCTGATGTTGTCCAAAAATGTACGAAATGCACTTATTGGGTCGGAATCTCATAGATTCAGGATCCTTCAAAACCAAGAAGGAGGGAATTACAATTAATATTATCCGGTGTTATGCACCTACCGATGATAGCAACGACGACACTAAAGATCAGTTTTACGAGAGGTTGCCAAGATGAAACTGAAGCTAAAGAAGCACTGGACAACTAGAGAAACAGTATTACAAATGTTTAATACAGCCTTCCTTCGACATACTGCCAAACTCATCGAATTCAAGATAACTCTCAACAACTGGTTACAAGCCTTACAAGATCTACTGAAAGAAGAAGAAACTACTATGGAGGACAACTGGAAAGGGATCAAGGAAGTACTAACTTCAATGTGTCAGGAGGTTCTAGGCCTCAAGAACCATCATCATTAGAAACAGATATCTATGGGAATACTGGATACGATTCAAGAAAGGAAAACATGAAGACAGTAATTAGGAACAGTCGAACAAAGCAGAAAAAGGCACGTCTTTTGGAATTGCTGGGACTAGAAAAGAATAAAGCTGTCGTATACTGTTTCGAAACTGCCGTCAGAATTATCACTGCCTTCACTCCGTAACAATACCATACAATTCATTCTCCTTCGCTCTCTTTGTCTTTGGTTTATCTGCATGTTAGTGCACGTTAAATGTATCTCGTTCCCAATGTATTTCATGTTAGACTTCTAATATTGCTTTGTTGTCTTATTTGCCACACAACTATCTAGCCTAAGTATATCACGCTAAATTCATTCTGGAAGTATAATCACTACAGTCATTTGCATTTCTTAGACCTATGTGACATTGGTTTAACTTGAATTCATGTTAGTAAAAAGAGAATACAAACATGGATTCTTTTAAATTACTAGACGTTTCAATGAGTAATGAACCATATGATTGGTCTAAAAACGGTCTCCAGTTGTGCGTGGTCGTCGTTATTGGTGAATAATTCGGTGTGTCAAGGATCTGGTCATACAACAATGCAGCACTGATATGTAGATTAAAGTTTTCATTTTTCGTAAAACTGCAGGGAAAAATTGGTCGGAGAAACCACACTTTTAGTGGGTCATCGTCAACGCAGTACCTGAGATATCAAAGAAATAAAGTTGTTAATGACTAAAAGATGGAATAAATTCCAAAGTACCTAAGCTCACTCTGTATAGCAGTAAACACAAACGGGTATTGCTCCAAAAGATGAGAGATATGTTTGTTGGTCATAAAGCCTGCCACCATTTATTAGAAACATTTTTCATCAGCATGTGCATCAAACAAATCAAGAGTAGGAAAGCAGCGGGATCAAGTGACATAGCAGCTGAAGTACTGAACTCAGACACAGGGGTAACTGCAAACATGCTTTACTTTCTAATCAAGAAGACTTTGGAGGAAGAATAAATGCCGATGGACTGGAAAGAAGAATACCACGTATATCATGGTATCAAAGAAAGGAGGTCTGAGCAAATGTTAGAACTACAGAGGAATCACACTACCATCGGTACCAGGACGAGTTTCCAACAGAGCATTACTGAAGCGGATGAGAGTTTTAGAAGACTCCCAACGTCGATATCGACAGGGCGGATTCCGAAATGATCGATCATATATAGACTAAATTACGACAATACGGATGAATGTTGGGTAATCAAATGAGTGGAATTTGTCATTATACATCAGCTTCCTTGACTATGAGAAAGCGTTTGGTAGTGTGGATAGGAGAATTTTACGGGCCCTTATATGAGAAGATCGTCAACACCATCCTGAATTCATACGACCGACTACAGTGCAAAGTGGTGCTTGGAGGACATCTGACAGATGCATTGCAAGTGAAGACTAGTGTCCGTCAAGACTGTCTACTCTCTTCCTTTCTCTTCTGGTGGTCGATTAAATTATGAAGACCTCAACATTTCAGGCGAAGCACGGATTAAAATGGAAAGGTTGGATGCAACTAGACGATTTGGACTTCGCAGACGACCCGGATCTTCTATCCCATACATTCTAGTAAATGCAGCTGAAGACATTTAGTGTAGCAGCAGCTTCTGCAGCAGTAGACCTCAATATACACAAGGTAAAATGCAAGATCCTCATATACAACACTGAGAACACCAACACAATCACATTTGACGGATAAGCTCTGGAAGATGTGGAAACTTTCACATACCTGGAAAGCAGTATCATCGATGAACAAGGAGGATCTGATGAAGACGTAAAGGCGAGGATTGACGAAGCAAGGAAAGCATTCCTACAACTGGAGAACATATGGAACTCAAAACAACTGTCAATTAGTGTCAAAGTCAGATTTTTTGATACGAACGCCAAGACAGTTCTACTGTACGGAATTGAAACCTGGAGAACTACTACAACCATCAAAAAATACAAGTATTTATAAATTTGTTTACGCAAGATACTGAATATCCTTTGGCCAGATACCATCAGCAACAGCCTACTGTAGAAGAAAATAAACTAGCTTCCGACTGAGGAGGAAAAGACATTAGAAGTGGATGGGACATACATTACGTAAATCACTAAACTGCATCACGAGGTAAGCGCCAGCTTGGTGCATACTGCTCCACGAAGGGTAACAGGCTCAAGTAAGTAAAATATCATACAACTGGACCCGAAAAATAGAATCCTCCACAGAAAATAGGGAAATAATATTGTGAATAAGAAAAGGAAATCAAAATATTTTTGAAGATAAAGAAACAAATAAATGTACATGATTAATGTATAACAATTCATTCGAAAAATAATATAATCAATAAAGATCTTTTTCATTAAAGGGGTTTTTTATAAAGATTAAAAAAGGTTCATAGTCGGATCCCCATTGGCTTTTCTTCTGATACATATCTAATGTCTCAATACACTGAGTTGTGACATCTCCGAAACCTAAACTAGGATTTCGCGATTGGTCGACAGGTGGTAATCGTATACTGTTTTCTTTCATACCCCGATACTATGCCATAAGCTGAACACCTCTCCACATTTTTAAACCAGCCGCAAATTTGGCAGTTCATGCTTAGTGTGGAATTTGCTGGCACGACATTCGTTAAGTATACCTAAACTATTGAAGCAATTTTTTCAAGATGATGACACCAAATAAGTTATCATCACTGCTCCCGAGCACACATTGCCAAAATTCAGCCACTGGATGTCAACATTTCTTCGATGTTCGAACACAGTCGTCTGACATATCCCTGAGAGGTCAGGTTTTGTATGCGTATATAGAAGTGCTCTCACCAGTGCATCGTAGACCTGAGATTTTACACCCAAATTACTATCATATCAGTTCCAAAATAGCCCAGGCTGGCATAATCCGTCTTGACATAAGCACACACAACTATCCAGGTACACAACATTTCTGACTACTTGTAATGACACACCACAAAGAAGAGGTACAGGCATAAGCTCCCGGACGCTTTGCATTAGAGAGAAGTGACCGTATGCTCTTATTTTTCTCGGAGTTATTTTCTATAGACCCTTCGAAATTGAAAAATTTTCAGGCACACTCATTCGACAGACAATGCCAGAGCACACTCATGCCTAACGATTTGAAGATGTCTCTAATATCATTAGACAACGATTGTTGATCAGGAATGAATGAAACTTTGCTCCAACATTTGTTAGGGGGTAGAAGTGTGATTAATACATCCACGACCCGATTGAAAAATAGTTTGCTCCTCCTTAGTCTTTCGCGGGTTTTGTGCAATAGTGAGGATGCAATCGACTACAGATACCGTCCTGTAATTGTTTGATTGATGACATAGACCCTTCTCAAAGATGGAGACGAAAGCCACTCTCAAAGGTGTTGGAACAAATTACTTCCCAGATCTTTTCAAACAACTCAGTCAGTTCGCTGACCAGAAGTTCTCAAAAAACTTTCCCAATCGTCAGATGGCGAACAAATTTTTGGTAATTCCCTGGAGTTTTGGAAACGAGTCTCAGATTTTTATACAAACATGTCAAGACTTTCCAAAGCCACAGCCGAAATTGTCTGTCTTCTGATCTTCATCAGCGTGTGAACGTATCATGAGTCATATTCCGTGTAGGCATTCATAGATTCAACCAGTCAGCGGCTTGAGATGGTTTAGACACGACAGAGCTGTTGAGCGAGTTTAAAAATAAAAGTAGACATAAAACGGAATAGAGATATAAGGTAGAATAAAATAACTTTGGTTGTATTATGTATCTGTAAATATCGCTTGCTTGGATAACAATCGAGAGGCAGATTATTTTCTTTATTGATAATCATATATGTATGAACTGGGGTACTACCCAAGCACTCAAATCAAAGGGCTAATGTATGCGCCATTCATATTACGGTTTAATCCTCAAGATATTGTATCGATGTCAGGAGATGAAGTTACTTGGTAGCCAGGGAACCGTATAAGATCAATAAGCCTTCAGATCCGGTTTAGTTTGCTCAATTGTTTACACAAATGTGATGTATTTAACGTAAGTGATTGCAACTAGAGTTATTACTCTTGAAACACAGAATCAATTCATAGAATATGAGGCTTCATTACAAGTACCGCCACAAAGCTTGATGGGTAATATTTTTTAAAAAATAGCTGGAATCAAGTGTCTAAGCACTTCAGTGATATTACTGCTAAACAGAGTTTAATAAATTCAGGTAAGTTCATTGTTTATGTTCTTAAAAATCACTTACATCATTTCGTCTTCAGTTACAATTAGTTTATTTTTACGTTATTCACCAATGTTATTATTGGTATTTTCATTAATTTGATTTCTATTTAGGTCGGCGATTGAATTAATATCAATCTCCAGCAGTGTGTAAATATGTTTGATAACATTTTTCATACAACAATCTTGCGATAGAAATGCTCAGTTTCGACGTTTATCCTAATCATTTTTGAGTGATTTTTATTCTAGTTTCAAGAGTTATGTCAAAATCGCTGTCTTTTTTCTATTTATCGGTATTTGTGTGCTTATTCGTTAAATCACTTAACTTTCAACCTGTAGACTACAGGTTCGAATCCCGTTTCACTTACTTTGGTATGGATTCTCAGAGAATATTACTGTGGTGTATGTTACTAATGTCGACATACATAAGTAGTATGTAACACCAATCGGAAGTGGAAAACCTGGCAGCAGAAGGCTATGAATGTCGACTTGGAGAGAACAGAAACAGAAATGGAAAGGAATTGTGATTTGGAAGAATCATATAAAATATGGAGGACAAATGATGGAATTCCGTAAATGAATTATTCAATGTACGGTTCTCATATTTTATTAAGATATTCTGTAATTATTGTATGAAGTAATAAATTGGTTATCTCCACCTAGTTCAATTTCACTACAGTATCTCTAGGCGTTACACAAAACAACTTGTGTATGACCAAAACCTGACTACCTGCACATGGCGAATGAATTAAATTTTCTATCCATTTAAATTCCCTACAATAACAGTTGACCTGTTGGGAGAGTAAAATGTACGATTAGAGTATTTGCATACTTATTATTCATATAATAACATTTATACCACGATTCTTTTTGTTTTTTAGCCCCATCTGATTTATCATTAATAGAATGATTATTACTTCATAATATACAGTTTTAATTGATTCATCTTATTTATGTCTAATTGACATGATAATTTCTCTGATTGTTTTAGACTAAATAAACATAATAAAAAGTTCATGTTTTATACTCTATAGAGAGTATTGGTTTCATATTCATATTGATTTCATTAATTTTATTAATTTGTTGATTAATTTGATCATTTTGATTTAATAATTCATTCACTTCTATTTCTTGTTTTGCTTTCTGTTTCAATTCCCAATAATTACGTTGACGTAAAATTCTTGCCCACAATGCTAAAAGCTGTCAAAATAATCATGTAATTAATTTAATTAAAATATATAAATGGATAATTTTAAGAAAAAATAAATAAAAGATAGGTTGATATTAGACATTAACACCATTGGATGCCGGCCAGCTCAGTGGTCTAAAGGTTAAGCGTTCGCGTGTGAGACTTGTTGTGACCTTGTCTGTCTTTTTATCACATGATTTATCCACGAATCAAAATACGACTTATACAATCTTAGCACTGTGCCAAATCAATGACTTTCGACCAGTATGATCAGCCTAGCGTCCTTATTGGTCCTATGTCCACCTAGCCCATCCACTTGAGTCCAGAACACCAATACCAGCTTCCAATATGCGAATCGAGTCGAATCGAATCATTTATTTCAGACATACTGAGTTTATATATCAATCAAACAGACCACAACGCACCATAAAATAGGAAATAACATTTGTACACAATAAAGCCAAAAAGTAACTGTGAACGTGGGAGTCAGTAGTCAATAAACTGAACATAGCTTAAGAACAGTAAATCGTACAATAATAATATATAGGTCAAAATAAAGCTTATAATAAGAGGGATATAAATATACATAATCTAATTATTGAATAATTATACCATAAGAATGTATAGATAATATTAGTGAATTAATATGTCTCAGAAGTTACTCGTGATTTAATCTTCTCTCGGATATAACAATACTGACAGGTCCTGGGTTCGAATCTCGCGAGGCATGATCGTGAATGTGCACTGCTGAGAAGTCCCATACTAAGATGAAACGGCCGTCTAGTGCTTATAGGTTTCCCATAGTAGTCTATCTTCACTTGAATAATAAATTCAAGTGTTAAATTAAGACATTAATCCACTATGACGTGTTTTTTTTCATACTTTCGAGTTTGATTTTGTGTTTTAATGATGAATTTAATTTGTCATCTTTAGTGTAAAACTTACCACTTTGTTTTCTCGAATTATATTCTCTTAATATTTTGTCTCTCATTATTATTTCTACTGAAATTATTTCTACGTTTTAAATGCTCATTATGGTAATGCAATATTATGTTGATGTGGTATAGGCAGCTTGGGTCAATGTGTAACAGTAGCAAAAATCATTACATGTGACGTTACTGACACTAGCCTGTTTTTCTCATTGCAAGGTAACAAAGAGTAAACGTACTGGAAGAAGAGGAACAACCCCTACGTAAGCTGAATCTGCAGAACAATGGATAAAACTATTTTGTACTAGAACCGCATCTTTCAATTTTCACATATATATGTTGTACGTTCTTACTTCAGAGGCATCTACCACTCCTAACTGTTGTTTTGTTGTTTCAGATAGCTCCTGCTAATATTACGTGCTACAAATGTATATTTGTAGTATTACTGTGAGCTGATTGTGACTAATTGATTTTGTCAACCTTTTTTATAACCACAAGTCTTTTTCTCTCAGTCGATGATTTAAAGACTAATTTTGCTAGTCCTTTCATAGTCTAATGTTCTCATATACTGAATTTATAAGTAAAACTTGTATCCTTCATTAATGATATTGTTTTATACCCCATCGTTGATAAAGTTTTCAAAATATTTTATATAATAATTTTGATAGACGAAGGTATTTTACAACCCTTTCTTCCATCGATATGCTTTGTTAATTCTTTTTCGTTTATTATGTATCAAGATTGTTATATTGCTTGTATGTCATTTTGTCAGCCATTAACAACGTAGAACTTCGTACGTACGTACATCAGTTCAAGTTGCCATACCACATTAGCACAGAGATGCAGTTGTCGATTCAAATCCCATGATGGTCGAGGTAGTAAATGCATAAGCAGTAATCGGGAAGATTAGGGTTTGGAGATGTTATTTAAAGAGTATAATACAGTGAAATAAATTTGGAAAGAGGAAAAAAGGGACATGAAGAATTCAGAAGATTAGAATTTAAGAGAACAAAAGGAGTGGATGCACTTGCACTATCGCAAACGATTTTCAGTCATATCATTCAAGGTCTCTAATCATCGGTTGCTATTGTCTCGCGGATCCTAACCAGGTAGTCTACACCTAATAATATGGCTCAGTCCACTCGTCAGTGACTTCACGGATTTGTGCCATGTTTTGGTCTGGCCGCCCCTAGCTTTCTCCCAACCTACTCCTACACTACTGAACATCGCACGTCGAGGCAGTCGGTGATTGGACATACGTAACGCGTGTCCCAGCCATCTCAACTGATGAAGTTCTACTACTTCATCCATTGGTTTGCCATCCTTACCTAGTACCCGTTTCCTAACAACTGCATTACTTACTCGGTGGTCCCAGGATACACGAGCAATATTTCGAAGACACCTATGATCGAATACTAGTAACCTGCGAATATACTCTACTCTTACCGGCAATGTTTCACTGCCATAAATGACGCAAGTTGGCAAAAGCTAGTCGAGCCTTCCGTATCCGTGCTGAGATTTTGTCACACACCAGACCACAAGGGCTGATGAAACTCCCATGATAAGTGAAGTGGTCGACACGCTCAACTACTCCACTCCCTAACATTAGTACGGGTGTCGATGCGACCCAATCCTGAAGCAACATTTTACATTTCGAAGGCGAGAATCGCATCCCGGACATGCTTGTATGCATCTGGAAGAGGTATTCAAAGTAGAATGCGTTCATCCTATTCTTTGAATTTATTTGAAGTCTAATTTCAACTCGAAATTTTACTTTTAGAAATTACCGATTTTTTAAAGATCAAACCGACAAATCTTAATGATAACTTTCTTAGACGATATCTCAGAAAGAGCTATAGTGCAAGCACTTTTGAATGACCACGACTACCTAGTATACCATAGTCTTCAGATTGCTGTGACACACCTACAATATTATCCCTTGAATTCTTATATTAATCAACTTGACAACCGTTAATACCATAAAAAAGTTTCAAATGGTGAGACGAAGTTGTCTCAACAATTTAATTTAGGCACATCTCAAGTTAAACGACTAGTAAGCACACAGTGAGAAAGATATATTAATGAATATCATTTAACCAAATATATATTCAAGTTTATACGAATGAGTCATCAAGTAATAAGTAATTAACATTTGAGCGAGTATGAGCAATAAATGCGTAGGTTGCCAACTACACATACTCATCTGTACAATCGGGAAGATACATATATATGAAAATATGAGCAAATTATTCAGACTAAAATATTAATTGATGAACATAATAAATACGAATATATACGACCAGCTTGTGATAAACTCGACATTATCAAGTCATCTAGGTGTATCGTAGTCAGTAAATACGGTCATGTTTTCATTCATACAGTCATTCAGTTGTAGATATTTCGGAATGATTTCAAGTACAAAATTAATTGGAAGTATGACTATTGCCGTGTTGTGATTTTTCTTCCATCATGACTGAGTGAGCTGAACTTGACACGTCCGTAGTATGATAGAGTGGTATTTTCATCGTAAGGGACTTTACATTTTTCATATAAGCCAGTTAAAATAACAGAACGAAACATGTCCACCATCATGAATTAAGATAGTGTAAATAATAATTTCCATTCCATCTTGGTTGGTTGTCATGTTCAAGTTTAAAATTGTGAACGAAACTGGAGTTTATCCTAACCCGAAATTTCACTCCGAATCGGTGTAACGGGTTCTAGGAATGGGAATACAGAACTTGATGCTGAGTCGTATAAAAGTACGTTATTATATCATTACAATGTTATGCAAACCATATACTTAAAATACAACTGTATTTTTGATTTTAGACTGGACTCAGCTATCCTAATCATAACTGGTAAGTAATCTACTTTATATCATATTATGGTGGTTTGTATAACCATACATTTCTGTAATAAAGAGTAATTTTGATTTATATTCAATAATGTTCGAAGGGTAACAATATGATGTTGTGTTTTATAGTGCAGACTGAACACCCAGCTTTTTTTCCTACTAAATGACTATGCAATATAACTCGGTTTCACTGTTGTATAATAAATTTGTTTCATTGCTTAAAACACAAACTTTCTATTCGAAGTTTATTTATTAACACGGTTATTTTATAATATTTCTACAATAATAATAAGAGATAATTAATATTTTCTTGTTTTGTAAAGTACCATTCAAATAGCCCATGTGTCTACTGAAAACTATGTGAGATTATTTATACAAATATTCGTCAAGATTAGAACGAATAGTTTGACAGAAATTGGGCGCCGAGTATAAAGAAACCATTATATGTGAAAACTTTGATTATTACCCTGAAGAAGTCCAGACAAGTTAGCTGGACGAAATGTTGGAATTATTTAAATTTCAATCGCTGAGATTATTTCAAATATAATTTTTACATATAATGATATGTGAGATTATCTTGTATGGAGGAAATTGTGGAGATTATTGTATCCGTCGTTTACTCTGCGAATTGACTTGAGATATAAAAACCTTTCAAAACCAAGGATCTTTGTGCAGCTGTTTTGTCTTAGCATGAGACTCGTCAACATCTCTCTAGGAGCTGAACCCTAGACTCTTAGACCCCGTGACGAGCTTTTACTCCTCAGACCACTGACCCAGCATCTAGTGGTTTACATTTCTAACTTCAGTCAATTAGCAATCTTAAGCAACCATCTCCCAGTGTCCTTTTGTGATATCTGTCTCACGACCGTCATAGTTAAACTCTATTGGTTACAGCTTCTTACTGAACTCCGGCAATTACTTTAAAGTTAGTTAGATGATTATCGTAAGTATAGAAGTGTGTAGAGATTGTTGAATATGTAGTTTACATTAGTGATGTGGAGGTACTGTGAACAAGCAGCGCTAAAATTAGTTTATTGGGTTTTCTGAGTAGATATCGCTAATCATAACCGATATAGATACATTTGTCAATAAAATTTGGTAGAAACATATCACTGATAACATTGTGTATATGAAAACATTCACAATACACACGTTTTAATTTAATAAACAAATGATCAAATACTATATTGAATTATATCACTTTATAAACATTGATGACGCTTTTTTGAATCAATAATGATGCATAACAATGATCACCCAAATACATACTACTTTTAGGTCGAAGTATGGATACATTATTCATATTATGCCCATGCATATATTGTTTAAAATAATTTTTGTGTTTCAAGTAAACAGTTAATCTGATAAATGGATTATGCATGTATGTATGTGTACATTCTGCAAGCATAGACTTACAATTTTGTATGGAATCAAACTACATATTTCACTTCTTCAATTGTTTGAAATTTTGATTTAATAGGCTGGTAAATTCGTTGAATATTTGTACTAAAGATTAGAATTATCATTGTTACAACTAATGATATTTATGGGTTACTCAATAATTTAGTCCGTTTTACAGCTTAAATTAATTATTAATCCCATTGAAAGGTACCTTATTATTTGTTAGGTAATATGGTACTTGTAATATTTCACTGATTGAAATCATGAGTGAACTGAAGCTAGACCACTATAAAAAACCTGGAAGCACTGGATGGCCGTTTCGTCCTAGCATGGGACTCCTCAGCAGTGCGCATTCACAATCTCACCCCCCGCGAGATTCGAACCCAGGACCTGTCAGTCTCGCTCCAGGCACTTAACCAACTAGACCACTGAGCCGGCATCCAACTTGGTAATGTCTAACTAAAAACCAATCCACGAAGTTGCGCCACCGTACACCATTGTCTTCAGTGAGTTCCTATCTCACAACAGACCTGGTTGAACTCCACTGGTAATAACTTTTCACTTGTAATATTATATGAATACTGTCGATTCAACGAATAGAGAGATATAGTTTGTATATGCACATGATTGAAAAAAGACCCAGTGATTTCCGTAATGATGTAGTCGACTGGTTAATCTTTGTGAACCTATTAAGTATTATATCATTAACTATATAATGTATTTACATGTCTTATGAATATGTGTGATTTTGTATCGCAATAAATTGTCACTTCCTTATAAATAGATCATTTAAAATAAACTAACTGAATATATTTATTTTCTGATAGTGAGATAAGAGCGTACTGTATAAAAAGGACCCATATTATTACTTATTATTGATATTTTGCAGTTTTAAATTAATCAACTATCAGCTTAGTTATTAAAGAATGAAATTTGCTTGTTAAAATCGATTATATGTTCAATAACTCTTCATATTATTGATAAAATGATAATGTCAGAATGGGTTTTGTGGAGATTTTAGGAAGTTCACTGATTGAAATCATGAGTCAATTGAAGCTAGACCACCATGGGAAACCTGGAAGCACTGGATGGCCGTTTCGTCCTAGCATGGGACTCCTCAGCAGTGAAGTTAGACATTAAAACCGTTGGATACCAGCCAGCTCAGTGGTCTAGTTGGTTAAGTGCCTGGAGCGAGACTGATAGGTCCTGGGTTCGAATCTCGCGGGGGGGTGAGATTGTGAATGCGCACTGCTGAGGAGTCCCATGCTAGGACGAAACGGCCGTCCAGTGCTTCCAGGCTTTCCATGGTGGTCTAGCTTCAATTGACTCATGATTTCAATCAGTGAAAATGATAATAATAAATAATCATAGTAACTAAGGTATTACATCACATTACTGATACTCACTTGTTCTGCATTGAATAATTGATTTTGATCTAATACGGAATTTGTTACAGCTAAGTAAAATAATGATAACAATTTGCTTTGTTCTTCTTGCATTTTAATATATTGATCAGATAATTTTATATTAAGAGAGAGTTTCTCACTTAAATCCTCCTGATATGATTGGTATGATAATAATCAAATAGAAGAGAAGTTTTTTTTATTATTCAGTTTAATTTCTTTTTTTTTTGGTAAACGGAAGAAAACATTTCAAATTAATGAATAAGTAAGAAAAAAAACGGTCTTCCAACTTTTCATGAAGATGGATCTTCCACTATAAATCAGTGTTATCGAATAAACTATAGCACTTAAAATTTATAAATGTTTCGTGTTTTTCTTTATATACATGATTTAATTAAGGGTTTAGTTAATAACTTTTGAATTATGGTTGGAGTATAAATAAAGTAAATGTAAAGTCATTGAGTTTTATTAAGGAATATTATTAGTTGGTCAAAAATTTAGACGGTTTACTATTGCACCAACTTGACTTTATGCAAGAAAGTTCTAGATCATTTGAATGAATGATTTTTGGTTAATTGTAGATGCTGACCTCAAAGGATCGTTCGAATGTTGTGGAACAATAGAGTGGACAATATTGAAGTCAGACGTATGATATTTAAAGAAATTAAGAAGTCAGTTACTGGGGCTCTGAATCGTTATTGTGCTAAGTGTCCGGAGCATTTCTGACGTACGTTTAACCACACCCTACTTCTATGAGCAACCCCGCCAGAAGTCCCTCCGGGGGCTACTGCCGGTCCCAAGCCCGGATAAAGGAGGAGGGTTGGGCATGGGGTTAGCGTCCCCATCCCGTAGAAAACTTACTGGCTAAGAAAACGCTAACCAGAAACAATTACTCAAATCTTTTAAACTCTGCCCTGGGAGTCAGAAGGTCTTCATTTAGAAGAACTATGACGCCTCATGATGAAAGCCGAATTCCTTCGGAAGTTACGAGGCCGATGCCCCTTATGACAAACAGAGCGACCATTTATTTAGGTACATGGAATGTTCGTACAATGTGGGACACCGGGAGAGCCTTCCAAATTGCCGCAGAAATGAGGAGATACAACCTGGAGGTGCTTAGGATCTGTAAAACACATTGGACGCAAGTTGGACAACAACGACTAGCTTCAGAGGAGCTTCTGTTATACTCCGGCCATGATGAAAAAATGCTCCACATACACAAGGAGTTGCATTGATACTGTCCAAACAAGCACAAAAGGCACTTATAGGATGGGAATCTCATGGACCAAGGATCATCAGAGCCTCCTTCAAAACAAAGAAAGAGGGCATTTCAATGAACATCATCCAATGCTATGCGCCTACCAACGACTACAATGAAGAAGCTAAAGATCAATTCTACGATAGGCTGCAGTCAATCATCGAGAAGTGCCCAACAAAGGACCTGACCATTCTGATGGGAGATTTCAATGCCAAGGTTGGAACGGACAACACTGGATATGAAGACATAATGGGACGACACGGACTGGGAGACAGAAACGAAAATGGTGGGAGATTTGCAAACCTATGTGCCTTCAATAAACTGGTCATAGGCGGCACCATATTCCCACATAAACGCATTCACAAAACCACATGGACTTAACCGGATCACACCACGCAAAACCAAATCGACCATATTTGCATCAACAAAACGTTCAGGAGGACTATAGAGGACGTGAGAACCAAGAGAAGAGCTGATATAGCACTTGCTGGTCGCCAAGATGAAATTGAAACTCAAGAAGCACTGGACAATGGGGCGGACAATATCACAAAAGTTCAATATAGCCTTTCTTCAGGATACTAGCAAACTCAACAAATTCAAGATAGTCCTCAGCAACAAGTTCCAGGCCTTTCATGATCTACTCAATGGAGAAGGAACTACTGTGGAGAGCAACTGGAAGGGGATCAAAGAGGCAATCACTTCAACATGTCATGAGGTCCTGGGTCACAAGAAGCAACATCATAAGGAATGGATCACTGTTGATACACTGGATAAGATTCAAGAAAGAAGGAACAAGAAGGCAGCAATCAATACCAGCCGAACAAGAGCAGAAAAAGCCAAGGCATAAGCTGAATACACAGAAGTAGACAAGCAAGTGAGGAGAGGCATCAGAACTGACGAACGTAAATATGTGGAGGATTTAGCAATGACGGCGGAAAAGTCTGCAAGAGAAGGAAACATAAGACAATTGTATGACACGACAAAGAAACTCTCTGGAAATCGCCGCAAACCAGAACAACCAGTGAAAAGCAAAGAAGGCAAGGTAATCACCAACATTGAAGAGCAACAAAACAGGTGGGTAGAACACTTCAAAGAACTCTTGAATCGACCAGCTCCACTGAACCCACCCAACATCGAAGCAGCACCCACGGACCTCCCAATCAATGTTGGCCCACCAACAATTGAAGAAATCAGCATGGCCATCAGACAAATCAAGAGTGACAAAGCAGCAGGATCAGACAACATTCCGGCAGAGGCACTAAAAGCAGACGTAGCGGCAACTGCAAGGATACTCCACATTCTCTTCAATAAGATTTGGGATGAGGAAGAAGTACCAACAGACTGGAAAGAAGGACTTCTGGTCAAAATACCGAAGAAAGGCGATCTCAGCAAGTGTGATAACTACAGGGGCATCACTCTTCTCTCAATACTGGGAAAAGTCTTCAACAGGGTATTGTTAAACAGGATGAAAGACTGCGTAGATGCCCAACTTCGTGACCAACAGGCAGGATTCCGTGAGGATAGATCTTGTACAGAGCAAATCGCAACTCTACGGATCATTGTGGAACAATCAATTGAATGGAATTCATCACTCTACATCAACTTCATTGACTACGAAAAGGCATTTGATAGCGTGGACAGAACAACACTATGGAAGCTTCTTCGATATTACGGCGTGCCTCAGAAGGTAGTCATTATAATACAGAATTCCTATGATGGATTAGACTGCGAAATTGTGCATGGAGGACAATTGACAGACTCGTTCGAGGTAAAGACCGGTGCTAGACAAGGTTGCTTACTCTCACCCTTTCTCTTTCTCCTGGTGATCGACTGGGTCATGAAGACGTCAACATCTGAAGGGAAACACGGAATACAGTGGACGTCTCGGATGCAGCTGGACGATCTAAACTTCGCAGATGATCTGGCCCTTCTATCCCAAACGCAACAACAGATGCAGGAGAAGACGAACAGTGTGGCAGCAGCCTCAGCAGCAGTAGGTCTCAATATACACAAAGGGAAAAGCAGGATTCTCCGATACAACACAGAATGCACCAATCCAATCACAATTGACGGAGAAGATTTGGAAGATGTAAAAACCTTTACGTATTTGGGCAGCATCATTGATGAGCACTGTGGATCTGATGCAAATGTGAAGGCGCGGATTGGCAAAGCAAGAGCAGGATATTTACAACTGTGGAACATCTGGAACTCAAAGCAACTGTCAATCAACACCAAGGTCAGGATTTTCAATACAAATGTCAAGACAGTTCGACTGTATGGGGCGGAGACCTGGAGAACTACGAAAGACATCATTCGGAAGATACAGGTGGTTATTAACAGTTGTTTAAGCAAAATACTTCGGATCCGTTGGCCGGACACTATTAGCAACAACGTACTGTGGGAGAGAACAAACCAGATCCCAGCGGAGGAAGAAATCAGGAAGAATCGCTGGAAGTGGATAAGACACACATTGAGGAAAGCACCCAACTGCGTCACAAGACAAGCCCTCACATGGAATCCTCAAGGCCAAAGGAAAAGAGGAAGACCAAAGAACACATTACGCCGAGAAATGGAAATAGACATGAGAAAAATGAACAAGAATTGGACAGAATTAGAAAGGAAGGCCCAGGACAGAGTGGGTTGGAGAATGCTGGTCGGCGGCCTATGCTCCATTGGGAGTAACAGGCGTAAGTAAGTAAGTAAATAAGTGCTTCTATGAGCAATACTTTTCGGAGCAGAACTGAATTTGAAAGAGGACGGTTAAACCATCAGTCCATGAAATCATAGACTATTGAGCTGCCCCTTGTCGGTAATATCAACATAACCTAGTTGTGAATCTGGGCAATAACTGAGTTAAAAGTCTAACGTGATGATGCATCTGCACTTACTATATATCTTCCAGTAAATCTTGAGTTTCAGTATGCTTCTATGTATACTTCATTTCTTCGTTCCGAAACATATTCTTCAGTGTTCACTGTCTCTCACTAATTTAAAAAAAGTTCTCAGTCTGAAGTGGCTGGTGATGTTGTTCAGAACGAAAATTATGGCTCCGCAATTAAATCATCCAGCTCAATGAAGAAAACACTCTTTAAATGGATATAACTATTAAGCCATGTAATCAAGCGAGTTATGCACAGAAGAAAAATTATAATTCTGAATTTCTAGTTAACAAATTATACAGTTAATAAGTAACTTATTGTTATTTGGCATTCCAACATCTGGTTTTGACTTTGGCAAAAAATAAGTCTTAGCTAATATGCGGGTAAAACTACGTGATTGGAACGAGATTAAAACAACTGAATACGAATTTTCTGTTAGTTTCTAGCTGATCAGAAAACAGCTTTCGTAAACTGATAGTTCACAGAAAAGAAAACAATAATATTATAAAGCATAAACAGATTCTACTTATTCAGTGGATCGATTAGTGTTTTCTACAACTTACTTTGCATTTACATCGAAAAAAGTGACGTAAATTCATCGCATATAGGTCGTCTGTCTCCTCAAACCCTTGAAAAACCCTAATGTATTCTTAATAGTCCCCACATTGTTCCTAATTAGGGCTAAGGTTAGGAGGTTAGGATTATAGTTTTCATCATGAACTTGCATTAGCTATCATATAAAAATGCTCTGTAATCATACGGAAGAATATCTTTCAAGCAGGATTAAGAGTTTATGGTTGAGATGTGGAGATAGTGGTAGAAATGAAATATTTTGTTGAAATAATCAAACTTCGGAGTAAAGTTAATTTTTGCTCTATTGATATCATTTAATAAAGAAAACCCTTATTATTCATTATTCATGTCGAAACTTGATAATTATAGCTGTATTTTTGTTTGACTATGAATCATTTTTAAAACTAAATACCATCTCGTCGTTGGTTAAAAAGTAGTTCAAGGTTGTCCATATACTTTGCTTACACCGAGATGGTGTCCTTTTGTTGGTTAGATAAAATCTACAGAGACAGTTGAGAGTTTGATATATTAAGAACTATCATTTTTACTATGTAATGACAATGATGACTTTTTCTGTTATCATTTTAAATGTGTTGACCAATATACGAAGGTATTTGTACTTCTCGTAATTTGTAATGTTCGAATTTCACTTAACGTGTTAAATTCAGGTTCTTGACTTTGATTGGCTCGTCCTTATACTACACTTTTATCAATAAACCAAGCTGGTACTTTAAACATTCACTACTTTGACTTAGTCTTGTTTCAGCGAGGTCTGTTTCATAATGAACATCAAATTTTATAAGTGTGACTGTTATCCGTAACTTATAAATCCCATCTGTTATTATTGTTTTCATAATAAACATGATTGAATAAGTTATTAAAACCATACGAAGTGTATGGTCCAGATTTGTTTGACACAATTACACGTTAACTTAGTATATTAGAAATATATTAGAATACAGTTCTTAATTTACTATGTTAGTCTCCTTAACGGCTTTCCATCTATATTACTGAATAACTCGACCAGAGACAATATGTATACAATTTTCCTACCAAAACAACTCTAATCCAACATATAAAAGTTTTATATTTTTAAATAAGTGTAACCCACACTTTTGTTCATTCTATTTAAAACACATAAATTCTGTTACAAACTACCACAGGAAAAAATGCTCTGCACAAATCAAGACAAAATATAGTGTTCCTGCTGTCTTGAGTATGCTAAAACAGCTTCCGGCAGTTACTAGACGTATTTACTGCTGCCAAGGTGTCAACACATTACAACCACGATGTAGCCCAGTCCTTACGTAAGGTTTATGAAATATCGTGAGCCAAGTACCTACGCCCATCATCGGACTCGAGTTTAACTAAATCAGACTGACATGACCAAGGGAGTTTTGGAGAGCTTGGATTAATCCAAAGGTTATAATTGGGGTGTCTTTCAAAAGCACAAGCAACTTGCCATTTCTATGACATCGTGCAGATATACTCATTGCTCGTCTAGAATTCTCAGTGAACTGATAGCTACCACCGAACCTAAGCCGGTTTATTATTTGGCTGTGACAGTAGGTATAGTCGATTTGCTCATATTAACCCATTTAGGACAATAAGTTTGCTCAACCTCAGAGACCAAGATAGTTTTGGCTCATACTAGAGTGTGCTTTGAGTTAATGTGGGTACTCCAAACGGAGCGCTGTTCTTGTACACAATCACCTCGTTGGTAGCTGGTCGCAATGTAATCAATCCAAGTCCAAATTTAAGTTGCGGAGCGAAAACGTCAGGTGGCACATAGGCAATAGCTGTGTCGGAAGCTGATCGTGCACAGAAAAAGGATACAGTCTCCACATAGTTACAGGACAGAATCACCGCTATCTGATCGACGAACTGACGTAGGCCATCCGAGCTTCTGTCCTCTATGCCTAGATGCCCATTCTGGGCTTCCAACTTCTCACGTAACGATACAAAATCTATTGTACGTGCTTTCTTTACTTGGTGGCATTTTCATCAAACTCTACAGGTAAAAATCCGAAATTATAATTGTGCTTCAACAGAAAAATTACTAAAGCTGAACTAATCCATGTTATAAACTAAAAATGACAAGTTTATAGTCCATTTTGTTTGAGAATTAGACACAGTATTAAAGGCTTATCTGTAATTATTTTATAATGGCTTCATGTAAAAAGCATTACGCTAAGTATTCAAATGAGATAATTATGGGTAAAGCAAATTATACACCTAGTACTATGTGATATATGAAGTGTTTTGAAATCAAAGAATCTTCGATAAGTATTACCTTTAGTTTTTTCAATACTGAATCACGAGTTTTCATTAAGTTAGACAGTTGTAATTCACGTTTAGTTTGAAGTTGATTCATTTCTTCAGTTTGCCTTTTCAAAATGTTTATTTCTGAGACCAATGTTTTGTTTGTTTTAGTAAGATCAGCAATCGTACATCTAAAAATTTGAACAGTATGAGAAAAGTTTAACTAAAGGAACAAAATAATTTAAAACTAAAAGGAAGGGATCGAGTTATCCGCAACTCCCTGTTATAGATTAGTGTAGTGTAGCGTACCCGGTTTTCTCTGGTGAAAAACATAAGTAAAGGTCAACTAACCAATGATCAATGAGTGCGCAAATTTCAGTCATGATATATAGGTCAGGTACCTCAGTGGTAACGGACTTAACTCCAACATTACTTGTACAGAGGCAAATCCCGAGGAGTAGTATCGGTTTCATGATGATTTAAAACACACCTTCCTTACGAATGTCAGCTGACACAAAACCATAAGTTTAGAGTATTTTGTAGTGTGCTTCCGATTGAATATCATAAAAAATGGACTCACAAAATATATTTAAACTCAGAAAAGACTTATAACTTATGAAACAGAATAATAATAAATTCACCTCAACTGACTTAATTTTGTAGTTCCTCGTAGTTTCACTTTCATTAATGCTAATAATGATAGTCTAAGTTTATTTTGTTTCTCCTGTAGAAAATTCTTCTCATTTGTCATTCCTTCTAATCTTGTTTTTAATTCACTGAATTGTGTTTTAGATTTCAGTAGAGAATCATCTAGTGTTTGAACTTTATTACACATTGTAGAATATTCTTGATTCCATTCATTTTCAAACTTGTTGGATACAAATTAAATAATAATAAGAAAAATTGTATGATTGATTACTATGTTTTTTTAAAAGAAAAACGGTCAATCGAAACCAAAATTCAGCTTTGGTCTTTTTTTGGGGGGGGGAGGTACTGACCGCTTAAGTCACTTCATATAGGAAGAACCTCTTAGAGATAGTAAATGGATTATTACATTTATTTACAGTTTCAAATGCTTATATAATTATTGTTCTTCATACTGCATCAAACAAAAGACCCAATAACATTAGGCAATAATACATAGAAAAACACTAAAGTAGATAGAATGGTTACATTTTTTAAACTTTGTTTGCCTACATGCGAAGTAGGATTAAAATGTTACAATCGACCTTACTCCACATTAATCTATTGAAATAGTTGTAGACATGAGTTGGACTTCGAAAATACATAGACTATATATAGATGAAATGCTTAGTATAGTCTAACATTGCACATGACACACTGATAAAACCAGAAATATTGGTATAATTATCGATTCAATAATTGATATGGAAAAACAGATCCTTAGTATTAAATGACAGGCTTTTTCTAAACATTACTCACGTATCATCAAGTGACTAATGATGAAGTTAGGAGTATGGTACTAGATAAATATGGTTCGTCAGTTGGTGAAAATGTAAAACTTTATCATCTGAAATAGTTAGAGTACATATGATACATTTCCAAGTATCCCTTCAAATCAACAAGCAATAGTGGTTAACCTGAGAGTAAATGGGAAAAAACTCATGAATAGATAAACATATTCAGAGTTCACCCAATATTTTGAATCTTTTTTTAAATTTCTCAACTTAACTTTGAGTTTAACGGTATTCCATGTATTTCATTAGTTTCCATTATATTACCTGCTCTATGTTTGAGAACATTTGAGTCAATCGAGTTTAATTTACATTCATTTGTACAATGATAGTAGTATATTAATTTCTTGTTTAATATATAAACTTAAAAATGTATAAAAAATTCATTTACTTGTTTATATTCGTTTTGTATAATATCCAATTGTTCTGAATAATAATTATGATTCAATTGAATAGCTTCTAATTCTGATTTAACATTTTCATAGTTATTTTCTAATTGCTTAGCTGTTGCTTCTAATTCTAAACGTTTTTGATAACCATCTTGTTTAATTCTCTCGAATTCTGTAAGATTATTTTCTAAATCTATCATCAGTTTAGATTTAATTTCACATTCCTGTTGTTTTAATTAAATGATATAACATGTATTCAACTATTAGAGATTAATTAACAAGAGAAATGTAATAAAATGTACCAAAAGTAATTTGATTATCTGAAATTTAGGACTTGTGAATAAACTGTTTACCTGATTAGGGTAATTTTTCAATTGCATTCAGTTTCAGATTACTAGAATTAAAAACATTACTCAATAGAAGTGTATTGTTAACATTATTACTTAATCATCAATTGATATGAAATATTTATGCAAGAATTTATATCTATTAAAGCCTAATGAATTCCAAAATCAAACAAGATGTATCGGTTTGAACATAATGCTCAGTGATCATCTCTTAGTTTTTCTGAGCTTGTTTGAAAAAAATTCTGACTTTCAACTGACAATTAAGTGACGATTATCAGATAGTTAGCAATATAGAAGTAATCATATATGTTTATTCATGAGTTTAGTTTATTGTATCTGAATAGTAAAAACCATTCACAATCTAGAAACAATAGTATTGTGGTGCGTGCTACTTATATTGATATAAGTAGTATATGACGCAAGTCAGGAATGTAATGTCTGGCGGCAGAAGATGGGAAAAATAAAAAAAGGAAGGGCGGGAATAGAAAGCAATTAGTATGGAAATGCAAGAACAACGAAGTTCGAGATAATTATTGAACATTTTGCAAATTAAGTATTATAGTATGGTTTTTCTATTTTATAAAGTAGCTCTGTAATCGTGTGCTAAATATAGTTGAATTGTCCCCACTGGTGTTCGTGTTCACTACAGTATCAGTATTTCGTGAATAAACTGGGAAACAGAAATATCAACAAGTACTGTACTATAACAGTGATACTCATTAGGATATCCTAGTTTCAATGTTGTTTACATACATTTTTCTAGTTATTTCAGAAGCTATGGAATACACTCAAAGTAACACAGTGAAGTAGATAATTTTGTTTTAATGTATTATTTATTGTACTTTGGTAAAAATGAAATACACTTAGCAAATCTGTTGAATTAAAGGAAAAAGATTTATGTTAAATTACAGAAATAGGTGTATATATATTTATTTGTATACAAGTATAATATTTTGTATATGGATCAAAGTAATGAATTAAATAAATGGAAATTCATTTGATACTTGTACTGTAACGAAGAGTGACTATACAAACTCTATATTTCGGCTGACAAGAAACACCGTAACGTGTATCTAGGTATTTTTATCCACCTAATGTTAAAGAAGATGAAAATCATACTGTGAACTTCATTAACCCTTACCACCCAATTATTCATTGAAGTCGCATACATAATATTGTTCATATTATTTTCAAGTAAAAGTGTTATAGATATATAATATACCCTTGTGGGTCAGGGTAATTTTACATTGGTTTTCAGGAGAACCGGAAACTATCCAGACTTTCACGTGACAACCCAAACAGTACAGCTCAATCCCGTTTAACAGGAGAGCTAGATTGTTATAAATGTAGAAGGAACGAATTGAGCGAAGAAATTTCTTTTCAATTAGTTTTTCATCATGGCTCTACACTAATATATATACGATTTACAATAATAATATAATACTCATCGAGTGGATATGTTACGTAATAATTACATAATGACATTTAAATTAACATTCAGTAATTGGAAGAGAGAGGATTATTAATATTCAAAGTAATCAAGAAGTTGCTATGTTGCGTAATATAAGAAACAAAGAAGGAATAGAATTTTACCGGATGGTCAATAGGATAGTAGTTACATAAGAATCAAGAGATGAATGTTGAGAAGTTATAAGGCTCAAAAGCGATAGAAACAAAATTACAAAAGTTAAAAAAAACAAGTGGAAGAAGTATGAAAAATAGTTCTTTTGAAGGAAATCTTAAACTGATGGTCAGGGCAGAGAAAGTGGTTGTACGAATCTCTTTTGAATGCAAAGGTCAGGTTTCCAAAGTTGTATTGGAAATCTTTACGTCGCTCTCGAGTTCGACCAAATGGAAGGACTCTCAAACGCTACGCCCTTAACCAAATCGATTCTCTAAACTCATACATTGCCGAGATGGTGAAAAATATCAACGAGAGAATTTATGCTGTAGATGATCTCCCTGATAAATTAACAGATCAGTATCTGGACTATGTGGAGATGGTTGTTAACTCAAGAAAGGAAAAGAAAAGAATGAAACTTAAGAAAAATCTAGACAAACAGATTCCAGAAATGAAATTTACATCCAATCCAGGTCAGAACGTACACAATTTCTCTAGTGTTATGCTGGATAAAACTGCGTTAGAAGCGTTATCATTAGGCCCTAAGTTTTGTGACTTCAAGAAAACAGTAAATAAAATGGACGTTGAAATTCAATTCGAAAATCTTTATGCTCAAACGACAGAACTAGTAACTTCATCAAAAGATAATGTAGAAAGATTTAAATCAACACTGGTCGACTGTTGTTTTAAATATTTAAATCATAGACACAACACGAAAGGGATTCTGACGAAAAAACATACAAGAGCTTTAAGAAAACTTAAAACTAATGACAATTTATTAATCATGAAACCGGACAAAGGACATGGGATAGTACTCATGGATAAAAATGACTAAATAAACAAAATGAAAGCCCTTCTAAATGATAAAAGCAAATTTCAGAAACTGGCTGTGAAGAACGACATAGCAGATAAGATTGAAAAGCAATTAACAGGTTCACTGAAAGAAATTAAACAACGTCTTATTTCAGAAAAGGTGTTCGAAATGTTGAAACCTACAGGAACGATGACACCAAGGCTATATGGCCTACCAAAAATACACAAAAGTGGCTTACCCCCTCAATCAATTTTAGATATGAATAACTCAGCGTATCATGCTATAGCGAAATTGTTGGTGCAAATTCTTAAACCATTACACAAAGAAATTGTCAAGCATAGTGTCAAGGATTCCTTTGAATTTGTTGAGAACATAGAAAATCTATCAGTCAAGAATAATTTCATGTTATCACTTGATGTATCATATTTATTCACTAACATTCCACTACTAGAAACAGTTGATTTTATTTGCAATGAACTAACAGAGAGGCGCATAGAAACCCCGATTCCAGCATCCGCGATAAAACAGTTAATTCTTAGATGCACAATGAAAGTACAATTCAGATTTGACAACGAATACTATAGACATCTAGATGGAGTTGCCATGGGATCACCATTGGGCCCTCTACTGGCTGATATTTTCCTTGCAAAACTGGAAAACGGACCACATAAAAGCATAATTAGCCATTTACCAGCTTATTATCGCTATATAGACGACACCTTCATAGTACTAGAAAAAGAAAATGATAAGGACAATTTATTTAATACATTTAATAACGTTCATCCATCAATTAATTTTACATCAGAAGATGAACAGAACGACAGCATATCATTTCTAGATGTCTAACTAAAAAGAAGAGCAGACGGAACTTTAAAAAGAGGGGTACGCAGAAAGTCTGCAGCAGGACAATACACTCATTTCCATAGTGCAGTTCCAATCAGATACAAAAGGAACTTGATAAAGATCTTGACACATCGGGCTAGAATGATTTGCTCTGAAGACACCATTGAAGAAGAATTGAATAATATTCGGAACTTACTTAGTATGAATGGGTATCCCATGAAATTCATAGACAAACATATGATGGAGAAGAAAACAAGGACAAAGATACCCACCTTCCATAAGAAGGTACTATTCATAAAACTACAATTCATAAATGACACCATTGAAGAAATCTTGACTCAGAAACTAAGAAGAGCCGTACAAAAAACATTTAATGCTGCCAGATTAAATGCCATCTTCTATAACTATCCCAAAATAAGAACAGCCAACAAAGACAGACTGCCTGAATTCGCCAAATCTATGTGTATCTATCGTTTCAACTGCTCCTGCGGAGCCAGTTATATTGGGCGTACAATTCGGCAAGTCCGTCATCGCATTACTGAACATCATCCGTCGTGGTTAAACAAAGGACAGGTAAAAGTGATTAAAAGTTCTATTCTCTCTCACTTGGTTGACACAGGTCATCAAGTCGAATTGAATAAAGCTTTTAAGGTTATCTACAATATCCCATCTAATTTGCCACATGGTTTACGAGTGCGTCTCTTGCACATTGGGGAAGCCATCGCAATCCATGTTCACAAACCTGACCTTTGCATTCAAAAGAGATTCGTACAACCACTTTCTCTGCCCTGACCATCAGTTTAAGATTTCCTTCAAAAGAACTATTTTTCATACTTCTTCCACTTGTTTTTTTTAACTTTTGTAATTTTGTTTCTATCGCTTTTGAGCCTTATAACTTCTCAACATTCATCTCTTGATTCTTATGTAACTACTATCCTATTGACCATCCGGTAAAATTCTATTCCTTCTTTGTTTCTTATATTACGCAACATAGCAACTTCTTGATTACTTTGAATATTAATAATCCTCTCTCTTCCAATTACTGAATGTTAATTTAAATGTCATTATGTAATTATTACGTAACATATCCACTCGATGAGTATTATATTATTATTGTAAATCGTATATATATTAGTGTAGAGCCATGATGAAAAACTAATTGAAAAGAAATTTCTTCGCTCAATTCGTTCCTTCTTTATTTACCAAATGGCAAAATGGGAATTTTCGTTATAAATGTAACTCTGAAATTCACGTTTATGAATGTTTATTCACGTTTCAATTTATGATTGAATTCGTCATCAAAGCTTTTAAATAATTTTAGTTGAAGCCATGGATCAACCAATGTTAGATTACCACTGAGAACCTGGGAGCACTGGAAAACCATTTTGTCCTTGTGTGGGACTCCTCAGAAGTGCCTAATCATTACTCTACACGTTGGACCCGAACCTAGGACCTTCGGTCTCGCATACGAACGCCTAACCCCTAGACCACTCAGCCGGCATCTAATGGTTTTAATATCTAATTTCAACTAATCCCATACTAGGACAGAATGGTCGTCCAGTGCTTTCATGTTTCCAATGGTGGTCTAACATTGATCTCAACAAACTCCACAACGCTATACTGATAGATAATTTTAGTTCATCAAAAATTCTTAATTTGAATAATAGATGGAATTTTTCATGCTTATTTATTGTCAGCTCATCATCTGATATGTTTTAGAAATCGAATTATGAAAGTTGTTTTTTAATGTTATTTTATTCATGAGAAGAAATTTTAAAAACCACATTTAAATTTGTTAGTAGTATTTTAAATCCATTTTAAAGAAATATGAAATAGCTTCAATCATGTTGAAAGATAAATTCATGAGCAAACAACGGTAACACATTTCCTATATCTTTCACAACAGCACGATCCGTTATAACTTGTGACTGCCGATTGGAGAGCAGTGACTTATCGATCGAACCAAGGACGCGAAAAACCCGCGCGAGCAGTCTAGAGTCTTGATTGACCCTGCTTTCCACCTAGCCCAGCCAGTTAAGTCCAGAACACCAATTCGAGCCTCTGCGATATGAATCATCATATTTCAAACATACTGAGTTTATATACCAATCAAACAGACCACAACGTACCAATAAAATATGAAACAACATTTGTGCAAGAATTAGCCAGATGTGGCTGTGAATGAGGGAGGTAGTAATTAATATACTGGGTATAACTCAAGAATGGTAAAACTTATAATAATAGTTTATGGGTCAAAATAAAGCTTATAATAAGAGGAATATGAATATGCAGAGTTTAGTTACTTAATAATTATACAATAGAAATATACGTTTAGTATTAGTTCATAAAACGATCCCAAAGTTACCACTCATTATGTTTATCGGGACCTAACATGATCACTGTTATCCCATTTATCTTTAAAATTTAATATCGTATGAGTCATAAAATGCAGACCACCTTGTTGACCAAATCTATTTATTCACTTAATGATAATGCTTTCATAAATTTGTTGAATTGCCTCGATGACTTGACAATGAAGTATCGAGAATTAGCTCATAGATTCCATTTAAATCTCTTCTAATATGATCTGTCATGGGACTGGAATGGCAATGAGATTAGTAATATAGTAAACTATAAAAATAAATCATGTTTTAACAATGATTGTAGTGAAACTATTCCAATAACTGAAATCTTTGATGAACAAGCGAAATGAAAGCATAAGTCACGCGTCTAAACATGTTTATATGAACTTAAAAATCAGTTTGATCGTAATGCAAAGTAAGAGATCTACAAGTAAATACTTTTTTCAGAATTTACCCTAAACAAATAAATAAATTGTTACATTTACTGACTCATCTGTATCGGAAAACATTAGCAAATAATTATACCTGCTCAACACTGATATGCAGTTTTATTAAACATGTTTAATATACATTGCTAATTAGTTTCTAATTGAGATTCAAGCTATTCTGCTAAGTATAAAGTAAGTGACTGATGTGAGCTATATAGGACTTAATATCATACTGTAAATATTCAAGTTCTCATTATTATTTACAGTATAATAGGAAAATCTAAGCAAACATGAGAAAATGTCATAATAATGATACTGGGCTTCGAATGCTTTATTCATATAACTGTGAAACTCAGAACACCAAATTTGTTCTTATATAGGTTTTGCAGCTCATAAAAAATGCATATTTACCTCACACCTAGGACGAATCACTGTAAATAACATTGTTGAGATAGGCGCATCTTATTCTATTTATACTGAAAGTCCTTACCAGGTAGGATAATTGCTTCAAATATTCTGCAATGCCACAACACAAATTATACAATCTAAAGCCTAATGAACGATAAAGTTAGACTAACGATTCTTATTTGTTTGATATGAAATATTAATTGTAGTTGAAAAGAGTATTTACTACAAAAACATAAAAGGTATCAATATTCAAACTATAATAGTCACTATAAGCAAAGATGGGTGGTGGCTATCAGTGGAATCCAGGACGCGCGTTTCGTCCTGTTTGGGACTCGTCAGCTGGATGTACCTGCGTCTCAGAGTTGATGTCCATTCCTGGACTCGAACCCACTACCGTTCGCTTCAAACGCCATCGTGTTATCCACATAGCTACTGAGTCCTGATAGCCACTTGCTTGTGCAATGGGGTGAAGTTTAATTCACTTGATATTGTTTTACTTGAATCTTACCATTGATGTTTTAGGACTGAAATTGATCATTCCCTTATTGGCATATGTGCATACTGTGAGTTTGCCTCGATATTGCCTTAATTTACAAGCATTATAAGCAAAGATGGATAGTGGCTAGCAGTGGAATCCAGGACGCGCGTTTCGTCCTGTTTGGGACGAGGCATACGCACAGTATGCACATATGCCAATAAGAGATTGATCAATTTCAGTCCTTAAACGTCAATGTAAAGATTCAAGTAAAACAATATCAAGTGAATTATAATAGTTACTGCCTAATAAAATCAAATATATATCTTACAGAAGTACCTTTTTAAAAGTATAGAAATAGAAATATGGACTAAAAAGGGACCAAACGATGAGTAAGCGTTTCCGATCATTTGTATATTTCATTTATTTCACCCTGTATGACATTGGAAACATGATAAGAATAGATCATGAATTGACTTTGCAATTAATGAAACTATTTACTGTACTAAACTGTACAAGAACTCTATCAAGCGAGATAGTGTCATATCAGTTAAATAATTTAAATTAATCAAATATCTATCAAACAGTAAAGTGTATTCAGTGTAAAGTTTATTCAATTTAGATAAACTTGTCACAACTCATTCTTACCTATGGTTCCAAAAAAAAAATTACTCATGAAATAAATCAATATATACTACTGTTTTAAAACTTATATCGGTAATTATTGACTAACCTCTTTTATTTTGTGTTGTAAATATTTTAACATATTTTGTTTCTCATCTTGTTCTGTTCTTGTTCGAGATTTAGTTAATTCTAAATCATCTTTAACTGATGAATGTTTTAATTGTATACGATTATAATCAGTATTTGAAACTTGTAATAAATCTTGTGCAGTAAGTAAACGTGATTCAAGTAATTCAATAGATTTTCTTAATTTACCTATTTCATTTTGACTGATATGTAGATTAATTATTATGTTGTAGATATGGAAGTAAAAACAAGAAAAATGATATCAAAACCAAATACAAAACAGACTGATAATACAAGTTATTAACCAAAAAAATAGCAGTAAAATATTAACAAATCGATAAGCAAATAGATGTTTAAGTAACAACTTATGAAATTTCATTTTTCAGTCAGCGGTGAGACTGTAATTTGTGGACGAGCCAATCAGAGGCGTTTCAGAGATTCCAATTTTAGTGCTTGATGCTAATGTACGATCAGTTCACAGGGAATTTTGTACAAAACGTGATAATTGAGCGGCTATAACAAATAAAACGGCGGGACTATAATTTGTGGACGAATCAGTCAGATATAAGATAATAGATCTGGGATTTTAACGCGAAAGCCTTCCATCCATTTGGCTAAATAAATTTCTGGCATTATAGCTGATGTCAGTTCGTGATGAAAACCCCATATATAATACCTAACTCAGGCAAATTATGACAATTATTGCGAACTGGATAATAAAAGTACCAGTAACACTGGCTGCAGCCAGGATGTATGGAGAGCGTACAGACTCCTACATATGCTTGTTTATGTGCATCGTGTCGTTATTCCTAAGTAGCATTTTGTGCACTCAACAACCGGAATGCACATAAACAGTATTGAAGCTAGGTGGTCGAGGCTAAAAGAGTTTTTGAGACTTTATCATGGCACCAGAGGCCGACTATTCTGTAGCCATATGGACGATTTTTTCTACTGCACGCATTAGGATTTTAGAATCTCTGAACCTCTTTCTAACCTTGACAAGTTTTTGAACCACGTATTGGAAGTGTATCCACTTTATTTCCTTGGTATTTTATAACATATTTTTACTTTATACTGACTGTTTGCTGATTGGCTAATATTTCTCAACGTTACTTAAGGTTCGTTCAAAGGTCGTCCATAAATTAGAGTCTCGCCCAGTCAGCCAGTAAATGAAGAGCAATATAGGAATTTGATATGCTTATGCATCGGTATGAGTTGTCATTACCACACTAACAAATCTAGATTAAATTGTCGCTATGGATATTGCAGTCGGAGGAGTAATAGTAGTTTCAGTGATAATAGAAATGGATTAAAAGGGAAATATAATTTGGTGAGAAAGAATAAATTAGGGGAATGAAAAACACAAAATAATATTAGACCCAAATATCTAGGTGGAGATGAGGGGTACATGAGCCTTCGCAAGTGTGGCTGGTTTAAATCAATGTTATTTAATTTCCCTAACATTTAGTCATGCGCTTCTATCAAGGTAGTCTTCATCTACCAATATAACTCTGATACCTGATGATTTGATGCCAGGTTCTGGCTTTGGTAGCCCCCGGATTCCTTTCAAACTACTCCAATTTTACTCAGCATTACTTGTCAACTCAAGTGGTGTTTAGGCATACGTAATACATATCTCAGATACCTCAGTTGATGTAACTTCACAGTTTTATCAATGGGTTTACTGTCACCCTGTGTTTTACCTCAGTACTGCTCAATAGATCGTAACACCATATGTGATCAATGCTTCAACGACATCTAGAATAATTAATAATGAAAATTTGATTCAAGCATCCTTTCTTATTACATAAAATTACCCTGTAAAAACTAAAGGTTGTCTTGAGCGTGCATGAATTTGTATTAATGGGCGACAATAATGTAGAGAGCTTATTTAGAAATAGAAGTTAAGCTATATTAAGGCTTTTTAACTTCGTTCACGAAGTACAAATTTCGTTTCTATAAACTCACTGGTCAAACAAATTTTGAACACGGAAATCTAAAATGTCGAACACTTTTTAGTCTTATAGAAAGATATCTACCAACCAACTGAGTTAAAAAATTATCATTCGCAAAATGTTATGGAGATATTATTTGTATGACCATGATAGTATTGAAGAAATTAACATACGTCAATGGATAATTGTATGATAACTTATGTTACAGTTAGTTACTTTTGGAAGCTGAATAAATCCCATCGACTACCCTGAAAACTGATTATGTTTAATACAGTATTACGGTTAATTTGATGTTTGAGTGATGAAAACAACGAAAATAAAGTCTGAATAACATATTTAAATGTAATACAAGATCAGTTTGGGAGTGTTTATCTTCCCAAGACTTCGAGTACATCTTATTGATAAATCACAGGAAGCACAACAATAGGTTTAATGCTTCATCATTACTTTGAATAACTAATCAATAAATTAACACTGACATCAAAGTAAAATGGTTACCTATTAAAACGTTTTAGTACACTTATGGGTTCAACCTCAGTACCATTCTTTACATCTTTTAAACTGACTAACTTCAAGATGCCCAGTAATAAAAATATTAAAAATATTACTATTTGATTAGAATGTACCTAAAATATTAGTTGAGTTCATTTGTTCAATCTCAAGAGATTTGCATAATTTTTTGAATACCTGTAATAAATCAAAGTAGATATACAACACCTAGAAACATGAATAAACTAATCATACTTAATGGAATCCATGAAAAGTCAATATCATAACATAATTTTATATGACGTATGGTATGGTGAAATTAATGGTCAATTAATAGAAATATTATTCTTATTATTAAATTCACTTGGTATTATTTACTTGAATCTTACCATAGATGTTTAGGACTGAAATTGATCAGTCTCCTATTGGCATATGTACATACTGTGCGTATTGCCTCTATATTGCCTGAGACTGATCATTTACAGTCCTAAACATCAATGGAAAGATTCAAGTAAATAATACCAAGTGAAATTAAACTTCACCCCATTGCACAAGCAAGTGGCTATCAGGACTCAGTAGCTATGTGGATAACACGATGGCGTTTGAAGCGGACGGTAGTGGGTTCGAGTCCAGGAGTGGATATCAACTCTGAGACGCAGGTACATCCAGCTGATGAGCCCCAGGTGGGACGAAACGCGCGTTCTAGACTCCACTGTTAGCCACTATCCATCTTTGTTTATATTATTATTATTATTATTATTGTTATTATTATTAGCTTTATTCAATATAGAATACAGGATACAATATAGAATTCTCAGCACAAAGTATTTCAGCAGGTTTCCGTTTCTTACTTCGTGGTCTATCCTGAGTGGTCGCAACTTAGATATTAGCAGTCCAGTAAATCAACATCTAAATAATGTATATTCTTTTCGCTACATACTCCCAGCAACCACAATATCTCTGATTAAGCTTTTTGTAAATTTTACGACGAAAAGTTGTACACTTTTCAGAAAGGCACCTGAATAGGTTATGCGATTAGTAACCATAATGATGTATTAAGACAAACGAAATTAGATAAATTGTTAATATATCTAGATGGCAGGAACAGGTAGCCGAGATGTTCAAGCAGGCCATCATACTTAGTGATACAACATTTTTAATGAACTATTTACTAAATTAAATTTTGATAAGTAATTGTTAATATCTTTATTATTGATAGTTTCATTCTATATTATATTTTGGTACAATATAGGATTCTCAGCACGAAGTACTTCGACAATTTTCTCTTAGAAAAACAACAAAAAAGAAAAGAAAATGGTGAAAAAAAAATTCAAATCTGTACAACATTTCAAATTACAGACATGTTTAAGAATACAGGTTACTGACTAGGTTAACTCTAACAACCTGTTCGTCACAGAGTATATTTCTTAGAAGAGGTAATACTGAACTTCTATACTTTTGCTTGCGTGCATGAATTTTAATGTAATTACCTCTCGTTCTACCAGAAGATATACAAGGTGAAGGATATGAGTGAAGCGAATGGTTAGTATCTGATAAGATAACACCTACCAGGAGTTTGCAAAACTTTGGATATCTATCCACAACCATATTACTTATCAAGTCTCTCATATACTGAGGAAGACAACAATCTATCAATAAAAATGAATAAACTAACAGGAATTAACAACTACATACATTGAATTATGACTCAATAATCGAAATTTATCTTAAAACCTTTGTCATCTAAAGATTTTATGCTTCATCCAATGTGAAATAGGAATATTCTGTATTTGAGTTCAAAATTAAAATTAAACAGCTATTCATTGTTCTATGATTTTAAATAGTCAGAGACAAGAGATAAACAGGTAATGAAAATTCAATATTTTGTTTTTCAATAAAACTATAAACAACTAAATACGAAGTGAAAAATAAAAAAATTGGACATGAAACTGACTAATCTAAGAAATAAAAACTATATATTTGTAATATCCCAAAAAGTAGAAAAATCAGATTGTCTGACGTTTCGTCACTGATTATAAGCCATTTCTTCAAAGATTAAATAACTAAATCAAAATTAATCCAAGTTTAAATAGTACAACGCAACAGCAAGAATATTAACTATTATTTATTTCAATAGTTGAAATCATGAGTTAATTGAAGCTAGACCATCATGGAAAACCTGGAAGCACTGGACGGCCGTTTCGTCCTAGTATGAGAATTCTCGACAGTGCGCATCCACGATCCCGCCCCCCGCGAAATTCGAACCCAGGACCTATCAGTCTCTCGCGCGAGCGCTTAACTATTAGACCATTGACCCGGCATCCAACGATGTTAATATCTAACTTCAACGAATTCACGAATACCGCGGAGGGCGGGATTGTGTATACGCACTGCTGAGGAGTTCCACAATAGGACGAAACAGCCGTCCAGTTCTTCCAGGTTTTCCATGGTGATCTAGCTTCAATTAACTCACGATTTTAACTATCGAAATTTCTAAAAAATCTCCACAACACCCCTTCTATTATTTATCTGTTATTAATATTTTATATTATCTGTCATTTATTCTCTGAAGACGTAGCTTACACTAAGTGACAAAACGTCAGAAATTTTAATTTTTCTACTCATTTGGATATTAAAAATATTAAAACACGAAGTTCAGCGAAGGGATCTCTTTTTCCACAAATTTATTATCAAACTGTACAATCGTATATGTATGAAAATGTTTTATTAAGGTACTAATTCCGTGAGGAAATGTGAACACAATTAACCATGACGTAATAAAAAGATTATGATACTAGATTATGTAATACGAATAATAACAATAGATTTAGATTTAGTGAATGTAATAAGATGATTAAAATGTTTTTATTACAATGAATAAAGGTCACAGAGGTGTAAGAAATAAATAAGGTGATATGATGAGCATTTACAAATAAAATAATGAGAATATCAGACATAAGTAAAGGGGGAGTGCAGTAATAATAATAATAATAATAATGGGATAATCAAAATAATTAAGGCTAAGTTAACGATAACGATAAGACGTACTTCTTTTGTGCACATAGTTCTGGTTTAACCTCCCGGATGGTAAGAGGTTCGGCTATTTTTAAGAGTTGGATACGAATAAATCTGGGTAGATTTGAACGAATCATATAAACAACCTTAAAATCAAACTGTGGATCCGTAGAATGATTACAGTCGATTAGGTGTTCAAGTATAGAATTAGTACTTTTACAAAAAACAAAATAAATTTTTCATACATATACGATTGTACAGCTTGATAATAAATTCGTTGAAAAGAGATCCCTTCTCTGAACTTCGTGTTTTAATTTTAATGTTTAAATGTTCAAATCAAATCTTGATAATCATAATCATAATAATAATACTTACTAATCTATAATACGTTTTTCATAATGATCATTATCAACTTTTAATTGTGTTTCATTCATTTTAATTTTATAAAACTGTTCTGATTTTTCATTGAATAATTGATTTAATATATTATAATCATTATTTAATTTACCATTAAATTGACTAATTAAATTTTCTTCATTTTTTTTAATCCATAATAATAAATTATCTAATATATATTGTTTATTTATAGAATTTTTATCTAATTCAATTAATTGTTGTTTTAATTCATTCATAATTTGTTGATGTTGTTTTAATGTTTCAGTTAATGTTTGAATTTGTAATTTTAATGATTCAATTTTATTTTTCAGATTTATTGTTTCTTGTATAAGTATCGGTTCAATATCTATAGCTTCTTTTAATTTAGTTCTATTCAATGAAGAGAGAGGGAATAAAACAATTATGATCAATAATGAAAAATAAAATCAATGAAATGGAATGGTCATCTAGTGCTTTCAGGTTTTCCATGGTGATTTAGCTTCAATTGACTCATGATCTCAATTATTAAAAAAAAATTACTATAATATTAATCAACATATGCTCACTAGTGAATGGCTTCATGATGGATATCTTGGAGTTCTAATGAGAAGCACTTACCAGTGGAGTTTAACCAGTTCTGTTGTAAGATAGTAACTCACTGAAGACAACGGTGGATGTATCGCCCAATTTTGTGGATTAGTTGGAGACAGACATTAACACCATTGGATGCCGGCTAGCTCAGTGGTCTAGTGGTTAAGCGCTCGCGTTTGAGACTGATAGTTCCTGGGTTCGAATCCCGCGGGAGCGAAGTCGTAGATGTGCACTGCTTAGGAGTCCCACCAAAGGACGAGACGGCCGTGCAGTGCCTCCAGGTTTTTTCATGGTGATCTAGCTTTAACTGACTCATGAGCTCAACTATTAGAAAATTACTATAATACCCACAAAAACCGCTTCTGATATGAATGATATTATCAATAAAAAAAGTGAAGAAATCGAAACGCCGAAACTTTAATTATCTAAAATAATAAAAATATGTTGAAAATAAACATAAATCTAATTGCGAAATTCTCTAAATATTTTAACTAAAGAAATGTATATAAAGTTAGTAATTTATAGAGTAGATGGATTTGTGATTAGTAATGGAAAGTAGAGGCCATGTGTTTTTTTTTCGTTGATTGGCGCTTTCCAACTGAAAATACTTGCATTCATGTATTGATGTTGTAACACCAATACGTACGTACGAAGTTCTACGTTGTTACTGACTGACTGACTGATTGATGTTGTAATCGATACTGGAAAACCATTGCCTTTCGCTTCAAATATACATCTGAGCTAATTAGTTTAAATAACCATACACTTTTGTAATGGGTTTGTAATGTACATAATTAATAGATAGCTACTGTTATTTGTAAATTTGTTTTGGAATTGATGATCTGTATGAATTCACTTACCTGTACACATTTGGTTACCAATATCTTATCATTTCATATAAATAATATTAATAATAAACTCGTAAGAAGTTAAAAATATTAACTACTATATGGAATTTTGGTTGAATATTTTTCAAATAGTCAACTGAATTCTGTGATTCGTATTTTACAGTTAATGATTTTTCATGGTTTGTTTTGACTTAAAATTATGTCGTTATTTCAAAGACCAATTTTTAAATATAAAGAAACCTAAGCAGCTTAGCTCAAGTTAGCAGTTCTACAGATCTATACATCAGTGAATGCCAATTCAAAGAAGTTAGAAATAGAGGAAGTTTCATCATCATATCTAAATACATAAATCAAAATCAAGACTAGGAAAATAGAATTAAGTTCAGTTCCCAGACTCTAGCTAATATCTCGGTCAATCTAATAGCTATAATTGGATCACCATCCTCAAAGATCTCAAGAATTAATATGTTGTGACCTGCTACTCTCCATCGTTCTAGATTGTATTTATTTATCTTCTTAACATTAAGCCTCTAAATATTCACCACAAACAATAAGAACATACACAAAACGACGATCAAAACAGATATTATTTGATCTTCAGGGGATCTATCCAACAATCCAAGAAAAATATGTAGGATTAATAAAGCGAAAGTTAAGGACAATTCATGAAAGTAAGATTCGCTTTTTAATGACACCGTGGTGCGTGCTACTTATATTGATATAAGTAGTATATGACGCAAGTCAGGAATGTAATGTCTGGCGGCAGAAGATGGGGAAAATCAAGAAAGAAAGAGCGGAAATAGAAAGCAATTAGTATGGAAATGCAAGAACAACGAAGTTCGAGATAATTATTGAACATTTTGCAAATTAAGTATTATAGTATGGTTTTTCTATTTTATAAAGTAGCTCTGTAATCGTGTGCGAATATAATTCGGTTGTCTTCACCTGTGTTCTCCTTCACTACAACACTACTTTCCAAAGTTATACTTTTGTGTTTATTTCGACGAATCAAAATATTATTAATAATTGAACGATTTTGAGTCATGAGAAAATGGGTTAGTGAGGCATAGTACATTATCATCTTGTAAACAGAACGAAATAGAATGACAATAAGCAGACCAATTTCGGTGACGAGGAAAGTGTACACTTTCACACGGCTCGACGTCATTAAATAGTAAATAAAGAAGGAAACTTGCAATACGAAAATAGGATATTAAGACATTGTTTATGATTCTGATGAGATGATGATCAAACTATGCTTTTCAACAGAGAATGTAATTGTTAATTATCGTCTAGATAAGTGGATATATTAATCTTTAGAAATCGGTTTGAAAAAACATAGCTTTTGGGATTTATATCAACAGTTCCACAGTAGTATCTGAACTGGTGGACACATATAAAGGTTACCTTTCTAGTCAATTACATTTCTTATACCAAATAGTAGGAACCTTTTGTATCAATTTAGCCTAACACCAAAAAGTATAATACATAACTTACTGAGCATCAGTTAAATTTTGTTCAGCTTTGCGAACATCGTTAGCTAAATTCCCTCGAATCTCTTCAGATTTTTGTTTCACAGCATTATAATGTATTTGTGTTTCGTTTAGCTTAGCATTCGCTTTTGCGAGTGTTTCTAATGCCTTAAATTTATTAATAATTAAAAGAAATAAAGTCCGGATCAATAACATTTACAAAATCTATGAGAAAAAATAAAAATAACTGGTTAAGATTTTAAATTTGTACTACTGGATCCCAACTTATTGGTTTTTGAATGTTATGAGGTCCAATCGTTGACAAAATCCTGCACCGGTTCTATTGTAGAGTCACATACTAAAAAAACCAGCTGTTCAGTGCTTTCTGGTTTTCAGTGGTTGTTTAACTAAAACCAATTCTTAGCGTAAGAATACAACCTGGACACAAACTCCTAAATTCTTACTACTATTAAAATAATAATAATAGTTAAATAATCTAATGGTATTACCATGGTGATTGATCTATTGTTATCCTATCCCCCTTTCCAAATATTGTTTAAGATTTATATCAACTTTTGTTTATTTAACTTATAACTTTTAAAACATAATTCACCCCTCATACCACATTTTATTTAATTGTATTAACATCTTTATTGTCCATTTTGTAATTCATTCAAAATCTCACACTATAAGATTATAGTTTGGTTTATCAGGTCGTCTCGATTTTGTGCTTGAGTCGATGTTTGTAATGTTTAATTGCTTTCATTATTAAAAGTTGATTTTACATGCTTACAGAGTTGTCGGACCATATTTTATCTTGTATTTCTTTCTTCCAGACTTTCACGAACACGCCGATCTTCACACATCTCCAGTATACAACTTGCCTTCAGGTTAGATGCTACCTCTAACCTTTACAAATATAACGAGCATGTTAGAATGTTAAAAACATCACAGTGACTAGACGTAAATTAGTGAACGTTAGAAAATTATAGTGTTAGTCAAATTTTTATTTCTAATGCACAGTTAATTTATTATCATTTGTCTAGTCATTTTTAACACTGTTCAATGAAACGCTTGAACCTGTAAATCAATTTAGTTGTCAAAGTCATTGCATACGTGCCTCGACTATCATTATTATTAATATGCTAAATTAATTTACGGATCTTACAATTCACATTTGAAAAACACTTTATTCAGTATTAGAGATAAGCGTGTACGTGAGGGATTTAGAGCAAACAAGATGAAATAAAATCACTTCATCACACAATATTTTTTGTTGTTGGATAAAAAAAGTTTATCGTAAAACTTGACTTATTAAATTTATGTTTATTAATATTAAGTAAGAAATAAAGCGCTTGTTAAGAACTCCACTTTTCTTATAAGTTATCTTTATCCAACTATTCAGTGCTGTTCAAATAGTAGCATACACTGATAAACCTTAACAACAAAATAGTATATATATATATATATATATATATATATATATATATATAGGCTTACGTAATTTATTGTTTAAAATTGCTCTTATTATCTTTATGAAGTAACATAAACGCAGTAAATTAGAATTTGATTAACACAGGTTAACTTACTTTAGTTGTTCGATCGATAATTCCCTTAAGTTCTGCCTCTGTAATTAAAGATTTTTCATTCACCAGATTTCTAAAATGAGAATTTATACACATTTATATACCACAATCTATATGCTATTTCTCAGGACTCTGTATTATCAACGCCGAACTAATGCAACTGTATGTCTTTGCATTTGACCCAACCACATATATATGATTGATGACCTTAACCACACGAATAATTCACTTACAATAGGCATGAAAGACTTGTATCCTTCACCTACTAGGTGGTCTTGCAGTGTCATATGATTTTTCAGGGTTTGAAGTAGAATCTATTCGGTCTAGAATTACCTGGAATATCAACACCACTTGTATAATTAGTCTCTTTCTTTGGAATCAAATGTGTATCGGTTGTTGTGGGAATATATCATCCAGTTATTCATTTATAAAATCAAATTTTATTAATAAATGACAAGAATAACTGGATCTGAGGATTTTTATAATTACTTTTTTAAAATTGTGTTTTTTAAACATATAACCAATTCATCAGTTACTAATCTCACACTTGTAAATTAATATTTATGACATCTGTGTTTCAGTAAGTAGAAACTAAGTAACCAAAAAATGTAAGTAATTCTCCTTTGTCCCAATCTGCTGCTATTAAACTATTAACGCTAAAAAAGAAGTTAATTTATGGTTTACACCTTCCAAAGTTGTTACTGAATTTAGAACTTAATATCAAAATTGTAACATCATTCCATTTAAAATGTAGACTGTATAAACATTAGGTACAATTTAAAATGTATTAGCAGTTTTAAAGTAATTTTCCAATTATACTCTTGAAAGTCACAGTATGTAAATCTTTTTGTTCATAAGGATAAAATTAGAAATAAAGCTTTGTAAATTGGGATTTTTACTTGAGAAACAACGGCGCAGTAAGTTTTTTAAGGCTTAGTAATGGTTAATATCAGCATAGAACTACAAATATAATACTTCGATCTTTTCTTCGTAAACGATATGGATTAACGTTGATTTTCAATTAAATATGATCAGTGTTTAGCAATCGAGATGGCCGAAAGTAATTGGTCGGACTTTAAACTAATCACACTGATAACAGTTGATGGTGATCGTGTAAAATCATAAATCGGTTGATGTTATCGATTCAATCTGCGGGATGCTGATTCAGTAGTCTGAAAGCAGTGCTCAAAACGACATATTGATTCCCTGAACTCGGCCCCTGATGGATTAATGAATAAGCACTGATGAAGAGTCTCCATCAAGGATGAAAATTATTGGAAGCTTCGGGTTTACAATGGTTATTTGGTTTAAGGTGGTTCAGGATTTCGACAGCAAGCTGCACGTTAGTCATATACCTTCTTATTGAATAAGATACAAGCCTCTTCGAATGCAACAGACTTTTAAGAAAGTCTCTTAAATACATCTGTAAATCTAGACAATCCGTTTTGAAAAATATAAGGATCATCTTGATTAAAATACAAAGTAAGTTTTTCCGAATATGAGCTCATGTCAGAAGAAAATGTCATCAAACATTCGAATATGGTTTCTAGCCAGCTTGTATTTTTTCCAAGGGTTATTTTGATAATCTTAATATGAAGCCACTTATCAATATATCAGTTTACGTTTTGATAACTTTCCATGAAAGAGCGTGGTAAGTACTCGTGAAAACGGATTGTTTATATATATATATATATATATATATATATATATATGTATATATATAAGTTTTTATTAATTTCTACAATAAACAGTGAGGGCTTACGTGCATCCAGTCAGTTGTGAAATCTCACTTTCAATATACTTTTTTGATGCGGTTAGCGATTTCAGTCTATTAAATACTTTATTGTATTCTTCTTGAGTTTTTTTGATATTCCATTTTAAAGCAGTTAGATTATTAGAAGCCTGATCATGTTCTAGATTTTACAAAAATAAATCGACATTTGATTTACTTGTCAAGAATCATAAATACACTTGAACAAAGTAAGCAACCATTGTTAGTAACGATCCTAAAATTAGTAGTCGGGTTAATTACAGATTGATCGATCAGCAGGTTAGTTAAAGTCGTCAGAAAGCATACAGACTATTATATATATGCATATATTACTTTTATGTTAACCTGACTTTGTTAACTAAGTAGTACTTAGATGCACTTAGTTCGCTGTTTACAATCATTTCACTGTTGTAATGAACGCTATCTAAAATCCATGGGTTGCTTTAATCTTTTTTTAACAAGAATTATGCTTAATTAAGGCTGCGTGATGTTGCATAGGTTAAAGTAATGTTCTATTCACCCACACATGAGGATCTATGATGTGTTTTTCAACATCAAAAAACAAAACGAAAATATGCTTTTAGGTCCGATTTATAGTATGCATTACCCCACCCTCAAACCCAAAAATCCATTATGATGAATAGTTGGCTGAAAAGCTTATATGCTCTGAAACCATGGTAGTAAATAATCTCGTACCAAACCATATGTTTTGAATCTCATTTGTAATCCTGATGAAAAATCAGTGGATTTGCATTCACTTTAACGGTTCGTAATTTAAACTTCGGTCAACTTAGTAAATAGTAAACAGATACTACCTCACGCATCACAAGTCTAATTCAACAGATCATGATTACTCACTAGAACGTCTTAAAGCTGGTTACTTTTGAGTACACGGTTAACTTTTAGTTCCTAAAAATTTTTTATTACTTGAATACAAATATATTACAGCTAGAGAGAATTGGTACTAAATTCCTTTGTTGTTTGTACTGTTGAAGGTCTGTCTATATGTTCAAAATCCAAGGATATTGATATTCCTGTTTATGTTGCTTTTAATAGTGAATAACTAATTATCTTCCATTGTCTTGTCAGCTACCTTGTTTTTAATCATATTTAAGCTCAGAACAATGGTTATTTTTGACACTGTTAGGATTTTTGTTTTGAAATGTTCAAGGCTTGTTGACTCTTCTATAAAATAAAGTACACAAGGGTTTTCATATGAGAAAATGTTGTCCGAAATGCTTATTAATGATTGCAACTACAACGCTGTTAACTGGTGTAAATATTAAATATCCTCCTTTAATGTTGTCAAAAACCAAGTTCTGTGATAGCAAACAACTATAAATTCAATTGATTTCCTTTCTAGAAACATAGGTCAAGTTTTTCAAGTACGATATGCCTAAGCAATCGATGCAATACATATTATCCTAAGATTCTCAACAAATTGAAATAGAACAAAAAGTTCACTTTCGTACTGATTGATTGAATTTTCTTATTGATATTTAGGACTGCGAAGTGATTAGTCTCTTATTGTCATATGTGCATCCTGTACGGATTGTCTCAGTAACTCCTTTATCTACAAGCATTGTATGCAGAGATGATGGTGACTAGCAGTGAAATATAGGACTCTAGGATCTCATTGAACAAGCTAGCGGTTACCTAGACTCAGTAACCAAGTGGATAACGCGATGGAGTTTGAAGCGACAATCACCGGGTTCAAGTCCCGAAGTAAAAATAAACAAATAAACCAACGAACGATTTTTAAGTTATGTTTCAGCCGTGACTAACATTAAATGCTTTCCTTACGGAGAAAAGCACGAAGAAGCTTATTATCATCAAATTCCACTATGATACTCGGTGCCTATGATTACCCATTTCAATCATCAGTATTCAGCATTTTGCTTTTTACTGAACTGGTAATATTTTTTTTGCTTATGTTCTGCTATACTAGGTAACTAACAATGTGGACAAGTTTTAATCGATTGGTCACTAGGTGATGATCAATTTGACGTATATCGTGCTCTTCTTAGTGTAGATTGAATCCTATCCATCATGTTGCAATGTGGCCACCAGTGAAGGCGATTCGATATCGCTTGCACTAGTTTGAGATGTAGGGTGGTGGTTAGAAGTGATTAACAAGAGACCCTGGATCCAAATTTTGGGCTTTTCGACACTCCAAGGACAGTACTGTGCTGAGGAGTCCCACAAAGCACAAAACCTTGATCCTAACTTACCTCTCGACTACCTCCAACCACCATCTTACATCTTGATATACATAACTTATTAACCCTTGAATTCACTGGTTAAAATAAACTCATGCGGGTAAAATTCGTCACTTAAATTCATAGTTTGCCCACTCAATAAGCTCTAAAATTATTATCAGGTGAAATTTCACCTAGATGTATCAGTAATACAGAAATATATGTGAAGATTTTCCTCACTTTCAAGATTATAATTTCTGTACAAATATATTTAATTCAGCACATAGTAGCTGAAAGGTAATAGGGTTTATATGTAAAGTTGTTTTAAGAACCGTGTGGCTTTAAAACTGTTGTCAACTCAGTTTTTTTAATTGCATTCCAAATATTTCCACTCTCAAATTATGAAAGCCAGTCACTTCTAACTAAAAAGCGACAGTACTTGACCGCACTCTGAAAAATGTTTCTTTGAATTTCCAACTAAATAAACATGCATGAGTGGCTGTCTTCTGTAATAAGCACATGATAAAACTTCTATTGGTCGAGCTATACCATTGTGAAAATGTATAGTATTCGGATAATAAAAACGTTATAATGTGCAAACGATGAACAGCTAAGACACTGGTTTTTCATAATGGTATTTTACATGAGTATAATATAATCTGTCACTTGTGAATGTACACATATGCACAATAAGCGTACAAGGTAACTTCTAAGGTGCCAAGTGATTACATTAGTTCAGATTTGTAAATCGGTCCAAATAAGTTAGAAATTTAAATTTGAAATACATTTGAATAGTAAAGAGAAGTTTGAAAGTTAACATTATGTGAAGAACTTCGGAATGATAAAAATAAATTTCCGCTAACTCTGAAACTCCATGTTGTCATGCATACAAACTTTACTGATTTCTACCTTCATTGTTTTATTACTTAATGTCTAAAAGATAGGAGTCGTGGCAAATTCTAATAGTTATACAAGGTTGAACGGTAAATGAGTATAATATACCCACAGAAATCGCTCGATGAGTCGGTTTATTTATTACTTGGAAATCATATGACAAGGACAAACACAATACTGTTTTATTGAAGGAATTTGTGTGCTCAAGGTGAATTAAAACGCAACAGAAAGAAAATCACTAACACATATTCTTCAAATAACAATCCAGGACATTTCGCGGGAAAATAAGATGCGTTTTTGCGAATTAAAATGTAATAATTACCTTTCTGTACTACAAATGGAATTTCGTTCATGCAGAATCGACCTATTCTGTCAAACTGATTTCCAAGCATATACACAGTTCTACGAATTTCATCTATTTTATTCTCTGTATGGACCAAGTCCAATTCCACTTCTTCAAATATGTCAATCACATTTTTAAGTTTCTTTAATAAATATCAATGTTAAACAACTTTACTTGCAAAAATATTGTGCAGATTGTGTCTGTATTTTTTATACTGCCGCTGAGAGCTTTATTTTCCAGATAGTTAACAATTTTTGCAAGCGATTCCTATGAAAATGGTCACTAGCATACGCCGAACAAACCTCTCCAATGACCAGTTGACTTATGGGATAATTTAGCACACTAACCATCACTATTTAAATTAGTACTCGGATACTGCTATGACAATCGAGGTTACACTTCATACGTCCAATATGAAAAACTGCATTCCTGTACATGAAGATGATAATATCACACTTGTCTACACAGAATGTAACTTAGCACCGGACTTAGCGTGCCTTGTTGTTTAAGCAATAAGAATTGTGAATTTAATATCAGTAAGCTAATTATTAGTTTAACTCCTCCTGGAGTCCCTCCGGGGGCTACTGCCGGTTCCAAGCCAGGGTAAAGGAGGAGTGTCGGGCATGAGGTTTGTGACCCCATCCCTTAGAAAACTAACTCGCCAAAAACCACTAACCAGAAATTATTGGTTTATTTTCGGGCTATCGAATCGTCTAATGTATAAGGAATGTGGTATTTTGTATCTTTCTCAGGCATTGACGAGCATAAATCAACCGTGTTTGTCAAAATATCTCACTAGAACTAATTTGACTAATTTTAACCACTGAACGATTGTGATCATGCAGTTTCTGTTGACATGAAGTGTAGGCAGAAAATTTTAACGGAATAACCAGAGTTCAACCATGCTACGTATGTGACAGTTACCGACCGATGACGATGAAGGTAATTTAACGATATTACAAGCTAACAGAAGTCCGATGCAAAGTGGATAAGTATTTCCGTCCCGGTTTGGACAAGAAATAGGAAAGTCATAATTTTACGACTAAATTAATATTTAATCCGATTTGTCGCCTTACACATATTCTTAAACCTGATGAATAGCCCTGTACATGTACAATTTTCATTCTCATGAATTATTGTTTTCATAATTAAAATATCACGAATATTCGGATTGTAACAACACCTTAACCAGAATCTTCTTTTTTATTCGAAACGTGCCAACCCAGTGGAATCAGGATTTGGGAGATAAGAAGCTCAAAGATCTATTTGATAAAATATCGATATATTGAGAAGTGACGAATCTGTCTAGCAGTTGTGGGAGAAGGGAAGCACGGCATAACCATTCGTGATCTGGTGAGGTTGCGTGACCAAGCGCCCCCAGCTGGGTGAGTCCAATAAAACTAATGTGCTCAGCACCAAATGTCGAAGGCGTACAAAGCTATTTATTTTGGGGATTTATGTTCAGCTGCAGACCACTCCTCCACTGGGGTGATGATGACCCCAAGACGTGGCCAGCCAGAACTTTAAGCCAAACAAATTTGTTGTTAGGGAGCACTCTTCTGATAGTTTGCTATGCTCAGAAGCGTCAGGTTGTCTTTCCATATTATAAGGGCCTATGTGGTACAATATAGGAATAAAGAAACGAGTACAGTGAAAACTTTGATTCATCGTAAACTTCGTCATTTTTTCGTCTTTTGCAGCCGTCTTGGAAAAGAAAAAGAAAGAATATGTAAGTCTACGTGGAATTACACTGATACGTGCATAATGAAATAAATCTGGCGAAAAAAGAAAATAAAATCATATGCATGCGTTTCGTAAATACTCAAAAGCGCGAAGACGATTTTTGTAGAATGATGTCTTTGGGCATTTTTAAAGTAAAATACAAATATGCACATGTGAGTAAGCATATTAGCAACAAAAATATTTGTGGTTTTATTGGACACAATACTGAAACGTCGAGACGAAGCAAAATGTTATGTAGTGTCTTACGTGCAGTGATCGCACAGATGTCGTAGAAACCTTACTCTTCTTCCAGAACGAGTTGTTTTGAGTCCTTTGTCAGACACCACCGAGGTGTTATCGTGATTGTTGACTATTGGGTAAGTTATCGTAACTGTGAGACTTGTGTCTTTCAATTGTACTGAAAGAAAACCGGTATAAATGGTGTTTCTTTCTAAATTTGTGACTTTGAGGCGATCGACTCTGATACTACCGTTAATTCTGTTCTTGTAGATTATGTGGCACTTGGGTTCACGCTGAAGAACTTTAAAGTGTCCTTCGTGTTCCATTTCATGAGTTTGTTGAAGTGATTCACGACGCGCAAAGGCGTGTGTAATGTGTGGTAGGGATCAATCAACCAACAATAGTTGACTGTGGTTGAGTGGAAACTGGTTTAACTGAACGCATCACGTTTTTATGCCAGCTTGCGTAACGGCATAGATCCATATTTCTTGGTGAAGATGAAGGACCTACGAAATCTGCTGGAAGTCGTAGTGTCGTTACATAAACGAGATGAACTGTAATGTGTTCATCGTCAGTTATTGCTGAGTTGCGGATACTGAGTAAAACGAGTGGAAGAGCATTGGTCCACTGCAAAACGCATGCAACCGAGAGCAAAGCTTTAAGCTGTTGCTGAAAGCGTTCTACCAACCCGTTTGCTTGTGGGTGGTAGGCAGTTGTCCGGTATCGCGTTATTCCTAATATTGCAGTCAGACAACAGAGAACTCCGGATTTGAACTGGCGTCCACGATCTGTAGTAATAGTTGAAGTGCAGCCGATGTTTGCTATCCACCGTTTGACGAAAGTGCAGACCATCGTTCCAGCGGTAATTTCCTAGATGGGTTGTGCTTTCGGCTATAGAGTGAAACGGTTTACGCAGGTTAAGATGTAATAGTATCCATTTGGATCTGGTAAAGGTTCCACCAAATCCGGATGAACATTGTCGAAACGAGCTTCCGAAGTTTTGAAAGAGCCTGTGGGTCATCTTTTCTGTCTAATCATTCTGGATTCTTGGCATCCTATAAAGGGGCGTGCCCACTCCCTTACGTCTTTTTTCATATTAGACCAGTGAAATTGTTCTGCTATGGGCTTGATGGTTGCACGAACACTTGGATGATGAAGATCGTGCAACGTATTGAAGACGTTGCGTCGATAGTGTTTCAGCACAAATGGACTAAGCTCTGTCACATAATGACGTTAAATTGCCTGTTCTCATCTGTTTAATACGCAGTCTCAGGGTTAAGATAACTCATGCTGAAGATCAGTATCTGCTTTACGAAGTTGAGCGAGTTTGAGAAGACCATTTCCTCGGAAATCGTTCAAGGAAGTTATACGAGACAAAGCGTCTGAAACTACACTGTTCGCCCGAGAAATATGTCATATATAAGTCATTATTATTATCTCAAGTAAACTGTGGAACGTATTCCAGTTGTCGAAACTCTCGAGGAAAATGTTTTTGTAAAGATGAGCCTAAAAAGGAGGTTAGAGGTTTGTGATCGATAAAATGAGTGAATTCTCGGCCTTCAACATAGTGTTGAAAGTACCGTACAGAAACAATATATGGCTGAGAGTTCTCTACCGAAAATTCAATACCTCGATTCCGTGTCCAACAACCGTCTCGAGAAAAATGACAAAGGTAAACAGAATGAGTTTTTCGCGCATGTAGGTAACATTCGTTCTACTGATAGAAGAAAACAGACTAGCAGTGAACAGGTCTTTATTTATCTCGTAGAATAGATACAGTAGAGCGGAGGTTACCTGTACAAACACGCAAAGCTTTTCAACATCCAACGTAAGATAATAGGAAATATAATGCGTATACGAAGTAAGGGAGTTAATGAATAATTACGCTCTATTGCTTCGACATACACTTAGTTGTTTGCTGTCAACTCCTAACTAGTAAACCTACGTTGTCACATTAGCTTTCTCCTAGAATCGACTTAGATAGGAACGTCGGTTCGATCAAGCTATCAACCATGAAAACCTCCGTTCTGTGTCCTCGGCCAAAGGGAGAATTACTAACTTGTTCAGTGTTTGAATACCAATCAATGACGACCAACTCCATCAGCATTCGACGATAACCCATGGATGTCTCTCCCTTTACTAGCTTGTTATCTTATCTCACAGTATTGAAGAGGGGGTGAGGAAATGAAACAAGAGTGCAGGAAGAAATGCTGCAAGGGGGCTAGTCAATACTATGTTGGTTAGGCACAATGTTTCCACGCTCTATCCAGCTATCAGATGTTTAACCACCTGCTTTTTGAGTCGCCCTCAATTAAAAAAATAAAGAAGAATCTACTTAAAAAACAATGGTGGAGATCAGCCATGGGTTTTCGCGTACATGTGTTTGTGAAAATCCCTCCATGTATATACTTGCACTTTGTTCCTATTGATCCCCTTAGTTGTACATTGTTGTCTTTTGATTACATTTAAATTGTTAATACTTGTATTTTTTTATTGTAGTTTTTGTTTTTCTTACGCATTCACTAAGTTTGTGTTTCTTCCCGAACTGCAACTGTGTTGTTTTACTTGACACTTGTTCTTGGCGGTAGCCATATTGATTTACTCCTCCTTTTGTGTGTTCTATCCAGTCAGGATGGAATAACGTTCATTTGTTGTGACTGGTAATTTTCCCTCATCTCTCATCAACTACTTTATTTATTGTAATTTAGATTTTATTGATTGGACAACTATTGGTTGAATAGCCGGGTGGTAATATTTGTTTAGGTAACGATTTATATGTCAATTTATGATGAATTATAGAACCGCTATTTACCCGATTATTTGTTATGATTTCGACGGGGAAGGGCGCGTGTCTAACGTACCCGGAAGGCTATTCAGCAGTCCAAACCGTAGTTTGGATTTTACACATGTAACATATTACTTTATGGAAATCCTTTAGCGCATTACCAAATTCAATCCAGCTTCCGAAACGCTTGTTCAGCATAATACTTTGAAACGCCTCGCTGACGTCCACTGAAATTTCACTTGAACATGAAGCGCTTCAGACAACACGCATTAGTTATTAAAAAAAGTTATTCCTTGAAAAAAAACAACCGAAAGAAGTGCAACAAATATTTAGGACTTACCGTTGAGTTGCCATTTCGTCTTAACCTCTTTGTTTAACAGAGACTCACAAAAACTCTAGGTATCTATGACTTTTCAAGTTATCTTTCTTACGTTACTTTATGGACCTTATCAACAAATTATATAAAGGTGTTGACGTTTACTACAGAAGTTGGGACCACAGATCAAGTTACGAGGGAACAACAGAGCTAACGTGTACACTACAAAACAGAGAATGCTAAATTAATGCTCTTAGAAGTCATTCTGTGCTTTTTCATGTAGCAAAAGATGACTTAATTATGGAAAAACTTAGTGCTCATACGACCCAACACGCCCACGGCATTTGAAATGCGGAATGATTGCCTCTAGTCAGGCCGTTCAAGATCGTTGAAACCAAACGGCGGACAGATTTGAAGGGGATTACCGTTTTTACCTTGCCTCGCGGACTCATAGCAGTACATCCTGAATAGGAAAAGTAGAATATACGGTTAAGGAGAAAAAGTAAATTACTAAGAGTAGGATGATTGAACAGTTTTTTGATGGTTAGAGACGTAATCGGAATATTGCAGATTAACCATCTCATAGGTTGATGTAGGTATGTACGTTATATTGTAGCTATGTCTCCTAAAGTCACTTAGCTAACGAGTTGGTCTGCACATTTCAACTGTGCAAGTTCTATTTGTCATGAGTACTACGAATAATTGATCAATGTAGGGAAATACTGCAGTCACAACACTGGGCCATTGACATTAGTTGGTTTAAAGCCGGCGTAACAGTGAGAGTCATGTCGTAAACTCACAGTTCTGATTACCTAATGGATCACTTGTAGACTGAATGTGAAATTAGGTACGTAAATCAATACAGCTAATATAGTAACCCACAGGCAATGTACTGAACAGTATCTTCAACTAATTAACTGTTCGTAAACCGATAAATTGAGTGCAAACCATGAGAGCATATGTTTTAATCAAGGGGATAAAACAACACTATACGTGTAAATAGTTATTAGTCAGGTTATTTATCAATTCAATTCTAAATTTTTTTGCTTAAATCGACCATATTGCGTGCTTGTCAAATCGTAACAAGGCTTTATGGCGATGTTGATAAACAATTTGTGAATAGCATTGATTCGGATATTAGCTATGAAAAGTAAAAGAGGTAGCGCTGTTATATATGTCCAAGGTTGTAACAAATTTCCGGCCTTCAAAAAAGTGTTGCAAGTGACATGCGGAAAGAATACAAAGCTGGGAGTTCCCTACCGTGTGTGATATACCTCAATTCGGTGTCTAGCAACCGTCTCTAGAAGAATTCCAAAGGTTGCCCTGTGTAGTTAACACGTTGTTGTAAGATTTCTCCGATCGACGAAAGGGATGCGTGTACTGAAATACTAATTGGTGCTTTGGTGTCCTGCTGTGTGCAAGTATTGTTGCTTCGGTAGTAAGTTTCTAAACCGTTGAAAATGCTTCTTTCTCAGCATCGTTCAGAATGATGGATTTCGCATATCCACGAAATTAGTTGGTTAGAAGTCTCGTAGGATACGCACAAATTCGTTAGAGTTGTCGATAGAAAATTACTAATACATTAAACTAACGTAATTTCTTGAATTTGGTCAGTTCTAGATAGCCCTTAATGGCCGCAACCTTGTTTTTTATAGGTCAGATGCTTCGGTCACCAATAATATGTCCTGAAAATTTTCGGAAGTCGGTTCCGACTCAACACTTCTGAATGTTTACGGGAATGACGTGTTTTGCATTCGTTTGAAGTCAATTTCTAAGCACTAGAGAAGAGATTATGTGCCCGAACTTTCATTCAAGCAGTCATATACAACGCATGTACAAAGATGGTATCTCGAAAAATGTCATCGATGAATCTCTGGAAAGTTTGTGCAACATTTCTTAAACCGAAATGCGTGCGTATGAAGTCGTTGAAAGCGAAATGTGTGATGATAGCGGTTCTAGGAATGTGGTCAGCAGCCATGGGAATTCGGTTATATGCTTTGATTAAGTCGATTTTCAAACAAACAGCTGTACCTTTTAAGATATCTATAAAATCGTTAATGTGGGGCAACGGGTGACGATCAGGAATGGCTTCCGCATTCAATCGCCGGTAGTCACCAGATGGACTCCAGTCGTTCTTGTCCTTTGTATGGACCATATTCAAGTGAGATGACTATGAGCTGTTTGACGGTCGAATGACCCCTAAATCTATCATGTGATCGAATCCGATTTTAGTCAACCTCAGCTTTACGGGAGCTGGTCGTCGCGCTTTCGAGAATACATATGGTTCTGTAGTTGTTATGTCATGTTTAACATCGCTGGGTACACGCTGTAATTTCGGTTGTGTTTGGTACGTTACAGAGCACTAAACGCGTATTCATTGGTAGTATGGACAAATCGTTTGCCTTACTATGACTGGGGATAATCTACAACCGGATAAAGAAGTTTCACAAACAGATAGCTTATTAATTCCGTCTACTAACCTCCGTTTGCACGTGTTGATGAGTAAATAACGATGTAGCAGGCATATACCAGTGATCGGCATATAAATATCTGCAACAACGAAGATCCAGTGGATGTGTTTTTGTAAGCCCACGTAAAGATGAACATATCGCCAACTGTATGCGGTGATCGGTTTCCCATTTGACGCCTGTACGTTCAAATCTGCTTCAAGGAGTCGATAGAATTGGCCGAAAGAACGCTAACGTCGGTGTTGACGAGGTAGCCGGCTACGGTTGGCGTTAACGCGTGCTGGCTGGGAAGTTTCCCGAAACGTTTTTCATGTCGGGCGGTACCAGAACCAATCAGTTTTATGTCTCATGTGATCTAGAGACAGATCGTTTTCGTGAAGTACACTTCTGAAGAGTATGTGAGAGTTTACAGTCACCACAAACATTAAGGCAGCTTGTCAATGCGCCGTAACGTTATTTCGTGTCGTTCGATGTTTTTTTTGACTGAATAGGCCTCAGCGTTTGAAGTTCTGGTGATCTCTAGAATTCAGTCGCAGATGCAGCCAGCTCGTACACGGCATTGTTTTGAAATGAGGCAAGCACTGACTGCATCAATTTAGGAAGCTTAGACAAAAAATGTTGTCTAAACAATCCTTCGTCAAAAGTTCGTTGACCTCTCAGTCACATTAACATGATTGTTGCTGAGCCATGTTGTAAGTTTTCGGTCATGATGAGTATAAAGTATAGCAATGAACGAGAGAATATATATTCTTTAAAAGTTTATCATAGTCTTTGAAAGACCCAGAAAACATGCTGAAAATTACTCGAGGCAACGGCAAAAATGGTTACAGAAAAATCGAACATGTACACTTGATGGGTTGCCATGGTAGCTTGTGAGAAACCTTAGTTTGAATCTCCAAAAACTCCAACACGAAAAGTGTGCAAATCACACCAAAACATTTTGTTCGAAAGAAAATTGACGAAGACAATAGATCCCTACAGAATACTAAAATTAATTGTATGAAAGTTAACGAAGTTGAAATCAGCTTGCTCATCGTTTATGTGTAGGGAGTTGATCACGAGTTAGCTTCAGAGAAATATCAGAAATTTCAAGATGAAATATTTGCATCCAGCTATTGTACAGGTCTAGATTTGAGATGGGGACATTCGGAAGTTATTTTGAAAGTATGAAATATCTTAGAGCATACAACCCTTATAATTTATTCTGAAATTGTGTCCAATCAACGGATTACTTAACATGCTTATGAGTAGAGTAAATACAAGTAATATTAAAAACTATTTACAAAATAAGCTTGTCAGTCATATCTCCACAGACTAAAATTGTCCTGAGTTGAGATTTTCACTCATGAAAGACATCATACTCAAAGATTGGAGAATGTAAATATGGCTAAACTATTCCAGCTCGTATTATGCTTAACGAAGAATGGTGATTTTCATTCAGGTGGATAAATTCCTTGGTTTACAAGTTGAGAAACCCTCCAAATATGGTAAATATGACAATTAGAACTCTCCGAATAGGTGTACTAATTCGGAATTCCCAGAATAATAAGTCAGGTAAAACCAGATGTGCACAAATAGTCTCATTATGTTTGGAATTTGTAATGAACGCTTAGACAAGTACAAACGAACCAGTACTTAGTACAAATATCACAGTATTGTTTGCCAGGTGGTGAAGTCATCTAGTTCAAATGAGTGATTTTTATGAAGTTTTATTGTGGATCTTTAATCGCTTTTCTGAACTACGAGTGGAAGTTCGTTCTGATGATGTTCAGAAAATTGATGAAACAGTTCAGCTACGTGAAGAGAGCACTTTTTTTTCTCAACATCTAGTTTCTGACTGAGTTTGGTTCTCAGTATTTTCGTGACTCGAGTTTAGCCGCTTAGTTCGAGTAAAATTCCTCAACCGCAAACAATGAGTGTTTTGATGTAGTCCACTTTCTATATAGATTCAACAAAGTATTGAAGGGAATCACATTACAAGACAACACTTGAGTATGCCAAAAGTTTAAGTACAACGTACGTGAAGTCATAATATACACGACAAGTGGACTGTCACCGAAATAAATGAGTCAAGAGCTGAAGGTCGAAATAATGGTTCATATACTGATATCAAACAGATACCCGCCCGTTTTCTCACCCCTGGCTACACGCTACCATGCGATAGGAAACTAAACAGTATAATCAGGAATAGCTGAAAATAGTTCTAGATTACATGGTGACAAACTCATCACTGTTAGGAAACCAAGACCTATGGTTTCACAGAGACATGGGATGTAATAAGAGTGGTTACGTAACAAACCACTATATTGACACTTATGTGAAGATCTAGAGATAGGTGGTGCGAAGAGTTAATGATGTTATCAATCATACTAAGGATTACAGTAGGTCTGTAAGCCTTTACAAAATAATGATCGCAAACATATAACCAGTGGTCAATATTGCCTGCTTTTAGAGGTATGAGGCGGTCATTCACACCGTGAAGCGTCCGTCTGGCGGTACCTGAAAAGGAAATTAGGTTAGGAGTGGTCTTAGTGACATGAGAGCGTGACCGCAGTGCCTAACGGACAACTGAGGTCAGACCCATACGACTTTTTTTGTGAGTACTTTTCCGTACTTGCTGGGATTTTATCGCCAGAGATGGATATCGTGGGATAAGGTGTGGTGTGCATTTTTAGGGTCGACCTTTTCTAACCCCACCCCTTCTTGTGGGAAGGCAGCACCGCTGTTATGCTGGTTATCTGAAGGAAACACCTTACTGCCGTCACAACTTTGTACAGTCAGTTGTACGACTTTCACCCTCGGACCTTGGGTTTATTGCTTTTAGTCTTACCGCTCCTCAATCGACCTGTCTGGCATGGTAGGACATCGAGGAACGATTGTTTCAGCCAGTATAGCTCGATTGGTTCGTTACGATAGGTTGATCATCAACTTAAGGTAGCAGCAACGGTTGAGATAACCAAATGTACTAAAAGTAGTTATAAAGATACATGATGAAATAAATAAAACTGCAGCATTTACGATCGTTAAAAATGCATGCAGACTAGTACTATTTGAAACTGCTAACCATTGCTTTACACAATTAATAGAACAGGCTCATTTCCGATGATAAATTTGACAAACAATAGAAAACCAAGAAGGACGTCGATACTTTCTAATTTGTTAATGAACTTGAAGGACATTATTAAATTTAGGAAAATGAATGGTGTGTTAACTACTTATGAAAGGAATCAACTACACAAAGCAACTAATTAACAGCAGAGAAATTCAATATTACATATAGTTGAAATATCTTCATTCAATTCAGTGCGATAAATTCTAATCAACTACACGTACAACAACAAGTGTTAAGATAAATAATGATGAAATTGAGACAAAATGACGAATAGGGTAAACTAAAAGACAATTAAAAGAAGTCTCTCAGAGAATCAGTTAATTAATAAACTTTATATAAGAACGAAATAAATCTTTACGGAACTGTCAAAACTAAGATAATGACAGGGCATTTTTCAAATAATGAGAGATCTCCATCAAGTGCATTGCTTTATTCCCAGCAGCTGTAGCAGCACTAGGTTGTCGACCGGCATATCTAAAATAAAATTAAAAACAGTGAGGATTTAATAAAATTAAAGTTTAATAAAACTAAACAACAACGTAATTGTAACGATTAAAGTGATACAAATAAATAAAACAGCATATCTAATCCGATATAATGCTTGATATATAACCTACATATATGAAAAAGTAAAACTGTGCCTGGTCCGCCGAGATGTTCATATACGATTTAATATGTTCGAATTCAGCTTTACTAATTAATATTTGAGAATTACTAATGTAACAAGATGACTCACAAGTGGTATATATAGTGTTCCGTAAAAATAAGGTTGATTGTACAATAATAATAATCATGTAAACAGTAGAGCTATGAGATTTTAATCCCTAGTTTTTGCTACAAAAGTAACAGTTGTCTGTAGAAAAACAATGTAATATAAACGAAAAAGAAAGCTAGAAAATACCATACAGTTGTTTCATAGATATAAAGAAACCGGTTATAAAAGGTTTTCTTGGTTAATATGAGTAAACTGATAGATAACAATATACAAAATCATTGCTGATAGTTTTACAATCAGTTTGGTCATTGTAGATCCTTTCGCTCACTTTTGATTGTGTGAAATATCAAAAAAGTTATACCATTAACCAGCAAAATGTAACAATATTATGAATATTTGTAAAGATAGTTCATATTTAGCTGTATAAAATATTACTTATATATATATATGACCACAAATGAGCATTTTATGAGCAATTTAGACATGAATTTATTCATATTGCAATAAGTTCATGAAGATGGCATAGTAGCTCACTATTGTTTTACCGCCATACAACTAATGACTTCGATAAACATTTTAATATAGAATTTAGAAACAAAGACGTTCACATAATTTGAAAACTTAGTAAACAAAAGTTTATTAATTGTTGTTGCGGGAAACAGAAAAAAAATGAGTGAAAAGAAATCATAATTTGAATAGAAGGAAATATGTCAACTTACAAAATTTTATTGTGAAGACGATTAGGCATTGTTCTAAATATTAAATGATTAACTCTTGGTTGTACATAACTCCATGGTCCCATATTTTTATGCTCCTCTTGTACCCACTGAATAACAGCATTTGGATAACGTTCTAAATCTTGTTGAATCAAATCATATGGAAAAGGAGTCAATTGTTCTACTCGGCTAATAGCTATATCTGCCTCCCGATTAATCGATCTGCGTTCTTTATCTAATTCATAATAAATCTGAAAAATAAAACGAATATAAACAACACTGCCTCATGAATATTCACTGTAGTAGTGCTTTAAAGTGATTGTATTAATGAAATGTGAAATTACGATTTTTTATGTGTAATCATGAAAAGAATTTGACAAAGATTAACACCATAAAGTGACGTTGGTTAAAAAATTATTAAAAAGTAGAAAGAATCAGACAGAAGTTTATTTTAATCTCAAATTCTAACTTTTTTAGAGTAGCAGATAACTGAAAAATAAATGAATTGTTCTCTGAAGTGTCCTTCTCAATGTTCTAATCACTTGGGCTGTGAATAGATTGCGGTCCTATCTATTTCTTCTCACTAACATTAAATTATGTATATATCAACGATTATTATGGGTTTTATTATTTGAAATACAAATAGAATTAATCTTAGAACAGCTAACAACAAAGTTGAAAAACGATATGGTTTTACGAGAAACTATTTAAAATCCTGGTGGTCACAGGACAAGTCCAGTCACAAAAGATACTAGGAATAGATATAATTTCATAGATAGAGAAACCTGATGAGAATCAATCCTAAGGAACTACTGATAGTTTTCGACTGAAACGCTGACAAGAATATTCTATGTATACAAAACTAAAAGTTAGTGAATAATCACAGACGGGAAGTAGACAATTTGGCTTTTTTTCCTAAATAATCAAGGAAAATTAAACAAGTATACATCTCATTGATTATAACTTATTTATTTCAATGAGGAAAGAAGGACCGGGAAAGATATTTCTCTATGAAGAAATAGTGTTAATTATTGAATGTCATTTTGCATAGTAGTATGACTAAATAGATTACTAAAGTCAATGTGCACTAGGTAATATAAAAATAAAAGTCAATTAAAAGCACATTTCTAGATTACTGGTTATACCAATGAAATAAAATCTACGCAGAGCTTCAGGCATATATACACACGCCGCTCTAAGTTGCCAATGGCACACTAGCAATGGCATAGTGGTTAAAGCGTCTGACTTTCGACTACCAACTTCCGGCCCCGAGCCCCGTTCCACTTAATATAAGTTTGGGTAGTCGTTTAGTGCCATTACTCCTCACATTTGGAGTGTGGCTCATCATATCTAACTAACTGGTAGATGAGTTAAATTATTACCAAGAGGTAAATTTAAAAAGATGGAAAGCAAATGAATCAAAATAGCATAGCAGAAATGATGTTAAGAAAGACTGAACATTGAGAATATGGTTTGAAACGACAGAACGAAACCAAACATCTAATCAAGCATTTGGACATTTTATGACTTGAAAGACATTGACACTTATCCAATTAAACCTGCAAATAAAATATAAGTACTCAGTCCCAGATAAATTGAAACATTATAGGTCAACGGTGTAGGATTAACAATTGTGAACATGTTTGATATTTTGGAAATCTTGTATAAACCAAGTAACACTACCACATACTTGCAGTTTAGGAGTGATAATAAGATCGACAGAGTGTAGAAAAATATTTTGCATGGCAGAATTGGTAAAGCTCTTAAATAAACATAGAATTATTCTTGCAAATACAAAAATAAAACTAATATGTTCGAAAAGTGTTTTGTAAATAAGTCGATAATGATAAGGAGTCTGGGTATCAATAATCAGTGGCGAAAATATACTGATTTGAAAATACACGGTGAAGAACCGAACATACACTTGAATAAGTATAATACGCCCATATAATCCAGTAAGTACAACCTGGTTGTGTAATCAGCAAACGATCACTTCGAAACGTAAGACAAATGAAGCAAATAAATTTTGTTATGTATCACATTTCACTTAAATTACATGATAAAACTTACTTTGCCGCTGCAAATAATTAATTTTTTCACATTTTCAGGTTTGTGTGAAGCTGGACCACTGTCAGGAATATAGCGTTGGAACTCTGAGCCTGGAAGCATATCACAGAACGGCGATCTTGCATCCGGATGGCGTAATAATGACTTGGGAGTGAAGACAATCAGCTAAAACAAAATTGCGAAAGTCACACATGAAGGTCATTAAGAACATAAAAGTGGAAGAATATTGTTGTACAAAATAAAAGCAATGATATTTATCTAACCACCATATTCTTGCTTAAGTAGTTTTTTTATTTTTGAAATATATGAACGGGTTAAATTCATCTATACCACTCAAAGACGACTATTGTTTAGCAAAAGCATTGAGTAAACAAATTGATAAATCATGGTGGAAACATTTGATACATTATGGCCTAATAATCATCTAGAAGTGATGTTTTATAGAACTTACAAATACAAGATCATGGGTTGTGTTCACTTAGAATGCACGCTCGTTTCTTAATGATCAGAGGATTAACTTCAGAGATTTATTTTTTGTAGTGGTTATTTAGTGATTAGAGGATTAGACGTTCAAACAATAAATTCTGGGTATGATTGCCGTTTTACCTAATTCTGTTTTGGCAATCGGGTAGTATCGTCATTGAGATGGTAAGGATTCGAGGTCCAAGTGGATGATTTTTGTGAAGTTTCATCCTCTAGGTTCAGAGAACGAAACTTCACCAAAATCTGTCATACATATAGTGTAGTTCTAAGCCAAGTACACGAATCTTTACTTCGTGAGTTGTGTAATCAATCGGCTTTAAGTCACATTCTAGATGTAGAGGACTAGTGATACTACATTATTACCCCGACTGAAGGAGGTTTGAATCAGAGGTCTATTGGTGACCTAACTATTAGGCTAGCGCTCTTTAAAAGTTGAATGAAGAACTTTACAACAAACCCCAAATCACTTACTGGTTTACGGAACGGTAGCAGAATTTGTCGTCGTAAAATATGGAAGAAATTCGCTGGTGTAGTACAGTTTGCAATAATCCAATTTGTATCATGTAACTGTTGCATGACAAAATTATCACTATAAACCTAGAATAAAAATTTTTTGAAAATAAAAAAAACATATTTGATAAGATTGAGGTGTAAATAATTGAATTTCTTTCTTTGCGATGATGAAAATCATTAAAACCTGATTATATTGTATAAAGTATTTGGCTAATGAATATGTTTTGATTGTATACGAGATGATGTATTCTACTAGACTCTAGTACCAGAAGTAAAACAGAATAAAATTGTCCGTGCAACGCTACGGCTTTAGTGAAAAATTGTTAATCAAAACACAAAAACAAGATTAAGAACACACACATACACACTAGCGTGATTATCAAAAAATGTACTCATATAAATGATAACATTGAAATTCTACTAAAAATACAGATAAGCTGATATTTTGTTAGTTTATACGAAAGAAGTATGAAAGAAATTATTTTGCAAAATGATAAGAAAAAAGAATCGCCTGATTATCCAGTTTAACTAACAAAACATTCTTTAAAATATACAGATTAGCTACAGAAATTAATAAGTCACATTTTGTATTCTGAACAAGATTATTTTAACATAATCGTTTTTACAGCTTTTTCTAATGTTCTATAGAAATAAATTTAATTAGATTTTTAAAAAAACAAACAAGCAAAGTTGATTTGTGAATGTAAATTTTGAGAATTGATGAGAGATAGTAATTACTATAGTGAATATTCACCGTAAAAAAGGTATTCCAATTCAAACAGAAAGATTACCCAGAAATAACTCATTTCTAAATAAACGCAGCTACCCAGATATGAATTTCTTGTTTACTGAATTCAATGACTGAATAACTAAAGAGAGGATTTTTCACTGGATACTGTGATCAAGACAGGTAAAGACCCACTTTTTCCATCATATAGATAAATAACACACATGACAACTTCACATTTCATTCAAGGTTTAACTCATTTTCCTAAACACAAATCAATGAAGATATATAGCTAATTGAAATTACAAACAATTGATACTTATACGCAAAGGAATTTATCTCCTATGAATCTGATAATGCATTGTAAGACGATAGATCCATAACTTGGTAACTATGTCCAGTGCTAGTAATACTAAAGACTAAGCGGCATACAATCAACACCTTCGGCAGCAACTACTTGGAACAAAAATGATTACTAGTTTCAGTGTCAACAGTAAACCATATAAACATATAAGGAAAATCATTGACAAGAGAGAATGTTGAGGCTTCTAATAAAAAGAATAAGAATAAGAATAACGATTTTACTACACCATTAGTGCCCCCCGAATGCCCTGGTACGGCCGAGAGTGGGGAGAGTCCGCTCTCCCTCTCGAAATACTCACACGACCGCGCGTATACAGCCTCTGCCAGGGAAGTCCTACTCATTGCCTTCTCGTGGCGGGGGTGTTGTTTACGAAAATGAGAAGACGAAAAGCGAATGTCCGGCGCTTTAACCGGATTCCAAACCAATGGTGCACATGGGCTCCAGTATCCTGCGGGAACAAATGGCGTCCTTCTCGACTCCCTGGTTGGGGTCCGAGAGATGATGCTACACAGTGGCTAGAGACGTTATCAGATATGACTCAGAATAGAAGCCAGTGGCGATCCTGATGTAACCTTCTTTTACTTTCTTCATAAAAAGTGGTTGTGTCTCCCTTACCTGAAAGATTTCTTCTGATTGTACCTCGTTACTACCACACTACCTTACATCAATCTCTTCGTTATTGTTCTCTTTTTCTTTTGCGCTCCTTAGTTTTTTTTTCTATTTCTCTTCGCATTCTCATTGTTTTGTGTGGCGCATATATATTGGCGCTCTCTTGTACCAATATTTATGTGTTCAAATAAATAAATAAATAAAAACACCATTAGAGGAATAAATTATGAGATACACAGTCCTTGCAAAAAAAAACACTAAACAAATGTTACTTTCTATGGTGAAACGATTTTTCTGCATATTATTACTTCGAATAGCACAGACCTGAACTACATTGACTAATCTGTATCTTATTCAAGCAATTTTCCTCCTTTGTTTTTTACAATAAAATACATCTCCACAGACGTCATGAAGGAGAATTTTTATAATCTAATGAACGAATTTTCTATCGTCGAAAATGAAAGAAAAGAATACTGATTGACAGATGATATGATTAAATGATGGCTACTAACGAGACGGTTTTGTTGACGTAAGTCCCCAAATGATTTGGAATCAACGATAAAACTAGCCAGAAGAATTTCTTCTTGTAAAAAATAACAAATTTATGTACGGAATACTAACTGAAGAATAAGTATGATCAAATGACATAAACCGACTGAACAATTTTGTAGATTCTTCACCCTCCAATGAATAATATCCCAACTATTGGGTTCAATTTTATGTCCGTCATAACACATAATGTTGCACTAGAATTAATTCGTCCAAAGATGAGATATATTATAAAAAGACACAGTTGTAAACAGAAAAAATATGTGATTTTTGATTATAATTATTGACTATTTTAGCAGCATGTATTTATAGCATATTAGATGGCTTTGGGCTTCTGGAGCCCAACTAAACAAAGTAGCAGGATAAGTAATCATCCAATTAGAAATGTGACATGTGGCTCCACTTTCTAGATGCTTTTGAGAAACTTCTATTTAGTGCTGAATAAATAAAATGTTTCCAAGCGTTTAAAAGCCTCTCTGGGCTTCTTTCGAAAAATATTCTGGCTCTTTCCAACATGCAATAAAAATGGCTAAAATAAGTCGACAATAACAACGTTACTGTTTGAGCGATAAAAAGTAGAATAATGCCTGACTTTTTATAACGACTATGCACATACCATAAATTTGCATATCATTTAAACTTTTGATTTGGTTATTTATTTATTCTCTGAAAAAGTGGCTTACAATAAGTCACGAAACGTCAACAAATCTAATTTTTCTACTCATTGGGATATTACAAATATATTATTTATTTATAAATTTGTATATAGTTTATCTCTATACGGATTTATGGACGGAATAATCACTTGTACAAGTCTATACACAAAATTGAGCATTCGAGTTGTCCATTCTAAAAGTGTACAACAATCTCCAAATATATTTGCGCGCTAATACACAATAAAGGAATACAAAATGATAGCACTATATGAGAACAAGTACAGTATGTATAAATAAGCGTAGAAAAGTCCTTAATATTCTCACACTGGTTATCTACTAACAACTAAATGCCAAAACAGTAGTTTTGGTAGAAAAGAATATATAAAAAGTTAAGACAGCAGAAATCGTTTGTTATCACAATCCACAACAAGATAGTATAAAGCAATTAAAATTTATTTCTATTAATTTAAACACATAAATATTGCTAAAAGGAGGCACCAAATACATATGCGTACACTTCATTCGACTTGTGTGAAGGCGAGGATACTGCCCGGGTGCCAAAACTGAAGCAGGTGGTTTTCTTAGGGAGCCACTCCCCGAGCCTTTAACCTAGAGGTCTATTACATAAGACAGTGGAGCAACCTTAAGAAATGCAGTCCCATAGTAGCCGGTGACTAACAATAGGTTCATACGCCATTTGTTACTTTAGGATGCTGGAGCCCATGTGCACTATTGGTTTGGAATCAGGGTTTTCACAACTCCCCTAGGTGAACCCCACCGCGGGAAGACAGTGAGTTGGACCTCTCTAGCAGTGTCTGTATACACGTGGTCATTTGAGAGCATACTGAGAGAAAGAGCGGACTCTCTCCACCCTCGGTCGTACTAGGGTATCAATAACAGGAGCATAAACGATGAAAGGCTGTATTCCCCAACAAAGCTAAAATCAACAATCTATGGAGTCATGGACTAATGCTTTCGCTTGGTCAAACAACCTTTAGACCTTTCTTAATCTATTCTTATCTAATCTAACCGCTATGTTTACAGTAAAAAGATTATCTAAGGCCATTTCGGGATAAAAAATCTCATTCATGATTCAATAAGTTGTCAGTCAATTTTTCTAAAAAAAACTTTTTTGACATTTTTATTATGAAGCTGAAATTGGACGACTGCTTTTGCATTTAGTACCGTCCAGATATACATATGATCTCATCAAAATACAGTTGACATTCTAATATTTGTTTTAGGAGATGCAGCTTGCAATTAGTCTTTTATAATAGTTGTTGATGATACGGTAGAATTCAGAAAAGAAAATACATGTACGCAGAAAATGATTAGCCATATGGACCCATTAAATTTGCTTACCATTGACGGCGACTGAATACAATGATATAAATGGGAAAAGAAAGATAACAGTAAAGTATTAACAAAACAACGTCAATCAACAAAGCGCTAGTAATAAGTGATAGTTCCAGCTTTCTAGATGTCTCACGTCTGCTCAGATGACAGTGAAATACTTTATTTAGCGCTTCCGAAGATAACACGGTCTTCTGATAACACAAGCTGATACACGAAAGAATGTGATACAATTTGAAATAATGTCAGACAACGTATGGACAACTCACTGAACCATGCAAACGGAAGCAACACACTTGAATGATGATGAATTTTAAGTGCCTCTAGGTTAAGGCACTATATATTTCAGGTAGGTTAGAATAAACTGGTAAACACATACCTATCGTAAACATCGGACAGTATACAAAAATCGCTCTATTAATTTGATGTTGGAAACCAATATATAAAATGATAAACAATTGTGAATAAGTATCAAACCTATGCGCTGTACAAGTCATAACTAGAAAACAAACATGGGAAACAATATACTTACAGGGACATGATTTTCCTCATCATTACTCATCTGCAAGAATCGTTCGATACGTGCACTAGAATGTTCTGGACCCATACCTTCATAACCATGTGGAAGCAAAAGAACTATTCCTGATTGACGTACCCATTTTTGTTGACCAGAAGAAATAAACTGATCAATTATACATTGAGCAGTGTTGTTAAAATCACCAAACTGAGCTTCCCATATAACGAGAGCTTCAGGGTTTGTCAATGAGTAACCCAACTCAAAGCCCATTACTGCGTATTCAGATAAACTCGAGTTGCATACAGTAAATGGTGCTTGTGTAGGATAGAGATGGTTAAGCGGAACATATGTTTTCTTATCGACTTCCTGAAAAGAAAAGGTTTAATGTGGCAAGCGTTCTAACATTAGATATACTTTGCAATATATATTGAAATTAGGCACGAATTTCAAAATTTTAGTAGATAAGCCAAGGTAAAATCAGCATACGAAAATGATAGCTTTACAGTGTGCTAACATCAAAATAAATAATTTGTTTGGAAAACTTGTAAGACAACTATGATGAAGTCCATCATTTAGTTAAATATGCTAGTTTGGGGATTAAGACTAGAAAATTGCTGATAAGCACGATTTGAACAACCATACATGATGTGAAGAAATTAATGGTTTGTTCTTGAATGCAAGATGTAAAAATGGACTATCTGGGGGATTTGGTTCAATAAATTGTTCAAAACAACCAAACTTATTAAAGTGAATATTTGCTAACTATTAAACAACGCAGTGGAATATTAGGTGGGTAGAATGCAAATTCGAGTAAAAAATCATTCATCCTATTTCTTAGATCTGTACAGTTTTCATGAAATTGCTGCTGTTCTATCAGATCGACATTTCAACTACTATTACAGAAACTAATACCAGAAAACTATGCTGCTGACAAAAGAGGAAAGTAGTAGGACAGGTTGTTGCCTTCAAAACACTAAAAATACCTAAAACATTTTCTGGCGATTAGTCACTATTCAGTGATAAATCAGTTGTAAATGTACCTCAGTCCAACAGGTTATTCGCTGGGCAAATAACCTGGTGATAACGTCTGTGACTGGAACTGAGTGATACGGGGTCGAATACACCAGGGTGCATCAGTTCCCTTAAGATTACAGGTATACCGTGTTGATGAATCTGAAACGGCATGAAAAATAGGTTTAGGATCACTTGTCGACTGCCAGATTATACTTAGAAATAGAATATTAAAACCCTATATATATATATATATATATATATATATATATATATATATATATATATAAACGTTTACTATCATTATGCTGGGGCCTTACAATGGATACTAACTTGAAAAAATAAACTGATCTTCGGGCAGTTGGCGAAGACAGAGATCTCTAACCTCTCTTCACTATTTGAATTCCTTTCTATTATTGATTTCTACTCTGGGTTTCATCACGTACGGATTGCTTGTAGCCTATAATCTGATTTTCACTTGTTGGTTATATATCCGTATACAAGGCGATATAGCCTGGTGGTCTAATGATCTCAAACCTAGGATATTATTGTATCATACTGTAATTCATAGTCAACAAATCGTTTCTATTTCCCCGTCATCATAAAATACATTATATTCATATTAAAAATGAACAATATACCTGATCGTGTAAAACACAATGTCGATGTGAAAACGTTCCACGTTCCACATCTTGACCTGATAGTCTAACATGAACACCCTCTCTTAGCAATGATCCATAAGCGAACAATTCACCAAGAGCCCAATTAGCTGTTTTCTGTTCTAATAAATCTTTGCGCTCCTTGAGTGCACGTTTCAAACCTGGATGAATAATCATACCTTCAGGAGGTTCACTAATTGCATGACCTAAAAAAGAGGATACTTATATTACTATTAAAATCTAGTTTAATGAAACATTAGATTCAAGACGGAATAATAATAATAATAATAATAATAATAATAATAATAAGGAGACTATACAACCACTTTTTGTGCTGCCTCGATTACCTCAACCTAACTTGAGTTCTAGATAAGTGATAAGGAGACTATACCTCATTGTTTCACACACATAATATGGGTTAATATTGTGCACATTTTAATTAGTCTATGATTATTCTCTTGAGTCATTTTTGCTATCCATCAGATACAATTTCAAAAAAACAAAATATAATTGTATTGTAATCTTTTTATAGTGAGTCAAAAACATCTCCTTTTGAACAAAAATTTCAACAATTACGTAGCTTAAATATAATGCAATAAAGAAATTTAGCATTTTGGACTATTTCAGTTCAGTACTGATTTCTCAATATATAAATAAATATTAGCAGTAAGTAGTCCGTCTGATGATATTGCATACAACTTTCAAAATACTTGTCTAGCATTGATCATCAAAGTGCTATATGTTTAGTAGATCATGTTCGTTTGAAATGGCTTTCTTATTTATTCAACTGAGTGAATACTATGGCGGTAATCTATTTATTATCTAAATCTACATAAAATTACCCTTCGTTATACGATAAGTTTGGAATATAATGACAACTTTAACCTATATATCTGTGCTGCATTGTTGTATGGTTAGACCATTGACACATCGAGTTATTCATCCGTAACGATGACCACGCACAACTGCAGACCGTTTTTAGACCAATCATATGGTTCATTACTCATTGAAACGTCCAGTAATTTAAAAGAATCCATGTTTGTATTCTCTTCTTATTAATATGAATTCAAGTTAAGCCAATGTCACATAGGTCTAAGAAATGCAAATGACTGTAGTGATTATACTTCCAGAATGAATTTAGCGTGATATACTTAGGCTAGATAGTTGTGTGGCAAATAAGACAACAAAGCAATATTAGAAGTCTAACATGAAATACATTGGGAACGAGATACATTTAACGTGCACTAACATGCAGATAAACCAAAGACAAAGAGAGCGAAGGAGAATGAATTGTATGGTATTGTTACGGAGTGAAGGCAGTGATAATTCTGACGGCAGTTTCGAAACAGTATACGACAGCTTTATTCTTTTCTAGTCCCAGCAATTCCAAAAGACTTGCCTTTTTCTGTTTTGTTCGACTGTTCCTGATTACCGCCTTCATGTTTTCCTTTCTTGAATCATATCCAGTATTTCCATAGACATCTATTCCTAATGATGATGGTTCTTGAGGCCTAGAACCTCCTGACACACTGAAATTAGTGCTTCTTTGATCCCTTTCCAGTTGTCCTCCATAGTAGTTTCTTCTTCTTTCAGTAGATCTTGTAAGGCTTGTAACCAGTTGTTGAGAATTATCTTGAATTCGATGAGTTTGGCAGTATGTCGAAGGAAGGCTGTATTAAACATTTGTAATACTGTTTCTCTTGTTGTCCAGTGCCTTTTTAGCTTGGCAACCACCAGTTGGTGGTGATGTCAGCTCCTCTCCTGGTCCTCACGACTTTCACTAACCTTCTGAATGTTTCAGTGATCTAAATATGACCAATCTGGATCTCCGTGGTGTGATTCAGTGAGACCCATGTAACTTTGTGTATGCGTTTGTGGAGGAATTTTGTACCACCTATAACTACTTTGTTGAATGCACATAAATTTGTGAATCCTTTAGCATTTTCATTCCTTTCTCTGACTCGATGTCGTCCCATGATATCTTCATATTGGGTGTTATCCATTCCGGCTTCAAAGTTTAGATCTCCAATCAGGATGATCAGGTCCTTCACTGAGCACTTCTCTAAGATCACCTGTAGCGTCTGATAAAACCGATTCTTATCGTCTTCATTGCTATCGTTGGTGGGTGCATAGCACTGGATAACATTCGTTGTGAATCCCTCCTTCGTTTTGAAGGATCCTTTGATGATCCTGGATCCATGAGATTCCCATCCTATAAGTGCATTGCGTTCTTTTTGGGTCTTCGTGATCAGAGTACAACAATATCTCTCTCGAATCTATCCTTTTCTGTCCAGCCTTGGTCCAACAGATTTCACTTAATGCGAGGACCGTTAAGTTGTACCGCTTCATTTCCACAGCTATTTGGTCGGTCCTCCTATTTCCTATATTGTCTGGACATTTTATTTACCGATATTAATTGTTACTTTGATTGTTGGAATAGTTAAAGACCACGTGATTTCTGAAAATTCTCGGCTTTCACAATGAGACATTATAATTCTTGCAAGTGGAGATTCTTCAACTCCCAGGCCAGAGTTTGAATGGTTTAAATTGTGTTTTTCTAATCAGCGTTTTTTGGCAGGATTGTTTACTACGGAGTAGGGTTGCTGTTCCTATCATCAAACCTCCTTCTTTATCCGGGCTTGGCACCGGGACGGAAATAATGAATAAGGTGGAAAATAATGTTGTAAACGATAACATTCCAGTAAAATCCCCATGGAAACCTACCAATATGTTCTAAGACATCGTTTTCGACTCCTGTATTAGGTAAATACATTGGATTTTTATTTTCGAAGAAATTATGCCATGGAGAATCAATCCAAGCACGATTATGTGTAACTGTCCGTTTTTTAGCTAATTCATAAGCATCTTCGCATATCTGATCATATTTAGCCACTTCGTCCTGAAATATAATGTAGGAAATAAATGAAATGTTTTCCGATAAATATAGAAAAATCTATGTAGAAATGAATGTTTTATTAAGCTATATTTCTCACTATTGCTAGTGTTCTCATTTTTTTGGGGGGGGTGCAGGTTGGTTTATTGGTCAATAATTTACTCTTAAACACAAAATTATGACTTGGGAGACAAGTTTCGTACAGATTAATTACTCTGTTAATACATGATTGAGGAAGTGAACAAGTTTATTAACTGGACAGTACAATAAATTGATTATTTTAATAAGGTTAATAAGATTAGTCACGTCATATCAGAACCAGAATTTACGACCCAGAATAGAAAACTAAAATTTTAGTAGACAATACTTTATTCAATGACGATTACAAGCACACTCAATGAGTTCGGAAGAGAAATCACATATTTAATGGTCAGTAGGCTTAGTGCCTGTCTGTTTACAATCAGTGACCAATCATCATATTTTACTTTCACTAACACATATCAGAAGAGAACCTCATAACCAGATATTATAATATGAACAAGATCATCCCTTTTATGAAAATGAGTAGTACAAAGTAATTTGATGTTTTCTGGAAACATAAGGTGCATCATTACACTATTGTTTAAACCAATATCTGAATTATTCACATTAACTACGATCGGTGATTTATAATTATATGACTTAATATGAATAATGGGAACAACTCTGTATACAAAATTAAACATTGGTAATAATTAAACTATTCAAATAAATATGTTAAATTGATATTAATTTACCTTAAATTCCTGTTCAGTGACAATTCCACTATCAATTAACTTCTTACTATATTGTTCTAATACAGTTGGTTGTTCACGAATACGTTTATACATAAGTGGTTGAGTAAACATTGGCTCATCCATTTCATTATGACCCGAACGGCGATAACAGACAAGGTCAATTACAACATCTTTTCCGAATTCAGATCGCCATTCAGCAGCAACTTTTGCAACATGCATGACTGATTCAGGATCATCAGCATTTGCATGAAGAATAAGTGAATTCGTTACCCGAGCAACATCAGTACAGTATGGTGATGAACGAGCCATACGAGGGTCAGTGGTAAAACCAATCTGTAAAATATATCCCATTAAAAGAGTAAAAATTTAAAGCATTCATTTTGTCATAATCTAAATTGATAAGTAATGATGTTAACTATTGACCTATTCTACTACATAGATTATAAAGCAAGCCGGAGGTAGAAAGTCCATAAAAATCATATTTTCTAAGCAATATATTATCTGTATCTTTTTTAGTTTATTAAATTGGATGGCGCTATATCACGAATTCATCAAATTTGTAAATATAGATCATATGGTAAAAATTATTGGTTTGCAGATGGTTTGTTTATCACAAGAACTGAATTCAATCTGTATTGGTTCATGATTATGAACTGCTGAAGAATACCAAATAAAAATGAAACAGCTATTCACTATCACCTTAATTTTTAGTAGTTCTTTAGCTGGAACTAGTACAACATGATGAAAACTATCTTTAAATTGAACTAAATTAGACAAAACCCTTAACGAAATTTATTAGGTTGTTTGTAAATAGAAAGTATAAATTCCCAAAAGTAAAAAATCACTTTGATTTCAATAAACTACTAATAAGAGAAGAAAATTAATGCTTAAATTGTATTAAGTAATTAATTATTGTAAACTACATTATTTAATGAATACATTTAGTCAGAAGCAACGCAGAAATTCGTACGTACGTACATCAGTTCGAGTTGCCACACCACATTAGCACAAAGATACAATTATCAATTCAAATACCGTAGTGATAGAGGTAGTAAAAGTATAAGCAGTAATCGGTAAGACTAGGGTTCGAAGATGTTATTCAAAGAGTATAATCCAGTGAAATAAATTTGGAAAGAGAAAAAAAGGACAAAGAATTCAGATTAGAATTCGAGAGAACACAAAGAGTGGATGCACCTGTACCATTGCAAACGATTTTGAGCCATGTTATTGAAAATCTGTAACCATCGGTTGCTATCGTCTCGCGGATCCCAACCAGGTAGTCAACACCTACACCTAACATGGCTCAGTCCACTCGTCAGTGACTTCACGGATTTGTGCCATGTTTTGGTCTGGCCGCCCCTAGCTTTCTCCCAACCTACTCCTACACTACTGAACACCGCACGTCGAGGAAGTCGGTCGTTGGGCATACGTAACACGTGTCCAAGCCATCTCAACTGATGAAGTTTCACTACGTCATCAATTGATTTGCCATCCTTACCTAGTACTCGTTTCCTAACAACTGCATTACTTACTCGGTGGTCCCAGGATATACGAGCAATATTTCGAAGATACCTATGATCAAATACTAGTAACCTACGAATATCCTCTACTCTTACCGGCCATGTTTCACTGCCATAAAGTAGGACGGAACGAACTGCTGCGCAGTAAACCCGTCCTTTGGTTGGTAGACGGATATCTCGCCTACGCTTAAATGACGCAAGTTGACAAAAGCTAGTCCAGCCTTCTGTATCCGTGCTGAGATTTCGTCACACACCAGACCACAAGGACTGATGAGACTACCTAGATAGCTGAAGTGGTCGACACGCTGTTAACGGGACAAAGACTGGATTAAAGCATGCTCAATTCACGATTGCCTTGCTGTACGCTGATTGGATAAGAATTAGCCAATCAGCACTAGTCGATAGTTGGAGAATACTCTAGAGTTTTCTCATGTAAAAACTATAAATGTACTAACGTTTTCCCTATTGTGCTTCTTACTTCCATCTAACCTTGTTATTTGGAATATAATCTCTTTCCTGTTCAACCGTGTTCTGATTTGGGGACTTGTCGAGTGATTCGGTGTCCAAGAATACTAAGCAATAAGAATAGCTGGGTCATACTGTAAGAAGAGAGATTAAAACACACGCCCTACTAATTCACTTCCTATCATTAGTACAGGTGTCGATGCAACCCAATCCTGAAGTAACATTTTGCATTTCGAGGGGGGGGAATCGCATCCCGAACATGCTTGCATTGTTGCTTATGGTGGTCAGAAGACTCTGCAATTTGTCAGCGTCTTCACCAAATAGCACTATGTCATCGGCATATTCTAAGTCAACAAGTGAATCTCCCGGTAAAAGTTCAACTTCTAGAAATTTAGATGAAGAAAGTGTTATCTTTGAAAGCACGTCAAAGACAAAATTAAACAAGAATGGAGAGAGTGAACAGCCCTGACGAACACCACTTGAGGTAATTAATTCTGATGACAGTTCGCCATAAGCTCTCACTCGGCTAGTTGTGTTCGAGTAGAGAGCCTTTCTAAGGTTATTGTACTTCTTTGGTACTCCTTTCAGTGAAAAACACTGCCATAGGACCTCCCGACCAACAGAGTCGAATGCCGCCTTAAGGTCAAGAAATACTACGATTGTGGGGCGTCTGAACGTGTGTCTGTGTTCTAGGACCTGACGCAGTATGAATATCTGGTCTATACAACCACGTCCAGGTCGAAAACCAGCCTGGTTTTCTCTAGTCTGCTCTTCACGAGCTTTAGTTAAGCTAATATTTTAGACACCATATTAGTCAAACTGACCCCTCTGTGATTGTCACAAGAGGACTTCTGTCCCTTCTTATAGATTGGTACGATCAGCGATTGAGACCAGTCAGATGGGATTACGCCCAGTTTCCGGATTCTAACTAAGACTTCAGTCAATCTTGCTGCTAATACTGGACCACCATCCTTAAAAATCTCGGTGGTAAACCTGTCAGGGCCTGCTGCTCTCCCTCGCTTCAGATTTCCTATAGCTTTTTCAACTTCATAAAGAGTTGGAGGACTTATATTAACTTGTCAATGAGGTCGACTGGAGATCGTGGGAAACCGAAGTGTGGCTGAAGGCCAGTTGAACTGATCCCTAAAGTGTTCTGCCCATCGAGTCAATCTCCTGGATTGAGAATGAATAATATTTCCGTCTTTTTCTGATATAGTCTCGCTAACAGTTGGGTTCCTAATTCCGGTTTCCTTAACAAGTCTGAACAGTTGTCTGCTGTTACCTATTTCTGTTGCCTTTCCCATCTCTCTTGCTTTCGCTGCCCACCACTGTTCACGATCATTGCGTAGGCTTCTTATCAGTCTGCAATTAAGCTGACTCCGCTCTTTGTTATATTCAGAGCCAGATTGAATGAGTTTTCGAGCATCTATCAGTGCGGTAGATGTTGCTGAGATCCATTGTTACTCCCTAACCTTACGGTTTACCGTACTAGCAGATATCATTGCTGTTTCCACAGCTTTTCGGATATCATTCCACGCTCCCTCAGGGTGAGCATCACTTACATAGCTGCATAACCGTTTTCCTACTTGTTCCTGAAATATATCCTTAGCTTGGCTATCATTAAGTAGGCCCCTAAGGGGTTTCCTTGCAGCGTCTTTCCTACATCCAGTAAGACGCAGGCAAATACGTGCTCGCACTAGAGCATGATCTGAGTCTAAGCATGAGCCCCAGAATGAGCGACAGTCTTCTATCGAGTTCCTCCATCGGTGGTTGATAGCGATGTGATCTATTAGGGTCCAACGTTGGGACGAATCCAGGGGTCGCCATATCAAAAGATGTTTGTCCTTATGCTTAAAGTTAGTATTTACAAGAAACAGGCAGTTATCTGAGCATAGCTGCAACAGACGGTCACCAATAAATAAATAAAAAACTGAGAATTCATAATAAATAGTTATAAGTTGATAAAGTAAAGTACATTTTTATAAATTTACCCTTGACCTACAAAAAAAGACTGAAATTTGATTTTTTGTTGTTGTTGTCTTGTTTTCAAAATAGAAACAAATTATATTGTATGTGAGAAAAAAGTATAGAAATGAGATGATCTTTTCTGATATTCTAAACAAAAATTCCATTGATTAAACAGGTCAGTAGATTAAATCATGAGTCATTTATAACCAACATACTTAGACTGACTAAACTAATATTAATAGATAATTATGTAGTAAAGTGTTGAATGAATTCAATCAGTTTAGTCAATTTTGATCTTCATAACATTTTATTGATTCCCATTAGTTATAACTACAGAAATTTACCCTAAATATTACCACAATAATAAATCAAATAATTGTTAGACATTAACACCGTTAGATGCCGGCTCAGTGGTCTAGTTGGTTAAGCGCCTGGCGCGAGACTGACGGGCGCTGGGTTCGAATCTCGCGGGGAGCGAGATCGTGAATACGCACTACCAGGGAGTCCCATACTAGGACGAAACGGCCGTCCAGTGCTTCCAGGTTTTCCATGGTAGTCTAGCTTCAATTGACTCATGATTTCAACCAGTGAAATTGTCAAATGTTTCAACCTACACTTGTCATTATTACATAGGATGATATATTTAAAGTAATCAATACATTGATCATTACATTAACAGGATACTGAATACCTGATAAAAATTGTGAGAACTATTCCTAAACTTTAGATATTAATTGAAGGAATATTCATCATAATTGAAACGTGTATATTTACCTACTTTGATAATAGTAAAAAAAAGCACTGAAGAAGAACAATGAAACAGTAGTGGTTGGCTGAAATCTTCTTTAAGATAAAAAAAGTAGTGTGAGATGAATCAGACAAGATTTGATGGATCACATAATTAATTAGGTCAGTTAAAATAAAAAATCAAATTTTTTTTATATCTTGTAAGGGTGATGTAGTGTTACAAATAACTGAAGATAATTTAAAATTGTATTTATCATTAAATACAATTTACCTGATTATTAACGACAATATGAATGGTACCTTTAGTTGTATAAGAAGGTAGATCACTAAGATGGAAAGTTTCATAAACAACACCTTGACCACTGAATGCTGCATCTCCATGAATTAAAATCGACATAACTTTCTTTCCATCACTATCACCCCTAAAGTATGAAAAAAAAACAATGAATACATATTGCTAAAGTATCACTTTTTAGAAAAATTGTTATTTCCTATTTACAAGCCAAATAAAAAAAGAAATAAACTAGAACCTCTATATGTGAAGCGATCTCATGTAAAAACTAACATTGAGCAGTACAAATACTTGGTTTAATAGAAAACGCCACACAAAAAATAATGAGATTATAAAATGAACATGAAAAAATCAATACAGTACTAATAGCAAAAACTCGAAGAGAAAACAATATTCAGATAAGAACAGAATAAATGGAGATTTAATTTGTTTCAAAGAAGCCTGCAAGTGTTTTCGTGAACGATCCTAGAAAACTATCGTTGACTTCAAGAGTAATCTATATTTGATCAAGTCTCAAATCATAAAGTTGCATGATCAGTGATCTGAATGAGTTGTGACTAACTGACGGATCTTAACCTGATAAAGTTAACCTTCATTTTGCAGTCACGTTAATAAGCTAGTTACTTTCATACAATCTAAAAATAAATATCCGAATTGCCGTATCAAATTCAGATCATAATGATGATGATATTACTATGCGGTATCTTATTTTCTACATCACACAAATAAAAATAGATTTACACATCTCTCATAAAAATAAATTGCAACAAAATGACAGTAAAATCTTACCGATAAAATTGTTCAGCCTTGGTTTTACCTTGAGCGACCGGACAAACAGCTTCTAAGTGACTTGGATTAGCACATACTGCAAGATTAATCATCTTGCCTGTCATATGATTTAATCGTTGATGACTCATGCCTAAATGATATTTCACATCACCACTACCTTCGTCACAAGCTTCCAATTTAGAGTCGAACTGACAAAATATATCATCCAAAGGTTTACGACAAACGTTGGCTAGAACGTTTAACCTTCCACTGAAAAAAACCGAGAGTATTGATAAACTAATGAAAATATCTAAACGATTATTCACAACTGTTTACATAAATGCAATAAATCTTGAGAAAAGCATAAAGCAAAAGTTGTATTTTATACTAATATTCATCAAAATTAGGCGCCGAGTATAGTTTAGTCATTATATGTGAAAATTACATTTGAAATAATCTCAGCGATCTCAACGTTCGAATTACTTTAAATTTCAATCACCGAGATTATTTCAGATATCATTTTCCCACAAAAGTATTATTTAACAGAAGACAAATACATCATATAACAAATAAGTTAAGGAAAAATGCTACAATTGTACTGGCTTAAATATAAATAATATTGAGAATAGTAAAAGAAGAACAATAAAATATTACCTTTGAGATCAACTGTCATGATTGTAATGCAGTTTATGTGGGAGAAACTTCCAGACAATTAAATGTAAGGTTGGAGGAACATAAACAGTGTTTGAAAAATGTTCCCAAATCCTCTGTTGATCTAAAGAAACTTGAGAATAAGTTTGCGATGGCGTCATATGCGTTGGAAACAGGACACAAGATCAATTTTGGGAGGACCGAAATACTTCAGAAAGGTTTTAGCACTCATAAAGTAAGATCGACAGCCGAAGCGCTGTGTATATGGGCGAACAAGAACAGCCTGAACAGAAAGGATGGTATTCAGCTAGCAACTACTTGGCAAATATTCGTTAACAAGTAATTAGACCCTTTCTCTATCCAACCTATTTATTTCACATGCATCGTTATTCCAACCGAAATTAATGTGGATTATTTTAGCAATACAATTATGTATTTGATTATTTTCATTTCACATGCACATCAATGATTTTTTAACCTTCAAATTGCACTTTTATTTTTCCTTCATATAAAAACATTAACACCGAATATCATTCATTAATAACTCAATCTTATACATGCACACACAATTCATTCAGTCATTTATTTTCACATCGTGAACTTTTCACATGATTCGCATTTAATTGACTCATGTTATCCTATTTACTAAAGTCAGAATCTAAATATGATTGGATTAGCACAGTATAGATTTGATCTGATTTGATTGTTAAAACGCTAGATATTTCTTTGATGATTTTGATTATTACCCTGAAGAAGTTCAGATAAGTTAGCTGGATGAAATGTTCAAATTATTCTAAATTTCAATCGCTGAGATTGTTTCAAATATAAGTTTCACACATAAAAGTATTATTCAATAAAAGACAAATACATTAAATTGGTTGAAGTTAGACATTAACACCGTTAGATGCCGGCTCAGTGGTCTAGTTGGTTAAGCGCCTGGCGCGAGACTGACAGGCCCTGGGTTCGAATCTCGCGGGGAGCGGGATCGTGAATACGCACTGCCGGGGAGTCCCATACTAGGACGAAACGGCCGTCCAGTGCTTCCAGGTTTCCCATGGTGGTCTACCTTCAATTGACTCATGATTTCAACCAGTGACATAACAAATAAGGAAAAATGCTACGATTGTACTGGCTTAAATATAAATAATATTGAGAATAGTAAAGAGAAAAAATGTATCGACACGTCATAAAGTTCATAAACTGTTTATAGTGTGATAAGAAAACAAAGATTACCAGAACCATGTCTTCTTATTGCACTATCCAAATTTATCAGAGGGACTAATTGCTTCTAGCTGTTTATAACTTTTTCATAACATTTATATAAGTTCATAATCATAGGAATACAAATTTCATTGCTATCATATGCTCAGTTACAAACTTGAACGTCTATGGATAATGAAATATACTAAATTAGAAAAGATACCTGTGTCAATTAGTTTCCAACATTTGAACTAATGTCATTTGTCCACAACTCCATCAAATTTTACAAATTTATTAATAAATTGTTAATTTCATGAGTTTCAAATAGAACACCTCATGGTTAATAATAAAGTTGAGATTTGAAATAATCATTAAAAAAGTTAGACTGATATTTGGCATTGGTATACAATATTTGTATACAACCGACAATTAGTTTTAGTACAAAATTCTGATGTATATCCAATAAGTTGCAATAAACTAATAGATTTGAGCATTCACAAGTGACGATTACTAAAAAAATAACCAGTAAGCTAATCATCTTCCATGTAGATGTATGTTAACGGTATGAATCTCCACCACAATAGAATACTTATTAATACTGTAACAGTGAATGCTGAATGGCATAAAATGCTTTTTTAAACAACCTGATGAAAACTGAAGTATTCAAGCCAATATGACCTAAATACATAAGTACTGTCACGTAGTCATGAGCATGACACGGTAGTAACTAGTGTGTCACAATAACCAATAACTAATTATTGTAGTTTGATCAAAACATTGAGAGTAATTCATTTCCTTGATGAGGACCAATAAACAGTAACAACTAATAATATAATTTTCTTGAGAAATATACACGTAATCAGCAGTCTTCAAAGACAATCTAACAAAATAGTAAAAGAACAAGACTAACCGATGTGGTATTCCAATTACAAAACTTTCAACACCAAGCGCAGACGAAGAGTCAATGACAGCTTTCATTGCTGGTATTAAAACTTCACATCCCTCAAGTCCAAAACGTTTTTCTGAACTCCATTTCTTTGCTAAAAATGATTCGAAACGCGTTGAACGAACAAGACGAGCTAATATTAAACGTTTCTCTTCAATTGATAAATCCATTGAACCGGGTGTTTCAAATTTACGTCTTATCCAATCACATTTATTTAAACTATTAATAAACATATACTCAATACCAATATGTTTGCAGTAAACATTCTGAAATTAATATGAAAATATTTCAAAAACAAAATAAAACTAGTATAAGAGGAATGACTTCTCAAAATTCAATCTTCATTAAATTTAAACATTATCTTAAATATAAGCTTAAAATGTTAACAGTTCAATGGTTCAACAGTCCCATCATGATATATCAAAACTGGAGAAAATTAAGAAAATCAATGACAAATGAACTTGTTAATATTTATTTATTTGGACACATAAATATTGGTACAAGGGAGCACCAAATATATATGCGCCACACAAAACAATGAGAATTCGAAGAGAAAAGAGGGTAAGGTGCGTATAGGGGAAAGAAGAACAACAACAACCACAGATTAGTGTAAAGTAATATAATAATAATAATAATGGGGGAAACGGAAAGGTATAACCAGAAGAATTCTTTCAGTTAAGGAAGATACAACCACTTTTTATGAAGAAAGTAAGAGAAGGTTACAGCAGGGTCCCCACTGGCTTCTATTATGAGCCATATCTGATAACGTCTCTAGCCACTGCACCATCTCTCGGATTCCAGCCAGGGAGTCGTGAAGGACCAACAGAAGCCAGCCCTTTGCAGACTTCTTTCATACCACGACACCATGTCATACACTGACCACCTCTCCGTTTTACCCAACCAGTCCTAGCGTCGGCCAATAATGCACGACGTGGAATTCTCTGGGACGACATTCGTAGAACATGTCCAAGCCACCGAAGTCGATGTTTCAAGATGGTGACACCAATTGGATTATCGTACAACAAATGTTGCACTTGATAATATTAATGATTGTAAAAGTCCATTTCATTCCCAACAAACTCAAAGCTATATTATTAGACTTACCATAAATAGAAACCAATAATTTTTTCGAATCGTAGACGAATTTTGATGAAATGAACCAAAATTATTATACATCTACTCAAAAATTCGTTAATAGTCGACAGTTTTCAAGTTGGCTTTTATCGTAATTATATGTAACTCGAAAAAGATTCTCGTTTGAACAACAAAACTTACGTCTATTAGTTACCGAACTACCAATATATAATAAAAATACCAATCCAGAATTAAAAGTTATTACTCTACATCAAAATAATGTTGTTACCGAAAATTTACCTCTAAACGCCTAATGATTTCTCGTAGAGTAAGTTCCTGCTTATCACCTCCGATGTGTGTGGTAGGTGGAAGCCTAAACGTCTTATCCAGGTCGGGCTCGCCTGTAAACAACAAAAGACTGATTAAAATTGGTGACAATTACGAATAATAATCGTTAAAACAATTACCCATAAGAAAACAAACAAAATAAACTTCCATTCACAGCATGCACCGATATTACAACATCTAGACGAAAGTACAACAAGCTGACGATTTTGAATACTAGTCTTCACTTCTGAACTCATGAAGTGTATTTTGAAAGTCAAATTAAACTATTTATCGTTAAAAAAAAAACACAACAGAATTAGATCCAATGGAGACGATCTACAAAACCCAACCCGAAACACAAACCTAGATTCCAAAGTTTTGGTATGTGTGAACAGTAATAATAAGCTTTCATACAAACAAATTCGGGATGCTTATTTAAATAGTTGAAATTAGGCAGTTGAAATACCTAAAATTACAGTCTTTGCTTAGCATTTATCAGGATGCTGCATCTTTACTGTAAAGAAAAAGCATGCTTTTTATAATATCCGGCGATATTTAAAACAACATGTATGATAATTGTAAACAGTCGAACCGTATGCAATATTATCGTTTTCATTAATAAGAGATCATACGGACACAAAACAACTTTAAACAAATTTACAAGCTAAGACTGAACAACGCTGACCTAACATATCTAACAGACTTACTTTTATCACCTAGGTACCTTTGATAAACAATGTGTCTGGCTATGCCGGGTTCTGGAGACGTAATACCTAAAGGATCTAGATGCGCAGCAAGATGACCACGCATCTAATACATACGAGACACGTGAAAAATCAATATAAAACATGGCAAAAATAAAACTGTTCAAAGATAAATAAAACCGCTCTTAAGATCAACCTACCAAGGTTGTAGAAACTCAACGACAACTCGGGGGGTATAGAATCATCCAGATCGGCAGACAATATCTCCAATGGGTCAAGATCGGCGATGCGATGACCTAGAGACTGAACAACGCTTCAAACGTTTAGTCAAGCATCAACACAATATACGATATTTGTGGACTTACCAAAATTGATTTGATCCAGTAAAATATATCTTACTTCGTTACATTTCACAAAGTATAGGTGAATAGATGAAACCAGATGTTCATAATATTAAAAGGGGTAAAAGCCGTCACCCTAAAGGCTCGAAGTGAATTAATGTCTAAAGTGACTATCGTAGCGATCTTCAAGCCTCAACAACAATTCATCTCTACAAGCCATAATATTTACACATTTTAAAAGATTGATTTAGCGATTAGAACAAGTGTTCTGTTTGCTAGAAATCTAAACAAACTATTGTAGCTATCAGAAGAAACACAGATGATTTCTAAACACTTGTGACAATAGAGCTTTAAGGATCAAATCATAGGTTTTTTCCTAGTTTAAGTACAAGGTTATCCAGTGACCTGCTTAAATGTGTAGGTAAATATCTGTGTTTTCTTAAACCGAATCCTTCTACTTCCCTTTTCCTAGTTATTCTTAACACTGTCGCACATTTTATCAGATGAGGTCCCCTATATTTCTTCACAAAGCGCGCAGACTGACTGTACACATTTTCTTTGAACAAAAGTAAGAAAATCTAGCTATATGCATCCTTTGGGGGGGGATGGGTGTTAATTAAGATAGTTTAGTTAGTTAAAAGCAGTAATCTGAAACTGAAGATAATTAGTCTTCTTATCCTACATCATTAACCACGTTTGTAAAAAACGATGATGTAGTGTTTACTTACCTGTTATCTGATTGCTTATCTCAGTGTTTTATTTATTTGAACACTTGAATATTGGTACAAAGGGGCATCGAATACATATGCTCAAAACACGCCACTTGATTTGTATGTGGGCTGTGGTACTGCCCAGGTGCCCAAACTGAAGCAAGTGGTTTCCTTACGGGGCACACCCGGAGCCTTCGACCTAAAGGTTCGATCCACAAGGCAATGGAGCAACGTCAGGAGATGCAGTCCCATGGTAGCCGATGACTGTGGTAAGGAATGATAGACGTTGAGTAATTCCAATTAGAATTACATCAAAGTTTTGATAGTTTACCAGAGATAATTGGAAGCAGTAACAAAAACAACTAAATTGGTACTAAAAATTAAGCGTCGTATCGTTCTGGATTCATTTTTGTAAGTAGGACTTCAAAATGTAAAACAAAAAACATTTGCTTCTGTAATGACTTTTGTAATAACACTAGAGGTGTAGGTTTAAAACTCAATAAGGTGACCGTAAATAATACGATTATTGGTGAACTATCATATGCAATGAAAATTTTTTTACATACTGCACTTACTGAATGCCAACACAAAACTGTTCGCATTCACAGAATGTGAGATACTAATGAATCAGCGTAAAAAATATCCTAAATATATACAACAATAAAATTTAAGCTACGGGACTCACTTGATACGAACGGATTATGGCCTGAACACAGAGGTGGTCTTCAATAGCTTTAAGACTCGGTGTCACTGCCTGTGCAGCGATTTGTGGGGCTAACTGTGCCAATTTCAAACCTTCTTTACCCAAAGTAGGTGGTTGAACGTAAGCATTTCCTGGGGTAGCTCCAGAAGCTAAACATTTAAAATAAATGTCCCATGACTAACTGTCACCAATAAGCTTGAATAAATACCTTGTGCACACTATCAGGGTTTCGAAGCCATGCTTCATATATGTCTTCTAAATAATTGGATGAAGTTCCATTTAAAAACGGTTCACTGGAGGTAGGGTTTTGATAGCGTAATGCTGAAGTATATAAACACTTCCGAGTGATGTACTGAAGTCGCAAAGTCTTCAAAGCTCGTAAGGACAGCATACTGCAACGTTGAACTATATACACAGGATAAACGTACAAAATATGAGGATTACGGGCAGGAAAGTGAACACGCACATAAAAGGTTATCCTTTGATTAATAGACGGGAGAGGATGACTTGAGAAGGCAATAAACTGTAAGATGCAAACGCACTTAATCAGTTACAATTCTTAGCACACAAAACGAATGAACAAAAATCGTTGAGTACTGAACCAACCTTCTCAGCTAAACTGCCCAAGCGAACTATCAACTTATTCGAGCTTTAGATCGTGACAATTCCTTTTTACTCGGATGTACCGATTTGATATGTTGTATTTAGTATCACATGATTTGTATTTTCCAAAATATTTCAAAAGCCGCTATATGAAAGACACAGGAGTATGTTTATGCCAGTAGATATGAAGTTAATTTAAACCAACTTATCTGTTTTCTGAATTTCGAATCATATTTTTGTCAGGGTTACAAACACAGTGACTTAAACTGATTAGATGATAAATCCGACTCACCAAATTCACTTGAAAAGTGGCCTGTCATGAACATATAACCACAATTTGATTATTTTTACCAGATTTTATGAATGCTACGGGAATAGTTGTCGGGCACAGCCATTAAGCACATCACAGTTTAGGCTGGCAGAACATAACTGAACTTATCACGACTTTATACAGCTGGATTTATGCAGTGATTCTGAGTCCAAAAATAAGTTGTACCCTTACAAAAAGATTCTATCTATCGAAATTCTATCAACTACCAATATGCTTGTTCATAAACACATTTTCCAGTGGGGAACATAAGCACAACATCCGGTAATGTTCTACATTTACATTTTATTTAGTCTGTGCTGGAACAGTGTAAGCAAGTCACTGATTAACATAAGTTAACGAATATCCTGTACGACATCGCTTCTAGAATGCTATTCAAAATTATGGTAAGTAACGGGGATGAGTAACTTTCTACATGTTATACATCACTGGAAGGACCTTCAGTCTTCAGTAATAAGGATAGTAGGTTGATGAACCTGTATTAATCCTGACACATTGCTTTCCAGTGAAGGTCCAGCTTCTCCTTGAAAGTATTCACTGATGAGGCTGATACTACTTGTTCGGGTAAGGCGTTCCAGACATTGACTACTCGATGAGAAAAACGGGATCCCACTTTAAGTTCATAAGATCGTGGTTTATGAACCTTCTTGCTATGACCTCGGAGATTACTAGTGCTGGAGGGAGCAAAAAGATAAGACATATTAACACCCAAATCATAATTAAAGATACGAAATGCCAGTATAAGGTCACCTCACGTCCTACGATACGACAAGGGGAAAAGATTTAGGCGTTTTAAACGCTCATCGTGAGGGAGTCTAGAAAGACCCTTCACTAATTTCGTTCCCACACGCTGGACATGCTCAAGGGAGTTAGTATCTTTTACCAGACACGGGCTAGCTGCTTGGATACAGTACTCTAAATGTGGTCTTACATACATAGGATATAAAATTCAAAACGTTTCCTCGTCAAAAGACAAATGAAACATATTTGCCTCTTATAAACATAGTTCCAACATTGAAACCTGAGGATTTTAGATGTTCTTACTGATACGTCGAAAATACGTTAAACTTCAGTCGGCTTACAACTCGAATTCCCAGTGATCAACGTTGATTAGAATTCTACAACTTAGCGTTAAACCCAAAGTTGTCCCGCCTGAAGTCAAGAGCTAGGAACAAGCACAGGAAGCCGTAAAAAAGAAAACATACTCAATGTAACTTCAGATACAAATATGTATTGCCTTAACCGTAATAGATTTCACTTTTGGAAACATGTGAAACAAGACTCGTAAATATTGGTTAAGTTGGCGAAAAAATAATAAAATGCTTTTTAACAAGTCTAAGGTATTCTTATATCAGGTACAAATCTTTTAGCATTCCAATCACCTCGAAATGAGCAGAAATGCCCCACGACCGACAAGGCCGAAAGGTATTTGGTTGAAAGACGCGGGTCGTTGTACTGGCTATAAAAATAGTTCAAGTGGTGGTGGGCAGCGTTGAAGTGGTTTTCATCAAACGAGTCTAGTAACATTTATTCGCTATTCTCTGCACATATCGGTTTAGGCATATGAAACAAACTCTAAAGAAGTGCTTGTAAATCAGTGTTCAGTTTCAGTTTGGTAAGGACAGAAGTTTGGGTGGTCTGTTATAACCCACTGATTGGAATCCAGAAGTTCTTCTGAATTTTGCTTGAGCGCGTTGATGGAAGAGGCTCTAATCAGGTTTTGAGAAAATGGGTTTTATTCATTGATGATTTATCATAAAGTCGATAGTCAATTGGTAAGCAACTGACTCTGGTCTTGTGAACTTAAGTAGTGGTAAATAAATCCCCAAAACGAAGAGTTCTGTGAGTCCACGACATTTGATGTTGACCACATGAGTTTTATTTGACTCACATGGCTGAGGGCTCATGGTTAGGCATCCACACCAGATCACGAGTGGGTACGCCGTGCTTCACATCTCCTGCAGGCGCTAACCAGCTTAGATTGATCATTTCTCGATAGGTCGATAGCCTATCAAATATATCTTCGAACATCTTCGCTTCTGACTTCCGATCTGGCTGGGTTGGCATATTTTGATTACAAAAGGTGTTACTGGTCAAGGCGTTGTCAAACTCCGAATACCTGTGGCATCTTTACTTTTCTAGTACGCCTCATAAATTCTCTCTTCGGAAGACAAGAAAACGGATGGCATTTGGGACGAAAGTTCATCATTAACAATAATGTGAACAAGCCAGCTGGAAAGCTGACTAGGCAGTCCATTTGCATACTGGTCTTGAGGCTGTATCTTGGGACACTTCACTAAGCAAATTACAGTTAATGTGTACTCTTTGTTTCCGTACATCTAAAAACCGTTTATCCACATGAGTATGTCATGCCAAATTTAGATGTCACTCAACATAGATAACGGCCAGCCGTGTGGAATTTTATAAAAAGCCACACTATGGTCAATGAACACTGTATGTACGGTTAACTTTTAACTTTTATTGACACAGCATATTTCTCGAGTTACCAATGAGTTCGTGATACATAAACACCATTCTCTAAAGCTGTGTTGCTCTTCTAAATAAATCGTATTTTTATCTAGATACTTAAAGAACTACTTGCGAATAGTTTTCTCCAGAATCTTGACAACTTTTCCGGTTAAGCTTATGAGAAAACAATTCTATGGTTTACATCTCGTACTTATAGTGAAGGCAGGACTTAACATAGCTCGCTTTCAGTTGAATCTGCGACAAAGTCTACGAGTTCCTTTAGTCACCCACCTTTAAACACGGTGACACCAGTCATATCGTGAGGGATGATTTGTATGAGCGGACCTTTAAATAAGTCAACATCATACTTGATACAAATTTTTTTCTCCTTCCTGATGAAACATTCATCGGACAACTAGAAGAGAAAGTAATGGAGGTTATAATATGTATATTGAGATCATGGGTATCTTAGTGTCTAACTTCTAAGCTGTCTAATTTTCAGAGTAAGTTAAACCAAGAACTCAATCGTGATTTGGCAAGAATGCTTGATCGAGCGTATTAATCAACTGATGTGTTCATTAAAACCAGTATGGTTGAGATCAGCAGTGCGCATCCACGATCCCACACCCCGCGGGATTCGAACCCAGGACCTACCAACCAAAAACTTAATAATCTCCACAACCCCCATACTGATAATTAACATGTGCTCACTAGTGACTAGCTTCGTGAGGGAATTCTCGGAGTTCTAGTGAGAAGTCGTGACCAGTGGAGCTAATCCGTGTCGGGTAGAGACAGGTATCTACCTCAGTACAATGGAAGGTGGTCGCGCAATTTCGTGGATTGATTGATGTTAGACACTAACACCATTGGATGCCGGCTCAGTGGTCTAATGGTTAAGTGCTCAGGCGCGAAGCCAGTAGGTCCTGGGTTCGAATCCCGCGGGGTGCGGGATCGTGGATACGCACTGCTGAGGAGTCCCATACTAGGACGAAACGGCCGTCCAGTGCTTCCAGGTTTCCAACGGTGGTCTAACATCAATTAATTCATGATCTCAACCAAAAACTTAACAATCTCCACAACCCCCATACTGAAAACCAGTATGGCTGATGTCAACGTCAAATGCTTACATGTTGTTTGCTTTTGAAAATTGAGAACAGCGGCAAAGGTGATCCTCTGCTGAATTCTGATTATCGCATGATTCGGATTCATCCTAAATATATGAGAAGCTCAATTGGAGTACATGCTTTTCCCAGATGGCAGCCAAATGCACAAACCTCTCAGTGTTAAACACACAGGATCCAACAACATTTTCTGAATGATTAGAAAAGATTAATAAACAAGTGACTCATTATTAGACACAAATGATGTCATAAAATATCTTAAATTCTGTTTTGCTGTTTTTCGTTCCAGTAAAGTGACCTCAATAACACTTGAACAAACTACTGGCTCATAAACGGAGTTTTTCAAGGAAAACAGCAATTCAAACTCTCTAAAAAATTCGCTGGTGTGTTATGTCGTTCTTTAACGTACATCCCTAGAAAGTCTCTCACAACCAGTTTTTTATCAATATTGCGGAAAAAATAAGCGATATGTCAAGTAATAATTATGTAAACTTTAGGATTACATCAGTAACCATATTTTTTCTCATAACGATGGAGGGAGCATAGCTGCTTTCATTTCAGCCTGAACTAAAGAAAGTTACCTATTCATAGTAGTTTGCTCATAAATGAGAAAGAAGTTCATTGTACGATGCTGCTATCCTGCATTATGACATCATGATTAGTTGGGGAAAAGGTGAAAAATATGTTAGATGCGTATTTTAAGGCAATACCTTTCCCTTTGTTACTCCGTCACAGGATACCGAAGAATAGAAAATGTCATTTACAAGCTGGTGTATAAAGACAAGGTTTAATTTAATGCACCTGACCCAGAGAGGTTCTAACTTCCGTTGTTGGCATCTGGTGATAATACTTGTTGCCGGAATCTTGTCAAAGTTAGCTTTCGAATGCGGTTGTCTGTATATGCATACCACCAGTAGATACTTTTGCAGTCCACAATTGACGGCAGATCAAGTGGAGTCATCTGTAGCGTCAAGACATTTATTTTCAAATTTAAACGCTTGAATATTCGACAGAACGTGGATAATCTTACCGCCTCCTATTCCATGTAGTCTGTCAGCTCAAAAGAGAACATAGTTATCTACGTCCAAGGAGTGGTCAGACATGAGTGATTTGCACCCCTTTCCCGTAATAAGTAACCTGCTCGAATATACTGCACTTACTGAAAGTGATTCTACCTCCATACTTGCTGGAGCTAGTGCTCCACAATAACTTTTCTTACTCTTTTTACTCTCATCTCCTTCCTTGTATGGTCTGCTACCTTTCATAAAAAGTTTGATTCTATTTAATTAAAAGCAAGACGGTCAGGCTGGAAGTAATGCTTTGTTTCTAGAGCATTAGTTTGAGAAAGTCTCCGAAAGGAGGCTGGATCTAGAGAAACTGAGACTGTCCATTATGAGATTGAAACATATGGCCACGAGCCTGACAAATAGCATTATTAGAGGACGCTAATTCATTATCAACCCCAATAAAAAATTTTGGGTAATGATATGTTGAAAAATGGGTGAACAAAAACAATTTACGAAAATCTCTGATTGGATGAATAAGTTGAAAGGATAATTCATCTCGATTCCGTGTTAACTACCTTTGACTTAACGCACTTCCCTGGTAAGGTTTCTTTCCAATATGCCGTACACATACCACGCCGGACGCATTGGGTAGTACAGAGTAGTTTCAGTACTCGGTCTAACTTCTATGTATTATCTTGTAGAAATGCGACTGCAAGATAAAATAGAGCAGCTTTTATTTTATTGTTAGACGCACTGCTATTCACACCGAACATTCCACTTACAACAATTTAATGAGCATTATGAGCAGTAGAGTTACTCTCTGTCCAATATCTTATTTATCTAGATAATGTTACTGCGTATGCTCAAAAGTTTGAGTAATGTGTTTCCGATATCGTGAGCAAAAATAAAGTATGAGTATGGAATTTTGAAGGTTGCTGATTTTCAAATGAGATGATGAACGGAACAGTGTTGGACCACCACTGAAAACCAGGAAGCATTGGATGATGGTTTCATTCTAACAATTCTATATAGGTAAATTGTTTTTGAAACCAGTATCTGTAGGAACAAGAGTGTAGTACGCACTCAAATTGTTTTTTAAAAAACTATGATTATATTAGAACCACAATGTTCCTACTATTTCATTATAAAGTAAATCATAACAATTTACATTTTAACAGGTATTTGTGTATTGCTTTTTCTTAGAAGAATAGGTATATACTTATCAATGTTGAGCACAAAGCGAAATTCAACAAATGCTTACTATGAACATGAAATTTAAGCTTCTCTGATGAGCTAAAGATTGTTGTGAAAAATGAAAATGTGTCGTCAGAAACATATTTGTAGGGGGGTCATTTATCATGACAAAAGATCATCTATCATAATTATTCTGCCACATAGGTCTAATGAAGTCTTTTAACTCAACCGAGTGATGGTTGTACTTTAAAATGTTGGTTAAACAAAAGTTGTGAAGTAAACAAATAAAGAATTTGAATTCGAAATCATTTGAACAGACAATGTACTTATTATATTTATGTAGTATAATAACCAATATTGGTTAGCAGTAGTATAGATTGCTGGTCACTCGACTGATTGTTTAAAAAAGAAGCAATCACAGGCAAAATGGTAATAAACCTTTAACATAAATGCTAAATGTGAAGGATTTAACCTAATCATTTTTTTAAGATGCAACAAGTTGTGATCAAACAACAGTTCATGTTAATGATAATTATGAGTTCATGAGTAAATCTGAAGCTTTATTCATGTAAAAAGTAATAGAAAAGTATCATATATCATAAAACCAAATAAAGTAGTTTCGTAGAAATTTTTAAGTGGTAAGTCAAGCAGTTCGCTATCAGGCTCCGCTACATTGTGTGATCAATCACAAATATATGTTAATGAATAATAGAGAAATACAAATAAAAATGCAATGACGGTAATGTCATTCATCAATGATAACGACATATTTAGTTCACTGAATCAAGGAAAACTTCTCATATAGCTCCCTTGAAGTTACTGCTGATCCCAAGCCGAGTAAAGGAGGAAGAATGAGCGTGACGCAGCAAACTCATCCCATAGAAAAAATCTTGTTAATAAACGACAACCACATTAAACAAGATAAACAATGTAGAATCTACCCTAGGAGTTGAAGGAAGAATTATAACACATCATGATGTAAGACGAGATTCTTCAAAAGTCACGACGCCGATAGCCTTCGAATAACCAGAGCAACAATTCTCATAGGTACGTGGAAAGTCCGGACAATGTGATAGACCTGGTGGACCAGCCAAACAGCAACGGAAATCAGGAGACACAACTTGGCAGTACTCAGAATCAGCAGAACCCATAGGACACAAGCTGGACAGCAAAGGCTAAATGCGATAGAGATGCTGCTGTACTCCGTTCACGAATAGGAAAATGCTCCACACACTCAGGCAGTTGCTCTGATACTGTCCAGAGAAACACGTAATTCACTCACAGAATGGGAATCTCACGGATCCAGGATCATCATAGGATCCTTCAGAACAAAGAAGGAGGGAATCACAACGAATGTTATCCAATGTTATGTACACACTAATGTTAACAACGACGACAATAAAGATCAGTTTTACGAAAGGCCGCAATCAATCATAACGAAGTGCCCAAGAAGCGATCTGACCATCCTGATGGGAGATCTAAACTCCAAAACCGGAATGGACACTACCGAATATGTGGATATCATGGAACGACATCGAGTGGGAGAAAAGAATGAAAATGACGACGGATTTTCAAATTTATGTGTATTCAACAAATCGGTTATAGGTGGTACAATATTCCTCCATGAACGCATACACAAAGATAACTGGGTCTCAACGGATCACACTACACTGAACCACATTGATCATATTCACATCAATAAGATTTCCAGAATGTCGATGGAAGACGTGAGAAACAGGAGAGAAGCTGACATAGCTTCAGATAACCAACAACTGGTGGTTGTCGATATGAAACTGATACTAAACAAACACTGGATAACTAAAGAAACAGCATTACAAAGGTTCAATACAGTCTCCCATTCATATACTGACAAACTCATCGAATTCAAGATAACTCTCAACAACAGATTCCAAGTCATACAAGATCTGCTGAAGGAAGAGAGAAAAGCTATTATGGAGGACAACTGGAAGGAAATCACAGAAGCACTGACTTCAATGTGTCAGGAGGTTCTAGGCTGCACGAAGCATCGTCATAAGGAATGAATCATCATGGAAAACCTAGACAGCATTCAAGAAAGGAAGAACAAGAAGAAAACAATGGGCAACAGTGGAACAAGAACAGAGAAACTGAAGGCACAAGCTGAATACACTGAAGCAGACAAGTAAGTGAAGAGGAGCATTCGAGCTGACAAGTAGAAGTACATGGGAGAGCAAGCAATGACAGCGGAAAATACTGCAAGAGAAGGAAATATGAAAGAATTATGTCAGACAGCGAAGAAACCATCAGGGAAATATAGTAAACCAGAGAGACCGGTCAGGGACAAAGAAGGAATATCAATCACTGAAATTCAAGAACAGAGTGTGAGATGGCTAGAACACTTCGAAAACCTATTGATTCGACCAGCTCCATTGAATCCACCCGACATCGAAGCAGTACAAACAGACCTTTCAATATATTCAGGATGACCATCAGACTTATCAATTGTGGGAAAGCATGACGACTTGACAATATACCAACCGAAGCACTGCATTCAGACATTGAAGCAACTGCAAACATGCTCTATATTCTATTCAAGAAGATTTAGGAGGACGATTAGAAGCAAGTGCCGATAGACTAGAATGAAGGGCGCATCATCAAGATTCCAATGAAAGGAGATCTGAGCAAATGTGAGAACCACAGATGAATCACACTTCTGTCAGTATCAGGAAACGTTTCCAACAGAGTGTTTCTGAAAACAGATGACAGACGCAGTAGACGCCCAACATCGAGACCAACAATTTGGATTCCGTAAGGATCGGTCGTGCACAGACCAAATTGCGACACCACGGATCATCGATGAACAGTTGAGTGGAACTCGTCACTACACAATTTCCGATTTATCGTACAAATATGGTGTCGTCCACCCATTAATTTTATGAACAAGAACTTTAATCTGACTGATCGTCTAACCATTGGCAGTTATTTAAAATCATGGTTAGCTGATGTGTTTATATCATACATATATGTCAAACTAAAATATATCTTTATGGGTATTGGATGGATAACGCGATAGTTGAATATTATCAAACCAGAAGATCTACATTAAATAAAAATATCGTAATCAGAACTAAGAATAAAATTGAAATGATAATTAGAAAATAGTTCCCACACCATGGTTTAAATATATAGGCAAGCATAAAATTAATTTAGCAATCCATTATTCTAAATTCCAACCACTACAACAACTTTATTTGTAATTTCAATTCAGATCGGCTTACACACTCGATAACTATTTAGAATCTATTAAGATAAACTTTTATAATCTTTGTATTTTATAAGTTCGTTACCATGCCTATGATAAGTGTTCTCCATTATTATTTTGATATGCGTGTATTGATGAGAACAATAGTGAAAGATAATTGTATTCATTTACAATTAATGAAGTAAAGGTTCTACAATTATTCTTCACCTGACTTGTTGTTTTTCATATTTTAAGTTCATAAATCAAAAATTAATTTAAGTAACTTAGAATCTACAATAGTAAATACTTTTAGGGTGATATAATATTCAAGAAGAACATTATACGCTGAATAACACAGACCCGGTTGAACTCCAGTGATCACGGCTTCTCACTAGAACTTCAAGAAATACCTCTTGAAGTCAGTCATTACTGAGCACATGATGATTATTATTATCGGAAGTGCTTCCAGGTTTTTCATGGTGGTCTCGCTTCAATTGACCATTGAATTCAACTATTAAATTATTATTATTATTATTATTGTTATTATTATTAAGTACTCTAACAATGGATAAAATAACACACAAATTATCGAGACTAATGTTATGTTCCGATACATGTAATTCAAGTTAATAAAACAAACTCAACCTATATGGGCTTTGCTTTTATTTTTAATTCAACACTAATATGCACTATGATTTTAAATTGAATAATCTACCGAATTCGACAAAATATATTCGACTTTTACCAAGTGCACTAATCATAAAAATGAAGTTAATAAGAAAAATATTTCATCAATTTTTATCTGAACATTGAAAAATAATAAACAAAACGAATGTTCACTCATTCGTTATATCATGATTGAATCAACTAACACATTTACGTACAATGAGTACAATAATAAATAATGCACTCATGATGATCTATCTGCAATATATATTAAATGAAATGAAATGAAATATAGATAGTTATTCATTTTAATATAAGCTTTTTAAAAGTCATCTATTGAAATTAATGAATCTATTTTTTATTGTATTCAATAATTGTCATTGATTCAGTCAGTGAGTTACAACGTAGGACCAAGTATATATATATATATGGATCGGTCTGAGTTGCCATACCTCGTTAGCACAACGCGATTAACACCAAATTGATAGAAGCAGTTATTTCAATGGTAGTAATATATAAAAGACAGATTATTTAAGGATATAATACAGGAAGAAATAATTAGAAACAAAGGTATAAAGTAATTTTAATTTCACAGTTTGAGGGAAGACAAAATGTATACAACTACGCCAGCCCTGTCACTCACAGTCCCCAACCATTCGATACGATAGTGACGCGGAATAACCAAGTATTCTGCATCCACCAACATGGCTCAGAACAAAGTTAGTGACTTCAGTAGCTGATACCACGTTTTCGTTTGGCCGCTCCCAACTTTTTCCATCGGTCTCCAACACTGGTCAGCGCTGCGCATCGCGGTAATCGGTGTTCAGGCATACGTAACACCTAGTCCAACCATCTCGATCGATGAACAGTCACAACCTCATCGACTGATTTACCATCATTTCCGAATATCTTTCATCTAACCTCACTATTACTTACCCGGTGATACCAGCAGATGCAAACAACATTTATAAGACATCTATCATCAAACACAGGCAGATTACGAGTATCTTCTACTCCTAATGGTCACATTTCTCAGACGTAAATTAGAACAGAACGAGCTGCCGCACAGTATACTCGTCCCTTAATTGATAGACGGATATCTCCCTTCGCCAAACGTGACGTAAGTTGGCAAAATCCAAACGAGCTTTCTGAGTCGTGCACACATTTCATCAGACACCAACCCACTACGGCTGATCGAACTTCCAATATAAGTGAAGTTGTCAACGCGTTCGACTACTTCACTTTCTATCCTTAGTTCAAGTGTTGATGCAGGCCGGTCCTGAAGCAACAACTTGCTTCCCAAGCATCCTGAAATTGTTTCCCTATGTTTTCAAAAGACTGCATTTAATCAGCATTTTCACCAGACGAGAATATGTCATCTGCGTATTATAAGTCGATAAGTTCACCTCCTGGTAAGAGATCAATGCCCGAAAATTCAAATGACTGAATTGTTATTTTCATCAGTATGTCTATAATGAAGCTGAACAAATATGGAGATAGTGGACGACTTTGCCGGACACCACTTCAGGTTGCAAAATTAGATAACAGTTCGCCAAAAGCTCTGACTCGACTAGTGGTGTTCGATTAAAGAGCCGTCACAAGGTTTATGTACTTCTGATGTACGCCTTCCAATGACAGACGCTGCCACAGAACCTCTCAGTCAATAGAGTCAAATGCTGGTTTTATGTCAAGAAAAATTATCACTGTCGGACGCCGACAAACATGACCACGTTCTAAAATCTTCGATAGAGCCACGACAAGTTCTGAATACAACCTGATTTTCTCGTGTTGTCAATTCACGAGATTTTGTTTGGCGTCCGATAATTATTGAGGCTAGTATTATAGAAGCTATATCGGTCAAACTAATCCGTCTATGATTATCACAGGATGATTTTAACTCATTCTTATATATTGGGACAATCAGTGATTGTGACTAGTCAGATGGTATTGCATCTAGTCACCAGATTCTAGATAAAATATTGGTCAACTTCATCGCTAAAACTGAACCAACATACATAATGGACCCGCTGCTCTTCCTCGTTTCAGATTATCGTATCTGTAGCATTTTGAACTTCAGTTAGAGTTGTGGGGACTCCTTTAATGTTTCATTCAGGCTGTTTGGGAACGGTGGGTAGTTGTAGAATGGCTGAAGGTCAGCTGAACTACTCCTTAAAGTGTTCCGCCCATCATTCTAAACATCTGGATTGAGAACAGAAAATAGTGTCGTATTTTTCCAAGATCATCTCACACTTGACCTATTAATTCCAGTTTCTTTTATTAGTATAAAACGCTGTCTGGTGTTAACTACAGTTGCTGAAATTCCCATCTATTTCGCTTTCTTTGCTCATCATTACTCACACTCGCAAACTGTTGAGTATTTATTTATTATTTCAAACCTGAAACACCGTCATCCTGTATTAAAACGTGTTCAAACATAACAACAATACAAAACATTTAATTATTAAGCAATAATGGAAAATGTTTGTAATAATTCTCTGTATGAGAATTTACCAGTGCAAGAGACTTAGTAGAAATCCACTGGTTTTCGTGACCCTTCAATTCATATCACTGATAGATATCGCTGCTGTTTCCACAACTGTTCGAACTTCTCTCCAAGCAACATCTGAGTCAGCCTCGTTTTCAGAACTACCTAAGTGTGACCTCAGTCGTTCCTGGAATCTACTTTTCGCTTCCTCGTCAATGAGTTCGACTCCAATGCGATTTCTTAATGTTGTTTACCTGTGTCCAGAGAGGTGTCACCGAACGTGTGCTCGTATTAGAGCATAGTCAGAGTCTAGACATGTATTCCAGAACGAGCGACAGTCTTCTATCGACCCTCTCCAACAATGACTGATGGTAATATGGTCCACTTGAGTCCATCGTTGGTTTGATGCAGGGGTCTCCATGTTAAACAATGTCTCTTCTCATTGCCTAAAATTGGTGATTTCAGAAATGAACGATTGTCTGAGCACAGTTGCAGCAGACGGACACCACTGATTGTTCACTGAATCGGAATACCAAAATACCCACCCAAATATCTTTGTGTTCGGTTTAAACTACCTACCTGAGCATTAAAGTCACACGTTATGAGTACTATGTCTGAGTGTTTAGCTTTCTGAAGAAACTCAGAAAGCTTTCTGTGAAAGTCATCTTTCACTTCATCCACTCTACAGTCAGTGGGAGTGTAGGCAGAAACGACAAACAGGCAACGACGTGTCTCGCTATCTTTCCGAGTTCCTAACGAGCAGTTTAGCCGTTTACTACATAGGCGTCTGTTAACGGGAATTCATTCCAATAGTGCTTGTTCTGCCCTCGTACTCAGTGCTATGCCTACATCTGTCAGTACACGACAATTGCCCATCGGGTCATCAGAAACACGCAGTGTGTAACTCATCGACCTTCCGTTTTGGAGAGATGAGGTCAAGTGAGTGACCACATTAGGATTCTCTACATATGTGTTTCGGAGACACAGAGTATATCAATCGTACGAGATTCTAGGGTTTTAGTCAAGGAGACGTGCCGGCCAATTCGATATAGGGTGAGCACATTGAAGGCTCCAATGTGTAGTTTGGAGCGAGGTTTCAGTAGACCTGGGAGTGGTTCGCGCACAATAATCACTGGCCATGGTGACTCATGAGGAGAATGTCAAAAGAGGAAGTTCGGTGTTGAAACTAGAGGTCGGAGGAATAATAGGAATTGAAGAGGGAGATTGATTATGAATGAAGTGGTCTTGAGTGCTGTTAGAGTTATGAAGGCGGTTATCACTTCCCTGTCACCCTCTCCATGGAAGGGTTCGTCTACAAGAGCCTGGAAAGGAAATTACTTTATGGGTGGTCTAAGTGATCTGAGAGCGTGACCGCAGTGCCCGACGGACAACTTCCTTAGTTCGGTCACATATGACCTTTTTGTGAGAAAATTTCGTGTTGACTATGTACGTGTTGAGACTTTACCACCGGATACGGATATTCATGGGTTAAGGCGAGATGTGTATTTTTAGAGTCCGTCTATTCATCCCCACCCCCCACTTGTGGGAAGGCAGCATCGCTGTTATGCTGGCTATCTGACGGAAACACCTTACTTCCGTCACAACTTTGTACAGTCAGCTGTACGACTTCTGTCCTCGAACCTTGGGATTGCCGTTTTTAGTTCCACCGCTCCTCAACCGACCTGTCTGCTATAGTAGAACCTTGGGAAATGAATGTTTCAGGCAGTATAGCTCGATTGTTTGTCACGATAGGCAAGTCTGACCACGACGTCAATGTGGCAGCAATGGTCGATTTCAACAATTGTATCTCAAAGGCAAAAGCTTGTAAATACAAGCTTATTATTATTACTACTCATATTACGTGGTCTAGCATTATAATCTTTCTATTACATCATCTTGGTTATTCTTTGTTCACATTTCCTAACGGAACTAGTACTTTAACAAAAAAGTTTCATATATATGATTGTACAGTTTGATAATAAATTCATTGAAAAGAGATCCTAACTTATTAAAATAATTTCTATCATTCCTTGGTAAAATGTCTTCATAAAAAAGTTCAGTTCCACCCTATACCATCATTTTCTTGAATATATCAGAGAAAACGAAATTCTTGGGATAAATTCTATTGACTAATTACTTTCCTGCTTGATATATGATACATGGAAACAGAAGGATTATTTTTTTAAGTATAATGACGTTGTTGAACGTTTACGTAATCTAAAAAATTGTTTTGACAAACAGTAATTAACAATTCAGTTTATATGATACTGTGAGTAAATATTTAGGCCAATTATTGTATTGGAGTATCCAATAGTGTTATAAGCAAGTCAATACTTGGGACATCAATTAAGGTATTGTAATTATATCATAATTGCTAGTTTAATAAAAAAGATATTTCATTAGATAAATTACCAATTCACATTACCTTTTTTGGTAATTGCGAAATCCTCATAGAATATTCAAAAGACGAAGAATATTAGAGTGAATAATTGTTTTTCGATAAATTTAGTTTCTAATGTCACAAATTCAAAATGTTCGTGACGTCTCATTTTTAAATTAAGTAATTTAGTCCTGAAGCTTGCATCATTCTTACAGACGACATAATTAGCACAAACTTTAGATAGAAGTGAGCTGTTCGAATTTCTTCATATATGCTTGATAGCTTATTTTGTCAATCTTGATCTTGATTGATTGCTATTGTTCGTACAACTCAGTTCTATCTGAAGTTTGTACTGATGATATTGTTCAGAAAGACAATGAAAGCTAGATGATGAAAACACCCAGTTCAGAGAAAGAACCCTTATTAAATCATCGACGCGAGTTATAAATCTTCACCACTACAAATTTATGATCACTGTAGAACATAAAACAAAATATTAAAATTTGCGAAGAAAACGTCCTGTTTGTACTTATCAATATTATAATTTGAAAATAGTGAAATGTACATCTACTACATTTTAAATGTTAACAATATATGTTATTCATCTATCTTTGCTTAGAATGATTGTGAATTAAGGCAATATCGAGGCAATATGCCCAGTATGCACATATACCAATAAGAGACTGGTCGATTGAAATCCTAAAGATCAACGGAATGTTTCACGTTAACAATACCAAGTGAATTTAAAGGTCACTCGTAAAGTTGAAAAAAAGTATTACAGGAAGAAGCAAGAAAATTAATATGCCTTTAAGGTGATAAGTTTTAATTAATAGATCAAAATCGTCTATTAAAACGACTAATTGAAAACAGAATTTTGTATCATGGTTATTGTGATGATAATACTGGTAATAATAAAAATAATCATATAAAGCCAGAACGAACATGGACGCAGAATAATATTTTGAGGCTTTCCATCAGCTGCTTACAACCAAATATGTATTAAGATTTTACATTGAGGTAAGATATAGTGTGAAATAATTAACATAAGTAAATGAAAAGAATTGGAATGACAAAGGTCACCAACACTAACTATATATATGTGTTCAGAAACAGGTCGGAGGTCATTTGGTGTTAGAATCAAGAAACATGAGGGGTGGGTGATGTAATAATTGAGTGAAGTTCAGAAACAAATAAAATCAATTGTGTGATAATTTTAGAGGTAATGAAGGGTTTGCACAAGATTTCTAGAATAAAAAAAACTGGTAAGATAGTTTGCGTAATGATTAAACAAGATTTGATGAGTTCACATAATTTAAGAGAATTGAGTGAGTGGAAATGTATGTGTGAAGTACGATGGTTTAAATATACATAAAATAAGAATTCGGTAATGAAAAAGAAATAAAACAAACTAAAAATTAACAAAATATAACTAATGACCAATAATAATAATTGTTATTATTATAAACAAATAATATATTTGTAATATCCCAATGAGTAGAAAAATTAGATGTTCTCACGTCTCATGACTTAGAGAATGAATCCTCTGAAGAAGTAGCTTACACTAGGTCACGAAACGTCAACACATCTAATTTTTCTACTCGTTGGGATATTACAAATATATTATTTTTTTATAACCCAATGCTCAATTTATTCGAAATGATCAAGTCAAACCTTGGTAATGATAACTAAAAGTTGTTATTATTATTACTAATAAAGAAATATATCATGTAATTTATCAGAACAATCAGTTTACTGATAATAAACAATGTTTGTCAATTAGGAATTTATTCTGAACAATATTAGACATTTATATTACTGTTGTATGAAATTAGTCAAATGAACCATTTATTTGAATTTGTATATCAATACTAAAATGAAAATTAGTAGGTAACAGTAAAGTCATTTTATCTCAGTTCACAAGTATTAAGAGCTTTACACTTAGTAAATTTTGCTCATATTCCTAAAATCAATTCAAATGTTATCTTAATTAATAATTTGAAATAATCTAAGCACTATTATCAAGGCGTGCAACCATACATACACATAATACAATCAGTTACATGAAATAATTATACACTAATTCAATTTATGGATTGGAAATAGTCCACACCTTAGTTTAAATCTGCCTCCATCCATCATAACAATTAATCGGATTAATGTTCTAGTGGTGAGATGTGTGTTATTTCCTCCCTATATGTCAGAAATGATGGATACTAAATTTAGCTATAAATGTTGTCCAGTTTAGTATACAATTTCGCTAAAACTCTTTATGTTTTAATTGATTTAATTATACTTATTTACACCACGTTTATACTGTTAGTGTTGTGATGTACGTATGTATAAAATCTTATAAAATCTGACCACACAAGATTTATTGAATTGAAACTGTGCAACTTGACAAATAACCACATAATCTGAACGACGGAGCATGGTAAACCTTTCATCAAACAGAACAAAGTAATGAATAGCTATATAGCTACACATGATAGATAAAACAGAAACATCTTGTATTTACCTGATGTATGCAACATAAAGCTAAGCGGTTGAAATTTCGGGCGACCAAATATTATGGAACGCGTACAGATTGCTAAGAATACCAATATAAAATATGAATCCCATTTTCGTATATCAACAAGTTAGGTCTAAGTATCTGTTAAGTAGAAAAAAATGAGTTTATTTCTCGATCCTTTAAATAACCTCAAAAACTTGTGACCAATTATTTCAAAGGTGATTTTCGTATAATTTGGTTCCCACTACGTTATGTGCGTGTAAGCTCTTAATTATATAAATAGACTTTGGTTCATAAGTAAACAAATTACGTTCATTAAAACAGTGGAATCTTACCTTAAAGCTTCTGATGTGTAAACCACAGAAAATATTTATTACCTGATACCATCAGCAACAGCCTTTTGTGGAAGAGAACAAACCACCTTACAGCTGAAGAAGAAATTAGGAAAAGACGATGGAAATTGATAGGACATACATTACGCAAATCGTCAAACTACATCACGAGACAAGCTCTAACTTGGACTCCTGAAGGGAAGCGGAAAAGAGGAAGGCCAAAGAACACATTACGTCGGATAATAAAAGCAGATATGAAAAGGATGAATAACAACTGGAAGGAGCTGAAAAAGATTGCTCAGGACAGGGTTGGACGGAGAATGCTGGTGAGCGGCCTATGCTCCTTCACGAGGAGTAACAATCGTAAGTAAGTAAGTAATATAAATAAACTAATTTTAGCGGTACCGAGATAAATTCATACAAAGATTTTGTCCATACAGACACTTTGGTTGTTAACTCGAATATTATAACAACCCAGCTTTTAGCCTTCGTTAGTGATATGTTAGCAAATATAAATTGTGAAAATAAATTAGCAATAACCGAAAGATAGGAAATTTATGATGTGTCACAAATCCTTTTATAACCTTTAAGTTTATGAAGTCAGTTGTAACATAGTTATATCGGAAGTAACATAAGCTTTGTGTAAAATATGAAAAGAAGAAATTTGTTCTCAAGAAGACTGGGAGAATAAAGTAACACTATATTCTTAATAACTTTTTTCATGGTTTCATTATTTTATTCAATAGGCTAAGGAAAGTATACACTGCTTAAGAATGTTTAAATACCTTCATTTGGTTGACATTTTTTTCATTGCATAGATCTAACTTAACAAGACATCACTTCAAAACATATCAAACTGCTAATCAGAAACAAAAGACACTTATACAAATCGAAATATATATCATTTACAACCTATAAGTAATCAAATTCAATATTAACTAGCTTAAGATTTTGATGGAGTTTTATTCTCTGAGCTGGAATGTTACGTCGTGGAGCTTTCATCGTTCTTCTGAACAACATCATCAGCACAAACTTCAGGTAGAAGCTCCATAACTAAACCATCCAGTTCATAGAACAAAACTCCATCAAAATCATCCATCTGACCTACAAATCTACTCCACCATAGCTTAAGATTTGTCTAGTATACGAAAGCCATATCAAATTAAAAAAAACACAAATATAATAAAATTTACAAATTGAATTAGAAACTCCGCCCGGAGCCCTTCTGTGGCTACTGCCGATCACAAGCCTGAATAAAGGAGGACGGTTTGGCATGGGGTTAACGACTCCATCCCGTAGAAGACTAACTCGCTAGAAAAAAAAACGCTAACCAGAAGTTGAATTAGACACTATTCTTTTTTAAAATGTTTCTTAAACCCAGAACCGAATAATCCTCTATACGGTTCATTATGCTTACATTATAATATTTTAATTACGTACGCCAATTTGGAAAACTACAACAACCACAATCAAGAAGGTACAAGTATTTATAAATAGCTGTCTACGCATGATACTCAACATCCACTGGCTGGACACCATCAGCAACAGCCTTTTGTGGGAGAGAACAAACCAGCTTCTAGCTGAAGAAGAAATTAGGAAAAGACGATGGAAATGGATAGGACAAGTTGGATGTAAGTAAGTAAGTTCAGTACAATTTACTTTATTTAAATCAATCATAATAGTTCTTATTTTTATATTCTGTTGTTTGTTTTGTTCGTTTGTTTTTGTTTTGTTGTATTCTACATTGATGTAACCAGATGAATAGTTTGTATTTATTTATAAAAATTCCTCAATGTTTTTTTTTATAAACATTTTAAAAATCTATTTTTATAAATGAACAATTTATAGTGTAATTCAATATTTCATTTTTCATCAATTTGAAACTATCTGTAACATGATATTAGCTATGGATACAACAATGATAAATAAAAAAAATGTTTTTTTTTCTCCTTTTAAATGACGTTTATAAGATTAATAATAAGTTAAAATGAATTATAATTTCTAATCATGATCATAATTTATTTTGATAAATTACATATTCATTATTATTAAATAATGATCTTGAAATTCATTCATCAATCAATAGAAATAAAATATTAAAAAAAAACGTGATCCTAAATAAAACAATTTTAAGTTAATTAAATGATTTAGGTTAAGATGAATTTAATATATCAGTTATATTTAGTATAGATTTGTATCCGTTAAGATAATGTTGTAAATCAACAAGTATTATATAGATATTTTATTGTAATATGAGATAATTCAGCAGAAAGTATTCATGAAATTATCAGAGATATAACCTATAAATTTATAAGTAACAAGGTGAATGCTTAACTATTAAAAAATATTAGGTCAGTTATCCATTACATTATAATAATGAACGGTACACAAGTTGAAATTACCCTGCACTGAATGCCATCTATCACTGATATGTAATTATACATTCTGGAAATCTTATTGATGTGAATATGATCAATGTGGTTCAGTGTAGTGTGATCCGTTGAGACCCAGTTATCTTTGTGTATGCGTTCATGGAGGAATATTGTACCACCTATAACCGATTTGTTGAATACACATAAATTTGAAAATCCGTCGTCATTTTCATTCTTTTCTCCCACTCGATGTCGTTCCATGATATCCACATATTCGGTAGTGTCCATTCCGGTTTTGGAGTTTAGATCTCCCATCAGGATGGTCAGATCGCTTCTTGGGCACTTCGTTATGATTGATTGCGGCCTTTCGTAAAACTGATCTTTATTGTCGTCGTTGTTAACATTGGTGTGTACATAACATTGGATAACATTCGTTGTGATTCCCTCCTTCTTTGTTCTGAAGGATCCTATGATGATCCTGGATCCGTGAGATTCCCATTCTGTGAGTGAATTACGTGTTTCTCTGGACAGTATCAGAGCAACTGCCTGAGTGTGTGGAGCATTTTCCTATTCGTGAACGGAGTACAGCAGCATCTCTATCGCATTTAGCCTTTGTTGTCCAGCTTGTGTCCTATGGGTTTTGCTGATTCTGAGTACTGCCAAGTTGTGTCTCCTGATATCCGTTGCTGTTTGGCTGGTCCACCAGGTCTATCACATTGTCCGGACTTTCCACGTACCTATGAGAATTGTTGCTCTGGTTGTTAGAAGGGGTATATATGCTTAGTCCTACGTTGTAACTCACTGACTGAATCAATGACAATTATTGAATACAATAAAAAATAGATTCATTAATTTCAATAGATGACTTTTAAAAAGCTTATATTAAAATGAATAACTATCTATATTTCATTTCATTTCATTTAATATATATTGCAGATAGATCATCATGAGTGCATTATTTATTATTGTACTCATTGTACGTAAATGTGTTAGTTGATTCAATCATGATATAACGAATGAGTGAACATTCGTTTTGTTTATTATTTTTCAATGTTCAGATAAAAATTGATGAAATATTTTTCTTATTAACTTCATTTTTATGATTAGTGCACTTGGTAAAAGTCGAATATATTTTGTCGAATTCGGTAGATTATTCAATTTAAAATCATAGTGCATATTAGTGTTGAATTAAAAATAAAAGCAAAGCCCATATAGGTTGAGTTTGTTTTATTAACTTGAATTACATGTATCGGAACATAACATTAGTCTCGATAATTTGTGTGTTATTTTACCCATTGTTAGAGTACTCAATAATAATAATAATAATAATAATAGTAATAATAATAACAATAATAAGAATAATAATTTAATAGTTGAATTCAATGGTCAATTGAAGCTAGACCACCATGAAAAACCTGGAAGCACTTCCGATAATAATAATCATCATGTGCTCAGTAATGACTGACTTCAAGAGGTATTTCTTGAAGTTCTAGTGAGAAGCCGTGATCACTGGAGTTCAACCGTGTCTGTTGTGAGATAGTAACTCACTAAAGACAATGGTGGACGGTGGCACGATTTCGTAGATTGGTTGAAGTTAGACATTAACACATACGAGGACCAAACGACCGTCTAGTGCTTCAAGGTCAGGCTTCAAATGACTCATGACTTCAGCTATTAAGATACTACAATATCCGCAAAACCCCTTTCTTTTTATTAGTTTCATTATGATGATGGTCAATTTGTGTTTAGAAGTAGTACATTTTTATTCAGTATCAGTTTTTATCTTCAATATTCTTGCCTGAAAAATATAATTAAATGATTATAAACGTACACTGTTAATCTAATTTTATACAGACTAAATTATTCAAAATATTAATTTAGTGATTTTTTGAATTCATCAATTATATCTTAGCTTTTAAGAATAAACCTTGAATTACTTTCGTGTATCAATTAATTACCTAAAACCCGCATTCCACTGTTGATGTTCACTCCGAAACTCGAACCCAGAACCGTTCGCTTCAAACGCCATCGCGTTATTCACTTAGCTACTAAGTTCTGATAGCCACTCGCTTGTCCAATGGAGTGAAATTTAAATTCACTTGGTGTTGCTTGCATGTATCTTCTCATTTCAAAAGCAGGTGGCTATCAAGACTCAGTAACTAAATGGACAACGCGATGGTGTTTGAAGCGAACAGTGCTGGGTTCGAGTCCCGGGGTGAATATCAACTCTAGGATGCAGGTACATCCAGCTGATGAATTCCGAACAGGACAAAATGAGCGTCCTGGATTCCACTGCTAGCCACCATCCATCTTTTTTAAAAATGTAATCCGTTCATCAACGATCAGGATTTGAAATATGGATATAAGATGACTAAGTAAAATTTAATAGTAAAGTATTTCATGTACAAGATACCCAGCAATTGATTATTAAGGCAGGCGGTATTAATGTTAAGTAAAATACGCCTAAATTATTCATCACAGTAGACATTACTACTGTTTATATTTCGATTATTAGCCACCAATCACTATGTTCAATTTATTCCCGTACGGACAATACACTGAAAGTGATATTTAAATGAAACTAATCTTAGGATGGATTTATTAAATAATTGTCTTCTGAAACATTTGGTCGTTCAAAAATTATTGAGACTTGAAGTAGTATAAATTTGCGAACATTTCAACTTTATTATTTATCTTGTGTTTATTTCACCGCCCCACTCCCTTCCCCTAAAAAAAGATTGAATCTATTATTTAAAATGTTTAATAAAATTTACCACTTTTGTTTGCATTTTTAAATGTAGTTTAGTACGTGTTGGAGATGTTAGATCCCCAGAACTCACTTGGAAAGGGGCCTAATTTTGTAATTTTATTTGGAAAGTCTGAATTTCTTTGTTTTCGCGCCAAAAGCGCTCTTCTCACCTTCATGTAGTATTTCCCACTCGGGAGAATCTTGAATGCTATTGATCCGTTGTGTCTTTTAGCATGCTATTTCGTAACTCTCCCCAAGGACGGTTTTGTGCTGTATATATACGTTTTGATTTGTGTCTGTTGTTATCACTGGTTTCTGGCTTTTGCGGAATATACTTACCCATTTCAAACTTGGACTTCTTCCTCTAGTTTAGCGGGGCTGTGACGCAACGAATAGCTAGCTTATTGGTTTTTGGTCACCGATTTTTTGTTCAGTTCGCAGTCTAAGTGAACTCGTAACCGCTTCAAACCTAACAGTACGAGAATAAAGTTTTATTTCGTATGCCTAATGGATCAAAATGTAAACTTTTCACAATAACGTCGATTATTAATTGTTCATTAAAAGAAATTGACAGCATTATTTACTCGATAATTGCTCAGTGATAAATATTCGATTATACATTTACATTGACTACATGTTTTTGAAATTTATTACTTTTCAACTACTTAGTTTGTCTGGTATTTGCAGTTGAATAACAAACAATGATATAAAGTTGTGCCTTTTTCAATACACGTTTCCGTGTTTGGTCCATTGAGTCAAACAGGATACACATTTTCAACGCTGGTACAGTGATAATGTAAACGAAACCGTTTTTTGTTTTGTGACTTAACAAAAATTAATTTTAAGACAACTGATTTTTAGACTTCAAATCAATACAATTCAGTGGGTCTAGTGATAGTATATGATAGACTACAGAACATTAACATGTTAAATATTAGATTTATAAAGAATATGGTTCCAGACTAATTCAAAGCAGTTCATTTGTATGCTTTTATTCTAATTCTCTGGTTATTATTAGTATTATACTTTCTAACTTCTACAGTTCTTCTGGATAATTCAACAAGCAAATAATAGAAAACAATCATATTCCTTCACATAGGTCAATATGAATCTCTGTTCTTTATTGAACTAATATTTTGACAGTTTTGTAATTATGAGATTTTATATAATTTCGAAGATGAAGATTAAACTAATGAAAAAAACAACTAGACAAGAATTAAATTTATAAAAATTCGATTACTACAATGGATCTAACTCTTAAATATAAACTGGGAAATATTCAATGTGTTATTCAGCGTATAATGTTCTTCTCGAATATTATATCACCCTAAAAGTATTTACTATTGTAGATTCTAAGTTACTTAAATTAATTTTTGATTTATGAACTTAAAATATGAAAAACAACAAGTCAGGTGAAGAATAATTGTAGAACCTTTACTTCATTAATTGTAAATGAATACAATTATCTTTCACTATTGTTCTCATCAATACACGCATATCAAAATAATAATGGAGAACACTTATCATAGGCATGGTAACGAACTTATAAAATACAAAGATTATAAAAGTTTATCTTAATAGATTCTAAATAGTTATCGAGTGTGTAAGCCGATCTGAATTGAAATTACAAATAAAGTTGTTGTAGTGGTTGGAATTTAGAATAATGGATTGCTAAATTAATTTTATGCTTGCCTATATATTTAAACCATGGTGTGGGAACTATTTTCTAATTATCATTTCAATTTTATTCTTAGTTCTGATTACGATATTTTTATTTAATGTAGATCTTCTGGTTTGATAATATTCAACTATCGCGTTATCCATCCAATACCCATAAAGATATATTTTAGTTTGACATATATGTATGATATAAACACATCAGCTAACCATGATTTTAAATAACTGCCAATGGTTAGACGATCAGTCAGATTAAAGTTCTTGTTCATAAAATTAATGGGTGGACGACACCATATTTGTACGATAAATCGGAAATTGTGTAGTGACGAGTTCCACTCAACTGTTCATCGATGATCCGTGGTGTCGCAATTTGGTCTGTGCACGACCGATCCTTACGGAATCCAAATTGTTGGTCTCGATGTTGGGCGTCTACTGCGTCTGTCATCTGTTTTCAGAAACACTCTGTTGGAAACGTTTCCTGATACTGACAGAAGTGTGATTCATCTGTGGTTCTCACATTTGCTCAGATCTCCTTTCATTGGAATCTTGATGATGCGCCCTTCATTCTAGTCTATCGGCACTTGCTTCTAATCGTCCTCCTAAATCTTCTTGAATAGAATATAGAGCATGTTTGCAGTTGCTTCAATGTCTGAATGCAGTGCTTCGGTTGGTATATTGTCAAGTCGTCATGCTTTCCCACAATTGATAAGTCTGATGGTCATCCTGAATATATTGAAAGGTCTGTTTGTACTGCTTCGATGTCGGGTGGATTCAATGGAGCTGGTCGAATCAATAGGTTTTCGAAGTGTTCTAGCCATCTCACACTCTGTTCTTGAATTTCAGTGATTGATATTCCTTCTTTGTCCCTGACCGGTCTCTCTGGTTTACTATATTTCCCTGATGGTTTCTTCGCTGTCTGACATAATTCTTTCATATTTCCTTCTCTTGCAGTATTTTCCGCTGTCATTGCTTGCTCTCCCATGTACTTCTACTTGTCAGCTCGAATGCTCCTCTTCACTTACTTGTCTGCTTCAGTGTATTCAGCTTGTGCCTTCAGTTTCTCTGTTCTTGTTCCACTGTTGCCCATTGTTTTCTTCTTGTTCTTCCTTTCTTGAATGCTGTCTAGGTTTTCCATGATGATTCATTCCTTATGACGATGCTTCGTGCAGCCTAGAACCTCCTGACACATTGAAGTCAGTGCTTCTGTGATTTCCTTCCAGTTGTCCTCCATAATAGCTTTTCTCTCTTCCTTCAGTAGATCTTGTATGACTTGGAATCTGTTGTTGAGAGTTATCTTGAATTCGATAAGTTTGTCAGTATATGAATGGGAGACTGTATTGAACCTTTGTAATGCTGTTTCTTTAGTTATCCAGTGTTTGTTTAGTATCAGTTTCATATCGACAACCACCAGTTGTTGGTTATCTGAAGCTATGTCAGCTTCTCTCCTGTTTCTCACGTCTTCCATCGACATTCTGGAAATCTTATTGATGTGAATATGATCAATGTGGTTCAGTGTAGTGTGATCCGTTGAGACCCAGTTATCTTTGTGTATGCGTTCATGGAGGAATATTGTACCACCTATAACCGATTTGTTGAATACACATAAATTTGAAAATCCGTCGTCATTTTCATTCTTTTCTCCCACTCGATGTCGTTCCATGATATCCACATATTCGGTAGTGTCCATTCCGGTTTTGGAGTTTAGATCTCCCATCAGGATGGTCAGATCGCTTCTTGGGCACTTCGTTATGATTGATTGCGGCCTTTCGTAAAACTGATCTTTATTGTCGTCGTTGTTAACATTAGTGTGTACATAACATTGGATAACATTCGTTGTGATTCCCTCCTTCTTTGTTCTGAAGGATCCTATGATGATCCTGGATCCGTGAGATTCCCATTCTGTGAGTGAATTACGTGTTTCTCTGGACAGTATCAGAGCAACTGCCTGAGTGTGTGGAGCATTTTCCTATTCGTGAACGGAGTACAGCAGCATCTCTATCGCATTTAGCCTTTGCTGTCCAGCTTGTGTCCTATGGGTTTTGCTGATTCTGAGTACTGCCAAGTTGTGTCTCCTGATATCCGTTGCTGTTTGGCTGGTCCACCAGGTCTATCACATTGTCCGGACTTTCCACGTACCTATGAGAATTGTTGATCTGGTTGTTAGATATATATGTTTATACGCTTCAGAATCGAGCTGATTCATGTGTTAACTGATAATAACTGATTCCTTTTTTATTTATCCGTATTAAATAAAATAGTCTACCACATTTTTATTCCAGAACTGATTTGTTACTCACATTTTTAAACCATCCTTTTCTATCATTTTTTATAACGACTTAAATAATCATTTGTTTAGTACAATATGTGAAATATTGTTATCAACTACGTATTATTTTTGTTATCATCTCGCTTGAACATCGTCTGCTGTGTTTGGTAATTCTAGTTAGTTAATTTTTTCATTGTCCAGAGTTCTACCTTGAAGTCGCTGAAATTCATTTAAATGGAAAGTTTTTACATTGGAAATTATTACCTATTTCATCATTACTACTTTTGAATGTTTGATTTCACTGTGTTTTTCGATCATCACATAAATGCTAACCGGTGAAATTATATCAAATAACAAAAATAATCATGCTAAAGATTTAGTGAATACGATAATCATATTATCGAAATGAAATGTGATTTTTTTTTTCACTCCGTTAAACGTAGGTTGATTAGACTAAAATATAATACAATCAAAAGTACACCAAGTAATCAATAAAAGTTTGAACATTATTTTAATTATTTTAGATCACTGTCATTGATTCTTATAATTCTGTTTGCCTAGAATAGTTGCTTTGAAATGTTAACAATTTTATCTGTCCTAATTTTACATTACGTTAATGATAGTCAAATTGCATAGCAAACCATTTCTAGTAGAAATTAATTGTTGTTATGTAGCATATTTTCACTCTGTTAAATTATGCCTCATCAGTCACATGTAGTAAACTTCTCATCAATCAGTTTGTGATTTGTTTTCATATGTTGCTTTTTTCACAATGAATTCAACTGATCAATATGATTGTTAATTATAGTGAGAATCATTAAATTGTTTTCAAGATCATTCACACTGAGAAGCCCAGTTCATTTTTACCATCGACTTCATTATTAACCCGAGTATACATATATATGCTGGATTCTATGAATCTGAACTGAACAACGTTTATTTTGATGTTAAAATTAGTTTTTAGACAAAATCAAACTCTACTGAATGTTTTAGGTGGAGTTTTGTTCTCTGAGCTGGATAGTTTGGCCGTGGAGCTTTCATCGTCCTTCTGAACGACATCAACAGCACAAACTTCAGATAGAAGTGAAGTGTTCGAATTTCTCCATATGTGTTTCACAGCTCGTTCTGTGCACCTCGATATTGATTGGTTCTTATTGACCTGAAATTTATCATTGTTTACTTCTTTGTTTCGGTTGTGTCTCCCATTGGTTTGGTTTTTGTTCCTATATTTATGCATGATTTTCCTGATTGGTTGATAAATTGGATTGATTTCAATATGTTTGTTGATTGCTGATTGACCTGAGTGCCAGGCTTCTAAAAATTCTCTGGTATTTTTGGAGTTTCCTCTGTCTAAGATTTCTACATTTTTCCAATCGGATGAGTGTCCGTAGTTATCCACGTGTATTGATATAAGTGACGAGATATCATGGCGTTTGACCGCTAATTGATGTTCATGTAGGCGAAGGTGGAGAGGGCGTCCGCTTTGTCCGATGTAGTGTTTGTCGCAGTTGGTACAATTTATTTTGTAGATGATGTTTGATTTGTTCTCCTTTGTTATTTCATCTTTTGGTTTGCATAGGATTGATTGTAGTGATTTTTTCGGCTTGTGTGCCACACCTATCCCCAAAGGTTTTCAGCAGTCTCGTTGCGGTTTCTGATATTCCTTGTATGTACGGTAGGGTGATCCTTTTGTTGATTTTTGCGTTTGGCTTGGGTTCTGTTGCTTTGTGCGGTTGGTGTTTTTTGATGAAGTTAATTGGGTAGCCGTTCTTTTGAAATATGTCCTTCAGGTATTTCTCTTCATTTTTTAGTGCTGCCAGCGTGCTGCAGTGTGTCCTCGCCCTCTTGAACAATGTGTGTACGCAGTTGATTTTGTGGGCTCTTGGGTTGTTGCTGTTGTAGTTGAGAATTCTCCACCATCTCTACTGAATGTTAATCAATACCATTCTAAGCTATTTAACGTAGATCAGCTAGGTCATAGATGTATGCAATAAATTTCCAACTGGTATTAAATTTATTTTATTTATTATTGTATATTTTCATTATACTCAACAGTAAATGATAGAAGAGATGTGGAAACGTTCAATTAACATTATTAATACACAATTTTACGTCTAATATCATATTGGAAAAGTTTTATTCCTTGATTTTACAAGTATTCTCTACACTTAAATTACAGAAGATCTACTTATAATATGATGTGTAATTATTCATAAATGATTTACTGTATAATTTTATATAGTAAGTAGTGATATTTATAAATGAAATTAATAATTCATAGAATCTTAACTTTAGAAAACTTTTTTTTTCTGTAAGTTTATTCAATATAATTCATGTACCAAGTATCCCATTTTGAATTATACTGTTAATATGGAGGTTAAAGATTTTAAAATAATAATACAAATCGATGGGACTATAATTTATGGATGACCTTTGAGCGACACTGAAGTGACCTTGAGTGTGTCCATCTAATAACTAGAACCAAATGAAGGTTATGAAACATTATGGTGGATTAGAATGATAATGTTCAGTTGATGGTTAAAGTTAGAAATTAAATTTAACGTTTTCAACACGAAATGACATCAGTTATAATGCCAAAAATCCATTTGAATAAAATGGATGAGTGAATTTCGTGATAAAATCCCAGATTTGTCATCTTATACCCGAATTGGTTCGTCCATAAATTATAGTCTTGTCTACAAATCTAATCTAGTTCAAAGATATACAATCTAATAGTTAAAAAGAAAAGGGAATGATATAACTGTTAAACTATTTACTTCAATTTAAAAAAAAATTATATAATAAGTAATAATTTATAAATTTTATTCTATTCAATGATTAAGAAAAATAAAAACTATGTGAACAAAGGTTGAATTTCCTATTATGGATTTTATGGAAAATAATTTCATACATTTAACCATTAAACAAAGTTCATTTAGATAATAACAGAATTCAGTTATAAAATTATATAAGTGTGAAGTAAACAAGCTTATACATATACATATATCATGTATATTTCTATCAATTACTAATAATTATTCTTATTGATTTTATATAATATTGAATATAAAAATAATAATTCCAATGAAATAGAGAAAAAAAGCGAAAAAAAAAATAATAATTTACAATTATTAATTAATTTCAACTTCGAATTATAAAAAGTAAAACAAACAAACAATAAGGTTGTTGTTATCGTTGTTGTTTTTATGTTTAGCATATCAATAGGATCGAATACTAATAAATACATTTGAATATTAGATATATAAACATAAATTAGATCTATTTTTATACTGATAATCTAGACTACAAATATATGTATAACTTATGTAATAGTTAATTTATAATCTTGATTAAAGTAATTAAATCAGTTTATCATTAAAAAAGATAAAGATTTTCGGAATGAATCAAAGGTTAGTATTTTTTTTTAATGTATTTTAATGTATTTATTATTATCATTAAATGTTCAATTATAAACTAAATTTATTTCGTCGGACATCAATCAGTTCATGATCTCAATCAAAAACTTAATATTCCCCACAACCTTATACTGATAATGATCATGTGCTTACTAGTGACTAACTTTTTGAGGGAATTTTCGGAGTTCAGGTGAGAAGCCGTTACCAGTGGAGTTCATCCGCGTCGGATAGCGACAAGTATCTACCTCAGTAAAATGAAAGATGGTTGCACGATTTCGTGGATTAGTTGATGCTGGCCGGCTCAGTGGTCTAGAGTTTAGGCATTCACACATGAGACTGAAGGTCCTGGGTTCAAATCATGCGATTGGGATCGTGGATTCACACTGCCGGAGAGTCCCACAAAAGGACGAAACGGCCGTCCAGTGCTTCGAGGTTTTCAATGGTGGTCTAACATCGATCGATTCATGATCTCAATCAAAAACTTAATAATCTCTACAACCTTATACTGATTATTTGAGAATAATTGGAAAATTTTCATTTGTACTTGTTAATTATGTACAATTTAGAAATTGTCATTCCGTATAGATTTAATGTTGTTTTAGCAGATCAGAAATATTTGGTCAATATTCATTATATCGACTATTAATAAAGATTGAATCTTAATAAAAAACTTAATTTGTCATATTTTGAGTTTGAATATGATATTTACCTGATTCTTTAATATTTCATTACATGGCTTATTGTTGATAAATAATGAAGTAAGAGCACTATACATGGAATTGCTGGGGAAGTAGATTAGATACATTATTTCATGAGGTGTCTATACTTCTAAGTATTTTTTAAAAAGATTGTTCTTGGCATACTGTAGTGAATGAGAACAACAATGGGAACAATCAAATATTAAATTACATTCGACCACGTTTCTGATGCCTGGTAGAAATTGCTTTATGAAACTTCAGAATACTGGAGCTTAACTGTTTACCAATAACCTTGAAAATTTGCAACATAACGACTTCAAATCCTATGTCCAGGAGATGTTCTACCTCTCTTCCTCTCTTCTTGGTAAATGAACTATGTGTATGATATGGCTTATTTTTCATTTTTTTCTTCATATCTGTTGAGTGAACAGTTATCCAATATTTTTCTAACCCGTAACTTATTTTCATCTCCATATTCCTCTCTAACCTCTCGATTAATGCGCAACCTTTTTTAATGTCTGAAATCTTGGGTCACTTTATGATGAAGTCTCTTCTATCCTTTTATGAAAACATATATTTATCAAATAACCACGAATACGAATATAAAGTTTAAGCACATGATTTTGTCAACAAGAACATCTTCCTCTCTGAATTTGCCTTAGTTTTATTTTCTGATAGTTCTATATTTTCAGTTTGAATCAAGAACTGATCTTAACTTAACAACCATTGAAAACCTGTATGCATTCGAGTGGCGTTTCTTCGTAGTATGAGACTTTTCCTCGGGACGGTCCTCATTCACGAGCCTCTTCTAAACAAAAAAATTGAGGACCAGAAGCAATGTCACCAAGTCAGTTACTCACTGTCAACTTCAGCCGAGTTGACGTACAAAAGGCATTAAGTTCTCTAGAACTAGAAAAATCAACAGAACTGGATGAACTATATTTTAAAACCCTGAAACAGTCCATAATATAAATTGCTACTTCGCTCAAAACTTCATTCAGGATTTTACTGACCCCCTAAAAATGTTACCTGTAGACTGGATGGATACTACTATCATTCCGGTTCATGTGACAGGACTATGACAATTCTCATCAAATAACAAACGCTCCAGACCTTTATTTTACCTCCATTCTATTTTTGTCGCAACACCTTATTTTCTTGTCAACTGAGAAACATTTTTAACTAAAGGCATACTGTATTACAAACATCTAATAATAATTATAATAATCTGTTTGTACATAATAATGTTAATTAAAACAAAACTTTCCATTTTATTAATTATTAATAATGAAGAATGGATTACTTTATTTATAAGTAACACGAAAATGATGTTGATTTGATTTGTTAGAAAGATTTAAATTATCGATACTTGACCGAACAGTCTAATAGAATCTGGACCTCGTGAACGGGTGCTTCGATAGAATATAGGCTGACGATTATCTGACTTCACAGTGGTTACCAGTGCAGTTCAATAACCATGCTTCGGTCTCACTCCGTGTATTCAGTCAAATTGAATAATTACTACTACGATCTTCAAAAATGACAATAGATTCAGTGGAATTGTAAGATATTGGCTACCCAATGAGCATAGATTGACGTATTTAACACTGAATATTAATAGGGTGCATAGTTAATAATCGAAATGAAATGTGCATAAATGTAGATTTTGTTTTAACTACGTAGTTTTTAATGAATACGAGAGCTGAAATTATCAAACCTGTATTTTAAATAGTTTAGGGTACACCAATCTTATTGCTTTTATTACTTTTCATAATACACTTGTCCAACATCAATTTTCACTATTTGGAAAATTACTAGAATTTTTCTGAATTTATGTGCTTAGGTTATCACATCGTTTCACACGATGCTTTCATTTACCGATGACTAACCACAACCACGTAAGTAAACGATTTTCTTAAACTCAAGCAACTGCCAATCTTTAGCAATCGGTAGGCAAACAAGTTCGCGCATGATTGATATTTTACGTTTGATTCACCTTTCACTATTTCACTAGCCTAACTAGAATGGCAAAGTAACTTTAAGAGCTATATTCCCAATGCGTTTTCTTCATAAACAACTCTTAATATCTCATGAACACGTTCAAGGGTATTCTCAAGTTTACAATGACTTTTATTCTAATTCCACGGTACTGTTCAAACAATTTCTGATCTGTCTGGTAGTACTGAATTTTCTTCATAAATTGTACCTAAATAACGATATTATAAGTTGCTTCAGTAACATCACTGGTACTGATGAACTAAATTTATTGTCCAACGACTTTATTGACTACGTAGTTACCTCTTAGAAAAGATATTATAATAAGATAAAAAGAACGTCATCAGAAAATCTTTTAGTCAGAAGTTTCATTGAAATCATGAACCGATCAATGTCGCAATATCATTGATAACCTGGAAGCACTCGAAGAACGTTTCGTTTTAATATAGCACTCCTTAACACCGAACACTCATGAAATCGAACTCTGTAATACAACACTAATCATTCCATCTCCTCTGTGAATACTTAAACTCTAAACCACTATGTCGGTATCCAACAGTGTCCTCATGTTTAACGTTAATCAATCCACCATATTGCATCACCATCTCACATAATCTTCAATGGATGACTGACTCACACTCGACAAGGGTTAGTTCCTCTGATCATGGATTCTCACTAGAACCCTATAACTTCTCTCGAAACTAATTACTAGTGAGCACGTGAAAACTATCACTACTGGGTTATGGAGATTGATTAGAAGTTCTGTCTCCAAATGCATCTCCTAGTCAAAGTAATGATCAACTAGATAAATTAAATGTAACAGATAAAATTCAATCTCTGTAAATGTAAAACAAATGAAAATGCTGATTAATCAACAAACAAATTCACCGTTTGAAAAGTCTAATTGAAATTCACCTTTACTCAAGTAAATAATAAAATGTCTGACCATATATAAATTCACTCTACAACTCAAAATATCTTTTTCAAAAAAATTATGAATTTTAAGGAATAAAATCTAAACAAAATTTAGTTGAGTTTAACAGATTGTAAAAATTAACTTTTGAACAGATAAATAGATTTTTGTCATGGATTCACGCAAGCTCGTGTTGGTTGGAAACTATGGAAAACCAGGAAACAGTGAACAGTAGTTTTCCTTTAGTTTAAAACTCTATATTAGTGAATAACTACTGCCTCAATAAAGATTGGATTCAAGATGTTTGTATCTTGAGTTAAACAGGTTACCATCTAATAATAATAATAATAATAATAATATATATATATATATATATATATATATATATATATATATATGAAAATACCTTATTGACAGACAAACAATTGTCGATAATTTATTTCTTTTTATAAACGCACTTATGGGGGCCTTCTGTTTAATCTTCCTAAGTAATGGTGTTTTTATGACTAAGATTTTATTTTATTAGTTGAGATCATGAGTCAATTGAATTTAGACCATTATGAAAAACCTGGAAGCACTGTATGGCCGTTTCTTCCTATTGTGCGACTCCTCAGTAGTGCGCATCCACGATACCACCTCCCTCGCAAGATTCGAACCCATCACCTATCAGTCTCGCCCGCGAACGCTTAACCACTAGACCACTGAGTCGTCCGGCATCCAACGGTGTTAATGTCTAACTTCAACTAATCCACGAAATTGAGCGACACATCCACCATTGTCTTCAGTGGGTTATTATCTCACAACAGACCGAGTTGAACTCCACTGGTCTGGCTTCAATTGACTCATGATCTCAACTATTAAAATTACTAAAATATCCAAAAAAAGCCCTTCTGGGATTAAGATTTAATTCAAACTGAACAAACAATATATATATATATTTCCAATGTACTCAATGTAAGTTCCTACTCATAGACACATATATTTTACTGAGAAAAAGACAAAGTAGATTATAATTAGATTTTCTATTCGTCAAAAATATTGTTGCATGTAGTTAGTTGTACGTGACATATAAATTGTGTCTATTAATGTTTAATGGTAGAATACAAATAATAATTAATTGACTAATTAATAAGATTAATATATAGTTGATCATATAAAAATTATAATATAAAATGATAAAGGAGAATTTTATTAATTCAAATCTAATTGATTTTTAATACTTGAAACCAAGGGTAAATGGAAAAGTAATGTGAGTTTAAATATTTTACAATGAATACATATATACATTAAGGATGTATTAAATTGACTTATTATAATTCATTCTTTTATATTATATAATTAAATCAAATGCTGAGATGATGGAGAAGATTTGTTCTAAGTAAAATTTGTACTCATGATATTATTCAATAGAATGATGAAATCTCCACGACTAAATCATCTAGCTCAGAGAACAAAACTCCATCTAAATCAAATGTATATCCTTAATAAATTACAAATTTTTTATTATGACATAACATATAGATAATTTTTACTATATTATTAATATTATTTAAATTATTAACTCAAAGTATAACTATTCAAAATGAGAATAATTTGAGCATTAAATAAGAATCTTTCAATAATAATAACAATAATAATAAGTTATGACTTATAGATTAGTTACTTTAAAGCTGTAAATTCATAATCATTGTACTACATGGATTGATAGATCATTCATACAAAAAATAAATCAATTAGATAATGTTAAAACAATTAGCCCCTTTGATAAATTTCGACAATGTAATTAGAAGACGAAGATTATCAGAACTATGTGATATATTAGCGCAATACTTTTCGAACAATCTGATCACACATATATTTGTTAAAAGCATTTATATATAAAAATAAAAGGTCGACTAGACTGGAAACGGGGTAAGAGGAGATAAGGATAATGATGATAAGAGTAATAATAATAATTTGTAAATTTAAACCCCCCTTATGTGTACAAAAATAATTTGTCGTAACCTTGATTTTACCTTGGTAATCCTTAAGTCATTCTATGGCCTAGGATAACGCGACAATTTCTTATTCTTTCTCTCCCCTTAGTTATTTTAATTGAACTTTTATTTGTTTGACCTTTAGTATTTTCATTAAAAAGAAGAATATATTTGTAAAATCTCAGCGAATGAATTTTTAAGTAAATCCAACGTTTCGCCTGGCAATCTGGTCCAAGCTTTTTCAAGGAAAAGCCAGTCTCACATTAACTCGGCACCCAAATATTGTGAAACTATTCGTTCAAATTTAGACGAAAGTTCTTATTTAGTATTTTCATATAAAAATGCCCTGACAAGTATATGTGTGACCAGATTGTTCGAAATGTATAGCGCAAATACATTACATTTTTCAGATCAACCCCGTCTTCTCATTGTTCTATCGAAATAATAATATGAACACAATTCGAAACCTAATCACTCTGGATAGTAAGTCAATATTACCAGGGTAGGTTTAAGGTAAGAACAAACTGTTTTTGAACATACAAAGAGGGTTTGAATTGTCGTATGGCTAAGGCTTCAATAAACCTTAGTAAACGCCGTTTTACACTTTTATACAATACCATCATAAATGTTCTTAACAAGTATATATGTGATCAGATTGTTCGGAATGTATTGTGCTAATATATCACATAGTTCTGATAATCTTCGTCTTCTAATTAGATAATATTAGTTAACTAAAAACGAGTGAAGGTTTTGCATTATTTATGACTTAATCATCTATTATTCATTTACTGTTGTAAAGCTTTTGATAATGTATCATCTCATAACAACTACTGACTTAAATATTCACTATTCTTTTTTACGGTAATCTATAAGAATTTTTAAAACTGTATAAATATACATAAATAAATAATATATTTGTAATATCCCAATGAGTAGAAAATTAGATTTTCTGACGTTTCGTGACTAAGTGTAAGTCACTTCTTCAGAGAATAAATAACCAAATTAAAATTAATCCAAGTTTAAATCGTACAACGGAAAAACGGAACATGACATTGATTTGTTCAGACCTGTTTTTGGATTGATCACATAATATTCTTATTGTTCCGTCGTACTATTTAAACTTGTATTAATTTTAATTTGGTTATTTATTTATACTCTGAAGAAATGACTTACACTTAGTCACGAAACGTCAGAAAATCTAATTTTTCTACTCATTGGGATATTACAAATATATTAATTTATCTATAACAATCTACCCAGTGCTCAATTTATTCGAAATTATCAAATCAAACCTTGGTAATGATACCTATCTAAATATACATTTTCTATTTATTGTAGAAATAATCCTAAAACATCATGTCAAAACGATGGTTAGGAATATTCACTCATTTTTCTTCTAATTCTTATTTGTTCAATTTTAAAAAGTGAGTTATTTCTATTTTTAACCAAATAGCTTGATGAATTAGTGATTAAAAAATAATTTAATTCAATCATAGAATTTTGAGTAGAATGAAAAATTGAACTATGTACATTTCGGTTTATTTCAATCACAATTTATTGATCATTGAGAATGGAACAATTCCAAGTTTTGTCTACTGTTTTTAATACTGACCAAATTTCATTGAATTACAGTGTAACTAATTTAATTGATTAACGAACCAAACAACTCAGTCATAACATTTAAGACTGTGAAATTGAGTGATCCAAATTTGAATCAGATTAGGAGCTTAACTTACCTCATGTTGACAAGTACATTTTGTTAATGAGTGCTAGTTAGCACAAAATCTAGGTTTGGGATTTCCTGTTGGATACCTTCAACCACTTAATAGGAAAGTTGTTTCGTCGAAATTTTGAAAATTTTTGGGTTTGAGGTACTTAACAGTTGTACATTATTGATTTCATTATGTATGACTAAAATCTATGACCGTTTCTGCTACTTTAACGAAGTTGTCGAGATTGCCTATCAAAACAAACCAATCGAGCTATACTGCCTGAAACATTCATTTCCCAAGGTTCTACTATAGCAGACAGGTCGGTTGAGGAGCGGTGGAACTAAAAACGGCAATCCCAAGGTTCGAGGACAGAAGTCGTACAGCTGACTGTACAAAGTTGTGACGGAAGTAAGGTGTTTCCGTCAGATAGCCAGCATAACAGCGATGCTGCCTTCCCACAAGTGGGGGGTGGGGATGAATAGACGGACTCTAAAAATACACATCTCGCCTTAACCCATGAATATCCGTATCCGGTGGTAAAGTCTCAACACGTACATAGTCAACACGAAATTTTCTCACAAAAAGGTCATATGTGACCGAACTAAGGAAGTTGTCCGTCGGGCACTGCGGTCACGCTCTCAGATCACTTAGACCACCCATAAAGTAATTTCCTTTCCAGGCTCTTGTAGACGAACCCTTCCATGGAGAGGGTGACAGGGAAGTGATAACCGCCTTCATAACTCTAACAGCACTCAAGACCACTTCATTCATAATCAATCTCCCTCTTCAATTCCTATTATTCCTCCGACCTCTAGTTTCAACACCGAACTTCCTCTTTTGACATTCTCCTCATGAGTCACCATGGCCAGTGATTATTGTGCGCGAACCACTCCCAGGTCTACTGAAACCTCGCTCCAAACTACACATTGGAGCCTTCAATGTGCTCACCCTATATCGAATTGGCCGGTACGTCTCCTTAACTAAAACCCTAGAATCTCGTACGATTGATATACTCTGTGTCTCCGAAACACATATGTAGAGAATCCTAATGTGGTCACTCACTTGACCTCATCTCTCCAAAACGGAAGGTCGATGAGTTACACACCGCGTGTTTCTGATGACCCGATGGGCAATTGTCGTGTACTGACAGATGTAGGCATAGCACTGAGTACGAGGGCAGAACAAGCACTATTGGAATGAATTCCCGTTAACAGACGCCTATGTGGTAAACGGCTAAACTGCTCGTTAGGAACTCGGAAAGATAGCGAGACACGTCGTTGCCTGTTTGTCGTTTCTGCCTACACTCCCACTGACTGTAGAGTGGATGAAGTGAAAGATGACTTTCACAGAAAGCTTTCTGAGTTTCTTCAGAAAGCTAAACACTCAGACATAGTACTCATAACGTGTGACTTTAATGCTCAGGTAGGTAGTTTAAACCGAACACAAAGATATTTGGGTGGGTATTTTGGTATTCCGATTCAGTGAACAATCAGTGGTGTCCGTCTGCTGCAACTGTGCTCAGACAATCGTTCATTTCTGAAATCACCAATTTTAGGCAATGAGAAGAGACATTGTTTAACATGGAGACCCCCTGCATCAAACCAACGATGGACTCAAGTGGACCATATTACCATCAGTCATTGTTGGAGAGGGTCGATAGAAGACTGTCGCTCGTTCTGGAATACATGTCTAGACTCTGACTATGCTCTAATACGAGCACACGTTCGGTGACACCTCTCTGGACACAGGTAAACAACATTAAGAAATCGCATTGGAGTCGAACTCATTGACGAGGAAGCGAAAAGTAGATTCCAGGAACGACTGAGGTCACACTTAGGTAGTTCTGAAAACGAGGCTGACTCAGATGTTGCTTGGAGAGAAGTTCGAACAGTTGTGGAAACAGCAGCGATATCTATCAGTGATATGAATTGAAGGGTCACGAAAAACCAGTGGATTTCTACTAAGTCTCTTGCACTGGTAAATTCTCATACAGAGAATTATTACAAACATTTTCCATTATTGCTTAATAATTAAATGTTTTGTATTGTTGTTATGTTTGAACACGTTTTAATACAGGATGACGGTGTTTCAGGTTTGAAATAATAAATAAATACTCAACAGTTTGCGAGTGTGAGTAATGATGAGCAAAGAAAGCGAAATAGATGGGAATTTCAGCAACTGTAGTTAACACCAGACAGCGTTTTATACTAATAAAAGAAACTGGAATTAATAGGTCAAGTGTGAGATGATCTTGGAAAAATACGACACTATTTTCTGTTCTCAATCCAGATGTTTAGAATGATGGGCGGAACACTTTAAGGAGTAGTTCAGCTGACCTTCAGCCATTCTACAACTACCCACCGTTCCCAAACAGCCTGAATGAAACATTAAAGGAGTCCCCACAACTCTAACTGAAGTTCAAAATGCTACAGATACGATAATCTGAAACGAGGAAGAGCAGCGGGTCCATTATGTATGTTGGTTCAGTTTTAGCGATGAAGTTGACCAATATTTTATCTAGAATCTGGTGACTAGATGCAATACCATCTGACTAGTCACAATCACTGATTGTCCCAATATATAAGAATGAGTTAAAATCATCCTGTGATAATCATAGACGGATTAGTTTGACCGATATAGCTTCTATAATACTAGCCTCAATAATTATCGGACGCCAAACAAAATCTCGTGAATTGACAACACGAGAAAATCAGGCTGTATTCAGAACTTGTCGTGGCTCTATCGAAGATTTTAGAACGTGGTCATGTTTGTCGGCGTCCGACAGTGATAATTTTTCTTGACATAAAACCAGCATTTGACTCTATTGACTGAGAGGTTCTGTGGCAGCGTCTGTCATTGGAAGGCGTACATCAGAAGTACATAAACCTTGTGACGGCTCTTTAATCGAACACCACTAGTCGAGTCAGAGCTTTTGGCGAACTGTTATCTAATTTTGCAACCTGAAGTGGTGTCCGGCAAAGCTGTCCACTATCTCCATATTTGTTCAGCTTCATTATAGACATACTGATGAAAATAACAATTCAGTCATTTGAATTTTCGGGCATTGATCTCTTACCAGGAGGTGAACTTATCGACTTATAATACGCAGATGACATATTCTCGTCTGGTGAAAATGCTGATTAAATGCAGTCTTTTGAAAACATAGGGAAACAATTTCAGGATGCTTGGGAAGCAAGTTGTTGCTTCAGGACCGGCCTGCATCAACACTTGAACTAAGGATAGAAAGTGAAGTAGTCGAACGCGTTGACAACTTCACTTATATTGGAAGTTCGATCAGCCGTAGTGGGTTGGTGTCTGATGAAATGTGTGCACGACTCAGAAAGCTCGTTTGGATTTTGCCAACTTACGTCACGTTTGGCGAAGGGAGATATCCGTCTATCAATTAAGGGACGAGTATACTGTGCGGCAGCTCGTTCTGTTCTAATTTACGTCTGAGAAATGTGACCATTAGGAGTAGAAGATACTCGTAATCTGCCTGTGTTTGATGATAGATGTCTTATAAATGTTGTTTGCATCTGCTGGTATCACCGGGTAAGTAATAGTGAGGTTAGATGAAAGATATTCGGAAATGATGATAAATCATTCGATGAGGTTGTGACTGTTCATCGATCGAGATGGTTGGGCCGGGTGTTGCGTATGCCTGAACACCGTTTACCACGATGCGCAATGCTAACTACTGTTGGAGACACACACATCTATCGTAAATGGTTGCTTAAGCATCTTAGTATACTTTATGTAAATTTTGATTCACTCACTATAGTATATGAGATTCTACATTCTAAGGGGCATAAATAATCGATCACCCAAAACTTAGAGGATATGAATATGTTTAATTGAATCGGATCCGTACTACAAAACCTAATGTTAATCGCACAAAATCATGCACTTGAAAAAAGTAAAAGGTCTTACATGTACGTTCGACACGTATTAAGTGTTATACTTAAATTTACTAAAGTTATGTTAATTTTTAGTTTAATAATAACAATATACAATAAAAAAACATAAATTAATCTATAGGCCTAAATACAGGATAAGTAGAATAATTGTATTGAAAAACTAATTTATCTGTTTATTGACTCATTAAAATTGCACTTAGACAAATTCCATCGAAATCGATAATGCAAACAATACCATTTTCAGTCGTCACAACAAAAACACCATATATATATATCATGTTACACCCTTTTTTAAATTTTATTCATATTATGAATCAAACACGTTATTTCAGGAAAGATGTAAGTGATAATAAAGTCATATACTCGTAAAGTAATTTAAAAGAATTGATAGTAATTTTAGGGTTCTAGTGGGAATCCATGATCAGAGGAACTAATCCATGTCGAGTGTGAGTCAGTCATCCATTGAAGATTATGTGAGATGGTGATGCAATATGGTGGATTGATTAACGTTAAACATGAGGACACTGTTGGATACCGACATAGTGGTTTAGAGTTTAAGTATTCACAGAGGAGATGGAATGATTAGTGTTGTATTACAGAGTTCGATTTCATGAGTGTTCGGTGTTAAGGAGTGCTATATTAAAACGAAACGTTCTTCGAGTGCTTCCAGGTTATCAATGATATTGCGACATTGATCGGCTCACGATTTCAGTCGATCAATTTCATTTTAAATACTTTTTAACTACTGTTACAATTTCATTTCACTGTGTGATTTATTAATCACTGATAAAATGCCTATTTCTATGCATAATTAGATAGATAAAACACTATGTTAAGTGTTTAACAAATACTATATCTCTATATTTTAATGAGGTTGTTACAACCTACTAAGACTGAATAACTAATAACACATTAATTAGTTCTTGTGTTTGGTACTTACTTTTCCAATATAGTAATTTTCTTCCCGATAAATAAACATACTTATTACGATTTGAATAACTAAATGTAACAAGAAAACCATGTAATTCGATGTGATTTAATAATGGATAGTAGATAGATTCTAGGATTTACAACCACTCTTTAACTTGGCTTCACAAACTGTTTGAAGTACTATCTTGAGTAATTCCTATTATTTAAAGCTAACTACATTTAGGATGCAGTGTTTAAAAAAAGTAGTAACATAATTTTTGTGATGTAAATAAGGTTAACTGTTTCAATGCCTTATATTTGTTATTGACCTCTGGTGGTAATTGCGAGTGAATAAACTATGTTTATCATAGCTTGATAAGAATGGTTTTTGCACTTGATGTAAGAAAAGGTGGGTAACTTAGAGTAGTGTGATTAGTTTACTACGTTATTTCACAGATTCATAACAAACTATTTGATTGAAAAAGCAAGTCTTTATATCTTCACTAGATAATTTCTAGCACCAAAACATTTTTTGATAATGCTTCAATAATACTTCTTAATATCAGGCTATATCTCTTCGAGAAATTTTATCATATTTCTTAAAGTGTGGATAGATCTGACAGTTATTTGTAGTTAGAAGACACTTTGTAAAGCCGAATCATGGCTTTGTATTAAACGTTTTTTGTAGACTCTGATACACTATATTTATTTTTATCATTCGATTCATCATAGGTATTGTGATTTAATTTGTAATCCACTACAACGAAATGTGTTTCGGATATTCGTGCTCACCAGTATCAGAACTTTATAATTATTATCACATATCTGCTATTACAGTAAAATGTTCATCAGTTAGACTGGCTAAAAGTAAAAGAATTAACTGTTACTAATGATGTAATTACAACTGAAAACAAACTCACGAGGCGTAAGACCAGCAAAATTAAGAAAGAGATAGAGAAATAAAAAATTTTTAAAAATATATGCGTGAAATATGCAGAACTTGGAAACCAAAGAATAGCAAACTGGAAAGGGAAATCTGCCCGGTGCTCTTTCATTTGACTAGTATTCAAAGTGGGGTTAACCTTTGACGAAAGTTATCATAACATTATAGTAATGTCACTAAACCTCTCAACGATATATACATATATATATTGACTTTGACATCATTTTTTATGTCAATAGATTCAGGAAAGGATGATAAATTTTTACCCAGCTATTACTTGATTACTCGTAATGATTACAATAGCTCAACAGCAGATGCTTATGTCAGCGAATGACAAGAAATTCAACTGCTAGATTTTGGAACCCTTGGGTTCATTTTTACGTATGATGTACACCGATAATGCTCAATACAATTCAAATGCATTTTAATGATTCTACGAAATTCGACTTCAAGCGACTTGTAGATTAACATTATTTACTTTTGCATAATAAATTTATTTTATGAACCAATGTAAGTATAGCAGACGGTAGATTGGAAGACTAGTGGTTGACAGTTGTTTTGAGTTCCATATGTTCTTCAAATGTAGGAATGCTGCCACTGATTTGCCAATCCTCGTCTTTACGCCTGCATCCGATCTTCCTCCTTCATCGATTATACTGTTGACCAGATACGTGAAAGATTCCACATATGTCAGAGCTTTTCCATCATGTGTGACTGGGTTTCTGTCCTCTGTGATATATTTGAGGAACTCATTTATTCCTTCGTGTATGCTGAGGCTTACTGCTACAGAAGCTGCCGCTACACTAGTTGTCTTAACCTGCATTTGTTGGTGTGTTTCGGATAGAAAAATTGGATCAACTGTCAAGTCCATCCATCTAGTTTCATCCAAGTTGATCATTGTATTCCGTGCTTCAGCTGAAATGTGTAGGTCTTCATAATTCAATCAACCACCAGAAGAAAAAGAAAGGGGGAGAACAGACAGCTTTGTCTGACACCAGTCCTCAATTCCAATGCATCTGTCGGTTGTCCTAGATGCACCACTTCGCAGTGTAGTCTGTCGTGCGATTTCCGGATGATATCTACAATATTCTTATGTACACCACAGTGTCGAATAAGGGTCCATAAAATTCTCCTATCCACACTGTCAAACGCTTTCTCGTAGTCCAGAGAGCCGAAGTATAGTGACAAACTCCACTCAACTGATCGCTCAACAATCATCCGTAGTGTCGTGATTCGGTATGTACACGATCGATCCCTTCGAAATTCACTCTATTGATCTCGAAGTTGAGAGTCTACTAAGTCTTTCATTCACTTCAACAATACTCTGTTGGAAACTCGTCCTTATACCGATAATGGTGTGATGCCTCTGTATTTCTCACACTTTCTGTGATCCCCCTTTGTTGGTATAATAATATGCCTGTTATTCTTCTTTCCAATCTGTCGGTACTTCTTCTTCCTACCAAGTCTTCTTGATTAGAAAGTGAAGCATGTTTGTAGTTACCCCTGTGTCTGACTTCAGTGCTTTATCTGGCATGTCATCTGATCCTGTTGCTTTCCCATTCTTGATCTGTCTCATAGCCAACCTGATTCATTCGATCGTTGGTGGAGTGACATCTATAAGAAGGTCTGTATGTTCTGCTTCGATGTTCAATAGGTTCAGTAGTGCTGATCTTTTTAAGAGTTCTGCAAATTGCTCTGCTCACCTGTCCAATTGCTTTTCAATCTCAATGATTGTCTTGACTTCTTTGTCTTTTACCGATCTTTTTGGTTACTAAATTTTCCTACTAGTTTCTTCGTTGTCTGACATAGTTCTTTCATATTTCCTTCTCTTGCAGTGTTTTAAGCTGTCAATGCTTGCTCTTCCATATACTTCTACTTGTAAGCTCGAATGCTCCGCTTTACTTGCTTGTTTGGGCCAGTGTATTCAGCTTGTGCCTTCACTTCCCCTGTTCTTGTTCCACTGTTGCTAATTACCGTCTTCTTGTTCTTCCTTTCTTGAATGCTGTCTAGGTTTTCCATGAAGATCCATTCCTTATGATGATGGCTCTTGCAGCCTAGAACCTCCTGACACATTGAATTCAGTGCTTCTTTGATTTCCTACCAGTTGTCCTTTATAGTAGTTTTTTCTTCCTTCATCAGATCTTGTATGACTTCGAACTTGTTGTTGAGAGTTATCTTGAATTCTATGAGTTTGTCAGTATATGAATGGGAGACCGTATTAAACCTTTTTAATGCTGTTTCCCCAACCGTTCATTGTTTCATAAGTTTCAGTTTCATCTTGACCACAACCAGCTAGTGATGTGGCAGTATATCAGCACCTCTCTTCATTGTCATTTTTAAAGAATCTCGACTGTCACAATGAGGCTTCACAATTCGATTTCCAGGTCACAGTTTAAATGGCTGAATTAATTTTTTCTGGTTAGCGCTTTTTTCCTTAGAGTTGTTTTCTACTAGATGGAGATGCTGACCACTTGACCAATCCTCCTTCTTTATCCGGGCTTAGGACTAGCAGTAATTTTAGAAGGGCTGCAGGCGAAGTTCTGAACTATCTAGCCAGTGAATAAGTAGAAAAATGGTCAACAGCTCCGGATAAAATATCTGATAATTACTTACATAAATCTGTTACATCTCAGCGTGCAATTACCAGCTCCGCGTGTTGTTCAGTCTATTTCCTTCCTTTTTAACTTGAATATTTCAGGTTAGAGATTGCTTTGCAATACAGTCTGATGGGTGCAATAAAGTGTTTTTAATCCATCCCCAACATCATATCGTAATTTCCTCTCAATCTGGAGGCTGTTTCTTATGCTCCCACAGTCCGTCACCGCCAGTGGTCTCGCCTTTCAGGTTTCCCATCGGAACGGTCAGCTTTCTCGCTGAACACTTTCCGACGATGAACTCTAGCCTGTCAGAAAATTGGTCTTTGTACTCTCGCTCTCTATCACTGATAAGCCTGTTGAACCGGCTGACATTCGTTTCAGTCTTTTTTCCTTCTCTGTTTTGAAGGATACTTTGGTAATCGTGAAGTGGTGAAACCCCCACTCTATAAACGATTTTTATATTTTCCCAGACATCTTCACCGCAAGTGCTAGCACGTTTTTCCGTATTTTATTCTTCATGACACGAATTTAACAACGTTTCTCTAGAAACTAAGCTTCTCTTTCCTGCCTGTGTCCAACGAGTTTCACCTACCTGAAAGACGGTCAGGTTGTATTTTCTTATTCCTGCAGCTACTCACTTAATTTCTCACTTTGTCCAGACATTTCATGTAACTATGTTGGTTGTTATTCTTGTTGTCAAGATAAGCCTCGACATTGCTACTTCCCAAGAATTTATGCTTTTGTCACGAGGTCTTATAAAAGTTCTATATGAAGATCATTCGACTTCGAAGAGAGTTGAAGTGGCTGAAATGATTTTATAAGGTTGGTGTTTTGTTGGTAAAGTTCTTTTCTACGATATGTGGTTGCTAACCACACGTCATATTCTCCTGCTTTATTGAGGCTTCTGACGGGGTAGCAACATATTAATTCACCATTAAATGCATTACGGATATCCTCACTAACCAATATAAGACTGAAGATTAAGACTATATTATGCATCAACTATAAAATTCAGGAACTGATTATCAATAATATTAAAAATATGGTTTTATCAAACAAATCCAATTAAATTACTGAGATACACGTTTATGCTTTCCTAATAAAATAATATTTATCTCATAAAATAAAACACGACATTATAGTAACTACGACCTTTATGATTTTTTGTTTTGTAAAACAATGCATGTATATCAACTTATTACCTGATGAACCAGTTTAATAAGCCTTATCAACATAAATACAAAATGTGTCAATACTAAAATTACTTTTTGATTGAGATTATGAACCGATTGATGTTAGACCACCATTGAAAATGTGGATGCATTGGATGACCATTTCATTCTAGTATGGGACTCCTCAGAAGTGCACATCCACTATCCCTCACGTGCGATTCGAATTCAAGGCCTTTGGTCTCGCTGGCAAACGCTTAACATCTAGACCACTGAGCTAGCATCCAACGCTGTTAATGTCTAACCTCAACCAATCCACGAAATTATACAACCATCTTTCATTGTATTGAGGTAGATACCTGTCTCTACCCGACATAGATTAGCTAAAATTACTAATAAATGATTTTATCAATCGATTTATTCACCGATGCCTGTAATATGACACATAGCATTTAGGTATTCTTTTATGTTGGATTGATTATTGTTTGTTTTTTTTTTCAAAAAAGAACAAATACAATCAAATATAATTTATCTTTATTTTTCAATATTTCATCATTTTAGAATTTTCGAAATGTTATTCTCATCATTCATCAATTCACCGTTAAAATGTTTATTCATGATATTATTTTTAATTGGTGCTACCTATGTATGCTATTTATGGAGTGCAAAACTTAATGAAACAAATAATCCAGTATTTGTTATTAATTATGCATCTATTGATAATCCATTCAATGAGGTATATTTGGGTAATTTTTTGTTTGTTTGTATTATTTTATCTGTTATTATTATTATTGATTAAAATTCTATTTTTTGTCCCTGTTCCTTTTTATTGATTTTTGTTTCAGTAATGTAGTTAATATTGTTATTATTATTATTATTATTATTATTATTATTATTATTATTTGAATACATCTTATGGATTTGCATAGATTGTAGTTGAATTTTACAGAAATTATTCATAATATTTAAACATGACATCTTTATACTGGTATCTCTATGAGTATATTGAGTTGATGATTAAAATCAGTTCATTGATTTGTTATGATAATAAGTATAGAATAACTTTTATGAATGATGATTGTAGATTAATCCATAGTTTGAAGGTAAGCAAATAGATGATTACCAAATCATTTCACAAATTATTCATTGGATTATTCAAAGAAAAATACAACAACAGACAATTCATTTTACTATTCGATGTAGTCACTAGTCAATTTACATGTCGAATGTTATAAATTTCTTTCAAATATATTGATATAAAGTTGAACTGTGGCTCTCTATGCACTCAAATATCAATCAAATAGAATGAAAACGCTGACTGAGATTTCGTTACAAGAGAAACTTGTTATCTTTTAATCAGTTCAAGTTTTAGGCATACAAAAAATGAATATAGACGAATTGATTATTATCAGGATAAATTTTAAAACGTTAATTTAATAGAAAATGAAGTAAGACCTTAAAAGATCTTAATAAAAAACAAACAAACAGAAAAGTGTTAATTTTTATGATCCCTAAAAAGAATTCATGTTTTTTTCTTGGTCCCAAGTATGAAAGAATGTGACTCTCCCAAAACTGTATCCAACACAATCACATGACTGTAAAAAAAACAATTACGAAAGCATTTATTAAAACGTTTAGTGGAGTTAGGGTAAAACTATATCACGCCTATAACGATAAATGATGTATCGAAATTTACAACCAATGGCATACTATAGTATTTGATTAAAATTATCATTTTCATAGACTAAGTAAATGATTGGGATTATTGACGGATAATAGTATACAGTCAGCTTACTATGAAACTTGAAGTCTCATAAAAAGTCTTCATTATCTCAAGGATTCATCGGTCCACATATAACTACTTATTACTAGATAAAACTAGATATCAAAAGGGGTTATGTGGATATTATAGTGATTTTAATGGCTGAGATCATGAGTCAACTGAAGCTGGACCACCATGGAAAGCCTAGAAACACTGCATGCCGTTTCGTCCTATTGTGCGAATTCTCAGCACTACGCATCCACGATACCGCCTCTCGTCGCGAGATTCGAATCCATCACCTAACAGTCTCGCGCGCGAATGCTTAACCACTAGACCACTGAGTCGGCCGGCATCCAACGGTGTTAATGTCTAACTTCAACTAATCCACGAAATTGAGCGACACATCCACCATTTTCTTCATTGGGTTACTGTCTCACAACAGACACAGTTGAACTCCACTGGTCACTGTTTCTCATTAGAACTCCAGGATATACCTCTTGAAGCCAGTCACTAGTGAGCACATGTTGATTACTATCAGAAGGAGTTTTGTGGATAATAGAGTAATTTCAATGGTTGAGATCATGAGTCATAAAACTAGATGTCTTAACTTTTGGGATCATTAATTCGACAGTTTAAATTTAGCCTTTTATAATCAAATCATAATGTTCTCTTTAAATTGTACGAAACTGTTAATGAATCAATTTAATTATTAACTAGTGATTTTTAACATGAAACAATTGCTTTGATTGTACGTGTTATTCTTAAGTTATCTATAGCATAAAAAATTGATTGTACTATTTCGGGTCTTTACAAATACTAAAAAATATCATTCAGTTTTTAAAGTTAAACGACAGATTAACCTGAAACTATACTTTCAAAAATGAATTATCTTCTGAAACTCCATTCACCCTGATTAGTTTGATTTAAAAGATAATAGGATTATAGTGACACAATAATATATCATTTTAATAAACCGTGATGGTGCAATCAGTCAATTATCATATATAAAGCGTATGACCTACCCCTTACTAAACTGGCTAATATTCTATGTATTTTAAAAAGTATTCCAATCTAACTATCCATTCTTTTTTCAGCATACAAATATTATGATTTTCATATCGAAAAATTTACAGGAATAAGTAATCCTCATATATCCTGATCTCTTGATAAATTTAGATAAAGAAAAAATGGCAATACCTTGAGTCTTTGTCATTTGTGGATGAGTTTAGTGAATCATATTCGATAAATTATGTTAAGATCATTATAATCATCACATTTTTGTAGTTCTCTTTTTCTTTAGATATGTGATATTATTGAGATGTAAAATGATAAAGTGTGTAACACAAGCTATCAAATTTACAACGACACTTCACTTTTCATGCCAATTGATTGCACAGTGGTTTACCTATACTATAGTTCTGGTCAGATTTCATAAATCAAGTTACAATGTGACCGACCACTAGTTTGAGTGACCCAACATCATGTGGATCGTGTTTAGATATTAGCTGATGGTTTGAACACAGGTTTCATCCGAGTTGACACTTGACAGCAAAAGGTATTTGCAATCTTGAAGAAATGATATATCTCGTGCAATTTGAGTTCACCCACTGTCATAATCAGAGACATCACTACCTAGCTGTTCCGGTTGCAAATGACCTTCTTTTGGACTAAATTATATACAATGACTAGTAAATGAGTATTATCGAATTATATGGACCACGGTAGAAACGTAGGTCCAAGTTTTCCATCCAGTCACTTTGAACCAACAAATTAAACCCTACTTTGATGGGGTGATCTATCTTCTGAAATCAAACGAACGATCCTGACATTATAAACTTATAGTTGATTCTGATTAAAAATAAGTTTTACCAGAGATATATATATATTCTGAAATAACTAATCTATGGAGTCGATTCCAATATTTTCTTTGTTTTAAACTCATAAATCAAATAATAACTCCTACTAGGATTTAATGTTTGTACTCAACATCTGGAAAGCCGAACTGTTAACAATGTAATAATCTTCTTCATTCTTCATTTGCTTCTTCATGTCTTCTAACCAAAACAAGGAAATGAGATAATCATAAATATGTAGGCACTTGTGTTTAAGGCTGATGTAAAGATTGGATAGGCGTAATAATGAATGTACTTCAGTGATGAATAAGCAGTAAAATCTCAGTCGTGTCCGAAACTGCTTGGTTGTAACGGGTTTGCTTGTGAATTTAAGTGAAACATGATTGATTGTCACAGAAACTGACACTTTTCTCAATATCGCAGATGATGAAGAGTTTTAACTAACATAAAACTGAGTTCAATTAAAGTTTTTATCGATAGTTTTCAACTAATTAACAGCAATATGTGATTAAAGATTTTTTCTACAAGTTTAAGTCCTATTAATTTTTTAATGATCCTTTACCATCTGGACACATAGATGATATCCAAGTGACGAATGCATAATAATAAAGATATAGATTTCCAACATGAAGCAGAGGTTAAAGTAAATGCTATTGGTAGTTTTAAATTCTATAACCTAAATGGTTTGAATTACAAAGCTATCGTTGTCATTATGAACAGTATTATTAGCTCTTTCTAAATATTACACAAGGGTTAAGTTAGTCACATCTAATGACTCTTCTTCTGACTGTATGACTTTTCAGGTTTTGTAGCATGTTTCTGTTGACTGTTTCGTCCAGGTGATTTATAACCATGTAAGTGGTTGACAATTTTTTGAATGACATTCTGTATGGCTTATTTGTATTTGGCTACTTGAAGAAACACATCAAATTATGCACTGATTTATAAATTTAAACAGTAATTTTCAAAGTGAATAAACGGTTACACATTAAAGTAAAATATGAATTTCACACAGCCTGTTAAACGTTTCATGATAACAATTCAGTTTGTTCTTTTTTGAAAAGATAATGAACACATCAGTAAGGAATTATGTCATGTGTGTTTTTTATTAAAATACGATTAATTAATAATCGTGCAGACATAGTTTTTTTGAAAAGTTTTTTTTAAAAAAATCAGATGACCTGGCCCTTCTATCTCGTACACATAAACAAATGCAGGTGAAGACTGTCATTGTAGCACCAACCTCTATAGCAGTAGGCCTCAACATACACAAGGGATAAAACAAGATGATGAAATACAACACAGAGAACACCAACACAATCACACTTGATGGAGAAGCTCTGGAAGAGGTGGAAACATTCACATATCTGGTCAGTATCAACGATGTACGTGAAGAATCTGATGCAGCCGTAAAGGCGAGGATTAGCAAAGCAAAGATAGAATTCCTACAGCTGAAGAACATATGGAAATAGAAACAACTATCAACTAATGTTAAAGTCAGAAACTTCAATACTAACGTCCAGATAGTTCTATTGTACGACCATCATCAATAAAGTACAGGTATTTATAAACAATTGTCTACGTAAGATACTCATTGCCCTTTGACGAGATACCATCAGCAACAAGCAACTTTGAGAGAGAACAAACCAGGTTCCAGCTGAAGTGGGAATTAAGAAAAGATTTTGCAAGTTGATAGGACACATATTGAGGAAATTACCTCACTATATTACGAGGCGAGTGCTAACTTGGAATCGCGAAGGAAAGTGTAAGAGAGGAAGACCAAAGAATACACTGTGCCGAAAATTGGATGTAAACATCAAAAGGATGATTAGCAACTGGAAACAATTGAGAAGGATTGTCCAGGGCAGAGTTGGATGAAGAATCCTGGTTGGCGACCTATGCTCCTCCACGAAAGGTAACAGGCGTAAGTAAGTATGTATTTAAGTAAGTTAGGGAAAATCTCATTAGCAATTGTTTAAAATGAATTTGGTAATCTTAAAATTATGGTCATATTCTAAAGTTCAGTGTATTCGACATACGATTTTTATATAGAAAAGCATTTGAATCAACCATCTTTGTAGCACATGTCGAATTACCTCACTTTATTTTTGATTTGTAGTTACGATGTCGCAGATTAAAATATACACAAGGCAAGTTGTTTTCATAGGTATTTTCAAATTATTATCTTAAAAACCCCTTACTTTCAAATGTTTTCACATTTTTATTAGTTTAACTGTTAAATCTATCTAAGCGTCTGGTCCACCCAATTGAGATACACGTGAAATCGAAATTCACAAATCAACAAGTTGTCTAAAAAAAAGCGATGTTTTATTGAATAATATACATAAATTAGTTACAAACCTTAATTTGTGAGGTATCTGTGGCGCTTACCGGATCTGTAAGTCTGGAAAAAAGGCTTCTTCCATTAATTACATAAAGAATAATTATAACATACGATAGTGCAAATGACAGCTGTTAGCTGTGTCTAAACTTGGTAAGAGTTTAGCAACAGGAAAAAGCTGAACCGATAGCAAACAATATGGAAACTGTTGCGTTTAAACAGTGATTGCACAAAATTGCAAATAACTGCTACAAGGATTGAGAGAAAGTAATTTTAATGATAAACACAATAAATGTTATAAGCATATGTAAATATTTTAGAATATTACACGACAAACTTGCGTTACAACATACGCGTAGTTTTTGGGAAAACAATTGTTTACTCAATATTAATAAGTAGTATAAAACAATACACAAAAGAGTCGATAGGGATTGAACAAGGATAGAGAACGTACAACAGACCTAACATTAACTTGAATGAACATTAATAAATTGATTGAACACTAATCATTTTGTTCAGTGATTACATACGTGCTTCAGTAATGCGTAGGTAGTTTTAAGAAGAAATAGTCATTTCATAAGTTACCTACAGCAATAAAATGTTGACAACGTAGATTACTATCATATTGTATAGATATTTGTAAATGACAATTCCTGATCTTGAAAAATATTCATAATCTGGAGATTGGTTTTTATCATAGAACGAATTCATCTGGAATGGTAGTTTATGCAAGTGAACATTGGGTAGTGTTTTCTTCTTAGTTGACATGACCAATTCATGTTGAATAAATTTTTCAAATAACAAACATAATTGAAGTTTAAATTTTCGAAAAAATAAAAGTTTTTTCGATTTCACTTTGTATTTTTTATATTTCAGTTGGTCACGTGAAAACGCCTAATAAAGCATTATTTTGGCCACAGATACAATATAAATATACATTATCTCAATCAATAGATTTTATTTCACCGAATTCGTCACTGAAAAATTTCATTCCACAACAAATATTTGGATCACTTTACACTAAGTATAATGCCACAAAAATAAATAGTTATGCTGTATCAAGTAATAGTTTAAGATATATTATTGATAAGAAAAATCACACTATCAATTATACCTTACCAATTATATGGTCTCCATTAGGTTGTTTACCTAGCCTGTCATCGGCTATAATTATTCCTTATCGTAAAAGAGAACAACATTTACGAGTGTTAACAGATCATTTACATGGATTTTTACGACATCAAAGAATACCATATACCATTTTTATTATTGAACAGGTAAGTGGTAAAGACTCAGATACTATATTTTATAGGATCTGTCTTTTGAGTTTTGTTTAATACATGAAAGGCGTCCATATTGTTTATGTTATCATTGTCAAGGTATTTTAAAGTCTAAACAAGTACTTTTGATGACAAGATTTCAAATAAAGCGAATTCTATATGAAAACTAGTCCATGGACAAGCTTATGACTTAGGATTATTTGTTTCGAACTTCTAAATGCTACACATGTCCTTACAAATTGTAGTGTCGGCTGCTATGTTAAGCCCACATAGCTTATTCTAGCTTCTGGACAGGCCAATGTATTCATTCTTCTTGAGTCATACTTTGACCTCGTTTATTATTCGCTTGTTAACTTTATCTGTTTTTACATGATCGTATATGTGTTGATTGCTTATCCCACTCATTATATGTCTGTAGCTTATTTTTGTTCTGACAATAAATATTGATTTACACTCTGTTGAGTTGGCTCACAAGCCTTCTCCAATCTTCTTCGTTCTTCTTTTCATCACCCTGATTACCTATTCAAATCACTGAGTACATGAAATATACATAATCAAAATCCATTCTCGTATTTTACTTATTTAATTCTGTTATTCACTAACGCGAGTGAAGACGATAATAATATACAGGGATTGGCGATATGTATTGTTTCGATAACAATCATTTACATGATCAACCTGGAGTCAGCAGATTAAGGGCCACTAAAAAAATCTACATATTTTACAAAACTAAGTCAACAGTATATTTACACACAATTTATTTGTCGTACAATATTCGAACAAAGTAAGAATGGTAAGACCCATAAAATATAGTGAATTCAATGTATTCCATTGCTTACTATTTAACTATAAAAAGGTTAATATTATATAATTATTTATAATCATTAACAAAGTGTTCAATCTCATAAATGAATTGTCTTTAATTGAATAGATTATTCTAAATGTAAAAAAATAATTAAGAATAAAACTTTCACAACAGGTTTTTCATCATTATTTGAAGTGACAGTTCTAGAATAATTGAGACAGTATTATGTAAAACGAGAAGGATTTGTTCATGAAAGTGTACATCACTCGTTTATGATTACAATCAGTTAAAAGCAGGAAATAAGTGGCGAAATGCTTATTTCGATTCTTTTATTAAAACAGTTGAAAGTTAACCACTGACTTTTAATACAGAGGCCAGAATTAAACCAACTGATTGCTATGGCCTCCGTGAATTTTAATATAATACATTAATTTCGTCAGCGTTATGCTCCGTGTCTTGAAGGTGATATGCTATCTAACTATGAAAACTGTTTTGTCCTTGAAGGATAAGATTACCAGGAATATGTTCAGTAAGACGAATTGAGCCCTGCTTTTATGTTCATCCGAGGTGTATGCTTTTGTATGAGCATATACGTCATATTCATTTAAAGGTGGCAGATATTCGATACTCGCCTTCTTTCGTTTGCGTTACTGAGTATCATGTTGTGTACAATGAGATCGGTTTCTCAGTGGAGAATACGTTTTTTAATTCTGTTCTTAGTCTGGTTAATTTTATTCATGATTTGGTAGCAGATGAACAAAAACCTGTTTCTTTTCGGAGTAAAAAGTTGGAACGTTTAGATCTTAATCTTTCTATATTTAAAATAATCCATTCATTATTGACAATTCATTTATCAGATTGAAAATTTTGTTAATGATTATAAATAATTAAATAATATTGACCTACATATAGTTAAATAGAAAGCAATGGAATACATTGAATTCACTGTATTTTGCAAGTATTGTCGTTCTTACTGAGTGCAAATATATTCATTTTCTAGATTTTAGTTAAATCACTAAAGTTAAATGAACTTTATTATTTTGTAACGTACGAGCTACTTTGGTTGTTAGACATGAAACTAGTTTTCTTTCAAAAGTTGAGAAAAGTATTCAATCACCAATCAGTTTAGATATTAATAAAATATATCAGTAAGTCTGTTACAAATGATTTATCGACTCAGAAAGCCTATGTCCCGTTTCCAAAATATACAGGGACTCATTGTTTATCTGATCACAAGTGCCTAGATCAAGTAATTTTCTAAACAGCTTTTCAAAAGCTACATTATAATTCCTTCGTCTGTTAGTTACTAACAATCTTTAAACTAAAGACATACATATTATTGACTTTTCAGACCGGTGAAACGAAATTTAATCGTGGTGCTTTATTAAATGCTGGTTTTCTTGAAGTTTCCAAATTCAAAGAATATGACTGTTTCATTTTACATGATGTAGATAAACTACCAGAAGATGATCGAATTATTTATACATGTGGACCAAATCCAACACATTTGTCAGCTTCATTAAGTACTTTTAACTACAAGTTAGTTCTATTTTGAATAATTTCTTTTCAATATTCTGTTGTAAGAACATGTGTGAAATTAAAAAAATACTGATGCATGCGTTTCAGATGGTTGAAGATAATTAGAAATAATTGGTTTTAGGTTGTATTCACTCGAAACTACGTTGATAATTATAGTCAAGTCCGTCTATTCTGACGGCTAAATCGATCTACAATGCCTGGAACACTTGATATTTGACGTTCCGCTATGTCAGATAGGTCATTTGTATAATAGTAAGACTAAAAGCACCAAATAAAAGTTCTGATTAACTTCAGTGATCATTAAACTTTTAGACGTGATGAATTCAAAGTCAAACCAGTTAGAAACGTTGCTACATTGCAAATTGATGGATGGGATGCAGTTAGACTTATACAAATATTGGATTGTATAAAACTGATTGATCAATCAGGATGTACGCTGCACTCATCTACGCAACCTACAGAATCTACTTTCTGGCACACTGTTAGCTGCTGTTCACTATTCACGTTTACAGTTAACTAAATATATTTACTCTTGTTACTCAATTAATCCCTTGTCCACATTTTCATTTCTACCCGACCTGTCGCTTTTAAACAATAAGGCTTTTATTCAGCTCAACGTGATGTAAGGAAGCTCAGAAATATATAATGAATACCATTTGCGTATTTCCTAGTTAAAGTCAACAGTGGTTGTTTTACAATAAAAGATTAATAAGCTATATTGTTTATTTGGCTGATTTTTAGGACACGATTTACTGATCATTTTCTAAACAAGTTGGCATGCGTGTGAAAATTCAATTAGTCAGTAATCATCTTCAACATAAAACCTGACAGATATGTGCATCAGTTCAATGTGACATAGCGATTTAGCACAGCGAAATAAATTATCAAGACAAGTCTCAGTGTATTAGAAGTAGTAAAAGTATCAGTAATAATAGAAAGGATAAATCATATAAAAATGATTTGAGATTTTGGGACTCAGGCTCCAAAGAAAGCCAAGTATAAAAGTTCAAATATGTATATAGTTTATTCTTAAAGGAAGGAATTCATGCCGCTTTCTTAAAGTGTTTAAGTATCTCATATAAAATGATTCGTAAAATTCTTTCTTGTGTAAATCATGTAGTGATACAGATAAATTTAAGGACAACACTTTCAATCAAACCATTTGCTACTGACTTCCATGCTATTTTATCAGTATATCCTCTCAATAAAGCTATAATTTCAGTTCATTAGCTCTGGTGATATTGCTAAAGCAACATATACTATTGCCATTTAGGTACAATTTACTCTAAAGATATAGTTCTGTTAGACATAAAGAAAGCTGCTTCTTTTTTCTTACACGCACTTTACATTTTCCATTTCTTCACATTCTCATTGTTCTTGTGTAGCACATATGTATTTGGTGCTCCTTTGTATCAATATTTATGTGTTCAAATAAGTAAATAAATAAAATGAATTTGATTGTAAGGATTTGGATGAACATCACGATCCAGTTATATACTGTTGATGAGTTCCAAATGGGATTAAACTCACTTACTGTATTTCACTGTTATTCATGCTCCAAATTTATTAAGACTTCTTTATGTTACCTCACTAAAAAAACTATAATTCTTGGCTGAACAATTGCTTTTAGTTTTGATTTATCTTCATTCATTTGCTTTATATCATTAAGCTATGTAATGAGGGTATTCAACAGTCTACCATTCTCCACATCAGTCGAGAAAGAAATCGACCAGCAAGACTGAGAAGTCAATATGTCTCATTATATTCCTCAGTTGAAAGAAATCGAAACATAATAAAAATGATAACAGTCATTTAAATGTTTATTTAGTGACTACCTTTTATAATTTGAAAAAAATCTGTATCAGTATCAGTTTGTAAAACAGATCTGACTTGGCAACTGGATTGATCAGATGGTTGTATTAGTTCTCCAAATGTCAGCTCCGCACAATAGAACTGACATGACGTATGTATTGGAGTGAGACTTCCTTGTTGGCTGACAGTTGTTTGAGTTGCACATGTTCTTTGATTGTAGTGAAGCTATCGATGCTTTGCCGATCCGTGCCCTTACATTGACATCGGATCCTTCTTTTTCATTGATAATGATGCTGACCAGGGACGTGAAAGTTTACACCTCTTTCAGAGCTTCCCCATCAAGTATGATTGGGTTAGTGTTCTCAGTTTCGTATTTGAGGATCTTGCATTTTCCCTTGTGTATGCTGAGGCCTACTGCTATAGAGGTTGGTGCTACACTGGCAGTCTTCACCTGTAGTTCTTGGTGTGTTTGGGATAGAAGGGTCGAGTAATCTGTCAAGTCCAAATCGTCTAGTCTCATCCAAGATGTCCATTGTATTCCGTGTTTCCCCTGAAATATAAAGGTTTTCGTAGTCCAGTCGATCACAAGAAGATGGAGAAAGGGAGAGAGTAGTTAGTCGTGTTAGAATACAGTCCTCACTTGCAATGCATCAGTCAGCTGTCCTCCATGCACCATTGGCCATTGATTTGCCAATCCTCGTCTTTACGTCTGCATCCGATCTTCCTCCTTCATCGATTATACTGTTGACCAGATACGTGAAAGATTCCACATATGTCAGAGCTTTTCCATCATGTGTGACTGGGTTTCTGTCCTCTGTGATATATTTGAGGAACTCATTTATTCCTTCGTGTATGCTGAGGCTTACTGCTACAGAAGCTGCCGCTACACTAGTTGTCTTAACCTGCATTTGTTGGTGTGTTTCGGATAGAAAAATTGGATCAACTGTCAAGTCCATCCATCTAGTTTCATCCAAGTTGATCATTGTATTCCGTGCTTCAGCTGAAATGTGTAGGTCTTCATAATTCAATCAACCACCAGAAGAAAAAGAAAGGGGGAGAACAGACAGCTTTGTCTGACACCAGTCCTCAATTCCAATGCATCTGTCGGTTGTCCTAGATGCACCACTTCGCAGTGTAGTCTGTCGTGCGATTTCCGGATGATATCTACAATATTCTTATGTACACCACAGTGTCGAATAAGGGTCCATAAAATTCTCCTATCCACACTGTCAAACGCTTTCTCGTAGTCCAGAGAGCCGAAGTATAGTGACAAACTCCACTCAACTGATCGCTCAACAATCATCCGTAGTGTCGTGATTCGGTATGTACACGATCGATCCCTTCGAAATTCACTCTATTGATCTCGAAGTTGAGAGTCTACTAAGTCTTTCATTCACTTCAACAATACTCTGTTGGAAACTCGTCCTTATACCGATAATGGTGTGATGCCTCTGTATTTCTCACACTTTCTGTGATCCCCCTTTGTTGGTATAATAATATGCCTGTTATTCTTCTTTCCAATCTGTCGGTACTTCTTCTTCCTACCAAGTCTTCTTGATTAGAAAGTGAAGCATGTTTGTAGTTACCCCTGTGTCTGACTTCAGTGCTTTATCTGGCATGTCATCTGATCCTGTTGCTTTCCCATTCTTGATCTGTCTCATAGCCAACCTGATTCATTCGATCGTTGGTGGAGTGACATCTATAAGAAGGTCTGTATGTTCTGCTTCGATGTTCAATAGGTTCAGTAGTGTTGATCTTTTTAAGAGTTCTGCAAATTGCTCTGCTCACCTGTCCAATTGCTTTTCAATCTCAATGATTGTCTTGACTTCTTTGTCTTTTACTGATCTTTTTGGTTTACTATATTTTCTTACATGTTTGTTTGTTGTATCACATATTTTTCCATATTTCCTTCTCTTGAAGTATTTTCCGCTATCGTTGCTAGCTCTTCCACGTACTTTTACTTGTCAGCTCTAATGCTCCTCTTCACTCTCTTGTTTGCTTCTGTGTGTGCCCGTGTGCTACAGCATCTCCCCTGAATATAATCTATTCTAGCCAGTTTGTGTCCAATAGTTTTCACTCATTGAGAGAATCATTAATTTGTATCTTTTCATTTACACAGCTATTTGACCACCACCACCCCAGTTTCTTACATTATCCGGACATTGCATTTACCGATGTTAATCGTTACTTTGTTTAGAAGAAAGGTGAACAGCCTTGTGATTTCCAAATAATTTCGACTTTCACCATGAGATGTTATAATTCTTGTAAATGAAAATCCTTCAACTTCCAGGTTAGAGGTTGAATTGTACAAATTGTTTTCTTTGGTTAGAAGTGTATTGGTATGGTTGTTTTCTACGGGGTAGAGTTGCTGATCACAAGACTAGTTCTCCTTGCTTATCTGTGCTTAGAATTAATCATAACCCTAGATGAGCTACAAGAGGAGGTTTATACAACAATTTAAAGATGTATGTTAATTTCACTGTTAAAATGCATAAAGTCTAACTCATAAAATGTAAATTTACTATTTTTATTTTAAGTTTTCATTTTTATGAGTTATGAATTATTTTTTTAATTACAGATTAATTTATCAAAGATTTTTTGGTGGTGTTGTTACATTCACTCGTGATCAATATCTTAAAATTAATGGTTTTTCAAATTTATATGAAGGATGGGGTGGTGAAGATGATGATCTTTTATTACGTGTTGAACAATCTGGTTATAATTTAAGTCGAATCAATTTATTGATTGGTCGTTATTATGCAATGAGTCATAAGACAGATGAATTAAATGAAAAGAATCTAGATCGGTGTGTTGTTAATAAATTTTATTTTTGGGTATATACATATAATCGATTTTTTTTGTTGCTGACATTGTCATGTTCTCTGAGTCATATAGTTAAAATAGGCATAATATTTTTCATATAAACTAATAATTATGTGATAATTGAAATTGTAAGAAAACATCGAATTTAATAAATTGGATTTATCAAGATCATGGATATTCATTAGACGCTCTACTAACTATCATTCATCAACAAGATTAATCATAACCAATTATGTTTGATATTATCATTAGTTTATTGTCAGAGATAATTGTTTTTAGCTTAAAGTTTTTGGGATTAGCCTTTTATCTAGATTTCATAGAACCATTATATTCAATCTGATATAGAGTTTCAAACATGGTGAATGAATTCTTTTAGGTTAAAAAAGCATTGATTACTGAAGTCAATATGTAACTGATATGATTTGTAATCAATTACAGTAACACAGATACAATCCTTGCTTTTCTTCTTCTAAATGCTGCATAGTTTCTTACTCGATGCAAGTCCTCATCTCTTGAGTTAGATAGTTAATGTTTATCTGATAATATTATTATGGTTCATTGGATTACAATTTAACTTCATTGTGTTTGTTTCCTAACTGCATCCATTTTTGCTGTGACTACGTATTAAATTACCTAAGGTATATACCTTATTCGACATCTTCCGTTTGAATTAATCCTACTTGGCACTAACCTATTTATTTTGAAACAGAGAAATACCTGTCAATGCATGTAAAATGAGAGACTAGAATGTTGTAGAGCTTAGTTTTAGAAGTAAAGTCAACTAATATTTTGTTATATGATAAATTGAGTAGCATGATTCTAGGATTATTTGTTTTCTTTTAACTTAATGATGCATTTTTGGTTAACTATTCGAAATCCACTGGTTATACATGCAAAAATCATTAGTTTTGTGCAAGTTGACTAAATAAATCGAAAAACTTGTTTAAGTTGTGAAATTAAAAATAGCAGTGACTTTTTCTCTTTCAGTTCACTAATAAGATTTCTCTGGTAAGAGGTAATAACGCAATTATATATTTTAAATGAAGATTGAATACTTTTCAGGAATTAATTATCAATGGTTACCGTAATGACTAAGATTTAAAGATTATGGTTAGTTTAGCTCATCAGATTTATTATATATAGTTTTCAACTATTAAAATCTAAACATAGTAACTGAAGTAATGAACTTACGTTTTTTGTTTTTAACAAATGTTCCAACATTCAAATGCATCTAGTTTCAAGTTGTTGGAAACTTCAGAGCGTCGATTTAAAAGCGATGGATTGAACAGCTTGAAATATAATGTAACTCAGTCGAAATCAATGTACAATGGTCTACTTTATTGGATTTCCATTTATATACATCCCAACAACCAGAATTAATTTGATGTAAAAGTAGCTTGTATCTAAGCTTTCATAAACATGATATTTTTTGTTGTTTGGGAAAATTTTTATTATATCACATTTGAATCCCTGTTAAATTGACAGCCTATTTCTTCATTTAAATTAATATATGAAAATCAAAAAAGAAACATTGGAAAGAAAATCAAATCTTCATATAAAAAATAAAGTGGTTGTAAGCATATGAAAAAATTAGGAATTTATTGATCGAAGTAAGAACAAACTGGAGGATAGATTAAAAAAGACAATTGAGTTACTGACTATATTGTTAAATACGTGTTTTTCAGATGGCTTGTGTTTTTTCTAGAAGTAGTGAGAATTGTCATTTTGTATTCTCACAGGAAACTATGAATAGTAAAAAGCTAATTTAATTTATTTCTGAAGTTAAAGATCATAGAAATACTTTATAGATAGATAGTTCTTGAGTATCACTAAGAAGTAATGTGTGTTTATTTGACTGTCTGATTTCAAAAAAATTAGTGTGATAAATACATGTTTGCTTCCTCCATGTATTGCACTGATGTTCATACATATTTTAAGTGATTGGTTAATATAGAGTAGTATTGGTAGCACAGTAACGAGCGAGATTTGGTAGGGAAAGCAGATTTATTGTTTAATGCACAATTACACAGTTACCTAGCAAAAACATGAAAATCATTCATTAAATACATCATATGCACATCTACCATAAGTCGTCTCTTATAAAATTCATCGTTCATTCATTCCTGCTATTATTCTGATTGCTTTTAGTTTTCTTCACTCTTCTTTTCATTTCAATTTCCTCAACGTTCTGCTCTCAGGCATTTCACTTCCGAATGTTGATACATACAACTTATATCTGTAAGCATAAGTAACATACACGACAGTGGTAGTAGTACATATATATATACATATATACTACTTTTCGCTTATCAGTATGGTGTGTCGTTAGTCGGAAGGAATTTTTGTACTCAATAAAATTTAGACGTGTTAAACATTGTTACAGTCAGAAATGTTAATAATGAGTTATCTGTATCACGATTGGCTTTCTTTAAGACTGAGGTACGTACAGTGGTTCTTATAACTAAGTATTAGTTTATATGTACTTCTTCATACTGACCGAATTCTATCGAGCAAGTTTATTAGATTAAAATCTGAGTTAATAGAAGGATTTCCAAACGTTTGGCACTGCTTTTATACAATTCTGATATTGTTAAACGTTATACCTCTATTGATATACAAATTAACTACTAGTCCTATTCAGTTGTTTGTCCCGATAGATCCAAACTGTTTATGAGGATTTATCAATGTGACTAGAAAGGAACAATGTGATAATTTCAAATGATTTGTATATTGAGCATGCTTTTATCAACACTTTGGAATGTTTGCAAAAATACATTGTATTAATGTTACTCATTTGAAATAAACCACATTGATATGATTTTGTTAAACAGTTCAATATTTGAACCGTGATTTTAATAATTTTATACAATCACATTGATTTTCAAATTCAAACGAAGTGTGTTTATCGAAAATGAGTTCATCATTTTTTTTTCAAAAGATTCGGAAACTTTTCTGTACACTTGAAAGAAAGAGAATAAACAAAATTAGGATATAAGAAACATTTGATACCGAAGTTTGTCGATAACCCTGATACATTTACTGACTGTGAAAATTTTTACCAGTGGTCATTCAACAAGTACATTTTTTCACCAAAATGTATTTACTAAAGCATCTATTTCACTGCTTTTGAACTTACTTAATGGTTAATTATTTCTATTAATTTAATGTTATGAGTAAATTGTCAATTACATGACAAATAACACACAATAACACGATTAATTATATATTGCCATTTCATTCACAGGTTGAGAATAAATAGAAAAATACGTTTGTTTTTTGTTACAAGCACATGTAAAATAATAATAATAATAATAATAATAATAATAATAATAATAATAATAATAATAGAACCTGTTTATCTTTTATCGTTAAAGTAAAGTATCTTGGAAACACCATCGCTTGAGTAATATCTAAATAATTTCTTCTAATCGTACAATTCAATCTGTAATAAACTTTCGTTAAATATTTCACATCATCTAATATAATGTACATATCATTATTAAAATTTTTGTGATATTTCAATGTAATCTATTCATTTCCTTTATAATCTTTTGTTTTGTGTTCTTTTAATATTGACTGCTGAAATTAAGAATTTTGTTACACATTTCTCACTTTATATTTTAACAAATTATGGTAGTGATGATTACTTGTTTCATATATTACCATATATACATATTTTATTATCTTTACAACTTTTGTACGAAGACGATTATTTTAACAAACGGAATACACCCATTATGACATTAAATAAGAAAGAAAGATTAGTTCAGCGAAGAGTTGTCTTTTCGGCGAATTCATTTTCAAAGCTGTACAATCGCAAATATATATACTTATTTTTACAGGGTGATAATAATAATAATTTTAACATCTATTATTTCATGTGATTTTATGCATTTCAGGAAATGATAATTGTTGAGAAGTGGTAATATCATGTTTATGTTCTTTAGTAACTGAGTTTTTGATTACCTATTCAGAATAAAGTTACTATCAAAGAATTCTAAACATTTAATAATACTATGCAAATATGTTTAGTGTTTATTGGAGAGTATGAATCAAAATATACTATATAATCTGTAAAATAGATTGTTTGCTTTATGTTAACTTTAGTTAGCATTTCATTGAACTTGTTTTAAGAGTTCTTGTGTATAATTCGAATGGAATAGATGATTGTTCTTTCAAATAATAAGATGAGAATGAATGTATATATTTTTATGTAAGATTACTGATTTAATTGATTATAATGATCATAATCGTCGCTTAAAATAAATAAAACTGTTTTCTTATTAGAAATTAATTATTGTATTGGCTTTTGGAAGGTATCTATGTAAGATATACTCTTGAATTAACAGCTAATAAACAAGTCATCGGATCTATAAATAAAAGTCTTATTTTGGATTATAAATAAAAGGGAATACGACAGTTATTATGAACAAATCAGACTACGAGAAAAAAGCCAGGGAACATCTACAAGAGGACCGATATGAACTAATTAAGGAAACGAAAAGTAAGACAGCGCTTAATAAACTTAGGGCTGAAACCAGTAAAATCTTACAGTCGATAAAGGTTAAATTAGGACAGTCATTATAGTTAGTTTGGCAAAAATTGGGCGCCGAGTATAGATTAGTCATTATATGTGGAAATTACATTTGAAATAATCTCAGCGATCTCAACGTTCGAATTACTTTAAATTTCAATCACCGAGATTATTTCAGATATCATTTTCCCACAAAAGTATTATTTAACAGAAGACAAATACATCATATAACAAATAAGTTAAGGAAAAATGCTACAATTGTACTGGCTTAAATATAAATAATATTGAGAATAGTAAAAGAAGAACAATAAAATATTACCTATGAGATCGAATGTCATGATTGTAATGCAGCTTATGTAGGAGAGACTTCCAGACAATTAAATGTAAGGTTGGAGGAACATAAACAGTGTTTGAAAAATGTTCCCAAATCCTCTGTTGATCTAAAGAAACTTGAGAATAAGTTTGCGATATCGTCACATGCGTTGGAAACAGGACACAAGATCAATTTTGAGAGGACCAAAATACTACAGAAAGGTTTTAACACACACAGAAACATTGACAACAGAAGTGCTGTATATATGTGCGAACAAGAACAGCCTGAACAGAAAGGATGGTATTCAGCTAGCAACTACTTGGCAAATATTCGTTAACAAGTAATTAGACCCTTTCTCTATCCAACCTATTTATTTCACATGCATCGTTATTATAACCGAAATTAATGTGGATTATTTTAGCAATACAATTATGTATTTGGTGATTTTCACTTTACATACTCATTGATCATTCAGAAACAGTTTCTCAATCTCCAACTTGCACTTTTATCAACTGTTAATAACTCAATCTTACACATACATACACACAATTCATTCAGTCATTTATTTTCACATCGTGAACTTTTCACATGATTCTCATTTAACTGACTCATGTTATCCTATTTATTAAAGTCACCATCTAAATATTACTGGATTAGCACAGTATAAACTAAGCCTGGAGTCACTCTGGAGGCTACTGTCGGTCCCAAGCCCGGATAAAGGAGGAGGGTTGGGCATGGGGTTAACGACCCCATCCCGTAGAAAACTAACTCGTTAAAAAAACGCTAACCAGAAAAAATTACCCAAACCTTTTAAACTCTGCCCTGGGAGTCAGAAGGTCTTCATTTAGAAGAGTTATGACGCCTCATGATGAAAGCCGAGTTCCTTCAAAAGTCACAAGGCCGATGCCCCTTCTGACAACCAGAACGACCATTTATTTAGGTACATGGAATGCTCGTACAATGTGGGAGACCGGGAGAGTCTTCCAAATTGATGCAGAAATGAGTAGATACAACCTAGAGGTGCTTAGGACCAATGAAACACGTTGGACGCAAGTCGGACAACAACGACTAACTACAGGAGAGCTCCCGTTATACTCCGGCCATGAAGAAGAAAATGCACCACATACACAAGGAGTTGCATTGATGCTGTCCAAACAAGCGCAAAATGCACTTATAGGATGGGAATCTCATGGACCAAGGATCATCAAAGCCTCCTTCAAAACAAAGAAAGAGGGCATTTCAATGAACATCATCCAATGCTATGCGCCTACCAACGACTACAATGAAGACGCTAAAGATCAATTCTACAATAGGCTGCAGTCAGTCATCGAATAGTGCCCAACAAAGGAACTGACCATTCTGATGGGAGATTTCAATGCCAAGATTGGAATGGACAACACCGGATATGAGAACATCATGGGACGACACAGACTGGGAGAATGGAACGAAAATGGTGAGAGATTTGCAAACCTGTGTGCCTTCAATAAACTGGTCATACTTACTTACATTACTTACGCCTGTTACTCCTCGTGAAGGAGCATAGGCCGCTCACCAGAATTCTCCATCCAACCCTGTCCTGGGCAATCCTTTCCAGCTCCTTCCAGTTGTTATTCATCCTTTTCATATCTGCTTCTATTTCCCGACGTAATGTGTTCTTTGGCCTTCCTCTTTTCCGCTTCCCTTCAGGAGTCCAAGTTAGGGCTTGTCTCGTGATGCAGTTTGACGATTTGCGTAGTGTATGTCCTATCCATTTCCATCGTCTTTTCCTAATTTCCTCTTCAGCTGGAAGCTGGTTTGTTCTCTCCCACAGAAGGCTGTTGCTGATGGTATCCGGCCAATGGATGTTGAGTATCTTGCGTAGACAACCATTCATAAATACTTGCACCTTCTTGATGGTGGTTGTTGTAGTTCTCCAAGTTTCAGCTCCATACAGTAGGACTGTCTTGACGTTCGTATTGAAGATTCTCACTTTGATATTGGTTGAAAGTTGTTTTGAGTTCCATATGTTCTTCAACTGTAGGAATGCTGTCCTTGCTTTGTCAATCCTCGCCTTTACGTCTGCACCTGAACCTCCTTGTTCATCGATGATGCTTCCCAGGTATGTGAAGGATTCTACATCGTCCAGAGTTTCGCCATCAAGAGTGATTGGATTGCATTTCTGCGTTTTGAATTTGAGGACCTTGGTTTTCCCCTTGTGTATTTTGAGGCCTACTGATGCAGAGACTGCTGCTACACTGGCTGTCTTTATCTGCATTTGTTCATGTGTATGCGATAGGAGGGCTAGGTCATCTGAGAAATCCTAATCGTCTAATTGATTCTGAGCTGTCCATTGTATTCCGTGTTTTCCTTCAGATGTCGTGGTCTTCATAATCCAGTCGACCACCAGAAGAAAGAGGAAGGGAGAGAGTAGACAGCCTTGTCTGACTCCGGTTCCTACTTAGAATGCGTCTGTCAGCTGTCCTCCATGCACTACTTTGCACTGTAGTCCGTCGTATGAGTTCCGGATAATATTGACAATCTTCTCAGGAACTCCGTAGTGTCGAAGAAGTTTCCATAACGTTCTCCCATCTACACTGTCAAATGCCTTTTCATAATCAATGAAGTTGGTGTACAATGACGAGTTCCACTCAATTGATTGTTCGACCATGATCCGTAGTGTCGTGATTCGGTCTGTGCACGACCTGTCCTTACGGAATCCAGCTTGTTGATCTCGAAGTTGGGCGTCTACTGCACCTTTCATCCGGTTCAGCATGACTCTGTTAAAGACTTTCCCTGGCATTGACAGTAGTGTAATGCCTCTGTAGATTTTCCATTTGCCCAGATCTCCTTTCTTTAAAATATTGATGAGGTGTCCTTCTTTCCAGTCCATCGGCACTTGTTCCTCCTCCCAAATCTTTTTGAATAGAAGGTAAATCATTCTTGTAGTTACTTCGATGTCTGACTACAGTGCTTCAACTGGTATGTTGTCGGGTCCTGCTGCTTTACCGCTCTTGATTTGTCTGATGGCCATTCTAATTTCTTCCGTCGTTGGTGGGTTGACATCTATAGGAAGATCTATGTGTGCTGCTTCGATGTCCGGTGGATTCATTGGAGCCGGCCTATTCAGGAGTCCCTCGAAATATTCTACCCATCTGTTACGCTGTTGTTGAATTTCGGTGATTGGCTTGCCTTCTTTGTCTTTGACCGGCCTCTCTGGTTCACTGTATTTCCCTGCTAGTTTCTTCGTTGTATCGTGAAGCTGTTTCATATGTCCTTCTCTAGCAGCTTTTTCTGCCGTCGTTGCTAGTTCTTCCACGTATTTCTTCTTGTCGGCTCTAATGCTCCTCTTCACTTGCTTATTTGCTTCTATGTATTCAGCTTGTGCTTGGACTTTCTCTGCTCGTGTTCGGCTGTTGTTTATTGCTGCCTTCTTGTTCTTCCTTTCTTTGATCTTGTCCAGTGTTTCTGTAGAGATCCATTCCTTATGATGGTATTTCTTTAGACCCAGAACCTCTTGACACGTTGAAGTTAATGCTTCCTTGATGCCTTTCCAGTTGTCCTCCATAGTAGTTTCTTCTTCTTTCAGTAGATCTTGTAAGGCTTGGAACCTGTTGTTGAGAGCTATCTTGAATTCATTGAGTTTGTCAGTATCTCGAAGGAAGGCTGTATTGAACCTTTGTATTGCTGTTTGTCCACTTGTCCAGTTCTTTTTTAGCTTCAGTTTTAAATTGGCTACAACTAGGTGGTGATCTGAAGCTACGTCAGCTCCTCTCCTGGTTCTCACATCTTCCACTGTCCTTCGGAATTTTTTTTTGATGCAAATATGGTCTATCTGGTTCTCTGTAGTGTGGTCCGGTGAGATCCATGTAGCCTTGTGTATACGTTTGTGTGGAAATATTGTGCCTCCTATGACTAATTTGTCGAATGCACACAAATTTGCAAATCTTTCTCCATTTTCGTTCCTCTCTCCCAGTCCATGTCGTCCCATAATATCTTCATATCCAGTGTTGTCTATTCCGACCTTGGCATTTAGATCTCCCATCAGAATAGTTAGGTCCTTTCTTGGGCATTTCTCAATGATTGACTGCAGCCGCTCGTAGAACTGATCTTTAATTTCGTCGTTGCTATCATTGGTGGGTGCATAACATTGGATAATATTCATTAAGATCCCCTCCTTCTTTGTTTTGAATGATGCTTTGATGATTCTGGATCCGTGAGATTCCCATCCTACAAGTGCATTTCGTGCTACTTTGGACAGCATAAGAGCGACTCCCTGAGTGTGTGGAGCATCGTCCTCTTCGTGACCGGAGTATAGCAGCATCTCTCCCGTAGCTAGCTTTTTCTGTCCAGCTTGGGTCCAGTGGGTTTCGCTGATTCCCAGTACTGCCAAGTTGTATCTCCTCATTTCCATTGATATTTGACTGGTCTTCCCGGTTTCCTACATTGTTCGAACGTTCCATGTACCTATAAAAATTTTTGCTCTGGTTGTTAGAAGGGGCATCGGCCTCGTGGCTTCCGAAGGAACTCGGCTTTCACCATGAAGCGTCATAATTCTTCTAAATGAAGACCTTCTAACTCCCAGGGCAGAGTTAAAATGGTTTGGATTATTTTTTTCTGGCAAGCGTTTTTTTAGCGAGATAGTTTTCTACGGGATGGGGACGCTAACCCCATGCCCAACCCTCCTCCTTTACCCGGGCTTGGGACCGGCAGTAACCCTATAAGAGCTACAGGCGACACAATATTCCCACATAAACGCATTCACAAAATCACATGAACTTCACTGGATCATACCACGCAAAACCAAATCGACCATATCTGCATCAACAAAAAGTTCAGGAGGACGATGGAAGACGTAAGAACCAAGAGAGGAGTTGATATAGCATCAGATCATCACTTAATGGGCGCCAGGATGAAATTGAAACTCGAGAAGTACTGGAGAATGAGGCGGAAAATATCACAAAAGTTCGATACAGCTCTACTTCGTGATATTGACAAACTCAACAAATTCAAGATAATCCTCAGCAATAAGTTCCAGGCCTTTCATGATCTATTCAATGGAGAAGGAACTACTATGGAGAGCAACTGGAAGGGGATCAAAGAGGCAATCACTTCAACATGTCATGAGGTTACGGGCCACGAGGAGCATCATCACAAGGAATGGATCACTGTTGATACACTGGACAAGATTCAAGAAAGGAGGAACAAGAAGGCAGCAATCAATACCAGCCAAACAAGAGCAGAGAAAGTCAAGGCACAAGCTGAATACACAGAAGAAAGCAAGCAAGTGCGGAGGAGCATCAGAACTTACAAACGTAAATATGTAGAAGATTTAACACTGACGGCGGAAAAGGCTGCAAGAGAAGGAAACATGAGACAACTATATGACACATCAATGAAACTCGCTGGAAATTATCGTAAACCAGAACGACCGGTGAAAAGCAAAGAGGGCAAAGTAATCACCTACATTGAAGAACAACAATAACAGGTGGGTAGAACACTTCAAAGAATTCTTAAATGGACCAGCCCCACTGAACCCACCCAGCATCGAAGCAGCACCCACGGACCTCCCAATCAATGTTGACCCACCAACAATTGAAGAAATCAACATGACCACCAGACAAATCAAGAGTGGCAAAGCAGCAGGACCCGACAACATCCCAACAGAGGCACTAAAAGCAGACGTAGCGGCAACTGCAAGGATACTCCACATTCTCTTCAGCAAAATTTGGGATGAGGAACAAGTATCAACAGACTGGAAAGAAGGACTTCTGGTCAAAATACCGAAGAAAGGCGATCTCAGCAACTGTGATAACTACAGGGGCATCACTCTTCTCTCAATACTGGGAAAAGTCTTCAACAGGGTATTGTTAAACAGGATGAAGGACTGCGTAGACGCCCAACTTCGAGACCAACAGGCAGGATTCCGTAAGGATAGATCGTGTACAGACCAAATCGCAACTCTACGGATCATTGTGGAACAATCAATTGAATGGAATTCATCACTCTACATAAACTTCATTGACTACGAAAAGGCATTTGATAGCGTGGACAGAAGAACACTATGGAAGCTTCTTCGATACTACGGCGTGCCTCAGAAGATAGTCATTATCATGCAGAATTCCTATGATGGATTAAACCGCAAAATTGTGCATGGAGGACAACTGACAGACTCGTTCGAGGTAAAGACCGGTGCTAGGCAAGGTTGCTTACTCTCACCCTTTCTCTTTCTCCTGGTGATCGACTGGATCATGAAGACGTCAACGTCTGAAGGGAAACACGGGATACAACAGACATCTAGGATGCAGTTAGACGATCTACACTTTGGCTCTTCCATTACACACGCAACAACAAATGCAGGAGAAGACGAACAGTGTGGCAGCAGCCTCAGTAGCAGTAGGTCTCAATATACACAAAGGGAAAAGCAAGATTCTCCGATACAACACAGAATGCACCAATCCAATCACAATTGACGGAGAAGATTTGGAAGATGTAAAAACCTTCACATATCTGGGCAGCATCATTGATGAACAGGGTGGATCTGATGCAGATGTGAAGGCGCGGATCGGCAAAGCAAGAGCAGCATATTTACAACTGAGGAACATCTGGAACTCAAAGCAATTGTCAACCAACACCAAGGTCAGGATTTTCAATACAAATGTCAAGACAGTTCTACTGTATGGGGCAGAAACCTGGAGAACTACAAAAGCCATCATCCAGAAGATACAGGTGTTTATTAACAGTTGTCTACGCAAAATACTTTGGATCCGTAGGCCGGACACTATTAACAACAACCGACTGTGCGAAAGAACAAACCAGATTTCGGCGGAGGAAGAAATTAGGAAGAAGCGCTGGAAGTGGATAGGACACACATTGAGGAAAGCACCGAACTGCGTCACAAGACAAGCCCTCACATGGAATCCTCAGGGCCAAAGGAAAAGAGGAAGACCAAAGAACACATTACTCCGAGAAATGGAGATAGACATGAGAAAAATGAACAAGAATTGGATGGAATTGGAAAAGAAGGCTCAGGACAGAGTGGGTTGGAGAATGCTGGTCGGCGGCCTATGCTCAATTAGGGGTAACAAGCGTAAGTAAGTAAGCATAGTATACATTTGATCTGATTTGATTGTTAAGACGCTACACATTTCTTTGATGATTTTGATTTTTACCCTGAAGAAGTTCAGGATAAGTTAGCTGGATGAAATTATTTTACATTTCAATCGCTGAGATTATTTCAAATATAATTATCACATATAATGACTATGCCTAAGTTTCTGAACTTTGAACCAATCAACGACAAATGAGACGTTGAAATGGAATTTTAGATTGAGGAGATGTATTCGAGCTGAAAGCCCCTAATAGTATCTGAGATCAACTTGAGTGATTGAAATGTAGATACTGACAAAATGAACCAACTGTGATAATTAGGAGTATTTAAATTAAATTACAAACTAGGAATCCAAGAAATAACGCAATTTAACCAAGAAGTACTACATGAGCACGAACGAATATATTGTATTTGTAATTCGAAATCAAGCAGCCATCAAGTACAAAGAAATCATTAGTTCATACAAATACCACATATACCTTCCATAACCTATTTACTTTGTGAAGAACAAAGACTGCAGTTTTCTTTTGAAACGAAGCAAGTATTTATATTGTATTGTTAACTGGTTTGTAACGATAAAGCTATCTATTATTAGTACAACACGGCTAATATCACTATCACAAGACGATCACCTTTTCAGTAGTGATCCAGTAATAATCTACATAAATTACTTCTTATCATATATTTACATTTAATGTATGTATTGTTATTTCTATACACTATACACATAATTTAATGTCATTGTACTTTGACATTTTCAGTTTGTAATAAAAACTTTCTAAGTAACTTCTGTTTGCTTAAAAAGATACTAGGTATTTTAGTGAACTTTACGTAAAACACGTACACAATTAAATGAATCAGGTGTACTAAGTAAAGAAAATTCGACATTTTTTTCTTTTATGCGTCAACCAGGATGTTATTATATGCTGTACTTCGCTTTCATTGATACAAATAATAAATGGACATTTCTACTGGAACGAAATACTTCAAACAGGTATGAATATGCTATTTCAATAAAACCTTTCTTTGCACAAAACACAAACAACAAAAATTCAAAGTTAACTACGTGACTAACGTTCACTACCATTGCTGATATTTGTCGCATATGATTTTGTAATGTCTAATACCACATCAAGCTCACATGGTGTTATGTTTCGTTATTGCTTGAATGCTATTACTGATGCGTCTTACTCGAACGGAACGAAGGATCAGTGATTCAGCGACTCGATAGCTATTCTGGTTCGTTGTCCCCGACTCTGCTAACTCGATCAAGAAGTCTGGGTAAGGTGTAGAAAGTGTATTCTACAGACAACAGCAGATAACAAGTCAGGTCAAGCACACAATCAAGCGTATTTATACAAGTATTTACAATCGATATTGTCATGGAAAATTTTTAAACATTAATCAATGAGTTCATCAATTGACCGCTATTTAACATTTAATCGATAGTTCATCAACTGACCTATTTGCACATCTAATCGATAGGTTCATCAACTGACTGCCATTCAAACATTTAATCTATAAGTTGATCGATAAGATAAAATTTAAAAATATGAGTTTGGGGATCTATCGTCCCTAACACATGGTTTGTTCCAGCTTACGGACAAATAAATTTATTTTTTCTTCTAGTCACATTTTAACCTTGTCAATCATTCTGCGCATCCCTTACACCTATACACCACGTAGATTAGTTTCGTTTGGCTTTCAATATTGGGTTACGCTTGATCGAATAGAGTTGGCAGGCTTGCCTTATCCCGTCTGCTTCTGCTTTTCATTTCCTTGATTGTATATCTGGATCAACGAGTGCATGAAATATACGTATGCATACATCTAAAATGCTTCATAGCAGGAAGAAATAACTTTCTAGTACTACCTAAATTTATATTAGTGTTTTGAGATGTAATCTTATTTCGCTTTGTGTTTGTACATTTGCTAAGACTTTCAGATATTTTTGTTTTGATGGCAGAAGACCAAAGTTCTAAGTCATCTCTAGTGTTTTTCTACTTTTTTTTGTCTCTTGAATAGGTTCTTTGAAAGTGCGAACACTATTTCTAGAATTAAGTACCATAAGTTGATTATTCAATCGGGAAACCTGTATTACTAGGGATAGTGATTCGTTCTTCACTTTTGGGCTTGTCTAATGGATTTCCTCAGTTTTTCTGACACAACTGAACTGAAGGGATAAGGTATATCAGATCTAGACTCATTTCTTAACTTGCCATACATCAAAATGAAGATACTTCCGACCTACAGTAAGACTTCATAAGCTTCCGTTGTAATGTTGACCGAGCATTTCAGAAATCACTGGCATTTTATTATCTATCGCCCAACTCAGTTATCATGCAGACTCACAACACTTGACTAACTTAACTGTGCATGGGGAGAAAATAAAAATTCCATGAGGGCATGTATTCCCAAATTACAACTATTACTTTGTCCAATGATTATAAGCAAAGATGGATAGTGGCTAGCATAGGACGCGCGTTTCATCCTATTTGGGACTCTTCAGCTGGACGTGCCTACACTCTAGGACTCGAACCCAGTACCGTTCACTTCAAACGCCATCGCGTTATCCACTTAGCTATTGAGTCCTGATAACCACTTGCTTGTGCGACGGGGTGAAGTTTAATTCACTTGGTATTGTTTTACTTGAATCTTCCCATTAATGTTTAGGACTTAAATTGATCAGTCTCTTATTAGCATATGTGCATACTGTGCGTACTGCCTCGATATTGCCTTAATCTACAAGCATTATAAACAAAGATGCCCCATATGTATGGATTACCAAAAATACATAAACAAGGTTATCCTCTTAGAATCAGTGCGTCAACGATTAGCCACTTATACACTAAAGGACTCATTTGTATTTGCTGACAGCATGAATCACATAAATATTGCTGATAAGTTAATGGTTTCTTTTTATGTGACATCATTGTTTACAAAAATACCACTTCTTGAAACCATAGACATAATTTGTCAGCATTTTGACATCCTACCTCTACCAGCAACAGTATTCAAACGACTGTTACAAAAGATGTTCAGTTCCAGTTCAACGATATCAAATACAGACAAACTGACGGTGTAGCAATGGGAAGTCCTTTAGGTCCTGTCCTAGCAGATATTTTCATGGCTAACCTCGAAAGAACCAATTTCAAAGGAGCAATTGATGAAATGATGTATTATTCGAGGTATGTTGATGATACCTTCGTCGTATGTAATAATCAACAACGTGCAACAAATCTGCTAAAGTTTTTCAACGAAGCCCATTCAAATATCCATTTCACTATGGAACATGAAAAAGAAAACAAGTTCCATTTTCTCGATATCGCGATAAAACGAAGAAAGGATGGTACAGTTCAACGTTCAGTTTATAAAAAAGACACATGGAATGGAAGTTATCTCAATTCCAATAGCTTTTGTCCAATCAGTTACAAAAGGGCACTGGTCAAAACACTGTTTCACAGAACAGAAAGAATATGTATTGCCGATACAGTAGAAAAGGAAGTTATGAATGTTAAAAAATGTTTAAAGAATAACGGATACCCACTGAAACCTATTGAGAAATATGGAAAACGTGAAGATAAAATACCCAAAGAAACTACAGTAAATAAAAAACCTGTTTTTATTCAACTTAAATTCAAAGGTGATAATGTCACAGGATCAATCAATATGAGACTGAAAACTGCATTGACAAGAACTTATCCTGCAGCAAAATTGATTATCCTGTCCAAAACGACATGTTCTTTTACACAATCAAAGGTCGACAAGTATCCCTTTCATGTTACCACCAACTGTGTATACAAATTCATATGTATCTGCCAAAGCAGTTACATTGGTGGAACAGAAAGGAGAGCCTACGTCCGACTCAAAGAACATATTCCGAAAAGTTTAACATCAAATGGATTGAAAGCATTCAACAGTGCCATCGCAAGACATCTCCTTGACACAGGACACGAAGTCGACACACTGAAGTCCTTCAAGGTGAATAATAAACAATCAAGCTCCAACCTTCTGAAATTTGCTGAAGTGTTGGTAATCAGACGTCTAAAACCAGGCCTGTGTATACAAAAAGAGACAGTAATAAATCTTTCTTTACCCTGGTAACAATACCCCCCCTTTCTACTCATTTACTTCTCTTGATTTATTGCGTCATTATTCCAGCTCTTTGTGAAGTTTAATTTACATCATACATAAATGACTAATTTCAATTCATATTTTCTTTATTACCGTTAATCTATTTTCATGAGTTCTAATCACTATTTCAATGTTCCGGAACTTTCCCTCTCAAACTTTATTTATTCGAGACAAAATTTTATGACCTCATTAACTCTATCGGAATCTTCGCTACACCATGATACATTTATTCTTCCTTAATCACCCTCTTATGTATAAGTATGTCAATATATGTAATAATGTTGAATTTCAAATATTTTACGTTGTAAGCAGCTGATGAGAATCTAACGAAATAAAATGAATCCATATTATTCTGCACCGATCTTTGTTCTTGCTATCTTTAAAATTATTACTTTGTTCGTTTAATGATCCCCATCATACTACTTTGTTACAAGTAGTTAAATCGACCGATATCGCGACGTGCAGATGGTAGATTTGGTGAAGTGTATGACCTACTTACAATAACCCTCATCTGCCTGCCCATTACTTAACGTAAGGTCTTGTGATCTTACCAGTGTCTGATAAAGCTTGATAAGCATCTTGTTATTCAACCTACTAAAGCGTTCTTCTTGACGCCAAAACTGTTCTAAAATCTGTAATCGCAAACAAACATTAGGTATCAGTTTTCAAATCATGACTTACTAGGGCTCTTAAGTATTTATGCGTAAGAACCAACGGTTGAGATGTCTCTCCAGATAGATAATTGTTCCCATTTTTATGCTCGCTGGGTATGGTGATACTTAGCTTAATTGTTAAGTGTTGTTGCTAACCGAGACTAGATGCTTGAGTGCTGAGATCAACTTAAAACACTTCTAGATGGTTATTCTCTACTACGTATCGACATATGTTGCTGTCATTTGCATAAATTAGTGTCAAGAACTTGATGATAACTGTTAATTAGTCTATATGGAAACTGAGCAGCGATGAGCAAATAAGTAAATATTACATGCATCAATTATTTATGCCCTACATAAGAGGAAGATATTTAACAGATTTATAGCATTTAATATGTTTAAAAAACCTTATTTGCTTCACCAAAAAATAAAAAGTAAAATAATATTTCTTAAGTCGTCACTTTCCAGTATTCGTTACAGTTGGCTTAAACGATTCAAACAACGTAATAATGATGGTAAACTAGTCTGCACACAAACCATTTTTACCGAGTATCGTTTATTCAAAACCAGTTTAAATGCCTTAATCTTGCTCGTGATTTAGTCATCAATTGATTCTTAAATTTGAACACAGATTGCTTCGCGGTCATAACTATCCTCATTCCAAACCATTCAGCAATGTGACAATGAATTAGTAATCAAGAGTATGTTTAGAAGCAGACAAAATATGAGTGGTATGATAGCTTTAGTCCTTTGGCCAAATTATCCGAAACATTTCTAACAATATCACCTGCTTGTTGAGGGAAAGTAAAGTTCGCAAGCTAGGTTTGCCATGCTTCTTGTAATGGTGTCAATAAACAATGCTTTGGTTCATATAGTAATATACCTAGGTCAGCTTCAGCAAGTATATTAATTCTGTCAGTGTAACAAGTAAAACTGCTGAGGAATCAACTGAACATGATTCAATATACCCAAATAAAATGTGAAAGTTGTTAGTTATAGAGTCAAGCAAGTAACTTAGTGTCCAATATTTTCTGATTACAATAAGATTGGCCTTAAAGTACTGTGTTAATTAACAGATGGTAAGTTTTGTTCAAAAATGTCTCATCAAATCCGAACAGATATAGAGTTAAAACACCACATAAAAGGAGTGCATTTCGTTCCTACAGTTGCATTCATTTTTGTGCCTCTTTACTTTTCCCTTTCGTATTTTAAATTATACTCTTGAAAAGGAATAGTTCTTTTAAATTACTAATTCAGTAGCATACTAGAATGACTCCGAAAAACGAGCACTAAATTTTCTCTCAAAATAAGGATACAACTGTTAAGCAGCTGTATACAATCAATAAAATGTAATGCTTGGTAACATTAAGTACTTATAGAAAGTTCTACGTGAAGAAAAAAAACATTTTAAAAAATCCCATAGTATAAATCAGAGCATTATATATAAGGGAACAGTACAGTTTTCAATTAGATCGTTAACAGGTTTAACTATAATATACAGTAATATTTATATGAAAACACTATACAAGTGAAGGTAGTTTATGAATCTGTGATAACAGCAAAATAGAGTATATGACTAAACAAAGTAAGTAAAAATTTAAAACTGATAATTACATAATAAGTATACTAGATATATCTGTCATTACACTATCAATCTAATTCATTTTGTTCTTATCATTAACTTATAGACTATCAACAGTACATTAGAGTAAAGCCTGACAAAGATCTAATTGGAAACAGTACTACTAAGATCACGAACCGAAGTATATGTTAAAAGTTCGTTGAAAACCAGAGGGTGATGGACCGTCGTCTTGTTTGGGTACGGGATAATAAGTAATAGGTATCCAGTTTCAAGAAACCAGGAATTGCACCGAGGTCCTACGGTCTCGTATGCGAACGCGCAACCTAGAGACCATTGAGCCAGGGTACAGTGGTACACAAGTCAACCTTCCACCAATGATATTTCCAAAGTATTCACTTGAGACAAGATTTTTACGACTCAGAAGCATAGAATGCTTCGTTTGAACATGTAGTAGTTACAAATAAGTTAGTCTTGGAACTATAATATCCTTATAGCACCACTGCCACACTTAAATTTGTTTAATTTTGTCAAGCCCTTCAGTTAACTTATTTGGAAAACTTTTAATAAAAACAGTAACAATTTGATATGTTGGTATTGTTATTATTATTATCATGTCTGTATGAAAATATATGCTTGATCACATATGACAGCCTACGCACACATCCCTTTTTCTAACTTAAATGTTAGTTGCCTAAATCACTGCTCGAATACGTTTTTTTGCTTGTGGCTTAGTGATCTACGCTGTTCAATTATAAACTGTAGTCGATGCTTCATATTGTCTTCTAAAAATCTCACATCATTAGTATCTATTTTCCGACAATATACCAGCTGAAGCACTGTAGTCAGACATCGAAGTAACTACAAGAATGATTTACCTTCTATTCAAAAAGATTTGGGAGGAGGAACAAGTGCCGATGGACTGGAAAGAAGGACACCTCATCAATATTTTAAAGAAAGGAGATCTGGGCAAATGGAAAATCTACAGAGGCATTACACTACTGTCAATGCCAGGGAAAGTCTTTAACAGAGTCATGCTGAACCGGATGAAAGGTGCAGTAGACGCCCAACTTCGAGATCAACAAGCTGGATTCCGTAAGGACAGGTCGTGCACAGACCGAATCACGACACTACGGATCATGGTCGAACAATCAATTGAGTGGAACTCGTCATTGTACACCAACTTCATTGATTATGAAAAGGCATTTGACAGTGTAGATGGGAGAACGTTATGGAAACTTCTTCGACACTACGGAGTTCCTGAGAAGATTGTCAATATTATCCGGAACTCATACGACGGACTACAGTGCAAAGTAGTGCATGGAGGACAGCTGACAGACGCATTCTAAGTAGGAACCGGAGTCAGACAAGGCTGTCTACTCTCTCCCTTCCTCTTTCTTCTGGTGGTCGACTGGATTATGAAGACCACGACATCTGAAGGAAAACACGGAATACAATGGACAGCTCAGAATCAATTAGACGATTAGGATTTCTCAGATGACCTAGCCCTCCTATCGCATACACATGAACAAATGCAGATAAAGACAGCCAGTGTAGCAGCAGTCTCTGCATCAGTAGGCCTCAAAATACACAAGGGGAAAACCAAGGTCCTCAAATTCAAAACGCAGAAATGCAATCCAATCACTCTTGATGGCGAAACTCTGGACGATGTAGAATCCTTCACATACCTGGGAAGCATCATCGATGAACAAGGAGGTTCAGGTGCAGACGTAAAGGCGAGGATTGACAAAGCAAGGACAGCATTCCTACAGTTGAAGAACATATGGAACTCAAAACAACTTTCAACCAATATCAAAGTGAGAATCTTCAATACGAACGTCAAGACAGTCCTACTGTATGGAGCTGAAACTTGGAGAACTACAACAACCACCATCAAGAAGGTGCAAGTATTTATGAATGGTTGTCTACGCAAGATACTCAACATCCATTGGCCGGATACCATCAGCAACAGCCTTCTGTGGGAGAGAACAAACCAGCTTCCAGCTGAAGAGGAAATTAGGAAAAGACGATGGAAATGGATAGGACATACACTACGCAAATCGTCAAACTGCATCACGAGACAAGCCCTAACTTGGACTCCTGAAGGGAAGCGGAAAAGAGGAAGGCCAAAGAACACATTACGTCGGGAAATAGAAGCAGATATGAAAAGGATGAATAACAACTGGAAGGAGCTGGAAAGGATTGCCCAGGACAGGGTTGGATGGAGAATTCTGGTGAGCGGCCTATGCTCCTTCACGAGGAGTAACAGGCGTAAGTAAGTATCTATTTTATAACGGAATCAGGATAATTGATATGAGAAGCCAAAGGAATTATCTCGAAATAATATCAGAGCAGTCAAAGCAATATAAGATATTATTCCACGAACTTATAGGCTACTATCCTGAGCCACATAATGGGGGGGCTGTGCTATAACTGTAAATTACAATTTTACATGTTGGGTAACATGGGCGCATATATCGTTTAGCACTGTGACACGCCTACATGTGCTATTCGGGCTTTTGAACAGACCAAATAATTCATTCGTTTTGAGTCATTATCTACACAGATTTCGACCTTGTCAGTTATTCGCTTATAACGTCGACTGTCCTTATATGAGCGTACTTTGTGTTTACCACTTATTCTGCTCACAACCCATTTTTAGCTTATTTTTTCTGTCCGACTGCAAACGGTGAATGTTGCCTTATCAAATCGAGTTGAAATCCTTGCCTTCTACGTCTCGTTTCCCCCGTTGTCTATCTGCGGTAAATAGTGCATGAAATATACATACCAAAAGCCATTCTCGTATTTTACTTCTTCCGTTACTCACTAACGCGAATTAAGACAGCAGATATAAAAAGGGGTTGGTGGGATATCTATTTCGTTGTAATCATACCATATGATCAAATCGAAGCCAGGTAACTGAGTCACGATAAGGAAACTGACCGTAGTAACACAGTCGCATTCATTTTTTATCTCATAAGTTTTTAGTCTAGTGTCATTCCATTATTTTTCATATTTAGGCACGTTCCTTCCTATTATTTATATTTTCATATTTCGATTTCTAATAAAATGGATATTATTACTTCTACTCTACTGTTCCTTATCTTGCTAATTTGAGGTCCGGCGACTCTGATCCATATATATTTGTACTAAATACCAAACTGCTTGAAATCAACCGACTGAAAAGTCAAGTGAAGATAGGAAATAGTATTAAATTAAATTCTTTGAAAAAAATCATATCTGATATATATGAAATTAGATATAAAAAGAGCAACCGGTATAGCGGTCAAATGGACTCATGAATACATAATAAATGAAGATTAGAAAAGTATGAGGTAAAAAATAGAGATATTCTGTTCTTCGATAGTATGGATACATCTGTTAATAATCCAAACACAAAAAAGAATGTACTTACTCAATTAAAAATCAGTGTACTACAACTTGTTACATGTGAACAGGATTAGGATTTCTAAAATATTCTTAACAGATTATGTTTCTAGATGATTTGTAAGTCGCTGTTCTAGGTTTTTCCATATGTTGAATGGAAATTACTTTGGAAAAGACAACGTACTTGAGCACTATGCACAATATTTTCAGCTGAAGGTTTGTTATAAATCCTTTTGTTACTCGTTCTGTTTTCTCTTCTTTCTCGACAGCCACGAGGAAATATTACATTAAATGTTGAATTACTTGGTTTATTAACTAGATTCGTATTGTTTCGATCACATAGGTTAGGAACCGTATGCATCGTTTCACGGACATAATTGCTTTCTAATTCATGGATGCTATAAAATGAATCTAAAGATGATGGAAGACTAATTTTAATCATATCACAAAGATCAATAAAAGTGATCAAAGTATTTATCGCTTTGGTCAGCCTAGATGTTGCGTCGGGATTTCTTTGTTTAATAAAGAGAAGTTTCGGAAGCCATACTCTTATGACTGAATAACGTCTATCACAGGGCTCTAAAGAAGCTAACTGAGTAGCTAAAAAATGTACCAGCTTTCCAGAGGGAAACAGTATCCAAGACTGTCCAAAAGTGAAATAATTTGACTGTTTATTCTCTAGCACAAGACAGTTGAGAGTTGTAACCAAATCTTTAAAACTGTTAAAAGTTGACTGTATAGCATTAAAGCCGTGTACAATATCAATTCTGAAATTAGTAGAATTGCTACCTGAAATCGACAACTGATCAGGCATTCTGCTTAGATTATTATAAAATTCACATAATTCACTAATAGACGAACCATCGTTGTATATATTTGCGACAGCACAAGAAGCTACAGCAAGTCCAACAGACGACTCACTAAACACAGAAGGGATCTCAATAGAGGTATACTTTAATTGTTGAAACCAAAATGATAAGACTACTGCTAAACTGTAAAGTAACTTAGGGATTAAATTGTTTTCCGGTAGTTTGACGAAACCCAGATTTTCTTTAATAACTTCATCTGTGCTAACTTTGTTGAAATCTAAAGGAATATATTTGACTGGGATTTGATACATCACTAATTTATCATTTTGTCTCATATATTCAATAACATCAGGATTTAATCCGACAAGTTTATTTTCCATACTTAAACTGCGTTCCAATGACACATAAATTTGATAGTGTAGTCTTCGAATTAAGAATGACGTTTCATGCACTGAGAATGGGCATTTTGGATCTTCAACTGCGGTGAGAAGAAAAACACCTCGAGATGAATAAATAGATGGTTTTGAAAATAATATTCCCTTCCTGAAATTATAAAGAAGACGAGGAGGCCACCCATTTGTGTAGTCTTCATGCCATAAGTATGCTACAATGGTACCTTTTAGTGAATTAATCACATCCTCAACACTTCCACTAGATCTGAATGATGATTTAATAGTTGTAAATGTATTTGTTGAAGTATCATTAAAGTAACTTTTATCACTCAATAGACTCATAACACTTTTAGTTTCTTCTAGAGGGCAAACAAAACGAGAAATGCCGTGTATCATATCGTTTATTATAGAAGTGCGCTGTTCAACTGGATAACAGTTAATAACATCTTCTAATGGTTTAATTGAATTTGAATCGAACTGTGAAAACCATTCAAGGAGTACAGATAATCGATGTTGTGAGTAATTTATTGTCGAATTGTTTGTTTGTAATTTTTCTTGTAATTCTAATGGAAGTCTTACATTAGACACAACATCTGTACCAACTAACACAGCTAAAAGAGGCAAGTGAAAATCTGAAGATCTCGCTAAAATTGAAAGTTTAGGAATAAATTTGTGAAACAACATTTCTTTTTCACCACTACTTTTACTAGAACCACTCAAATTTAGATTGGCCAAATGAAGTGTAAGAAATGTCGGACTCGAATATGGTTGAGAAATCAAACTATTACGAATATTTTGTCTCTTTGACATAAGTATATAATAATCAGATGATAAACCAATAACTGGACATTGTAAAATTATAGCAATAGCGGTACAAACAGTTGTAGGAAAAGATTTAACTCTAATACACTTCCATGGGAATTCATTTAAAGCATACAAAAATACATCCCTAGCTGATAAATTGAGTACTTTGGGGATTTTATCAAGTGCATTTAATTTTACGGCTGTGATAAGTTGTGATAACACGTTAAATTCTTTCTTCTGTTTATGCTTTAATTTTTGATTCTGTTAATAAGAAATGAATAACAAATAGAATTATTTATATGATTAACAATAACAAGAATTTCGTTTCATTTTTATTAATAATAGTAATCTTTTTAAAACATTTCATTCTCGCTGAAAAGACCTTTTTACCGTTGTCAGTTAAACATTATGTAGTATAATAAGAGAGTAAGTATGCTTAATCAATAAGAAAACACAGTTTGGATTGATTTATTGTGACTAAGGAAATGTAACTTTCAACAATTTCTGGTTAAAAAATCAATTTTCTCGCCATACAATATAGGAAGTCTTTGAAATAACTTCATTCCACACAACATTAGTCATAAGCTTTAGTTTAGTAATGACATAAGATACTTCAATTTACCTTCCAATGACGAGCGTTTTTTCCGTACTAATTAAGTGTTTGAATGGAGATTTATCCTGAAATTGACTATTTTTTAGCGAACTGATATAAGCTGGAAAACTATTGAAAACGATGAAGCATTGACCAGCTATTTTATCAATTTTTGGAATTCCTCAACAGTTAGTATCTACGATCTAAAGAAGCATAGAGCCGAATACTTGATGGCGGTTAGAATATCTTTAGACCACATAATTACAATAGAATGAATTCAGACTCCTGACTTTAATCACTCTGCGTTATAATCCAACTATAATCCAATACTTTTGGTCAATTAGTGTCTCGTTTACAACATGGTCTAACTCCACAAACCCCATCGATAAAGTACTTTTGATTAATTACCATTATTATTACTACGAGTATAATTATCGTTATTACTTTTATTAATATAAGTTTTAAGATTATCACCTGCTTCTCACTACAGACTACAATCCACAATAATCATAGCCCCCTGATATGCATTGTCAATTACGAACTAAAAGTCGAATACTTATGGACAGGTAAGGGGTCTTTTTAAAATGGCAAGATCTAGCAAAAGATATCAAAAAATTACAGGCTAAGAAAACATTATAAAACAAGTTTGAATCTACTCGATCCAATTTAGGAAGTGACATTGTATAATCAATTATAAAACCAAAAGATTGTGAATGAGTTACACCAAACGACCTGAATCTTCTAGATAGTTAGTTCTGTTTCCCATTCTGCATAACAGATTCGTAGATGCTTTTAGTGGCTTCGTTATGTTCATTCTAGGTACTTACTAACTCCTGATAACCCTGATGAAGTAGCGTAAGCCACCATCCAGCATTCTCCATCCAACTCTGTCTTGGACTCTCCTCTCTAGTTGTTTCCAATTTCTATTCATTATCTTCATGTCTTCCTCCAATTTCCAACACAGTCTGTCCTCTGGTCTTTTTTTCCTTTTCCCTTCACGATTCCGAGTCAGGGATTGCATCGCGATGTAGTTTGGTGATTTCCGCAAAGTATGTCCTATTGTTAGCTGGACATTGGATCAAAGCATGCTCAATGTACGATTGCTTTGGCGCACGCTTATTGGCTGACACTTGTCCAATCAGCGCTAGCAGATTCTTGGAGAACACTCTAGAATCTTCTAATGTAAAAACTATAAATATACTAAGGTTTTTCCTACTGCGCTTCTTTCTGTCATCTAACCTTGTTATTCGGAATATAATCTCTTTCCTGTTCAACTGTGTTCTGATTTGGGGACTTGTCTAGTGAATTGGTGTCCGATAGTACTAAGCAATAGGAATAGCTGGGTTGTAATAAGAGATAATTATAACAGTGGCGACGGGGATGGGATACTGTTGAGCTGGTCACCTGATATGGGCACCTTGAATTTGTTTTCCTTTTTTCTCGTCGCCACTGTTCTAATGTTCTCTTATTACAACCCAGCTATCCCGCCTCCAGCGCCTTCTCCTAATTTCCTCTTTAGATGGGGTTAAGTTTGTTATCTCCCACAGTAGCTTGTTGTTGATGGCATACGACAAACGGACAGTGAGTATCTAGAATAGACAACTGTTTACAAATACTCTGTTGATAATGTGTGTAGTAGTTATCCAAGTTTCAGCTCCGTATGACAGAAATGTCTTGACGTTTGTGTTGAAAAGTGAGACTTCGGTATTGGCTGACAACTGTTTGAGTTGCACATATCCTTTGATTGTAGGGATACTTCCCTTGCTTTGCCGATCCCTGCATTCACATTCGCATCAGATCCTCCTAGATTACCAATGATGCAACCTAGATACGTGAAAGTTGCCACCTCTTCCAGAGCTTCTCCATCAAGTATGATTGGGTTAGTGTTCTAAATGTCGTATTTGAGGATCATGCATTTCCCTTGTGTATGCTGAGGCCTACTGCTGCAGAGGCTGTTGCTACACAAGTTGTCTTTACCTGAATTTATTCAAATGTATAGGATAGAAGACCCAGGTCGTCTGCGAAGTCCAAGTCGTTTGGTTGCATCCAACCTGTCCATTTTAATCCGTGCTTCGCCTGAAATGTGGAGGTCTTCATAATCCAATCAACCATCAGAAGAAAGAGAAAGGAAGAGTGTAGACAGCCTTGTCTGATTCCGGTCCTCACTTGCAATGCATCTGTCAGCCGTCCTCCATGCACGACTCCACAGTGTAGTCTGTCGTACGAATTCCGTATGATATCTACGATCTTCTCAGATACACCACAGTGTTTAATAAGGGTCCATAAAATTCTCCTATACACACTGTCAAACGCTTTCTCGTAGTCAAGGAAGACGATGTATAGTGACGAGTTCATTCAATTGATTGTTCAACGATGATCCGTAGTGTCGTGATTCGGTCTGTGCACAACCGATCCTTACGGAATCCAGCCTGCCGATCACGATGTTGAGAGTCTTCTGAATCTTTCATTCGATTCAACAACACTGTTGGGAACTTTTCCTGATACCAATAATGGTGTGACGCCTCTGTATTTCTCACACTTTCTGTGATCACCTCCCGTTGATATCTTGGTATACCTGGTATTCTTCTGTCCAGTCCATCGACACTTATTCTTCTTCCCAAATCTTCTTGAATAGAACGTGAAGCATGTTTGCAGTTACCCCTGTCTGACTTCAGTGCTTTAGGTGGTATGTCATCTGATCTTTCTGCTTTCCCACTCTTGATTTGTTTGATGTATATCCTAATGATAGATGCTTCTGATAAATGATGACAGGCTTTATGACCCACAAACACATTTTTTTTCTCATCTTTTTGAGAAATACTCGTTTTGTTTACTTCTATATATAGTGAGTTTAGGTACCTTGGAATTTAGTTTATCTTTTAATCATAACAATTTTATTTCTTAGATATCTAAGGTACTGCGTTGATGATGACCCACTGAAAGTGTGGTTTCTCTGATCAATTTTTCCCTGAAGTTTTACGAAAAAGGACAACGTTAACCTATATATCTGTGCTGCATTGTTGTATGGTTAGACCACTGACACATCGAGTTACTCATCCTTAACGATAACCATGCACAACTGGAGACCGTTTGTGTATCAACCATAGGGTTCATTACTCATTGAAACGTTTAGTAATTTAAAAGAATCCATGTTTTTATTCTCTTCTTATTAACATGAATCCAAGTTAAACCAGTGTCGCATAGGTCTTATAAATGCAAATGACTGTAGTGATTATACTCCCAGAATTAATTTAGCATATTATACTTAGACTAGACAGTTGTGTGGTAAATAAGACAACAAAGCAATATTAGAAGTCTAACATGAAATATTTTGGGAATGAAATACATTTAACGCGCTAATCTACAGATAGACCAAGAAAAAAGAGGACGGAGGAGAGTGAATTGTATGGTATTGTTATGGAGTGAGAGCAGTGATAATTTCGACATATTATGCAACAGCTATTCCAAAAGAAAACTCCGCCTGGAGTCCCTCCGGGGGCTACTGCCGGTCCCAAGCCCGGATAAAGGAGGAGGGTTGGGCATGGGGTTAGCGTCCCCATCCCGTAGAAAACTAACTCGTTAAAAAAACGCTAACCAGAAAAAATTACCCAAACCTTTTAAACTCTGCCCTGGGAGTCAGAAGGTCTTCATTTAGAAGAGTTATGACGCCTCATGATGAAAGCCGAATTCCTTCGGAAGTTACGAGGCCGATGCCCCTTCTGACAAACAGAGCGACCATTTATTTAGGTACATGGAATGTTCGTACAATGTGGGACACCGGAAGAGCCTTCCAAATTGCTGCAGAAATGAGAAGATACAACCTAGAGGTACTTGGGATCAGTGAAACACATTGGACACAAGTTGGACAACAACGACTAACTACAGGAGAGCTCCCGTTATACTCCGGCCATGAAGAAGAAAATGCACCACATACACAAGGAGTTGCATTGATGCTGTCCAAACAAGCGCAAAATGCACTTATAGGATGGGAATCTCATGGACCAAGGATCATCAAAGCCTCCTTCAAAACAAAGAAAGAGGGCATTTCAATGAACATCATCCAATGCTATGCGCCTACCAACGACTACAATGAAGACGCTAAAGATCAATTCTACAATAGGCTTCAGTCAATCGTCGAGAAGTGCCCAACAAAGGACCTGACCATTTTGATGGGAGATTTCAACGCCAAGGTTGGAACGGACAACACTGGATATGAAGACATAATGGGACGACACGGACTGGGAGAAAGAAACGAAAATAGTGAGAGATTTGCAAATCTATGTGCCTTCAATAAGCTGGTCATAGGCGGCACCATATTCCCACATAAACGCATACACAAAACCACATGGACTTCACCGGATCATACTACACAAAACCAAATCGACCATATTTGCATCAACAAAACGTTCAGGAGGACTACAGAGGACGTGAGAACCAAGAGAGGAGCTGATATAGCATCAGATCATCACTTACTGGTCGCTAAGATGAAATTGAAACTCAAGAAGCACTGGACAACGGGGCGGACAGTATCACAAAAGTTCAATACGGCCTTTCTCCAGGATACTAACAAACTCAACAAATTCAAGATAGACCTCAGCAACAAGTTCCAGGCCTTTCATGATCTATTCAATGGAGAAGGAACTACTATGGAGAGCAACTGGAAGGGGATCAAAGAGGCAATCACTTCAACATGTCATGAGGTCCTGGGTCACAAGAAGCACCACCACAAGGAATGGATCACTGTTGATACACTGGATAAGATTCAAGAAAGAAGGAACAAGAAGGCAGCGATCAATACCAGTCGAACAAGAGCAGAAAAAGCCAAGGCACAAGCTGAATACACGGAAATAAACAAACAAGTGAAGAGGAGCATCAGAACCGACAAACGTAAATATGTGGAAGATTTAGCAACGACGGCGGAAAAGGCTGCAAGAGAAGGAAACATGAGACAATTGTATGACACGACAAAGAAACTCTCTGGAAATCGCCGCAAACCAGAACGACCAGTAAAAAGCAAGGAAGGCAAGGTAATCACCAACATTGAAGAGCAACAAAACAGGTGGGTAGAACACTTCAAAGAACTCTTGAATCGACCAGCCCCACTGAACCCACCCAACATCGAAGCAGCACCCACGGACCTTCTAATCAATGTTGGCCCACCAACAATTGAAGAAATCAGCATGGCCACCAGACAAATCAAGAGTGGCAAAGCAGCAGGACCCGACAACATCCCAGCAGAGGCACTAAAAGCAGACGTAGCGGCAACTGCAAGGATACTCCACATTCTCTTCAGCAAAATTTGGGATGAGGAAGAAGTACCAACAGACTGGAAAGAAGGATTTCTGGTCAAAATACCGAAGAAAGGCGATCTCAGCAACTGTGATAACTACAGGGGCATCACTCTTCTCTCAATACTGGGAAAAGTCTTCAACAGGGTATTGTTAAACAGGATGAAGGACTGCGTAGACGCCCAACTTCGAGACCAACAGGCAGGATTCCGTAAGGATAGATCGTGTACAGACCAAATCGCAACTCTACGGATCATTGTGGAACAATCAATTGAATGGAATTCATCACTCTACATAAACTTCATTGACTACGAAAAGGCATTTGATAGCGTGGACAGAAGAACACTATGGAAGCTTCTTCGATACTACGGCGTGCCTCAGAAGATAGTCAATATCATACAGAACTCATATGATGGATTACACTGCAAAATCGTGCATGGAGGACAGTTGACAAAGTCGTTCGAAGTGAAGACCGGTGTTAGGCAAGGTTGCTTACTCTCACCCTTTCTCTTTCTCCTGGTGATCGACTGGATCATGAAGACGTCAACGTCTGAAGGGAAGCGCGGGATACAATGGACATCTAAGATGCAGTTGGATGATCTAGACTTCGCAGACGATCTGGCCCTTCTATCCCAAACGCAACAACAGATGCAGGAGAAGACGAACAGTGTGGCAGCAGCCTCAGTAGCAGTAGGTCTCAATATACACAAAGGGAAAAGCAAGATTCTCCGATACAACACAGAATGCACCAATCCAATCACAATTGACGGAGAAGATTTGGAAGATGTAAAAACCTTCACATATCTGGGCAGCACCATTGATGAACAGGGTGGATCTGATGCAAATGTAAAGGCGCGGATCGGCAAAGCAAGAGCAGCATATTTACAACTGAGGAACATCTGGAACTCAAAGCAATTGTCAACCAACACCAAGGTCAGGATTTTCAATACAAATGTCAAGACAGTTCTACTGTATGGGGCAGAAACCTGGAGAACTACAAAAGCCATCATCCAGAAAATACAGGTGTTTATTGACAATTGTCTACGCAAAATACTTTGGATCCGTAGGCCGGACACTATTAACAACAACCGACTGTGCGAAAGAACAAACCAGATTTCGGCGGAGGAAGAAATTAGGAAGAAGCGCTGGAAGTGGATAGGACACACATTGAGGAAAGCACCGAACTGCGTCACAAGACAAGCCCTCACATGGAATCCTCAGGGCCAAAGGAAAAGAGGAAGACCAAAGAACACATTACTCCGAGAAATGGAGATAGACATGAGAAAAATGAACAAGAATTGGATGGAATTGGAAAAGAAGGCTCAGGACAGAGTGGGTTGGAGAATGCTGGTCGGCGGCCTATGCTCAATTAGGGGTAACAGGCGTAAGTAAGTAAGTAAGTATTCCAAAAGAAAACTTTTGATAAGAAAAATTCATCGAAAGAGACTAAAGAAGACTGATTTACAATCAAGTTAACTTAGTTATATATCAAACCAATGACCATTAATTTCAGAATTTTACCAACCAAGTAATTATCACTAAGCACAAAATTAATATAAGATAACCAATATATAGAAAATTGATTGAGAGTCAAATAACTGATTACAATTGGAAATACATTGAAAGTTAATGAGTAGAATTTACTCTAGTTCAACGAGAATGCATTGAAATTGACTTAATAAAAATTACCTTACATCGATATGCGAAATTAAAATTAGTTTCCTTCCTTATACACCGTATTTCGGAATATAACGAGCTCCGAATGAGAAGACATACTATTGCTATCTTTAAATGTGAGATCATTACACACAAATGTTCCAACTATGGACAGTTTTTTTATATATCAAGCCAAATTGGAGAGACTGAAATACACATTGGAACCTAAATAAATGTGCTTAAATGAACCATGAATGTGAACGTCATGTCTACCAGAGGAATATACAAACAACTGAATGCAGTAGAAATGGGTTTGGTGTAGGGTCTCACGTTAACGGATATCTTTTTAGATAAACCAGAAAACAGGTCACGTGCACAGTTGGATAAAAAGTCTTCATTTTAATCTCAATATATGAATGACACACTCATCCTTTGTAAAGAAAATACTGATCAGTTAGAGATTAAGTAATTCTATCAATTTCGTCAGGCCATTAAGTTCATGTGGTGGCAGAACACCATTTATAAATGTACTACTTACGAATGGTAGACGAATCACTAACATAGGACTTAAACAAGAAAGGTCGTGTGACTTCTTATATTTGATCAGACAAAAACAAGCCTAGTTGACTGCGGAAATGCTACAGCCTAATGAACTTTTTCTCGTTAAATCACCTAAATTTACTTGTTCCCATTTAATTGCTTACACTTAAAACATTGAGAACTTGAAAAAATATACCGTCCACTATTATTGTATTCTAAAGAGATCTCTGAAATTAAGTGACTATGAAATTATGCTTATGATAAAAAAAATCACACCACTGTTCCTATATAATCCTGAACTTATGGTTTGGATGATTTCTGACAAATCGGATTACTCAGTCTTAGGCTACATAGAAGTATCTGACGTTAATACCAGTTAAATTGCTGACGATATACAGAAGTGAATATTTTAAAAATACTTCTTCGGACTGGTGTTTCGAAGATGTTACATGAAGATTGGCCAAGATAGCTTGAAATTCCTAACTGTGATTTAGGAAAGGCACAGCTGATGTGTTTTAATAAAACAAACTTGTCAAGTACTTCAGTATGGGAACACTACACAAATTAAACAAATAATTGTATTAATCTTGAGATGTTTATCCAGGATACTGGAGAACGATATAAGTTCACAGTATAAATAAAAGCAATTTGCAACGTGTAAGTAAGGATTAGAAGTTATGTTAATTTTTGTTAAAAAGCCCTTACTTTCATGTCACAGCAACCCCTTAGAATGAAGTACGGCTCCACATTCGAACATTGCAAATTCAAAAAGAACGAACGTACCACCATGTAAAAAGAAAGATTCTCACCACCATACAGTCCTGTAGAAAATTTATCATGTAGAAAACCAACTAAGTCGTCAGCGTCCACAACAACTTTAGTATCTTTCAGAAATAAAGGTTCCCATGGAGCGAAACTCCTTAAAAGGATTTTATCTAGACCCAGTACGGTCATTGCCAATTTATAAGGATTCCGCGCAAAACGATATATAATCTAAAAAGTATTTTAGAAATTGAGTCTTCTGAGTAAAGCCTTAGCCTTATCAAAAAACGATGGCTTTGAAAGTTGTATAATTTCAGTAAATGAATGATATGTGAAACACAATGGAAAATAACTACTAAAATATCACTAACACGCACTGAATATAGATGATAGAAATGGGATGGGAAAACCATACAGATTTACATGACTTAATCCAAAAAGGATGGCAAGGACAGGAAAAAGAACATATACTTCATCCCAAACTAGATTACTACATCAAGAGATCTCAATATAATCATTATTTTTATACAAGTCGGGTGAAGAAATGTTTCTTTTGAGTTAGTTCCTCGTTATAGCTCGAAACTGATGTATAGGTTTTACAAACAAGTATATCTTGATAGGAATATTTGATATATAGCACAAAACTCAGTTGAGCGAAGATGTCTATAAATTTTAGAGATATATAGGAAAGAATCGACATTCGAGAACATGGTGAAAAGCACTATATCGAAACAGAATCCGACAAAACGGAGGAACATTAAAAATTTAAGCTCTGAAACAGAGGGACTCAATCAAATTGTATATTATTAAATTGACGAAGAATATTGCTGAGAGATCCTAAGCAGTTGAGAAACTCCCTAAATACTAGGAGCGAAAATTTTCAGAATAAATGATCCAAGCAATGAACGTCAGCAAAGACAAAGATCGTATCTAGTTAGTTCAGAGCTTTAATACCGAACTCCAAGACCTTAACTCCCGACAAGTCTAAGTTGTTACTATTCATAATTTGTCGAGTGTTGATTTTGATATGACTCATTTACAAGTAATACCCCTTAATATTGAATTTTATGATAGAATAATGTTAGTTAGATGGATGAAGGTTCAGTTAGGGGACCTTTACGCCAGAAACCAACAACAATCCAACCCTAAACCCTACATATGTAACTCGTTTTGGTGGAGTAATAAACAGACCTAAATGTTGTACTTATTTTGCTGATTAATTTTGTAAAATTCGTTAAACTTTTTTCTCTTTGCACTGACTAACAAATTTTTTATCCATACGCAATTGTCATAGAATTACTTATATTCTGTTTGGTTAGCTATCCATCATTTAAATTCAAATATATACATCTTAGCTAAACATGTCCGTAGTTCTGGTTATTTTTCATCGTTAAGTATCACATCGATTTTTCGCATGTATGACTAGAGTTTATTATTATTATTGTACATTATTATTTGAATTTTCCCCTTTCTCCATACTCAACATGCACAATAATTCTGTGCATTAGCATAGTACGCACACACCAAACCCACATATTTACACAGAATTTTCTCACAGAAGAGCACTACGATATTTGAGTTTTATTTTGTATCTTTCCACTTACGTTTGTATCAGTGTTCCATCTAGAAACTCAAAGAGAAAGCTATGTAGAAACTGTTAATGTAGACCAAATCTCTCATGATTTCGCTTTAATTGTACAATTATGGTTATTCAATACAAAATATTGTTCCGGGTATTATGTAGAACGTCATCATCACCTGAATAATATAACGATTACTGCTCACTTGATACATGTGCTGCCTTGCGTACTTTTGTTCTCAATCCCTAGTCGCCGTCACACAACCTATTATTCAAATCTCAGTTGGTACCTCAATCATTATCCTAATCAGTGCTCTGTTACAACAATCGAATGTATTTATTGTCCAGTATCTACCAACTTCGCTCTATAATTGCAAATTCATATTACATTAACGTTAATCATATATTGTTTTTTGGTCAACCACACCGACTAAGAGGGTCAATAAAGGATTAAGTCGACTTTTGTAGGTTTTTAAAAACAAAAACACAAAGAACCTTAAACTAAAAAAGTGAAAACTCAACCATTATCAAAAACATGGGATCCGTACTCCTCGTCAATAAACTAGTCTATATAGGAAAGTTAAATACATTACTTAGTGAGCATTATAAATTCCGGAAACCATCTCCTGAAAACGACCCCACAGGAAAGATGAGCGACAAACTACACAATCGCTAAATAGCTTTAAACAAAAAGACTTGATTTCATTTCCTAGGAGATATGTCCAACACAGATCCACTGATCTTCATTCAGTCAGCTACAACTTACGACCAGTCACATGAGTACATCGGTCTAAGTTTACATACCTCATTAGCACAACAAGATGAACAAAAAATTCATCGAAGCAGTTACTTAAATGGTACTAATATATAAAAGATTGTATAAGGATATAATACAGGAAGAAATAATTAGTTCGTAGAAATAAAGGTATAAAGCAATTTTAGTTTCACGGTTTAAGGGAAGACAAAGGATGTACACACCTATACCATTGTGAACAATCCAGTCAGCCAGTCAGTCAGTCAGCTACAACGTAGGACCAGGCACATATGTGCATCGGTCCAGGTTACCATACCGCATCAGCACAACAAGATGAACACCGGATTCATAGCAGTGGTTAGGTCAAAGGTAGTAATATGTAGGAGAAAGATTGCATATAGAGATATAGTACAAGAAGAAAGAATTGGTTCGTAGAAAGAAAGATATGAAGTGATTTTAATCTCTTAGTTTAAGGGAAGACAGGGAGTGTATACACCGACGCCATTGCGATCGATTCTGAGCCATGTCACCAAGAGTCTCCAACCATTGGTTACGATAGTCACAACGACCCCAACCAAGTAGTCTGCATCTACCAACATGGCTCAGACTAGAAGTTAGTGACTTCAAGCATTGATGCCACGTTTTTGTTTGGCCGACCCTAACTTTCTTCCAACCATCCCCAATACTAGTCAGCATTATACGTCGTGGTAATCGGTGTTCAGGCATCCGTAACACGTGGCTCAACCATCTCAGTCGATAAAGATTCACAACCTCATCAACTGACTAACCATCACTCCCTAATACCCTGAGTCTGACCTCACTATTACCCAGTGATCCCAGCAGATGCGAGCAATATTTCCAAGACATCTGTGATCAAATAATAGCACCTTACGAGTATCCTCTACCTTTAACAGCCGCGTTCCGCAGCCGTAAAATAGAACGAACTACTGAGCAGTTTGCTCGTCCTTTAATTGATAGACGGATATCTCGCCTTCGCCATAGGTGGCATAAGTTGGCGAAAACCAAACGAGCTTTCTGAATCGTGCACACATTCCGTCAAACACCAATCCACTAGGGCTCATCGAACTTCCAAGATAAGTGAAGTTGTAAACGCGTTTGACTACTTCACTCCCTATCCTTAGTTCAAGTGTTGATGCAGACCAGTCCTGAAGCAACAATTTTCATTTAGATGCATCCCAAACATTTTAGCATTGTTGCTCAGTGCTACTAAAAGACTGCATTTTATCAACGTCTTCACCAAACAAGACTATGTCATCTGCGTATTATAAGTCGATAAGTAGACCACCTGGTAGGAGACCAATTACTGAAAATTCGCTTAAACTGAACCAACATATTTATAGACCTCTGGAGACATTTTATTTGGACCAGCTGCTCTTCCTCGTTTAAGATTAGCTATAGCTTTTTGAAATCCAATTAGAGTTTGAGGCCTACTTTAATTTTCCAATCAGGCTGTTTGGGAATGGTGGGTAGCTGTAGAGTGGCTAAAAGCCAGCTTAACTGCTCCTTAAAGTGCTCCGCCCATCATTCTAAACGTCTGGGCTGCGATATGACGGGATGAAAAGTCAAAATTAGATTGATTTATTCATTATGATTTTTGTTCAAAATTAATTCTGTTTTAATTCAATGTGATGATTACTCAGTATAGTATTTTTGTTTCCCCGTATGACACTTTATTCTTTAAAATATATATTATTACGTTAACATGAACTATACTCAGCATATGATCTCTTATAACTAAGTATTGTTCATATATGTGATTTTATTCTAATTATTAATCAAAAACGGGTGTATGAATCGATATATAAATCAGTGTATTTCCGAGTAGACTTGTCGTGGTTGTTCGTGTTTCTGGCCCCTTGAGGAATATACTTCTTTCTTCCAAACTTGGACTTCTCTCCCTAGTTAGCTGGGCTGGGACGCGTCGCAATAGCTAACTTAGCCATCTTTGTGTCGTTCGTTCTTAGATTAGGTGAACTCGTAATCTCTCCTAACATAGCAGGCTGAGAGCAGATAAAAGTGTAGTCTTTTCCCGAGATCGTCTCACATTTGGCCTCTTAATTCCTATTTCTTTTATTAGTCTGAAAAGCTATCGGGCGTTACCTACAGTCGCTTCCTTTTCCTTCTCTTTTGCTTTCGTTGCTCTCCACTGCTCACTGTCGTTCCTTAGACTTTTGGTTAACCTAGAACTGATTTGCTTACGCTTTTCATCATGCTTAGAGCCTGATGGAATGAGTTGACGAGAATCTATCAGTGCAATAGACTTATTAGAAATCCACTGGTTTCTCGTGACCCTTTTGGTTCAAATCTCTAATGAATGTTGCTGCTTTTTCCATAGCTGTTTGCATGAATTTTTAAGCGACATCGAGTTCAGTCTGATACTGAGATACCTCTTTGTAAGAATTGATTCTCAGATGCACGATGAAGGTATATTTTCTGTTCAGCAGAGAGCCCTATGGAAATTGTGATTCTGTCGTTACTGAGTCACCAATTGGTACACCATTAGTGTTGTTCTTACAGCGGGATTAGTAGACAGCCATCTTAAGTTTGTTGTTTTGATCTTTTATTACGTATCAAAACTACTATTTAAAAAAACACACAACTTAGCTGATTCTCAGGATAGCAAAGCTCCCGTTCGATTATCGACTGGCTAAATCAAACATATTTCCATTGTCACATAGGAGAACCAGAGGTTAATTTGTATTTGATATGCCCTCACGTTTTGTCTTTTAAAACAGAATTTACGAGGACACTGAGAAAGTACACAAACCCAGAACAAATTACTGGTCAGATGACTATCGACTTTCCAATCGAACCATGATCGAATGAAATTGATTCCCTCAACAAGTGATTGAAGCTTTATCTGCCAACGCTTTTAAAAGAAAGATCAACTGAGAGACCACAATTGCCAGGACTAAACCAGGCCATCTAGTCTCCTGTCCTTTCCAAACTGAAACTTTAGCACCACTAGATTGAAGCAGCATCAGGTTCAGGAACATCCTGTGTAGTAATAAGAATGGGTCAATCTAATATTCTGTTCGAATAAATGCTACAGAAACATTTACTGGAAGGGGTAGCGCAGGTCAAACGTTGATGCGGTGAAATATAGGACAAATATGCTCTTCATTGGTCCAAGAATATTATGTGGCGTTTTGAACAGTGAAAACACACCTATCTGAAGGTGTGAATCTATATTACTTATTAATTTCTTCAATCCGATTGTCGGAATAACGTTATTCCGCACGTACGAATCAAGTTACTTTAGACAACATGCTTATGTGAAACTTTAGCTATGGTGATATTTTTAAATCATGAACGGCTAAGAATTTAAAATCAACTTTTTTCTATATACAAACCAGATCCCACTATGCATTCTTTGACAAATGAGCTCGCTGATAGTGTCGTAGTTCTCGATTTTCTGTATGACCGGTTGATACATAGTGTTGGCAGGTGTACATGCCATAGAAATTAAAGTTCGGTTGTGAAAATTTACTCCACAAACAATTTCTAGTTATTATAATAAGTATCCCAATAATGTATGAAAAGCACGGAAACACCTTACCTCTTCGCAACGATATGGTGGAGGTTGCGAGCATCTGAAGGTCAAACTGACGGAAAACGATTGGTTCATCAGATTCAGATCCAGCTTTGTGTATTGAGGACGAAAGGCACACGGCCTGTTTTAGTCGTATCCTAGTAAACTTCTGAGTGTCTAGTCTTCTCATGAATGAGTTAGTTGAAGGGGCGGACACGATTTCTTCGGGTGACAGGTTCCAGGAATTGTTGACTCGTTGTGAAAACCTGTATGTCACGAGTATTTTGTTCGTTCTTGGCTTTTGTACTTGCCTGGCATGTCCACTGAGTTGTCCTGACCTGTTAGGAAAAAAGAGAGGATTTGTCACGTCCAAAATCAGACAGGTAGGACAGAGTAAAGAGGTCCAGCTTCTTTAGTCTTCGGTAATAAGGATAGTAGGTTAATCCTGATAGATTGCCTCCGGGTGGAGGTCCAGCTTCTCCTTGAAATATTCACAGATGGCGCTGATACCACTTGTTCGAGTGAGGCTTTTCAGTCACCGACCACTCGATGAGAAAAACGGAACCCCACTTTAAGTTTATTAGATTGCAGCTTGTGAACAATCTTGTTATGACCTCAGAGAATATTAGTGCTGAAGGGAGCAAAAAGATAAAACATATTAACACACGAACCGTAATTAAGGATATGAAATGCCAGTATAAGGTCACCTCGCGTCCTACAATACGAAAGGTTTAGGCGTTTTAAGCGCTCATCGTAAGGATGTTTAGAAAGTTCCGTCACTAATTTTCTTCCTACACGCTGCGATAATATTAGTGCCGACGACTTAAATAATAGCGATAATTCGTTAACGTAGAGAAGGAATAGCAGAAAGCCTAAGATGGTGCCTTGGGGTACACAACTTTTGACCGGCTTCCAATCGGATAGCGTTCCACTGACCCTCACTCTTTGACTGCGATCACATAAGAAGTTTCCTATCCATTCCTGTACAACACCTGTTATTCTGAAGCGCGAGAGCTCCTACATAAAAGAGTTCCCTCAGTCACGTGTATAGATCCTATGGCTGCTATCTTCGTTTGATTGGGACAAGTATTTATAACTATACACATAGAGTAAACTTAGTCAAAACAGTGTGAAAAAGTCTCAGCTCTTGCCAAATCAAATTCAGCTAGTAAATCTAAATTTTGTACAACAGTAACGGGGGAATACCATCAATACATTTTATTCGCTTTTTAACATACAAAAACAATCCTTTCGGGCAAGTACAGCTATCATATGCCACTGTCTTCGTAAAACGTTCAGTATTTACCTATGGCTTTTTTACATATATTCCGTATTTTTTTATATTCACACTTAAATTATTCATGTCCCGTCTACAGGAATAAGTCACATAAGTGTTTCCTACACTTTAAAGGCTTCCAGATTTCGTTATTAATCCATGGAGGGCAATGTGATAGCGTACGTGCTGGCCATGGGATAAACAGTGGTGTTACGGACTCCAATGTAGCCTTAAACTTATTCCATTCGTCTTCCGTCGATCCATCCGCGACGACCGACCAATCGGTCGTGATAGCACAGTCCCTGATTGCCGGAACATTAGCTCGCCAGATATTGGGACGGGGTGGAGCAGATATAAATTGTATACCATGTGTCGTAAACCTAAAGTAAAGTGCAACGTGATCACTGTTCATTAGTGGGGGAAGGTGCTGAATATCAAAGACATCCTCACAGTAGTGGGTGAGGACAAGCTCCAGCAGTGACGGATCATGTTTCAATTCAATGTGTGTTGGTTTCGTGATACATCGTACGGGCGCACTCTGAATAACAGTTGATAGAAGGTCGCTATCGAAACCTCCACTTGGAGCTGTAAGCTCTATCCAGTTGATATGGGGTGCGTTGAAGACCCCAGTGATGAGACAACATTCTGCCTTACTCTAAGAGTAGTTGTGTCTTAAGATAAGGTCGTCGGCGTGACAACACGGACTACGATATACTACTCCTATAGTCACCAACCGATTTCCAGATTTAATTTTACAACATGCTACCTCACATGTACAATTAACATGCGTCTCCTATATGATTGATTGTATGCGAAAGTGATCCCTAACGTATAACCTTACGCCTCCCCCTTCCGACGTAAAACTCTATCGTTTATAATACAGATATAGCCTGCAATGATGGGAGAACATTCTATATCTACGATGAACCAAGTTTCTGCAACAACAAATATATCGGGACTTCATTCATCCACCATCAGATTTAGCTCGGACGTTTTATTTCTAAGACTACGGGCGTTCGTGTAGCACACATTTAAGGTGTTTTGGGAATCATTCGTCCTACCCACACAGGCCTCCGAAGCATTGACTTCCAAGACCTGACTACCCGAAAACCCTTAATCGTAAGGTTATTTTCACCACTTAACCTTCGAGTCCTTAACTCCGTAAGAGCACTCTTCCACTTGATTCGATCCTCAAGCGGCCAATCTGGTCGGATATGAATATTTGAATCACGAGTTCTTTGTGCGTTATTCAATATTATATCTCTTTCCTCGAAATTCCTGAGAACCAACTTCAAGATCCTTCTTGGTTGGTCTCGCCCCAAACCCATTCACCGAGTCGTATTACTTTCGTGATATGTGCCCCTGAAACCTCTTCAGGTAGTACATTTCTGATCACAGATTCCACTAACTGCAGATCGTGTGCATGTCTTTTAGCAGGGTCGTTGTCCTTCGACTCCTCTAGATTCCAAATAATTAAAATAGGAAGGCATTTAACTTCTTTTGAAGTAGTGTTCACGGCTTTCAACCGTGGTGTCAGATCTTGCCCATTAACTACTAGCATCTTACGATTAGTTTTCATTGTAACAGAGTTATGGGAGTTGAGCGAATGACTCATGGCAATGTTCGATGAGGCCGAAATTTTCCCATCTACAGTAGGGTTAAATATTGTCTTACTTTGGGACTTTGGCGGAATAATCTTACACGCAGAATTTGAGTCCACCATGAACTTTCCAACTAAACGCATGTTACTTTTGGCTATCTTCCCCTCTCTTCAATGTTTCCACGTTATTCACTTCCCATCAGTCGCAGCATCCACGTTAAATAGGACACTGGTGGGGTTGTAGTGGCAGTGAGCCCTAACTACACAATCTTCAGAGATGAACACGGGACAGTTGGGGAAATAGATATTCAACATTTAATTCGGAGAAAAACCCAGCGATGGAGAAGGCGGTAACAATGAATAGAGTGAATTCGAATTGGTCGGATGGCATGGCTCGGCCTTGCAAGCGTGGCTATCATTGAATGTTGTTATATACCTTTTATTCATATTAAATATATTGTTCTGTCTCTGGCCTAAGTGCATTATCCATCACATATTGATGATTGTTACGACGCGGTGAGTTGGTGTGGATAATAATGTGACTTCCACGCAAGACCGTACAGATTAGGTAGTTGCATCATGTGAAATGTACAATTTTAGGATTATGTCTATTATTAGAGCAGTACTAATATCATAGTAGACCATAATTCAACAAGGCTAACAGGTCTGTATTTTGATAGAAGTTGTCTTGATCCTGTTTTATGTTTTAAAGTAACAATTTCACCCTTCCAGTTCGTAGGTAACTCACCTTGGCCAAGCAACATATTAAGTATCGTAGTCGGTGAGGAAACAGATTGGGTTAACTGTTTTTCATATGTTTTGTGAGCTGCCCGAATTGTACTAGCACATTTATTGAGCAATGACCTGCAGCGTTCCATCCTACTTGCTGTTTCAAGGCTGATGACGACGTTCCAACATTCATTTCCTCCTTTTAGTAGATGTCGAATATACCTGTTCATACACAGGTGGCCGTGATCTTTCTTTGCAACTGTTAGAACAGCTTTGATAGGCACGGCGAACCTTCTTGAGGCTCTAAGGGGGCCAAAGAGACTCCAGTCAATCAGAACATGACTGAGCTTTATAGAATATCAGCTCGGCATGCTACGCTTGGATGAAAACATTACTTGCCTCCTTGAAGATTGGCAGGATCATAATGATATTGTAGCTAACGCTAATGACCATAAATATCCGTGTTTTGCCGTACCACCTTGACCCTTAACAATTGATCACTTCCCCTACTTCTTCCGTCTTTTGATTTGCGAGGTTCCAAGTGTTTGATTGCCGTTAGTTGTACATCTCATTCTGCTGTAATCAAATGGAGGACAATGTAATCACTCTTTAACAGACAGAATCTTTGTTTGAATGTCGGGACAAACAATATGAACAGTTCTGAGTTCGTATCCTGGACATCCTAACTCAACAAATGAACCTTAATCGCGTAGGGCTTACTGATGATTCATATAACCCACATACTGATCCTGTCACCGATTCTATCCATGAATTTCGTTTTGGTGGTTTGGCTGTCATAACACTAAATTTCTGGTTCAAGAAACAAAAGATTTGTTTCAGGTCGATCTCAACAAACGTGATGACGCCGCTAAGTTCAGAATACTATTGTTGGGCCAGTGAAATGTCACTGAAACATAGCAAAATCATCCGGTAGTCGGGTCACTGAATGTCGAACAGTTCACTAACCTTCGTCAAGTTCAAGTATAATCAACGCTCACCAGTTAATTGCGCGCCATGGACTAGCCAACGCAGTGGTCGTCTCACTCTCATTCTTGTACCTACGTTTACTAATATATTTCTGCAATAACATCTCTCGTGTTGTACGGTCTTTAAAGCAGCCGTAGTATCTCGATACGTCGAAAGGGTAATTTACTTTAGAAGCTGGTCGCGAGGTATGACTTTGATGTTGGTCGGCTTGTTACAATAACCTCGTCTAACACGAACATGCCCGCAAACATCAGACACAGACTATCTGCACTAGTGATCTACACTCCTAAGGAAATTTGGCACTCCTGGATGCGAAAGTTACTGTAACTTCGTCCGTCCAAAGAACCCAGGAAATTTTTTGATGCAACATGGGATATCTTACCACAAGCTTTGGCTGAACAAATATCCTACTTTGACATCTGCTACCAGTGCATCAAGATGACAAAAGCTGGTGGTGATGGATGGGCGAAACACGCAAGTTTAGCTATTTGCGAGTACAAGCGATTTAAAACATCAGTAATGACAGAAGACCAGTTTAACTGTCTTGTGTTTGTATGCACTCTCCAATCTCCTAATGATGCTGATATCAGAGTCAAAATTTTGAGTAAAATTGAGGAATACCGGAACATAAATATGCAAAAGTAATCACGAAACACCAGAGGTTAGAGTCCTTGAAACATGATACTTACGTGATCGAAAACAATAACCAACCACTATGCGAGCGAACAGAAAGATTCCGGCTCACAAAAACCATCTCACATAGACAACCAGCCCCCATCTCCATGCTGATCATGTTGAGGTTGGAATTACAAAATTTTCTGTCCATATAAAAAACACTGTTGTGCTAAATGGCACTTTAAAGGGTACAAAGAAGCCAGAGTCAGAATAAGAACTCGATTTCACCTATCGAAACATTATTTTAAGAAATGGAGGTCTGGTAAGACAACTAACAAGACATTGATAGTTCTTAACTGAGCAGGAATTTACCACCGACGAAAACATTTAACTGTGGACATCAATAAACACTGCACTCGTCTTTAACAGCATCTGACATTACCCTTGTCAGCCCAGAAACTTGGATGAACGTTGGAAGACCCACAGTTTGCTCGGCGACAAAGCTAGCATACAGTGCTTCCTGTGGAAGGTTAAATATTGTTAAAGAGGTACCCTGCATTTTTTCTAAACACGATGCAACAAGGAATGCGACAGTATACCCTACAAAGAATCAAGCACTCGACTTATTGGCGTTAGGTATGATAGAGACACTAAAACTAGTGGGCCATTCGACTGAAAACATCTGAATCCGAGTCACGACTGATGACCTCCTAGGTTGGAATAGGAGGAACGCCATGTCATGAAGGACAAACAAAAAGTAGTTACAAACTCTTGTGGCCGATGGAAGTAAAGGTCTCACGATGAATACACACAAGGAGTTCCAGGGACCTTAATGATCGGAAATGACTAACAGTTAATTTCTGACTCACTCAAGCACAACTGTGGTATAAACAGAGTAACACATCTACACTCTCCATCCTATCATCCTCAATCGAGTGGACAGGTAGAACACATTGTTCACACTCAACTCTACTACCACAGATGTGAAGTCTCCCGCCGAAGATTATTTTTCAGACTGTTTTAAACGCTATGTGGCAACCTAAAATGGTGGACGGGCACAGACGAAGTCCGAAATTAAAATGCGGGCGATAAAGTATTCACCAAGTCATATCTCAGAAGGTATCAATGAGAACTAGTAAAAATTTTACGAAGATTGAGAAGTGTTTCGTGTAAGGTCCGAGGAGCTTTGGGAACATGTACAGATACACGTGCCAAATACATATAATATAATATGTCTCTTTCAGGGCGAGTACACGCCATTTTTACAGGCATGGTTCATAGGTTAAAACACTGGTTTGCTTACAATGTACTTCTCAAGTAGGGTTTTTAAATAAATGAATTCAGTAAAAATAAAAGACAGTACATTTATGCAGTTGTCCCATAGTGTTAATTATTAGGTTCATGTTTTAGTATTGTATTGAGTGCCGTTCTTAAAATATTTTTTCGAACACGGCATTATTGTGTAAGAATTCTGGTCGTGCTGCGTATTTATCCAATACCGTCCATAGTTCTTGCCAAGTACATTTGGATGGCGCTTTATATGAGCTGTAACTTTAAAAGACGAGTACGCCAAGTTTGTACCAGGCGTCAGAAGCTGCGCAACTGTACTCTGAGTGAGGAATGCCGAAAAATAGTAACAAAGGAGTAGCAATGCACTTCGATATAAACACTAGATAATTCTCAACAGTCTGTGGTAAGTAGACAAAAGTATCGTATATTAGTAGATAAAGCTCACACTAGCTGCTGTCGCTAGGGCGAAATTTGGTTACAGTCTTCGGATCAGAGAATGTAGTAATAGATAACAAGATAGAGTGAGTTCAGATGATGGAAGAAGAGCCGAAGTTAAAATAAATAAGACAGGAAAGTGAATCAAGAAACTCACGTGTTAAGAAACGCTAATAACTATACATGAATATCCGTCAAGATGAGAACGAATCATTTGACAGAAATTAGGCATCTGATTATTACACTGAAGTAGTCCAGACAAGTTAGCTGAACGAAACGTTGGGATAATTTAAATTTCAATCGCTGAGATTATTTTCAAATATAATTTTCACATATTGTGGCCAATAACTGTGTCTTTTGTTTGAGCATTTTGTTTTATTTTCATCTGATGCCCGCAACCAGACCCTAATGTAAAAGTCCGAGTTAGCATGTTACAGGTTGCCTTCGTAGAATAGCTAATCAAGCATAAAATGGGGAACATGAGTCTAAATGTTGAGAGTAGGAGAACAACCTCAGCATCACTGACTCATTACCTCACTCCCAATCACATAAGCCTGATACAAACGAAATGTTCTGCCCCACAAACATGGATGAATTGAAGTCATCGTCCTCACCATTAATGCCTGATGGTCAATAACTCCACCCTTCCTCCTTTTGTGATGCCAGGCCCATTAAAGTTTGTTTTTAGGTCAATTATATCTCACACAATGCTCTGTGTTTCACATACTGTCGAAAAACACTATTTCTATAAGTATCACTTTACAAACTTATAAGGTATTTAAAAATTATATGCTGTAGTTAAAGCATCGATACAATGCTTTAAAGGACTATAGTATAAAGTTTGGGTTGCCAACCAAAGAATAGATATTAAGAAAGGTATAATGCAGGATCGATATTTACCGAATTAGGTGGAAAAGTGGAGAATGCATTAGTCATAGATAAGGTGATTGGTTAATAAACGAAGTTAATGGTAGGTCAACACAGTATACATGATAGTAGAAAGCTGATGAGAAATAGGGTGAAAATGAATAGGAATATCTGAGAACGTGCCACGAGCGAGCTAACCAACACCATGTCGTTGAAGCACGGTTTTTGTTGCACTGTCCGTCTATCAGGTGTTTATTCACCTGCCTCTCTAGCCATTCTGAAGTCAAAAATAAGGAATCTATGTTTTACAAAAAATGAAAAGATAAAATCAATTAAAACTGAAGAGTTGCTCCGCCGTTCACATGAAACAACCAGATGTAAAATGATGTAGCGGTAAATAAATCCTCAAAATAAATAGTTTCCTAGGCTTTCAACATTGAACCTGGCCGCATCAGTCTTACTGGACATATCTTAGCCTAAAACGCTCGGTCACGCATCCGTACCAGATCACGAGTAGATACGTCGCTCTACGCATAGCTTTTAAGTACCAGCCAACCCAGGTCGAACGCTTCTCAACACGTCGACAACGTAAGCATATCTTCAAATATCCTCATCTTTGACCACTGACTTGACTGGGTTGATATTCTTCAATTAAAAAAGTATCACGTACAAAAGCGACGTCATAACCTGTATATCTGCGGCATTCTTAGTAGTGAGCTCGATGTAATTTGGGGCATCAGACGACAAACTAAAGGTACGCTCTGTTGTTGTAGCATATATCAGTTCTTTATTTCTTTTCACGTGTGGTTATACTTTTTCCTATTTTTGGATACTTTTTTGTCTATTCATACATTGGTCTGAATCGTGACTCAAAAGACAGCCGAAATGTTCAAGAATAAGACTCTTAGCCCCCATCATTCAATTCATACCGTTCTGGCCCTAAGCAGCTGAAGCCTGGTTCTGCTACTCAAAAGCTGACTTTCATGAGCACGGCGTGATAGACCCAACTGTTTAGTAGCCTTAATAAAGGCTATCTCTAAATGTGGAGACCTGAGCAATCAACAAATATTACATTAACTAGATTTAGATTGTTCTATTGTTATCATTCCTCACCGTCTACCTGAACATAAACTGACCAATAATCCGATGCTTATAAGAAAACAATCGAAATCTAATATTTCAACCCTTGAAAATAACAGAATGTCGTCTCAGAAGTTCCACTGTTGATCATTGAGTTCATCGATGAGTTGTTATCCTACAGTTACTAACTCGAAACACCTGAAAGTGCCAACTCCATAATATCGAAAGAAACTGAAAAACTAACGTGTTACGTCTCTTCAGATGTATTCAACAGACACATGAAATAGTTTGTAGTGTTCTCCATAGTGCGAACAGACACAGGCCGGAGAAAATGCAGTGACCCACCCCATTTCAGTACACCAGAAAGGCTGATCATGAAAGACAACCTTTGTACAGTTACGCGTAAAGTCACACGATGCAATGTATACGAATGGCAATAAATGGATGAATATGTGTGCGAAGTGAGTTGAATATACCTTAACAATGGTTTCGCTAGAAGGCGTAGTTACTATTAAAATAAAAAACGTGCAGGATCAACGGAAAAGCAGTAAATGAGTGATACAAAGAATATGCGACAATTACTTGATAAATAGTAAAAGAACTCCTAACAACTCAAAAACAACCTTCTGTCCAAAAGTGCAAAAATGTCGCCGACGAAATGGCTTCAAAGTGAACAGTTGACTGTACAAAACTATAAACCCTCCTTACGAACGAGAAGGCATATACCTGTACACAACTAAAACAAATAATGACGATCAGCTAGACAGTCGCCCAGTAGGATGGAGGTCAGAAGTTTTAATATAATATATTTCTGCAGGGGCAGGAATGAAACAACTGTTTGAAAACTTGATAACACTAATGAATTAGTTATAAGTCAGAGTTTCTAAAAATGTATTAACAATAAATGCAGGCAAACGAAAAGGGGAACAAACACACAAATACAGACTACACTGAAAGAAACGACGCATACAAATAAAAAACAGAAGAATAGACATAGGGAGAACATAGTTGGGAGGATTCTATGACGTATTTTATACTGAAATACCAGAATGGATTCCTCGATAGTATTTTCAGCTAACCTTTCACCTATAACTCCGGCAAAATTCTAACAATTCCAGAAGCCGTTGCCTACAAAATAAATACAGTCTATGTTAATGTTCACTAACAAAGTTGTGAAGGAGAAAAGTACTACTCTCATGATTTCTATTTAGATCGCTTAACGAGGACAAGTTAATACATTTAACGATAAGTAAAGCTCTGAGGTTAGATCATGAACTGCGCCTAGTAATGACTGAGCTTCTATCATACATCAATACTGTTGTTATTAATCAGTAGCTTGCATAGTTTTAATTGTGTGATATTACTATGAACAGTCAGTTATAGTGTTTTTCTATCAGCACAAGGAATCATCTTACGTGAAGTCCACTTACAAGCAATCCTGATAGCCGTATGACAAATTATATAGCTAAGATCACAGATTAAGCTGTTGATATGCCAAAAGGAATTCGAGGTCCTGAAGAGCATGTGTTGCAGGGAAAAGGAATCGAAACTCACGCTGAGATTAACTAGCAATCATGTTGGGACAGCCAATTTATTATTAATACCAAATTGCAGAATCTTTTGGTAAAATATGAGAATCGTACATTGAATACTTCACTTGTAACATTTCATCGTTTGTCCTTCCCGTTCTGTATGGTTCTTCCAAGTGATAATTGCCTTCTATTTCCATTTCTCTTTCCTTCAAATAGATCTTGGCCTTCTGCTGCCAGGCCTTTCACTTGGGATAGGTGTTACATACTACTCATGTCGACGGACACAAGTAACATACACCATAATACTTTTGGTATATTATTTGAGACATTTGTTGATTTTATAGGTTTACACTTTTCCGAAACCAATTATTAAATCGGCTTTACTATGTTTGAATGCACTGCCAACGATTACTTTGTCGCGGCAAATAAATATAACCCTTAAGGTAACCATTTGATGGATTAGAATGAAGAACGATACTAGAGTGTATTATCTGTTAAATAATCCAAAACTAATCACTTGGCCTGTTAGTTGTCATGTATATTGCTGGAAAATATTTCTAATCTTCATGAACCATTCAAGCAGACCACATTCGTGGACTAGAAGACAGCAGAAACTATGTGGGCTATTGTTACCATACTTATTAATGGTTCTGAGGTTTGGGGGGTAAGTGGAGTAGTCAGTATTCTGATAGGTTTTGTTAATCCGCGAGTAAAACATTTTGTTACGCTCAAACCAACCACCAGTTTTGCTATATAGAGGTGTTGACGGCAAGTTATATAACATCGGCAGAGATAACTTGTTCACTGTTGTTGGGATACCCGAAATAGAGTTGGGTTCAATCTTACGTGTTTCCATATTCTGTATTGTGGACTTTGCCTCCTTACCCTTCTTTGTCACGGCTGGAAATTTTCGTTGTTTCAAGTTTAACTCAGGTTCAGTCGAGTAATCTTGTGGAATACCTTCAGAATGACTAATTTTCAAATGAATAGTTTTATTCGGAAGCATGTCGTCACTGAACTCCCATTTTTTGAAGCATATATGCATGACGGCGGAAGCTGAAGATATTGTAAATCAACCTCATGGTTCTAAAGTGTTCTCGAAAAATGACTGAAGAGATTCTTATTCTCAAACCACCTCAGGTAAATCTTCGTCTACCTGGACAACAGTCAACACCTTTAAGCCTGTTCCTTCCATTTGGATAATTAAGATAATCCATAGTGTTATTGAATAAAAAAAGTAGAATTCAGTGAAGAAAAATTTCTTTCTGACAAAATCATTTACTTAAGCTGTACATTCGTATATATAGTAATATGGAAAGTATATGTCTATAGGAGTATAGAAAAGATTGCATCATAAAATGGATTCGAAACTAACTAACATATGAGGTTACGTACTAATCAAGGGTAGGGAAGAAAATAATTCGCGGGTCAGATAATTGTCCAATTGACAGATATGAAGAAAAATGACAATAAAAGGTCCCGATAGTAAAGTGAATAATACTCAAGAAAACTTGTATAAGGTAATGATAACAATAATTGATCAGAGTCTGAAATCGCAAAATAACAATATAAAAATTAAAAAAATTCAATAATAATCAAATGAAAGTACAGAAAAACATGCGAAAGAACAACCAGAAACATACTCATTAAGGGGATTAGGGCTAAGGAAAGATGAGAGGTTGAACGAATCGTTTCTGCACGTAAAGTTCAGGCTTGAGTCCGTGGATTGCCAGTGCCTCAGCTGTGCATAAAATATTGATTCGACACCCCTTCGATCCAGTTCCCATGACTATAGATTACTTTAAAAGAAGAGTCTTTTGGAACAATGTGTCCACAATTAATTAAATGCTCATGCATAGAACTAGTATTTGTCTTACTTTTCACTTCTAAAAGCCAAGCCGGATAGTGTTCTGAGATGCGTTGGGACAGTGATCGCTTTGTGCGGCCTATGTAACGTGCCCCACATGAGCAAGTAAGCTTACAGATGCATATTGATCTAACTGAAAGCGGAAGTTTATCCTCAACACATCCTAGAATGGTCGGCCGGCTAGAGAAAACAATTCGGAGCTTGGTTGCGTAGAACGTTTTATTCAACGATTTTGAAATCCGTTTATTTAAGATTTCAGCAGCCGTGTCTCCTTTAAATTCCATATTAATAAACAAAGTTTCCTTCTGTACTGTTAATGCTTTTCCTGATGAAGTCTAGGTGTTAAGTTGCTATCGACGAATCTAAGTGAATAACCATTTCTAATGAGAGTTTGCCGAAGTTGAAATAGTTCCTCATTTATTGTGTCATCGGTAAAAATTCGCTTGATCCTGGAGGATAAATAGTGAATCAAGTTCCTCTTACTACTCAATGGGATCAAACTATAAAAATTCGTGTATTGTCCATTCCGGGTAGGTTTTCTATATATAGAGATCGCTGTAAAAAACCATCAGACATTCCTTCTAAACGGACATCAAGAAAATGAAGATCATTCATTTGCCTCTGCTTCTAAGCTAAGTTGAATTGACGGGTGGCAATTATTGAAAATATTCAAGATTTCATTGAGATCCATGTCTTCTTCACAAATAATGAAAGTATCATCAATATATCTCTCATATAAATGAAATCTCTCAATTATTGGTCGAAGTACTGAATTTTATAGATTGGCCATGAAACAGTCAACCATGAGAGAGCCTAATGGAGAACCCATTACAACTCCATCTGTTTTTCCATAGAAATCATCATTAAATCTAAATTGCATCGTACATCATAGAAGTGGTTCTTCTAGATAATGTTTTGGGATGCACATATCAAGGTTATCGTTTTCAATATAGTCACATAAAAAGCAAGTAGTTTCTGTGAGAGGAACATTTGTAAAAAGAGAAGTGATATCTAATGAGGTCATTTTCTTACCAATTCCGTTTATATTCCTATATCTTCCTTACCCCTCGATTAGTCCGTAACCTCATTTGTTATTTAGTCTCGAGTCCATTTTATGATCCAATCTTTTCTATCCGCATATAGACATATATTTTCCACATAACTACATATACGAATGTACAGCTTAAGCAAATGATTTTTTCGAAAAAAAATATTCTTCGTTGAATTCTCCAGCCATATTTCAGGGAGTGATAAATAATGTAATAATAATAATAATAATAATAATAATAATAATAATAATAATAATAATAATCTATTCTCAAATGACAGTTTGTTACATGAGTCATTCCAGTTTACAGACAAGAGCAGATTGTTACAAAAGATATAATTTTCATCGTAGTAAATTAATCAACTAGGTTGATATTTTATAAGATATGAATAAAGATGTTCTTAGTAAGAATCGTATTGTCAGTATCATGGTTGGCGCGCTTTATGAAGGTTGCATTGTGACGTGCAACTGAAGTTATCTCCCCACCATCATGTTTGCTGGTAAATAACGCCACCCTCCCTCTTTTTGTGAAGTTAGGCTCTCTCACGTTTGTGGTAAGTACGAATATTACTTCAATCAAAGCCCATAGTTGAAATAAATTGTCTCTACCAGTTCCATGTTACAAGCAAATCACGTAGTTAAAGCAATTGTATTATGGGTTAGACATCTATTTAGTATATCACACTGCTTTGAAGATAACTAATGGTAAAAGTTTAAAAAGAAAACATGTTAGATTATATGTGGTTTAAAGATGGTAAGGACTAATATAAAATCAAAGGATGTGAAAGAGTATATGATTGTAAAATTTTCAGGGCAAGAAAAATAAAACATTGAGCAACTCACAAGAACTTAGGACATTTAAAGCTTTTTATTATCGGCCTTAGTTGATCAGCATCCATAAGATCATTGAGTTTTCTGTCTACTTGCAATAGAAAGAAAAAGGCATGACACTTAGTGTAAGATCCAAACTACGTTTGGGCTGCTGGACAGCTGTCTGGATGAGTTAGATACGCGCCCTCGCCCGATTGAAACCAAAACAAAGTAATTAGGTAAGATAGCGGTTCTATAATTTATCATAAATTTAAGTGTACATTATTACCTAAACAAATATAACCACTCAGCTATCCAACCAATAATTGTTCAATTGATCAAATCTAATTACAATAAATAAGAAAGTTGATAAAGGATGCAAGAAATTTACCAATCACAACAAATCAACGTTATTCTATCCTGGCTGGATAGATCACACACAACAGGAGGAACAATTCAATATGGCTACCGCCAAGAACAAGTGTCAAGTAAAACAACACAGATGCAGTTCAGGAAGAAACACAAACTTAGTGAATGCGTAAGAAAACAAAAACTATAATAAAAAATACAAGTATTAACAACTCAAATGTAATCAAAATACAACAATGTACAACTAAGGGAATCAATAGGAACAAAGTACAAGTATATACATGGAGGGATTTTCACAAACACACAAAACATTCAAAATGGATCTTACACCGGCCCCCAAAATCCCTCCATACCACACAAGCTACCTTGATGTCTACGGTCATGGTTCATTATATAACATATCGCACTACAGGAACGAGTAGGACTTACAACAGTACGCCTACTCGACCTACTTACATTGATACGCGAGGAATTAATTCGTGCCTTCCAGGAGGCATAATCTACGTATATCTCTTCTGACTAATCCACCGTTCGTACGAACAACCACTGTTCTAACTCTTCCGTCGTCATCTATTTTACAATCTTCAACTACTCCTAAGGGCCACTTTCCACGGGTCGATATGTCCGAAGCCACGATCACTACATCACCTTTCTGAAAATTGCGATGTTCAACTAACCATTTTTGACGCTTCTGTAAAGACGGTAAATACTCTCTTAACCACCTTTTCCAAAACACATTAGCAAGATGATTAACCTGTTTCCAACGTTTGTCATATTTATCTCTGATGCTACCTTCTTCGACTATTCCGTCACATTCTCTCAATAATAACAGACTGTTTGGCGACAAGGCTAGTTGATCGTTAGCATCTTGGACGACTGGAGTTAAGGGTCGATCGTTCAATATCCTTTCAACTTCAATCAAATAAGTGCTTGAGGTCTCATCAGTTAAAGTCTGTTCTCTAGTTATCAACAATAACAGTCTACGTATAGACCTAATCATCCTTTCCCAAACCCCACCCCTGTGGCTGGATGAGGGCGGGTTAAAATGCCACTGAATCTGCCTAGCTGACAGTTCCTTGTCTATCCTTTGCTGATTCAACTGTTGCACAAATCTCTTTAGTTCAGAGACCGCACCCACGAAATTCGACCCATTGTCACTGTAAATTTCTGCAGGTTTCCCTCTTCTTCCAATGAAACGTAGCAAGGCCATTATAAACGAATCAGTATTCAAACTATGTGTCATTTCAATATGAACTGCTCGGGTTTGCAAGCAAGTAAATACACACCCATATCTTTTTCTAGTGATCTTCCTCTTTTGACAAAAAGGGGTCCAAAGTAGTCTACTCCCACGGCTGAGAAGCAATACCATCCTTGTTGCACTCTACAAGCTGGAAGTGGTGCCATCAATTGTTGCCCTGTAACCATCGTATACCGCCGGCATGTCACACACTTTCCTATCACTCTCTTAACCGTGCTGGTTCCTTTTATTATCCAATACCTTTTTCGAATCGTGGCCAGTACTTGTGACGTTCCTGTGTGCCCTTGTTCCTTATGATAATGTCTAATTATCATTTCTGTCACTAAGTGTCGACTGGGCAATATTATTGGATGTTTAAAGGCATTTGAGAAATCTGAGTAGCTTAGTCGGCCTCCAACACAGAGTAACCCATCAAGCATTATCGGTGATAAGCCCTTCAGATCATTGTGACTAACTACCTTACCATTGGTTTTAAATCCACTAAGTATTTCTCCATACACTTCTTTCTGAACCATCAACAAAATTTTACGCTTGGCGACGTCAAGTTCTTCGACCTTTAAACACCCTAGATGAACGGATCCTTCATGACTCGGTGAACGAAGCACCATCAGAAATTCTATGAACCTTCTAAGCCAGGCTACGGCCCTGACTAATTTCAACCACTCAGAATAATAAGCGAGAATAGGTGACATGTTGTACTTTATACTACTCAAGTTAACCACGGCAGTTTTTCTAAACTCAATATCGTCAGGAGTAGGTTCCGGACAGTCAGTGATTGCTGTACAAAATTCGCCATGCAGTAAAGTAGGACATTTGAACCAAAGCTCAAGATCTGACATTTTTGTATACCTCTCGAGGTCCAATCAGCTGGATTCTGTGACGACCTTACATAACTCCATTGTTCAATCTTCGTATACTGATGCACAATGGCGAGACGGTTAGCTATATAGGTGCTATAGCGATTCTCGATATTCTTGATGTAGTACAATACTACCATGGAATCTGTATGGAAGTTTACCTTACAGAAAAATTAGGCAGACTTCTCCGTAAGACTTCGCTAAGCCTCACACTTAACACTGCCGCTGCCATCTCTAGCCTCGGTATAGTGATCTGTTTGATAGGTGCTACCCTAGACTTGCTGTATAACAAAATACAGTAGGGTTGTTCCTTCAAATAACTGACTCGAGCGTACGCGACTGCTCCGTAACCGATCTCCGAAGCGTCACTGAACAGGTGCAATTCTACTTCCGCGTCGGGTTCGTCAATTCTCTTCTTGATACCCCTATCTACCGTAACATGACCTATTTGACGCATAAAGTTTACCCAATTTAGCCACGCCGACACGTATGGCTCGTTGAGAGGCTGATCCCAGCCTAATTGAGACTTACATAGTTTTTGCAAGAGAACCTTGGCAGTAAGACAGACTGGAGCAATTAAACCCAAAGGATCGAACAGAGAAGAAACTATAGATAGAATCCCTCTCCTAGTCAGAGGCCTTTCAGGCGCATCGAAGTAAAACTTGAATACATCTCGTTTAAAATCCCACTCTACTCCTAGAGTTCGATGTGTAGTGTCATAACTCGCTGACATTTCTATCAAGGACTCTTCTTTACATACATCGGGCAAGATGGTCCTTACCTCCTCCGAGTTAGTAACCCATTTCTTTAGTTTAAAACCTCCTCTACATAATAATTCACTTATCTGCTTAACGAAACTCTTTGCTTGATCACAAGTGGGAAAGGATACCAAGCAGTCATCAACATAGAAATTATTCTTAACAGCATCTACGACATAACCATCATAACCGTCAGAGAATATTTGTGCCGTCTTATCTTCTATTGATACTGATTTATCATTTGAATAAACATCAGAGAACTCTACATCATAAAGTTTACGTATTTCGTTCTCCAAAGCCTGTATCTTACTGGTATGATTGACAACTCTTTTCCTGTATTCCGGATATGACGCAGGTCCGAAGACCGTCCACCCCAACAACGTCTTCACAGCGTACGGGCCTTTTCTTCCACCCAACCTCTGGTCTAACACCCAGTGTGCCTCTGGTACATCGCAACCAATCAACAGCAGAACTTCTTCAGAGTCTAGGTTGCCTATTGGTACATCCCTTAAATGTGGCCATTTAACTAAGTTGTTCACTGCCGACCTTGTTGGCTTATGACCTGGAATATCTGCGACAATCAGAGCCCCTTCGATCGTAACATGTTCAGACCGATCTAGAGAATACACCTCAAAAGGAGTCTTTGTGACCGTCATTGTCCTATTACCACTCACAGTCTCTACTACCACTGACGCTCGGTCTTCCTTCAACCCGAGATACCTCAAACAGCTCGATTTTATCAACGTTACATCAGACCCGTTATCCAACAAAGCATAACCCACCATTTCGGCATTTCCCAACACCAAACGTACAGGAATCATTCCTAAGCACACTTGGCTACTTAGGGATTTAGTAAATCCACAACAATTCGGGATACCAGGTTTATCACTTTCGCTGTGCAGCAAAGAATGGTGTTTCTTCTCACAACTATTAACGTTACAACGTTTTTCCAGCTTACATTCATTAACTTTATGCCCTTGCCTAAGGCAGACAAAACAGATGCCATTAACCTTCGCGTGAGACCATCTCTCTTGAACGGTAAGCGCTAAAAATTTTGGACATTTATAAATAGCATGGTCCAGGGAACACACACTGCATTTAGCTTTCTCTTTTGAATTATTCTCCCGCTCCAATTGCAAGTGACAATTTGTCTTTAAGTTGTGTCCCTTTCTCGGACGATTCGCTAACCGTCCAAACCTACTACTAGCTACTCTCGCGCGGAATGCTATAAATTGAGTAAGCTCGTCAAAGGTTGGTTCTCTATTATCTTCAGTCAACTCATCCACCCAGTCCGCCCACTGGGCTTGCATAACTTGAGGTAAGAGTCCTACTATTCTCTCTAAGGTAATTAGAGAATTTAAGTCGGCAGTGTACTTCATCTGTTTCAAAACCATAGAACAATTTTCCATCCTAATAGCTAGATTTGTTAGTTGCTCAGGATCACTGTAATCAACATTTGTAGTTTTGAATAAGTCCTCTAAAGTCTCCCGAGCGATTACATGCGCCTGTCCGAACAACCGTTTTAGAATTTCCTTGGCCTTCTTGTAACCAAAAAAGGCTTCCAACATAACACAACCCTCAATGGCTGTTTTCGCTTTACCCTTACAATAATGTATCAAATAAAGCAAGCGTTGACCATCATCCTTGACCCTTGATTCCACATAGGTCTCAAACTCCCTTAAAAACTTCCAGTAACCTCTTGGTTGACCGTCGAAATAACTTAACTCAACCTTTGGTAACTCTGGACCTATGAAAACGCCGTAGGCCTTACGCTTTTTGCTTGCTTCAAGTCTAAATTAAGGTTTTCTATGCCATCTGCCATTATATCACAACTAGATTCACTATAATTACAATCGTCCCTATTAGAATATGAACCATGACACATAGAAGCATCAGAAGGCACTTGCCTTGACTGAGGGGATCCATCCTTTTGTTCATCTCTTTTAACATCCACGAGCCTTGGACTTAATTTCCTTCGACGATTGTTTGGCATCGCAAGCGAACGACCAGATATTCCCAGAGACGATGATTGGAATCAACGAAACGAAAGCCAAACGAATTCGACCAAATATTTGTTTAGAACTGTAAGATCCAAACTACGTTTGGGCTGCTGGACAGCTGTCTGGATGAGTTAGATACGCGCCCTCGCCCGATTGAAACCAAAACAAAGTAATTAGGTAAGATAGCGGTTCTATAATTTATCATAAATTTAAGTGTACATTATTACCTAAACAAATATAACCACTCAGCTATCCAACCAATAATTGTTCAATTGATCAAATCTAATTACAATAAATAAGAAAGTTGATAAAGGATGCAAGAAATTTACCAATCACAACAAATCAACGTTATTCTATCCTGGCTGGATAGATCACACACAACAGGAGGAACAATTCAATATGGCTAAGATGCAGTTCAGGAAGAAACACAAACTTAGTGAATGCGTAAGAAAACAAAAACTATAATAAAAAATACAAGTATTAACAACTCAAATGTAATCAAAATACAACAATGTACAACTAGGGGAATCAATAGGAACAAAGTACAAGTATATACATGGAGGGATTTTCACAAACACACAAAACATTCAAAATGGATCTTACACTTAGAAAGAATAATGTATCTTTAACCATTAAAGGGATTTGGAAACTGAACATGAGGGTAAAGAGCATAAGACCATGATTAACAGTCAATGAATAATAGGAGAGGATAAATCATATGTGCTGTAATTTGGTTATATTCATAATTATAACAATGGGGATCGTCATATTTTTGTTCCGTCTAGATATTAGGCGGTCCATAACAAAATGCCTCATTTGTGGGAGGGAGTCCAAGGAAAAGTTGAAGCTCTTAAGAGTATAGTAACAGGGTTATTAGTCTTTTCGATTCGGTAAAAGACTTGATAGCTGCGTGCCTATAAAACTTCAAGTACAGTGTGATCCAGTCTCTCTTGAAAGACGAATAATTTCTTATGGTCATCGAGAAGCAGTAAATAAGAAACTGAACGATTTTTGCGCGAAAGGTATGATTGAATTGATTCAGTCTTCAGCATGGGGTACTCCTATTGTTACACCATTGAAGTTGGATGGCAAGACCTCTGGAGTATGTGGTGACTGTTGATTAACACTGAACCCCCATTTGTTGAAGCAAACGTGTACCACGGTAAAGGATGACGATACTCTTGATCAACTTCAGGGTTCTAAAGTGATCTCGAAAGTTGAACTAAAAGATGCTTATCCTAAAATACCCTTAGATCAATCTTCATCTACGTTGACAATAATTAACACTCCTTTTAGCCTGTTCAAAAACAACTTCAGTCCATTTGGTTCAAGTTGTTCTCCAGCCATATTTCAGGAAGTGATGACCAATGTGGTCAGTGATCTTGAGGGTGTTAAAGTTTATCAAGATGGTCTCATGGTTCATCGTTCTGATAAGGTAGTCCATGATCAGAGACTTATTGCTTTACTGCGTTGTTTAATCAAGAAGAATATTACGGTGAATCCAAATAAGTGTTCATTTTGTGTATCTAATTTTGGATGTCTTGGATACCTAGTTGATGGTAACGGTTGCGCCATCTCCAAAAACTCTTACAAAACTACGTTCATTAGTGGGTACCATTCAATAATATTCCCGGCTTATTCTTAATTTTCCTTGTCATGCCAATTGTTTACTTGATATTTTGATATCCAATTCACTTAAATGGAGTGAGAAACAAGAGTCATGCTTACGAAGTTTGCTAGAGTTTATTAAAAGTAATGCTGTTCTTCGAATTTGCTCCTCAATGTACATTCTGCACTTACTACTGATGCATCACCTGTGGGTATTGGTGCAGTTTTGGAGCAGGAAGGTAGACAAGTTATCTGTGTTTCGCGCCAACTTACTGTCGCTAAACAAGGTTATTCACAAACTCCGCGAGAAGCATTAGCTGTGTTTCGGGCTGCTAAAAGACTTGGCAAATATTTATTTAGAAAGAAATTCACTATTGTTACTGATCATGGGGCTTTAAAGCCCACTTATCATCCTGAACAATCCTTAGCACGTTCCTCAGCTTCTATGGTTCAGCGATAGAGTATTACTGTGAATACCTACAACTGTACAATCCAGTAAAGAAGTTCCAAATGAATTCAACATATTGATCACATATATCGATGATCATTACAAGATAAATCTAGTAGTATTACATACTATTTTTTAAAGCAGCATTTACCAGCGAGTCTTCCACATCTTTTTTGAAAAACTCGCCAATACTTTGGACGTGTATTCAGTGGTGTACGAATGCTAATCTGAAACGTAGATTTTCTGTCTATTCTTCAGAGTGAGATGTGATATCCACTACTCCTGATGGTATTTCCTGTTTAAATAATAGTGTTGTTGTTTCTCCTTCATTACGTAAATCTTACTTCCAACATCTTCATAGTGAACGTTTGGATGATGAGAAAATGAAATCCTTAGCAAAGCACACATGTTGGTGGATTGAAATAAATGCAGACATGTGTCGTACAACAAACAATTGTGAAGGATAACATAAGTTGTAAAATCAACCTTCGAAGTGGACTCCATGGCCAGTATCGTTTGAGGCCTGGCAGAGAATTCATGCAGACTGTTGTAGTCTATTTCTCAGCAAATACTATGCACTTGTAGTCATTGATTCCTTTTCGAAATGGTCTGGATGTTTTTCACAGCTTCACCAAATTCTGGTTTCACAATCCGAACATTAAGAAAGGAGTTTAGTCGAGAAGGGGTTCCCGAGGCATTAGCAACTGATAATGGCTCTGATTTTGCTGCAGACGCGGCCACTACCTGGTTAAGTGGTATAGGGTACAAACACCTGTTCACTACTACCACGCACCCTTGTTCCAATGTTCAGGCTGGAAAGTTCACCAGGACATTGAAAACTGCCGCTAATTACATTGCTGCTTCAACACGTGATAAACTGAATAGGAGAGTAGATATGGAAATATGGAAACGCTAGAAATTCTTCATCGAAACTGACTCCACCAAAGCTATTAAAAGGAAGAATCCTCCGTCCGAATATGGGGTGTTTGGAGTCTGCAGAAGTTACATATTATCGTGAGAATGATCTTTGACTGGCCATGGATATTGTGGTGAAGAATGTCGGGGAATTCATGCTGCGAATTCTAGATATCAATGACTTGAATATACACAACCGACATGTTGACCAAATAAAATTCTAGGAACCAGGTGGGTCTGTTCCAACTCCAGTAATTAATTCTAATACTTATGATCAGATTCTAGATAATACATAGTCTCCATCTAATACAATACGTGGTCGAGTGTTATAGGGTGCAAACTCAACAAGCTCTCGGCCCCTCCTTAGGATCCTAGTCAAAACGTGTTCTTCTTAACGACAGGAAAATAATATTTGAACGTCCGACTTTTGCTATCTTAGTACGTTCTATTTGTTCAGACTAATGTATTTAACAGGTGAAATGTCATAAGTTTATGACTGCATAAATGGCGAAAAGTTTTCAAAACAATTAAACCCTTTGGTAAATTTGGATAGTTTAATAAGAGGACGTAGATTATCAGCACTGTATAACACATTGCCTCAATAAACCTAGTCACACATACACTTGTTTAAGGCAAAACAAAGAGCCAACTAGATTAGAAATGGAGGGTGAGAGAAAAAGTAATAATAAAGTAAATGCTGCGAAGAGACAATGTGAAAAACCATCACTGGATAAAAAGCTAATATTAGCAGCGTGGGTATGAGGTAAAAACAAATTGTTTTTGAATACATAAAGAGGGTTTTCAAAGTCGCTAGTTGTGAACTCACTTTTGAAGGTTGTACATTGAGACTCGGTCCTATCTGTCGTTGCTCGATCAGCTTAGCTATAGAGTAAAAATAAGAAATGCCTGATATCAAGAAACTTTAATGCACATGATATTAGTTAGACATAGATGACCACCTCAGGATCTGAAGACTTTCGACAGTAGGCTCTTGATGACGGAATAGAGCATTTTTTTCGTACAGCACGTATCCGTACCCATACGTCTTGGATGGAACCAAAAATCTCCGCTATTAGACTTAGTAATCACTCACGCGACCAAGGATATCACTTGTTTAAATATTCTTCTACGGTTAGCAAATATCCATCTTGCTGTTTTGTCATTCGTGTTCAGAGCTTGTGACATAATATGCAATTATGTTAAACCTCGCTTAAAGGTATGAGGAGAAAAAATAATGCCCATTCAGGAGTGTGCTGCAACAACGGACTGGTCAGTAAATACTAGCTCATCAATTGAAGAAGTATGGTGTATATTTAAAGGCACTCTTGGTTTAGTTACTTCCCCCGTTTACACCATACTTGGTGCCACATAGACCACGCTGTGGGTGAGTAAACAGGTCAAGAAATTTTGTTAAGTGTAGGAAGACGCACAAATCTGCTCGTTGCAAGACAAGAATGAACTGCAGCGAAAGATAGGAATATTTCAGTGGATGTATTTTTCAAGGCCTCTCACCTTAGTCGTAAATTGAAACTAGAAGGTTATGGGATTAGAAACTGTATAAGTGACTCCCTCAATTATAGGAAGCAATGCGAACTGGTAAATGAGCTTTATTGATGCTAAAACTTGAAAAAGTGCAGTCCCGTAAGATACAGTCCTCTGTCCTCCTCTTTTGATTGTACGTAAACGACATACTAGCCGTAGCAAAGTCGTCTGTTGCATATTTTGTAGATGACGTGAAGATTTGAAGAACCATACTCAGTATACCAGATAAAATAATATGACATGGTGATCTAAATTTACTGGTTGAGTGGATAGGTAATTAGTCGCTAGAATTCAATTCTAACGAAAATATGGAAATGCAACTGAATGACTCCGAAAATTCACATCATTACACAACACATAGAGTTGTTTAGCCCGCAAAGATCTGGTAGTTCATAACTAGGAGTAAGCGCCAAGCTACCGTTGCCAAATACATCAGGGTCTTATGTTCTATTAGTAACTAATTTGATTATTTAGACCCGAATTTCGTGAGGCCGCATCTGGAATATGATGCTCAAGAAGTAAGTCCTCGTTTTAGCCATGAGATGAATATTGTAAAATGAGTTCAACGGTGAGGGAACAAATTGGTGAAAGGTCTCTCTGAACCATATTATGAAGACATACCGTAGGTTACAAGGCAACCTAATACTGGCTTACCGTATACTGAACATTATTCATGGTAATAACACATTTTATTGTTTCCTTATATCCAGCACCGATCACCTGAGATGACGTTCCAAGAAATTTCGAAAACCGAGATCCAAGTGTTTGCGCCTGGACTCCCATTTTTCACTGCTTGGTTGAAGTAATGGGACTTTCTACCAGAATAATTATTATTAGCACTCACTCTTGACACATTCAAGCAATGTTGAATATTAACAGTACGATTAATACAGGCTGATTGGCCTCTTAACCTTACTACTGAAGAGGGAAGTCTGATTCAACATACAGTTGTAAATTTCATTTAGTGTTTCTGATTCAAGAGAATATTGAAGTAATTTAGGCTAAAATATTTCTCGTTGATGTGATATGACGGTTCTTATCCCGTTCACTATATTTGTACTATGGTGTCCAGTCTTGTTTAATTTTGTAACTAAGTCTCAAGCAACCTTGTGAAGGTCAAGTTAGTAGTGGCGCTGAAGCCGGGGGTTTGAGGTATGTTGGTGTTGCTGGGTTACTCACTCTTAATTACTTTTATCGTAATAATAAATGTGAAATATTGAGTTAATACAAATCCTTCGTTTGGTCTCAATACGAACGTTGATTCGTAAGCAGTCTTAGCTTCACTTTGATTATGTCGTGACTTCAATTAGGTATGATGTCACTTTTAGACCTTGTTCTCAGGGAACAAACTACTACTGCAACATTATATTTAATAAATTTGTTCGCCATCTTGTCCCGCAGCAGTGTTCGTTATTTTCGACGGGTCTTATGAGAATTGTAAAAACGTCTTCCTAATCACAACTGAGTAATTCCAGTGTCCTGTATACTTATTGTGGATCTTTGAGCGCTGAAAAACGACATGTATACTAAATCACGCCTCATATTTCGGCGAGCATCAAAGTCCTTGTTTAATATGACTTCACACCCTCAAAGGTTTTACTGTTCATGAAAATAAAATTTTAACGTTCGTCCCTATCTATGAAATTTGTCTATAAAGCTAAGAAATTCTGAATAAGCATTACAAACACCGTTCAAGTCCTCAGATTTTTGGTTAGTGTTCTTTGTCTTACAATTAGTATCAGGATTTCTATGAGTCGTTTTACTGAATTTAATTTAGTTTTTCTCAAACAACTCGTTGAATAATGCAAAAATTGCTGTCCTTAGTTCGCGATAACATTTATGATTCTAAAAAGATAGCGAATTTTTTTTAACACTGCGTGTGTCACTCACACTGCACTTTTTCTACAATAGAACAAAAAGTTCTTTTGTCATTCATACTTCAATGTTTTGTCTGTGACTATCCTCTTTTCACAAGCGTTTGCAATCTGCAAGTCTCTTCAGCAAGGCAGTACAATTACTGTCAAATAGGAAATATATTTGACGTGAAGTAGGACAAAAGCTTTATGAGCTTTTTCTTTTTCGAAACGTAAGTGATCTACAAAACCTGAGACTTACAATCTCTGTTAAATGGCTTATAGTCACGTTTATTCTTGTTTTTGACATTTTGTATGTGACCGTATTGTTTTACAAGCACAAAGGCAATTTCACTGAAAAGTTGTGCATACTACTACTTCATTATTTCTCTTGATAAAGTTATCCTTTTGCTCAAGGATTTTGGTAACTTGGACCGATGGATATGTGTTAGGTTCTTTGTTGTCTTTGATCATCTGTCTATCAATTAAGGGGCGAGAATATTGGGCACTAGTTCGTTCTGTCCTACTTTATGGCTGCGAAACGTGGCCATTAAGAGTTGAGGATACTCGTAAGCTACTAGTATTTGACCACAGATGCCTTAGAAATATTGCTGGCGTCTGCTGGGATCACCGGGTAAGTAATAGTGAGATTAGACGTAGGGTATTAGGGAATGATGGTAAATCAGTTGATGAGGTTGTTAATCTTTATCGACTGAGATGGTTGAGCCACGTGTTACGTATGCCTGAACACCGATTACCACGACGTGCAATGCTAACCGGTGTTGGGGATGGTTGGAAGAAAGTTAGGGTCGGCCAAACGAAAACGTGGCATCAATGCTTGAAGTCACCAAGTTGTGTTCTGAGCCATGTTGGTAGATGCAGACTACTTGGTTGTGGTCCGTGTGACTATTGTATCGAGTGATTGGAGACTGTGAGTGACATGGCTGAGGATTGTTCACAATGGTATAGGTGTGTACATCCTTTGTCTTCCCTTAAACCGTGAGATTAAAATTGCTTCAGTTGGGTATTTTACTTGTTATGAACGTGAATGATTGGATTTATTTACTAACAATATTGATTGCTTTTACTACTGTCATTTTAAGAAGCAGGAAAACATTTCGGTAGAATGTAACTAGAATATTATATCATTTGGGAGGAAGGCTTTGCAAATAGTCCTATGAATTCAGTTTCGTGTATTAAGGAACCATGTGTAACTACGGGCGTTATCATAAATGTTGTAATTATTTTTTGGTGAATGAAACTGTTCTGGTATTTACTATTGTAGAAGAGCATCCAACTATAAAACTTTCAACCCTTGTGTCTGGAATGTGTATTACCTCAACATATCATGTTGTTTGCAACTTGTACGTATACTTGTAGGAGGCTTCTCAATTACTATTGGGGATCAAGTCTTGAAAAATTTAGAATGCATATTTTACTTTATCGGCGATTGATTTGTAAATATCTAGGTGTTTGACACCTGTATTCTTTGTATCCGATTTTATTTTCCATTTTCTAATGCACTAATGTATTTGTCTCGATAGTTTTGCCTTGGTGGACTGTTTTTAGTCGTACAACTCTGTAAAACGTTTTATTTCCTTTATTTCTGGAACAAACTGCACATAACGGGTACTGGTTTCAAATCGAGCATTTTACTATCTATAAATGTCCTCTTTCTAACCTATAGTTTGGTTTCTTGACTTTTGTAATGGTTGTTTTCGACAGATTTTTCTTTTTCATTGATTTTACAGGAATCAATTTTAAATGATTAATCTCGTATGAAGTAATCAGTCATAGTAAGAAAAAATGATAATGAAAGAAAATGTCGAAGATTTTCCCATGGATGAACTTTCTGTATCATCTACAAACTGTGATATTTCATCATCATTCCCTGATTTAGCCAATTCAGAATTGTTTATCCCACATCCTACTTACATTCTACCTACATGCTCTTCAGATGAATCAAATGATAATTTAATTTGTATGAATTTCGAATCAAATCATTACTTAAAAGAGGCCATGAATACTATGTATGAATTATTTCAGTCTCGAAAATTAACTGATGTCACATTATGTGTAAATTCAGAATCAATTCAATGTCATCGAATTGTTCTAGCTGGTGCTTCACCATATTTCCGAGCTATGTTCACTGGTGAAATGCGTGAAGCACTTTTACATGAAATTAAATTACATTACATATCGGCAAGTGCTTTAAAAAAGCTAATCGATTTCGCATATACAGGTAGAATACAAATAAGTGAACGGAACGTATGTGAATTACTCATAGCTGCTTCTATGATTCAAATGTCTCATGTTGTCCAAGCTTGTTGTAGTTTTTTAAAGCAGCAATTACATCCTTCAAATGCTATTGGAATTCAAGAGTTCGCGCAGTCGAATAATTGTTCCGAATTATCGTTTGCTGCTCAAAAGTTTATTGATCAAAATTTTAGCGAAATAGTAAAACATGACGAGTTTCTAGGACTTCATCCTAACCAACTTTTAACTTTAATTAAACGTGATGAATTAAATGTACGAACTGAAGCGGAAGTGTATAACGCTGTTATCAGATGGGTAAATCATAATAGAAATTCAAGATCATCTACACTGCTTGAAGCTTTGTCTGCCGTCAGATGTTATACACTTCCTCCTACATTTATACAAGGGCAAATAAAAAATTGTAGTCTTCTTGCAGGTTTCACTCCTGCAAAATCTCACTTGCAAAATATTCTAGATGATCTTATTAAACACCGTCATATCTCAATAAACAAACGGACAGCTGGGTCAATGGAGGTAAATTGGTTATCGTTATTATAATTCTGTTTAGCTGTTTCGACTTATTTTTATATGTAAATGTTTATTTGTGATCTAGCTTATTGATCAAGTTAAGGTTTAAGTTCTTATCTTCTAGCCACGTGTTGTGTAAGGGCTACTAATAACTCACCAAAATCGAAGTAGGTGAAGTGTGGTTAACGAATCCAACTCGATAGTTTACTTCCAAGTTCGCTAAACACTAATTTACCCCTTCACTAAATATGTACATACATATAGATTCGCATAATTAGAAATATAAATGAATACACTTTTTCTTATATTTATTCTTCGTATGTGGCTGATAAAACGTATAGTGGCCATTGAATAAACGTTTTGAAGCGATAATTTAGTAGTTAGACTGTTCAATTTTCAGTTGTTAGGTCTCACGTTCGAAACTCCCCTCACTGGCTACTTCGGTTTACCCAGTCTTGTAATCTCACTAACATTCATATAAAATGTATGGCTCATAGTCGTGTACATAAGCTTAGCCTTGTTAAATCATTTGCATTTAAAACAATACTACTTTGTCAATAATCCATGCTCTTATTTAAAGATAAATGACATTATTAAAGTGTTTTCTATTATTTTAGAGTTGAAAGACTTGCCTCCTGCTAGGACCTATCTGTTATATTCGTGTTATTATTATTATTAGAAGCTTTATTCAACATTATATTTTTGGTACAACATAGAATTCTCAGCATAAAGTATTTTAACAAGTTTCCTTTTCTTATACCTTGATCGATTGTGACGATAAATTTTGAATGATGACCAGTTAGATGTTAGGAGTTCGGTAATCCACATTTGATTACTGTTCATTCGTTTCAATGCATATTGCCAGCCACCATGATGTCGCTGGTTGTACCTTTTTGTATCCCGTATAGCGAAAGGTTGTAAACTTTTCATAAACGCGCCTGAATAGATTGATCGCACAATAGACATAGTGATGTGCTAAAACAAACAACAAAACAGATAACTTGATGAAATATCTAGATGGAAGGAACAGGTAGCCCAGATATTCAAGCAGGCCGCCGGTATAGATCTTCTCTTCTCTCATTGAAAGTGTTCATGGTAATATACTTGTTGTATTGACATTATTTTGCCACTGTTCATGCTCAAATGGTATTTCGAGAATCTATTTCTGTAGACGTGGGGGATGACATGGATACAAACCAATCTCATTGGTGGAGATCCAATCATTATCTATCTTCTTCCAAATCTTAAGCTTAATATTGTTCCACAAATCTATTTTTTGATCTTATTTATTCCTTTGAAGCTGCTATCATATCTCAAGAAAAATAGTGATATGTTAATGGTACGGCTATTTGTTATGACTACAGAAAAACTGCTGCTTAGTGCTTGTTGAGACAGAACAAGGACTAGATTTTCGAGTTGTATTTTTTGCTTCTTCCTTACACCTTTGAATTTAGATGCGATTGAGTAGAGTTTATTGTAGGGAGTAAGCTTGAAAGTTAGATATCATTTTCAATCCCTTCCCCCTTTGCTGAAAGAATGATCTTGGACCGTGTTCACTGGAATCTTTAGGAAAATAATCTGCGTCTTTTTATAGACGGATGGAAGACATCAACCTTACCAAATTAACTTTCGTATTTTTCTATTTCGATACTCTACACATTTTTACTTTTTATACGGATATTTATTGCTAGACTGAAAGGCATCATCATACACCCCGCACATACTATTCTCTTTAAACAGACAAAGGCATTATTACAAATATTTTGGTTTAGAAACTTGACATTTTTCTCATCCTTCACCAATTTGATCTCATTTACATTTTCTTGCCAAATCTTGAGGACCTAATGATAATTATTGATAGCCGCCTATCAAAAGTTGCGTATTAACTTCAGGATCAGTAAGTGTCGCATACAGATATGCTGCAGCTGAATTAAACTTCAGTTACCAAAGCGATGTTTGCGTATTTGCATGGGTCATACACTTTATCCGAATATATACTTACCTAACCTGTTACCTCTCGTGGAAGAGAATAGGCATACCACCAACATTCTTCATCCAACTCTGTTCTGGACAATCCTTTCCAGTTGTCTCCAGTCGCTATTCATTCTTTTGATGTTTATTTCCAATTCCTGACGTAGTGTGTTCTTCGGCCTTCCTCGTTTCCGTTTCCCTTCTAGATTCCAGGTAAGCGCTTACCTCGTGATACAGTTTGATGATTTCCGTAACTTATATCCTATCCACCTCCAACCTCTTTTCCTAATTTCCTGTTCATCTGGAAGTTGGTTTGTTCTCTCCAACGTAGGTTGTTGCTGATGGTATCCGGTCGACGGACATTGAGTATCTTACGTAGATAACTGTTTATAAACACTTGTAACATTTTGATGATGGTTGTGGTAGTTCTGAAAGTTCCAGCTCCATACAGTAGAACTGACTTGACGTTCGTATTGAAGATTGTGACTTTGATATTGGTTGAAAGTTGTTTTGAGTTCCATATGCTCCTCAATTGTAGGAATGCTGTGTTTGCTTTGCCAATCCTCGCCTTTACATCTGCATCCGATCCTCCTCGTTCGTCGATGATGCTGCTAACCAGGTACGTGAAAGATTCCATCTCTCCCAGAGCTTCTCCATCAAGCGTGATTGTGTTGGTATTCTCTGTGTTGTATTTGAAGATGTTGGTTTTTCCCCTGTGTATGTTGTCAGTCAGTCAGTCAGTAACAACGTAGAACTTCGTTCGTACGTACGTACATCAGTTCGAGTTGCCACACCACATTAGCACAGAGATGCAGTTGTCGATTCAAATCCCATGATGGTCGAGGTAGTAAATGCATAAGCAGTAATCGGGAAGATTAGGGTTTGGAGATGTTATTTAAAGAGTATAATACAGTGAAATAAATTTGGAAAGAGGAAAAAAGGGACATGAAGAATTCAGAAGATTAGAATTTGGGAGAACACAGAGAGTGGATGCACCTGCGCCATTGCAAACGATTTTGAGCCATGTCATTTAGGGTCTCTAACCATCGGTTGCTATCATCTCGCAGTCCCCAACCAGGTAGTCTACACCTACCAATATGACTCAGTCCACTTGTCAGTGACTTCATGGACTTGTGCCATGTTTTGGTCTGGCCGCCCCTAGCTTTCTTCCAATCTACTCCTATAACACTGAACATAGCACGTCGAGGTAGTCGGTGGTTGGGCATACGTAACACGTGTCCAAGCCATCTCAACTGACGAAGTTTCACTACGTCATCAATTGATTTGCTATCCTCACCTAGTACCCGTTTCCTAACAGCTGCATTACTTACTCGATGGTCCCAGGATATACGAGTAATGTTTCGAAGACACCTATGATCAAATACTAGTAACCTACGAATATCCTCTACTCTTACCGGCCATGTTTCACTGCCATAAAGTAGGACGGAACGAACTGCTGCGCAGTAAACACGTCCTTTGGTTGATAGACGGATATCTCGCCTACGCCATAAATGACGCAAGTTGGCAAAAACTAGTCCAGCCTTCTGTATCCGTGCTGAGATTTCGTCACACACTAAACCACAAGGGCTGATGAGACTTCCAAGATAAGTGAAGCGGTCGACACACTCAACTACTTCACTCCCTATCACTAGTTCGGGTGTCGATGTAACCCAGTCCTGAAGCAACATTTTGCATTTCGAGGGAGAGAATCGCATCCCGAACATGCTTGCATTGTTGCTTAGAGTGGTCAGAAGACTCTGCATTTTGTCAGCGTCTTCACCAAATAAAACTATGTCATCTGCATATTCTAAGTCAACAAGTGAACCTCCCGGTAGAAGTTCAACCCCTGGAAATTTAGATGAGGAGAGTGTTATCTCTAAAAGTACGTCGACCACAAAGTTGAACAAGAATGGGGAGAGAGTGGACAGCCCTGACGAACACCACCTGAGGTAATCAATTCTGATGACAGTTCACCATAAGCTCTCACTCTACCAGTTGTGTTCGAGTAGAGAGCCTTTATAAGGTTAATGTACTTCTTTGGTACTCCTTTCAGTGACAAACACTGCCATAGAACCTCACGATCAACAGAGTCGAATGCCGCCTTAAGGTCGAGAAATACTACCATTGTGGGGCGTCTGAATGTGTGTCTGTGTTCTAGAACCTGACGTAGTGTGAATATCTGGTCTATACAACCACGTCCAGGTCGAAAACCAGCCTGGTTTTCTCTAGTCTGCTCTTCACGAGCTTTGGTTAGGCGTCGAAGTATTATTGAAGCTAATATTTTAGACACTATATTAGTCAAACTGGTTCCTCTGTGATTGTCACAAGAGGACTTTCGTCCTTTCTTATAGACTGGCACAATCAGTGATTGAGACCAGTCAGATGGGATTACGCCCAGTTTCCGGATTCTAACTAAGACTTCAGTCAATCTTGCTGCTAATACTGGACCACCATCCTTAAAAATCTCGGTGGTAAACCTGTCAGGGCCTGCTGCTCTCCCTCGCTTCAGATTTCGTATAGCTTTTTCAACTTCATAAAGATTAGGAGGACTTATATTAACTTGTCAATGAGGTCGACTGGAGATCGTGGGAAACCGAAGTGTGGCTGAAGGCCAGTTGAACTGATCCCTAAAGTGTTCTGCCCATCGAGTCAATCTCCTGGATTGAGAATGAGTAATATGTCCATCTTTCTCTGAGATTGTTTCGCTAACGGTCGGGTTCCTAATTCCGGTTTCCTTAACGAGTCTGAACAATTGTCTGCTGTTACCTATTTCTGTTGCCTTTCCCATCTCTCTTGCTTTCGCCACCCACCACTGTTCGCGATCATTGCGTAGGCTTCTTGTCAGCCTGCGCTTAAGCTGACTCCGCTCTTCATTATGTTCAGAGCCAGGTGGAATGAGTTTCCGAGCATCTATCAGTGAGATAGATGCTGCTGAGATCCAGTGTTGCTCCCTAACCTTCTGGTTTACCTTACTAGCAGATATCACTGCTGTTTCCGCAGCTTTTCGGATATCATTCCATGCTGCATCGGGGTGGGCATCACATACATGGCTGCCTAACTGTTTTCCTAGTTGTTCCTGAAATATACTCCTAGCTTGACTATCATTAAGTAGGGCCCTAAGAGGTTTCCTTGCAGCGTCTTTCCTTCGTCCAGTAAGACGGAAGCAAATACGCGCTCGCACTAGAGCATGATCTGAATCTAGGCATGTGCTCCAGAATGAGCGACAGTCTTCTATCGAGCCCCTCCATCGGTGGCTGATAGCTATGTGATCTATTTGGGTCCAACGTTGGGACGAATTAGGGGGTCGCTATGTTAAAAGATGTTTTTCTTTATGTTTAAAGTTAGTATGTGCAAGGAACAGGCGGTTATCTGAGCATAGCTGCAACAGACAGTCGCCATTATCTGTTCTTTGAGCCACGAAACCATAAGATCCACCTAGGTGTCTTTCCCTATCGCTTAGTTTACCTACTTGAGCATTAAAGTCACCGGCCACTATTACTACATCCGAGCGCTTAGCTTTTCGGAGAAGGTCCGAAAGCTTTCTGTAAAACTCATCTTTTACATAATCTGAGCTGCAGTCAGTGGGAGAATAGGCAGAGACGACGAAGAGGCAACGACGAGTGTCCCTATATTTCCGGATTCTTACTGTTCCGTTCAGTCGGACAGCGCACAAACGACTGTCTACTGGGATCCAGTCTAAGAGGACTAGTTCTGCCCTAGGACTCAATGCTATACCTACGCCGGCGATGCCACGGGAAGCAGAATCAGGGCTTCCAGATACACGAAGCGTAAATCCAGTCGGTTCTTTATTTTGGCATGGTGAGGTCAAATGAATGACGCTACTTGGATCCTGTATGCGCGTTTCGGAGACGCAGCATACATCGATGGCGCGAGATTCTAAAGTTTTAGCTAAGGAGGCTACACTGTTTTTTTCACCTATATTTGTTGGTGTGTATGGGATTGAAGAGTTGGATCATCTGCCAAGTTCAAATCGTCTGTTTTGATCCAAGGTGTTCATTGTATTCCGTGTTTCCCCTCAGATGTGGAAGTCTACATAATCCAGACAACCACGAGAAGAAAGAGAAAGGGAGAGAGAGTAAGCAGCCATGTCCGACTGCGGTCCTCACTTGCAATGCATCTGTCGGCCGTCCTCTATGCACGTTTTTGCACTGTAGTCCGACGTGTGGGTTCCGTATGATATCGACGGTTTTCTCCGATACTCCATAGTGTCGAAGATGTTTCTAAAATGTTCCATCCACACTTTCAAATGCTTTCTCAAAATCAAGGAAGGTGATATATTGTGACGAGTTCCATTCAATTCGTTGTTCAACGATGATCTGTAGGGTCGTGATTTGGTCTGTGCGCGACCGATCCTCACGGAATCCGGTTTGTTGATCTGGAATCTGGATGCCCACTGAATCTTTCATGCAGTTCAGCAACACTGTTGGAAACATTTCCTGGTACCAATAATAGTTTAACTAATCTGTACTTCTCACATTTGCTCAGATCTCCTTTCTTGATGAGGTATGCTTTCCAGACTGTCGTCAATTTTTCTTCCCAGATTTTCCTGAACAGGTTGTGACGCATCTTTGTATTTACTTCTATGTGTGACATCAGTGCTTCAGCTGGTATATTGTCAGGTCGTGCTGCTTTCCCACTCCTGATCTGTCTGATGGCCATCCTGAATTCTTCGATCGTTGGTGGAGCGACATCTATAGGACGGTGTGTGTGTGCTGCTTTGATGTTTGGTGGATTTAGTGGTGCTGGTGTATTGAAGAGTTCTTCGAAGTGTTCTACTCATCTGTTCTTCTGTTCTTGAATCTGAGTGATTGGCTTGCCATGTTTGTCCTTGACCGGGTTTTCTGGTTTACAATATTTCCCTGTCAGTTTCTTCGTGTGTCATATAGCATTTTCCGCTGTTGTTGCTAGGTCTTCCACGTATTTCTGCTTGTTGACTCTAATACTCCTCTTCACTTGCTTGTTAGCTTCAATGTGTTCAGCTTGTGCCTTGACTTTCTCTGTTCTTGTTTGACTGTTGTTAATTGCTGTCTTTTTGTTCTTTTTTTCTTGAATCTTGTCCAGGTTTTAGATGAAGATCCATTCCTTATGATGATGCTTGTTGAGGCCCAGAACCTCCTTACACATTGAAGCCAGTGCTTCTTTCATCCCTTTCCACTTGTTCTCCTTGGTAGATTTCTCTGCTTTGAGTAGATCTTGTAAGTCTTGCTGTTGATAGTTATTTTGAATTCTCTGAGTTTGTCAGTATGTCGAAGGAAGGATGTATTGAACCATTGTAATGGTTTTTCCCCAGTTGTCCAGTGTTTGTTTAGTTTCAGTTTCATCTCGTCAACCACCAGTTTGTGATGACCTGAAGCTATGTCAGCTTCTCTTCTGGTTCTCACGTCTTCCATTGTCCTTCTGAAAATCTTAGTGATGCGATTATGATCAATCTGGTTCACTGTAGTGTGATCCGGTGAGACCCATTTAGCTTTGTGTATGCGTTTGTGGGGGAATTTTGTTGAGTACACATAAATTTGTAAATCTGTCACCATTCTCGTTCCTTTCTCCCAGTAGTCAGTCCTTGTCGTCCCATGATATCTTCATAGCTAATGTTCTCCATTCCGACTTTGGAGTTTAGGTCTCCCATCAGGATGGTCAGATCTTTTCCTGTGCACTTCGCTATGATTGATTGCGGCCTCTCGTAAAACTGATCTTCATTGTCGCCATTGCTATCTTTGATGGGTGTATAAAATTGGATGACATTAATTGGGATTCCCTCCCTCTACATTTTGAAGGATGGTTTGGTGATCCTAGATCCATGTGACTCCCTATGAATGCTTTACGTGCTTCTTTGAACAGCATCAGAGTAACTCCCTGAGTGAGGAGAATTTTCTTCATGACCAAGGTAGTACAGCATCTCTCTCGAATCTAATCTATCCTGTCCAGTTTGGGTCCAATGGGTTTCACTTATCGTGAGAACCGTCAAGTTGTATCTCCTCATTCCCATAGCTGTTTGACTGGTCCTTTCAGTCTCCTTCATTGTCTGGACATTCCATTTAACTATATTAATGGTTGCTCTGGTTGTTAGAATGGGCATCAGCCTCATGATGTTTGAAGAATTTCAACTTTTATCATGAGGCGTCATAATTCTTCTTTCAATTCAGAGGATAGAGTTTAAATGGTTTAATTTGTTTATTCTGGTTAGGGTTTTTTAGCAAGGTTTTTTCCTACGGGACGAGGTTGCCGACCCCATGCCCAACCCTTCTGCTTCGTGTGGGCTCGGGACCGGCAGGAATTCTGGAAGAGCTACAGGCGGAGTTATCCGATTATATAAGATAATTTAATTATTTTGTGCATTTATTTCTTACTTCTCTTTAAACATAGTATTCCCTTTCATTCACAATATTTTCTGCATACTATATGTGACCCACTCTATTTTTCGGTGCTCTGTTGTAACATATTTTATATGTTTGTATAATAAAAGTAATAATAGTTAAATGACGAGTACTAAAAATTGGTAACTATCAGGTTAATATTTTTTCTAAAAGCACTTACTGCTTCGTTAAAATTGGAATCGGTGAAAAATTTTGTCAAGATGAAATTGTCAAACTTGTTGTCTCTAATTGATTTTAAATTTTTTGACACTAGAATAGATTTTTAAACCATTGCTGTGTTTAGCCAATATGTAATTAAATCTTTTCTGCGATAATAAGCATCGAGCCATATCCCGAAATTTAGATTGAAGTCAAACTAAGAGACTGGCTCTTAAACTGTACTCATTTTCTGAGATTTTGTCAGACAGTTCCCACTGCAAATAGCTTGATTTCCTCCTTTGTGAGTGTTATCTTTAAAATAACCCGTCTCTACTGTATTGTCTTGAAGAAAATACTCCAATGGCCATTAGTTAGCTAAATTTTCTGTGTTCAACTTTCTATGGTAGTTAACATTTCCCCCTTCTCTGCTCGTTGTGTTAATTTCTCTCGGTCAGTTAGGCTTATAAGTCATATTTTTTGTGGCAAAGGCTTTATAGGATTTAACTACCTACAGATGAATTTCTAAGCTGGTCCCTAGGTTGTCGAGCACATAGTCCTAGTGTGCATTACAACCAATTAATACCTTAACCTTCTCGTTTTCAACTCTTGATAAATTCGTGTTTTTTAAGTGGGAACATGATACATTCTAATGCGCCATTAACACGGTCCTGAGTACTAAAGGTAATCTTTCGACCATCAACACCTTTTGGACCTTGATGTACGACCGAAAATATAACACGTGAATTTCTTTATCAACTTCTTTGGATGCGAGAGACGACTGGTTATCAAGAGTCTTTAAGGGTACTATTTTAGGCCTTCCATCCAGGTCTTTAGCTTACTTTCTCGACATTGGCTTCAGATAACCGATCCCTACTTGCTTCGACATAGTCAATGGGGACTTAACCACCTGGCTGCAGATATTTTCGTATTTCCAACCATTTAGCTATTGCTTGAAGGATAGGTAAATATTTTCGCACATGTCTGTCCCGAAATTCAGTAGCTAACGTCTGCGCTTCATCCCATCTTTTATTGTATTATAAAGTTTTTTTTGGACTGAGACTTCACCGAATCGTAATCTTTTCTGAACTGACAACTTATCTTGAGTAAGTGCCTCTAGGGCGACGCAATCATCTGTCATCTTCACCAGTGGTCTGTTGTTCAGTATTTTTTTCGGCCCTGGCCAGAAATGTTGATAAGTTTCTTAAAAATCTTCTTGATTTCATAATGCACTCCCACACTCTGCCTTGATGGTTTATCCTAGGTGGGTTAGAACGACATTCACATCCGCTTTCTTTAAGGTTGTTCTTTAGTAAAAGCTAATCATATTGGTAGGTGTTTAATAGTATCGTTTGTTGGGTTACTCTTTGGACCCATACCTTACAAGCATAACGTTTTGAACATCGGATATATGCACAACGTCTTTCAACGTCTAGATTATACGTTCATCTAAAATAACTCGTAGATGTTTGTATGTAAAAGTACAAAAGATTTTGTTCGATAATCTCGGATTCGCACTAAATGTTTGACTTTATTTAGGGGATTTAGTTGTAGGAAAATCAAAGTTAAATTTTGTAGGTAATCTAAGGTGAAATATATTGTTTATGTCCCCTGTGGAATAAATTAAGAAGAGTTAAATTCGTTCATAGATATTATATTATGATTCGATGACTCACAAATTCACTTTATAACCATTAGATTCGATGTTCATATTTACTTAACGTGACTTCAGTTTCATGAACTGGGTAGTAGTAGTAGTATTAACCCACGCTTAGTTATTATGAATGGTAGTATTGTGGTTTATTGATCTGAAACGTTTGACCAGTAAGTTTAAAATTCTAATTTTTGTTTTGCCTTCTACTACATAAACTGGTACTTAATCACTGAGTTCTATTTTTGACATTTTTCGCCAGTTCCTTTTCTGATGACTAGTTAGTTACACAATCTTATTTTGCAGATTCTTTACTCAGCTGGTGGTTATCTGCGTTATTCACTAAGTGCATTTGAATGTTACAATCCAGTTACAGCTAAATGGAGACGTCTACCAGATATACCTAGCCCACGTAGTGGCCTGTCTGCTTGTTCTGTACGTAGTTGCGTTTATCTTGTAGGAGGCAGAAATAATAATGAACAAGGAAATATAGATGCACCTCACATGGATTGTTATGATCCAAGAAAAAATTGTTGGACTACATGTGCTCCTATGTCAGTGCCTCGTAACAGAGTTGCTGTTGGTGTTGTCGACGATATGATTTATGCTGTTGGTGGTTCAACCAATACAATGCACCATAAAAGCTCTGAAAAGTAAGTATTTGGTTTGGTTTGTTTTCTAACTGATAATTTTACATCTAATTAATAGTGTATTGTTTATTGTATTATTATATTATCTATCTTAACGCAAACCTGACAATTATTCAAATGACCATAATCATGTTAAGTGACACATAACTCAAATATTTTTGACTCAATTAGTTGTTAATGTTAATATCATGAAATTTGGACTACCGATATTAGAAATTCATTAAAAACCAAGCAGTATTGAACAGTTACTTCGTCCTTGTATGAACTACTTAGCAGTGTGCAACCACACCAGGCGCTAGACCCAAGACTTTCAGGTTTCTCAACAAGCACTTAACTCTTCGGCTACTATTTATTTATTTGAAGACATAGATGTTTGGTATAAGGGGTCACCAGATACATATGCGCCACACAAATCTCATTTGATTTGTGTGAGAGCTGTGATACTTCCCGAGTGCCCAAATCGAAGCAGGTGGTTTTTTACGGGGCCACACCCGGAGCCTTCGACTTGAAGGTCTGATCTACAAGGCAGTGGAGCATCGTAAGGAGTGCAGTTACATGGTAGCCGGTGACCAACAATTGTTTCATACGACATTTGTTTCCTCAGGATACTGGAGCCCATGTGCACCACTGGTTCGGAATCAGGGTTTTCGAACTTCCCTAGGTGGACTCTCCATGTCCACCAACCCGGTTAAAGCACTGGACATTCGCTTTTCTTCCTCTCAATTACGTAAACAAGAGTAATGCCGCGAGAAAGCATTGAGTAGGACTTCCCTGTCAGGGGCTATATACGCGTGGCCACGTGAGAGCATTTTTTGAGGGAGAGCGGACTCTCCACTCTCGGTCGTACCAGGGCATTTAGGGGCCTTCGGCTACTAAGTTGTCATCCAATAGTTTAGATTTCTATATTCGATCAAACTGCAATATTACTCAATCATCATTCTATGTCATTGGTGGAAAACTGAAATTTGACAATCTACAGAAAACTATCCTTTAGTAGTAAGATTTCTGTCATAAGTTATTACTTTTTTTTGCTCAAATTAATAACATACTTTAACATTTGTATATCATTATGGTTAGTATTCAAAATATTGAATTGTGGTTCTTTGTGCATATTTTTCTTTCCAGTTAGATAAGATTAATTGGACATATTAAATCAGGGATAATAATTTCAATATGAAGATTTAATGAGTTTATATATAATTTTAAAAAAATTTAAATGTACACTGGAAACTTATTAGAATTTCATTCTTTAATGTTAGTTACTATTACTAATTAAATGAAAAATATTTCTTACCTGATTTACATGTTTTTACACCTTCAATCAATCAATAAAATACAATATATATATTTAGCGAAACTTCGTCACAGTATATACTAGCGATTATACTTATTGTCTTAACAACTTTTGTTCTCATTATTAATATAATATATCGGTAGTCACTTCCGTAGTTCTTCTCTTCCCTCATCCTGCTTCGGTTTAGGCACTTGGACAGTATCACAGCCCTCATGCAAATCAATGATAACTACTATTGGCCTCAGTATTATTGTGTAGCGTATATGTATTTGGTGCCCCTTTATTCCAATGTTTACGTGTTCAGATAAATAAATTTTTTTCCCTCTAATTTTCTAGACAAACTGTAAATTTTTTTACTAATGAATGCCAATAAATGCATTTATTTGTCAATTGTCTGATTCTTTTGGGTTCATATGTTTGACTTTGTCTAGTCCATACATGTTTAGATCAGCTGACCTTGAACAGATACTTTTTTCATGTTTAGACCTATATAAATATAAATAGATAGATAAACCGACCTATATTTTTCGCCTTGTCAAAAGTGCATGATTATAACTACTCTGTACAAAAAAAATATGATATTGTAATTTATGATTCGTTAAAATATGATCAAATTAATTCAATGAAAAATAAAATACTCAACCTTTGTAGTTTCGACTTCTTTTTATCAATGCAATCTCTGAATTATGTATATATAGTCTACATTATTTTACTGGCGGCCTATTGATAACAGTCACTCTATTATCTTTTGTTTACTCATTTAATTTGAATGTATCTAAAGTATATATAATGATGATTACAGAACATATGCTCTCTTTTATTGTGTTTCTGTTGATTTGCGAAGGAATTTTACAACAGAATTTAACACTCCAAAGTACTATGTACATAAATCATTTGAGCGTTTATGTATAATTAATAAAAACGTGCGTAAAGCATATTGTGTTATGACAGTGATCAGTAGTGATGGTTTTCATCTAAATTCTAGCTATGTGATAAACTAAAATCAATCGATTCATGATCTCAATCAAAAACCTAACAATCCCCACAACCCTAAATTGATAATTACCATGTGCTCACTAGTGACTAGATTTGTGAGGGGATTCTCGGAGTTCTAACGAGAAGCCGTGGCCAATGGTGTTAATCCATGTCAGGTAGAGACAGGTATCTACCTCAAACAATAGATGGTCGCTCAATTTTGTGGATTGGTTGAAGTTAGACGTTAACATCGTTGGATACCTGTTCAGTGGCCTGGAGGTTAAGCGTTTGCTCGCGAGACCAAACGCCCTGGGTTCGAATTCCGCGAGCGGGATCGTGAATACCAACTGCTGAGGAGTCTCATACTAGGATGAAACGGCCGACCAGTACTTCCAGATTTCCAGTGGTAGTCTAACATCGATCGATTCATGATAAATAATAATTTGACTCGTTTGCCCAGCATTTGACTAGATTAGAAATTCCAAACCCACAAAACCTACTCTTGTGCTTGTACAGATAGCAGCTAGGTTGTGTTTTACTACCCTTCACAAAAAGTAATGTGACTGAATGTTGACTGCGTAGATCTGTACTACCAGTATGCATAAGGAGGAAATATTCCTTGATCATATTTATAAATATAATAAACCCAAATTGTCCTGTTGAGCAACCTTGGAATTTTTAACTCTTATTTAAATGAAATAACAGCGAATCTGAGTTTACCAATGATATGTTGATTTTACATAATTAATGAAATTTTCAAGTATATTTTACGTTTGTAACTGTTAGAATTCAGGTTTACAATTTAAGTTGTTTTATGTATACTATGTATAATTCATAATTCTAGCCCATAAACCCTAACCACAGACCCGCGTAGTATAACTAAACCTTATCACGTAGAGTAGATTATCGCTAATTACATAAACCCATACGGTAAAAATTTTGTGTTATAATGTACACAGCTGACCTACCTTAGTTCTTTTCCTAAAATTTAATCTAAGATAGTTAAAACTACCAATAATTACAGTAAGCTTTCTCAATAATACTGATCAACAATAGATAGATTTGTTTTGGTCTACAGTTTAGTGTATGTGATAATTGAATTTATCAGTATTGTTATGATAAACGGCAGATATATTCTTCATATATATATAATCTTGTATTCTGTATTGTAGATATGATCCAGATATGGATCAATGGATACCGATAGCTTCTATGAATAGTCGACGGATTGGATTAGGTGTTGCTGTACTTAATCGGTAAGTAAATGATTTTTACAAGTTTTGTTTACATTTCATGTAACTTTTTTTCTGTTTCTCGTTCCTTTATTTTGTCTTTTAAGTGTAATATTTTGTCCACATAGAAATTTCAGAACACTTTTTATATACAAGTAATGGTTCCAAATGGTCGTTGCTTTTTTGTCGTTTCTGCCTACGCTCCCACTGACTGCAGCTCGGATGAAGTGAAAGATGAATTTTACAGAAAGCTAAACGTTCAGACGTTGTACCCGTAGCAGGTGACCTTAATACCCAGATAGGTAGCTTAAACCAAACAGAAAGACATTTAGGTGGGTATTTTAATATTCCGGCTCAATGAACAAGTAATGGCAATCGTCTGCTGCAACTGTGCTCAGACAATCGTTTATTTTTAGCAAACACTTATTTTAGGCATAAGGAGAGACATCGTCTAACATGACGACCCCTACACCAAACCAACGATGGACTCAAATAGACCATATTGCCATCAGTCATCGTTGGAGAGGGTTGATAGAAGATTGTCGCTCATTCTGGAGTACCTGTCTGGACTCCGGCCATGCTCTAATACGAGCATGCATCTGCTTGCGCCTCACTGGACGCGAAAAAGGCACATTAAAAAACCCATTAGAACTGAACTAAGTAGCGAGAAAACCAAAAGTATGTTCCAGGAACAACTGAGGTCATAATTAGGTAGTTCTGAAAACGAGGCTAACCCGGATGTTGCTCGGGAAGATATGCAATCAGCTGTGGAAACAGCAGTGACACCTATTAGTGACTTAAACCACAGGGTTACAAAGAACCAATGGATTTCCTCAAGGTCTATTTCACTGATGGATTCTCGTAAACTCATCCCATCAGGCTCTGAACACGATGAAGAGCGAAAATAAGTCAGATCCAGGTTAACCAAAAGTCTAAGGAACGACCGTAAGCAGCGGTGGACAACGAAAGCAAAAGAGATGGAAAAGGCGGCGGCTATAGGGAACACAAGACAGCTCTACAGGCTAATAAAAAAACTGGAAATAATAAGTCGAATGTAAGTGAGACTATCTCGGTAAAAGACGACACTCTCATCTGCTCCCAGTCCAGACGTTTAGAACGATGGGCGGAACATTTCAGAGAACAGTTCAGGTGGCCTTCAGCTACTCTACAACTACCCTCCATCCCCAGACAGTGTGAATGGAACATTGAAGTAGTTCCCCAACTCTAGCAGAAGTTCAAAAGGCTATAGTTAATCTGAAACGAGGAAGGGCAGCTGATCCAGATGGATTGACTCCAGAGGTCTTTAAGTATGGTGGTCTAATTTTAGCGATTAGGTTGACTAATATTTTGGCTAAGATCTGGGAGTTGGACGTTATCCTATCTGACTGGTCACAGCCACTTATCGTCCCAATATATAAGAAAGGGTCGAAATCATCCTGTGACAACCATAGAGGGATTACTTTAACTAATATAGTATCTAAAATACTAGCCTCAATGATTATTGGGTACCTGACAAAGACTCGTGAACTGCAAACACGAGAGAATCAAGCTGGCTTCAGACCTGGTCGTGGCTGCATCGACCACATATTCACCATTTGTCAGTTTCTAGAACACAGGCATACTTATCGGCGTCCGACAATGGTGGTCTTTCTTGACTTAGAAGCAGCATTTGACTCGGTAGACCGCGAGATTCTGTGGCAGTGTCTGTCATTGAAACGCGTACCTCAGAATTACATAAACCTTATAAAGGCTCTTTACTCGAACACTACTAGTCGAGTCAGAGCTTATGGCGAACTGTCATCTACTTTTGCAACCTCAAGTGGTGTCCGGCAAAGCTGTCCACTATCTCCATTTTTGTTCAATTTCATCATAGACCTATTGATGGAAATAACGTTCTCATCGACTGAATTCTCGGGTATTGATCTCCTACCAGGAGGTCCACTTATCGACTTAGAATACGCAGATGATATAGTCCTGTTTGGTGAAGACGCTGATAAAATTCAGAGTATTTTGGTAGCACTGAGCAACAATGCCAGAATGTTTGGGATGCGCTTCTCTCCCTCTAAATGCAAGTTGTTGCTTCAGGACTGGTCTGCGTTAACACCTGAACTAAGGATAGAGAGTGAAATAATCGAACGTGTCGACAGCTTCACTTATCTTGGAAGTCTGATCAGCCCTAATGGGTTGGTGTCTGACGAAATCTCAGGATGGATTCGAAAAACTCGTTTGGCTTTCGCCATCTTACGCCACCACAGATGCCTTAGAAATATTGCTGGCGTCTGCTGGGATCACCGGGTAAGTAATAGTGAAATTAGACGCAGGGTATTAGGGAATGATGGTAAATCGGTTGATGAGGTCGTTAATCTTCATCGACTGAGATGGTTGGGCCACGTGTTACGTATGCCTGAACACCGATTACCACGACGTGCAATGCTAACCGGTGTTGGGGATGGTTGGAAGAAAGTTAGGGTCGGCCAAACGAAAACGTGGCATCAATGCTTGAAGTCACCAAGTTGTGTTCTGAGCCATGTTGGTAGATGCAGACTACTTGGTTGTGGTCCGTGTGACTATTGTATCGAATGGTAGGAGACTGTGAGTGACATGGCTGAGAATCGTTCACAATGGCGTAGGTGTATACACTCTCTGTCTTCCTTTAAACTAAGAGATTAAAATCGCTTCATATTTTTCTTTCTACGTACTAAATCTTTCTTCCTGTACTGTATCCTTATATGCAATCCTTCTTTTATATATTACCACAACTGAATTAACTACTCCTATGAATCCAGTGTTCATCTTATGGTACTAATGCGGTGTGGCAACTTTGATCGATGCATATATGTGCATAGTCCTACGTTGTAGCTCACTGACTGACTGACCGATTCCAAGTGTATTATGATAAATTATTTAGTATTTATATCATAAGCTGTCCAGCGTAACGTAACATATTTAACTAATTTATCTTCAATTATTCTGTTATAGAGGTTCATAAGTAGTCAGTAACTAATGAATTGTACTGTTAATATTGTGAAATAGCATCTAAGGTATGTAATATGCTTCAAAAATACAATCTGAATATATCTAATTCTCATATTTGATACAAATAAAGACACAACTATATGATACACTCAACTAGAAACCATATTCAATAAAAAAAATGTTCGCAAAATTGTTGGTATATTTGTGAAAATTCATAGAACCACATGTACAAGACTAAATTCATTGTAATCTTTCCATATAACAAAAATATTAACTATAAACTAATTAGTAATAGGTAATACATCGCACAATACGTGTTAGGCATATTAGATAAGTTTTAAATAACTATAATTTGAATTCATCAATTCTTACGGGTATGGACGAAAAACGAAAAACATCGAATTTGACCTCAACTTTTCTTGTACAAAAACATGCACTATTATTACCAGGGCGTTTCGTAACAAATATATCTTTCCTGATAAACGTCACTTATAGATTGTTAGAATTGGATCAGTGAATTGATAGACATAATGACTTATTGTTGAATTTCCTCATTCTGTTTACTTGTATTTCTCGAAAATAAATGTTGACTAATTTGATTGTAAATTTCACTGGTCTACTTGTATTTATTTCTAAACTAAACATTTCACAATATTTATTTGAGTAACACTTTACATATTCTAGATAATCAATCATACGGTTATAATGTACGTAACAAGAATGCTAATAATCAGTGATGAGATTTTGTTACTGGGAAATGTTCCTTGTGAATGTATTAGCGGAATGAATTACGTGTATAGATATGTATGATTATGAGTTTAGTTACTTGACTTGACTAGGTAATTTCACAACAATTATAAGAGAGATCAGATCAAGTTGATTTGATAATTGTCGTATTTAGGAAGATACTTAAATTACTTAGTCTTTACCAGGGATTATTTAAAAGTTATTAAACTTTAAAGTAATCAATGTAAACGAAAGACATTAACTTACTTCCCTAAATCAATAATACAGTGTGGATGACCCAGATTCTTATTTCTATCATTGTTTGATCAGTTCAGAGTCTGATTCTCTTAGGTGAATCGTTTTTATTATATTGATGATCTATTAATTGAAACAATCATTTTTTTTTCTCAAGTTGCACTAAACTATGTTGACTAACTTGAAAAATAAATTATTGCCATTCTAACTTGATTCAAGTTATTATCACATATGAATTATTTTATCATTCACAATCTCTATCATACTTATTTTATCTATTTACAATTCGAGGTTTATATTTTATTCGAACTTTTTCATGATTGTTATAATCTTTACTGAATGTGCTAAAAAGTATGAAATAAGCTGGGATGTACATAGAGCTTCATTGTGTCTGTTCTTCTTCCTAATTTTCTCTCATTAATGACAAATACAATAATCGATTCATTGAAATTGTACAAGATATGTCTTTTGCTGTTAATTGGTATTAATGAGCTATATTAAAGGATGATTCGCGCTTAAAAACCGTAACAATGAGTATCTTATTTAGAAGATCAAATTTAATATTATTTGTTTAATTATTATTTCTTTTAAATTGTACTCCAATTAAAAACTAAAATGAGATGGATCGATGAAACTATAAAGGTTTCTGATAAGTCATTATGTACACCTTATCTACTAAAAACGTGAATTATGGTTCTGAAATATAAAATACACCAACCTTACCTTTTAAAATATTTCCTATTTGTTACTACATAGTTGTACTGTCTCCTTTCTGACTTCGTAAACCATCTTGGAAAATCTTCAGAAGTTCGATTTTCAAGTTGCCTTCTTAACAAACACTTCAATCTTGCATTATCCTTCCAGTTTTCATCAACACCCACCAGCCAGTCAGCTACAACGTAGGACTAGGCACTACTAAAACTATTGACCTACTTAAAATGAGTTTTTTCTTCGGTAGGTTAAGTTTTATAAGTGGCTCTCGACATTTGATGAGTTTTCTGAAAGTTTTCCTCAAAATTTGGTGTTTATTCACTATTCTATTTGTTCATCAATCTAAATCGTTGACAAGGGCTGAAAACATCTCTACTCCACCTTTGTAAGGAGTCTAAAAGTTTTTTAAGGCACTATCAATTTCTAGATTGTAAAATAGTAGAATTAGTACAGAAATAAGAAATATGTAAATCTCCTCTCATATTTATTGAACGGAGTAGGTGTTATTTACATATTATTTCTTAAAAATATTTTTAGTTTATTATACGCTGTTGGTGGTTTTGATGGTGAAAAACGTTTGAATACAGTTGAACGTTATGATCCGGAAAAAGATAATTGGGAAGAGTTAGCTTGTTTAAATCGAGCTAGATCTGGTGCAGGTAAGTTTGGAGTTACTTATTTACTTTGTATATATAAGATTCACGTATTTTATACTAGACTTTAATCCTGTCTAAGTTTTTAAAATGTTGATTTTATGAGGTCAGTCGAATAGCTGTCAGTGATTTAAGAAAGGGCGAGGGAGGGATAGAAGTGTTTCGTTAGTAAAATATTAGTATACAATTCGATTTTCCTCATTGAAGTGTACTTGTTTTCTCGTCAATATGTTCCATTTTCGTCGCTTTTTTGTTGTCCTTCCTCCCATCTTTAACAAAGTATTCTTTTGAATGCTTTGTCTCATTCTGTCTTTCTTCACTGTCTTGTGCACAATTCTCTTACCTCTCTCTCTCTCTCTCTGGTGTATGTATGTTGGTAATGCTTTTTTGTATAATAGCATCTACATGGTAAATCATGTGTCCATCAGTTTGACATTTCTTACCCAGTTATATCTTTTTTTCATGCTATCACTAAGGTTAATTTGAAGTGTTACATGATTAGGAATTGGTTAATCAGTTGGTTTACTTATTAAATCATGTTGGTAAAAGGTATACTAAACAGTTTATAGTATAGTTTACAATTCAGTTACAATATACAAACTTTTTAAACGTCATAATCAGCACAGCAGAAATAAAGAAAATTAAACTGTGTAGGTGGATATATTTCTAGATAATGGACAGAGTATTTTTTTTATCAATCATTCAGACATTTGTGTTGGTAGGTTAATCCCTATATGAGAACAGGTAGACGGTGGCTATGGTTAAATGATTAACCTACTTACTCATTATAAATTGACCCCACGCTTCTTCATTTAACTTAACATGAAACTTTTAAATATCATTATCTGATATGTCAGATTTTGTTTTGGTCGATCAGTTTGTTGTACAAATGACTTTATTCTGATCACTGGATGAATATTCCGTATTAAGGTAGCATAAAGAGTTTGGAGCTCATCAATAATGAATACACCGAGGATGATCCTCTTTACGTTCACCATACCAAGAAGTTATTTGACAATAAGAAAAACTAAAATGTCAACTTTCTTACTGAAAGCGTTCTGTGTCATTGGTGTTTTTGAATCTCATAGTTAAGTATATTTCAGTTTATTATTACTATTAATAATAATCATAAACTTTTTAATGAATAACATTGAAGGAAAATAAATAAATTCAGTTCAATGTCAATCAAAACGGAGTTTTTTCCTCTTAATAAAAGAATAGAATAACGTTTCATTGGGTCAACTGATTTTTGATTGGAATAAAGTTTCTCGAATAACCACTGAGCTTCTGTCATATGTATATAGGGAATTATAATAAGTCACGTTTCATTATTATTATCCAACACAATAGTTTGTTCATTTTTAGACAGCATACTCATTTTGTTTATTAGACATGTCCAAATCAATATTTCTGACCATACTGTGTTTAAACCAGTCAACAGAGCAAGACAGTATGACTCAGCTAAATGCATTGACTCATACACATTTTTCACGTCGTCACGACTTAATCTTCGCTTCTCATTGATCTTGTTTGCTATTCTTCTTTCTACTGATACTTGTTATTTTCTTTCTGTTGAATAATTCGTTTACGCAGTTTGACTTCTCTGTTTGTATATCTTTACGTTCCTATGCACGTGTGTGTCTATGCCTACATCTCAGAAAGAATCTTCATTATTTTCTGGTACACGTAGCCTAATTGTCTAGATTTTGTTTTTTCTTTTTTTCTCTCACTAAATTATTTTGATATTCATGTCGATTTTGACTTTTGTTAATTTATCAACTTATTATGTTATGCATTTATCTGTAATAGCACAACATCTTCAATCGTATGTGTACACGTATATCTATATATCAGCAGGTAGTAAAGAAGTAGAAAATGTGAGAAATCCTGTGCGTATTCACTTGTGTGTATCAGTAAAAAATAGAGATTGTCTAACTTTTTTTTTACCTGTCTATCTATTTATCCATTTGGTCTCTCGTCTACTTGCCTAGCTGTCTATCTACCTAACAGTTATTTACATTTAATAATTATCTACTTCGCCTAATAGTGATAATTAACTTCTCTTTTCATCCAAATCATCGTAGACTGTATTTGGTTTATTATAATTAAAACTATTATCCGTAGACAGACTGTCAGTTGTTTTGTGCTCTAAAGACTTGTTGTTGTTATGATTATTGTTTTTTCGTCGTTGTTGTAGTCATTATCAACATCGTTTACTTGTACGTACGTATGTATGTATGTATGCATATACATAAACACACACATACACATCTGTGTCTGGGTCCAATTCCAGATTGGTATTATCAACCCGTTTTGTTTTATGTATGTTGCCAATCTGTTCTCTTTTCTCACCAGATCAACAATGTTGGTATTCTCTGTCTGGTTTTCCTCTTGTCGTTGTCCTATCTTTTTCATAACTTCTTTTTAACAATACTAATGTCTGTCTGATAATACCAGTCCCTGTCTATTTATTGATTTGTCTAATTATCATATGGTCCCTACCGTTAGTAGTGTAAAACATACGTAACAGTTTAGTAGAATGCTTATATGGAATATTTCGGCTGTTATAAACGAAATACAGTTTATTATTTAGAAAAAATAGGATGACAGTTTAACGGTTTTGTCGTAAAAAATACTGTGTAAAAAACATTTTTCATATTATTATTTTTACTTTGATTATTATTGTCATTATCACTATTATTTGTTCAATATGCATTTCATATATCCCGCTTTCCTATGAGTAGTTTGTCTTTATTTAAACTTACTGGTCAAAGCTATGGAAATTAGCGGATTTTTCCAATTAAATCCATTGTTCGAAGAATTAAAAATATTTCATTGAAGCCATGATCCGATCAAAGTTAGTCCACCATTGAAAAAATGGAAGCACTGGACAACCGTTTCGTCTTAGTACGGGACTCAACAGTGGGCATCCACGACTCCGCAACCGGGAACCGAACTTAAAATCTTTGGTCTTGGGCACAAAAACTTAGCCTCTAGACTACTGAACTGAGGTCTAGTGTGTACAAGTCTAACTTCAATCAGTCAATGACAGCACACGATTATCTTCCAATGTCTTCGGTCAGTACTTTCCTCACACCCTCAATATGGCTTGGTCCCACTAGTTAAAAGTATTGACTGAGTCCCAGAAAAAATGTTGGGTCGAAGAACAAGAAACATCTTCAACGATAACATCAGTATTTATCTGATAATCCCCAACCCACTCTAGGATATTAATAGTCAAGCGTTTAGTTCATTGTGGCAATGTATTTTAAATCAACAAACTAACTGATTATTATTACTATTAAACATACGACGAGCACATCATTTTTAGTTCACTTTGCTGCCATCCAAGAGTGTACATTGCAAATTTCAATCAGTTCATGATATTGTGATCATCTAGTATCATTGTTGAATAACTATCTTTTACTTGATATGATTTAACTCCATTAGTCGTAGCTCTTCAGAATTCCTGGAACAGGATTATTACTATTATCAGCATACGGGATTTGTGGAGATTGTTAGATTTACATCGATGACATCATGAGCTGATGTTAGTTAGCTATCCAATGGTTGTTTAACTAAGTTCAGCCAATTATGTAGTCCATGATAGTTTATTATTATATGACGTTTCCTCAGATGGTGAATTAGTGACTACTTCATAGTAATTAGATGATGAGAATTTTTAGAAATTTTTGAAGAAAATAAGAATTATATTCGTGTAGAAGTTAAGACTATTATTTGTAAAAAGAACTATGTACTACTCTACACTAAACAGTTGTCTAGTCATTTTTGGATATTGTTTTATTTATTTATTTATTTTATCACATAGATATTGGTACAAGAATGCACCAAATAGATATGCACTACACAAATCTCATTTGATTTGTGTGAGAGCTGTGATACTTCCCGAGTGCCCAAATCGAAGCAGGTGGTTTTTTACGGGGCCACACCCGGAGCCTTCGACTTGAAGGTCTGATCTACAAGGCAGTGGAGCATCGTAAGGAGTGCAGTTACATGGTAGCCGGTGACCAACAATTGTTTCATACGACATTTGTTTCCTCAGGATACTGGAGCCCATGTGCACCACTGGTTCGGAATCAGGGTTTTCGAACTTCCCTAGGTGGACTCTCCATGTCCACCAACCCGGTTAAAGCACTGGACATTCGCTTTTCTTCCTCTCAATTACGTAAACAAGAGTAATGCCGCGAGAAGGCATTGAGTAGAACTTCCCTGGTAGAGGCTATATACGCGTGGCCATGTGAGAGCATTTTTTGAGGGAGAGCGGACTCTCTCCACTCTCGGCCGTACCAGGGCATTTGGGGGGGATTATTGTAACTTGACCTAGGTTGTCATTATGAATGATGATAAGAACCAGTGAATTTTAACGTAATATCTTTGAAATTTGAATTAAAATACAATACAGCTTCCGGAGTACTAGTCAGAAGCTACAACGACAGTCTTAGGACTCAGGTATTCCTACAATGTTTTTCTGAGAACAGGTCTTAACGCAGACTTCTACTTTCGATGGCATAATAAGAAGACAAATATTATCAGAACTATGTGATATGTTAGGGCAATACATTTCGAACAATCCGATCTGAAACGGGTCGTAAGATTAATCTTAATACGGTTTTGTGGTGTTGTACGAAAGTGTAGAAGTGCATATACTAAGGTTTATTGAAGCATTAGCCATACGAAAATTCATACCCCCTCTGTGTATTCAAAAGCAGTTTGTTCTCACATTAAACCTACCCTGGTAATATTAGATTATTATCCAGAGTAATGAAGTTTCAAATTGTTTTCACATTATTTTCTTTATTATCATCGTCTTCTCTTACCCTCAATTTCTAGTCTAGTTGACCTTTTATTTTCATATATTAATGTTCTTAACAAGTATATGTATGATCAAATTGTTCGAAATGTGTTGCGCTAATATATCACATAGTTCTGATAATCTTCGTCTTCGAAATTCATCAAAGGCACTAATTACTTCAAATTTCGTAAAAGACTTCCTTCAGACTTCTACGTTTCAAGGATAACCGTGTCTTGATTGTTAGACAGATACCCACTACTGTCATTGGAAGGTGATTGCGTAATATTATCTCTCTCTCTCTCTCTCTCTCTATATATATATATATATATATATATATATATTTTGGGAAATATTTTTAAAGGTGTTGTTGCACTCGGTGAATACATTTATGCAATTGGTGGATATGATTCCTGTAGTCAGCTAAATACAATGGAACGTTATGATCCTAAAAGAAATTGTTGGGAATACTGTGCATCTATGCTACATCCAAGATCAGCGTTAAGTGCTTCAGTATGGGGAAATGAAATATGGGTTTTTGGTGAGTTGGTGAATATGTGAATAGATGAATAAAGTTTGTTTTTTAAAATAATATCACATTTTATTGTTACTATTGTCATTATTATTATATAACATTTCCTCATTCATTTATATGTTTAATGTTTTGGCTGAGGATTAAGTCCGATGGTCAAGTCTTAGACCGTTAAGTGTCCTGCATAACTTGTGTCTTACATGTTATCTACATTTCAAGGAAATAGTGTCATGCCTTTTTCTTCTTCCTTTGTAATATTACATCTATCATTTTTGATAAATCTTCGGAGTGAACGTTTGAATCAGTTTCCTAAACTCTTCTAACAACTGCAGGCTAACTCTACACGATAACTTGAACACGAGATAGAAGGTGCGAAATACGGAAAGAATGCTCTACTCCAAGTTTAGTTTGTGTACAGAAAATTGGGGGTATTTATAACATTTCAGATGGTCTCGGGCTTCTGTAAAGTTTTGGAACCCTACTAAACATAGTAACGGGATAGGTAATCATCCATTCAGAAATGTGACACGTGACTCTTCACTTTCTAGATGCATCCTAGAAACTCTTATTCAATGCTGATTAGATACAATGTTTCTCAGAGTTTTCAGGGCTCCTTTGAGATTTTTTCGAGGAATTTTCTGAGTCTATCAATTTATAGTGAGTAAGTAGCGTGGCTCATTTTCCAGATTGAACTAAAAGACTGATATGTAAATCGAGTTTCATCCAGTACTATAAGTTGTCCTGAAATTGACAAATGCAAATTCTCTGTTTATCAAAATTGATGCATTCTTTGTTCTCTTAAAGATCATTATTATTAATGTTAAGTGCTCTCGTTGTTCGCATTTTTATGTTTAGGTGGCTACGATGGAAGCGAATTTCTAGCCAGTGTTGAAGTTTATAATCCAATTAAAGATCAATGGACTGAACGAACTTTTATGGATTGTGGTAAATCTGGGCATGCAGTTGTAGTTAGTCGCGGACCATCATTTTGATTGACAATGTAAACTTTTGTTTTTGTCAAAAAAGAGATATTTCCTCATTTACATTGGGATGTGCAGAGAAAACAAACAAACAGGAGATAAAGAGAAGATCGTTAGAACACTCTGTGATTTTCACCCACTTTTTTGTCTATTTCTGTTTATCAGCGCCAATATATAACTATCAACCTTTCAATTCCCTCCCTGCTCGTCCTTACTCCTTCTAGTCCCTATCATGCTTACCAAATACTGTAATTAAGGTACTAGTCGTAGTAATAATTAAACTCATTGATAATTTCACTATGAAAAATACTAAAACAATGCTAACCAATTATGTTTTATACTGTTTTTCTCCTTCCTTTTTTATTCATCCAGAATAATAGTCATAAAGATTGTGAATATAATTAGCGATTTCACTGTTTCTTCCGTATATATGTCTATATGTGATACTGAACGAATGAAAACTAACCTAAATTGTACATTAGTTCTACTCCTGATATTCTCCTACATAAATTTATCTCATTGTAAAATATATGTTCAAACTTGTTTGCCCTTTTTACAGTTTTAAAAATTTACTATGCCCATGTCTACCAATAATATTAATCATAACAATAGTAATAATATTGCATATTGTACTTATATATATCCACTCTCTTTTGCCCTTTTCTGTCCGTACATGCATCCACATAGGTGCTTGTGTTTATTCCGTCATTCTCTTGACTTCATAGTATAGGGGATCTAATTCCTCATTTTCTGTACATAAAAAATGTTATATTGATATTTGTTTGATTTTTTAAAGTATTCTTTGGAACCTGTTGTACATTAATTGCATTGTTTGTTTTGTTTGTCTTGTGTGTGTATCTTGTTAGTCTTTTTTTTAAACCCAACCTACTACTAGTATTAGTATTGTGTATATGAAACTTTAAAATGTAGTTTTCTGTCATATATATATCCATTAAATTGTTGGGGGAAGATTTTAACTTGATACTACTACTGACACTATTACTCATAAAATGGCGTCTGTTTTTGCTTTTCTGGAATAAACAGTTAATATTTGTGAATGTAAATGATAAAAAATATTTTCAATATTTCATAGCTTTTCCCTTTCTTTTTAAAAACGTTCAAGAAGATACATATGCACTTTGCTTTGTTTGTTCTGAATTTGGAAATGTCAATCGACCTGACATGATGGATTTTGTTTTAGATTGGTGTTCGTAATTCTATACCGTGATTTTTAATTAGTGTACTTTGTATGTTTGGGTAATTGCATTCGTTTCAGTGACGAATTAAGCTAGCCACTATGCTTAATGTAATTCTACATTTAGTGAGTGCATATTTTAGAGTTTTGAAATTATTTTCTACGTGGTTCAAATTTGGTTGATCAGTTAAATTGGTTGATGCCGTTTGTTCAAACTGCTGGCGACTTTTGATTGGTTGCTTTTTCCTTTTGAATTATCCATGATACGTTTTCTTGTTCTGATATACTGGATAACTTTTAGATTTACCGGAAATGTTCACTGAATATTGTTATTCTATGTCATGTTTGTCTCTTCTTTGATGATGATCAATTTATTGGAATGAAGTCTCCACCACTTTGAACGACTCGATATTGATTTGCACTGTGATTATAGATAGTTTAAAGAACTGGGCAATAAACCTCAGGTTTAGGTCTTGAGCTAAATATCAGAAAAGCGTACTTGCAATCCTGAAAGTGGTCCTACCTAAACGATTTGGAACGCTCCACTTAACGATTTTGTTGACACGATGTATCTGTTATACCGAGTTTTACTACTGACCCTGCAGTCGGATATCTTTCCTGAGATCACTGTGTAAGCGAGATATTTAACACATGAATCTTTACATCACACATATTTCTTCTTGTCATTATTATTAACTTAAGATTTATTGTAAAATGTCTTGGTATGAGGCTGTATTTTTATCGTTCTCATCTATGTATACTGTATTATGATTTTGTTGTTCAATGAATGACAAAAGTTAGAAATGAAATCAGTAATACATAATAAGTGATAAGTTGAGAAATATCTCGTTGGATAGTAAATTTCCTATTGGGCTAATTGCCTACAATGAATTATCTGTTAATTAAATGTTTACACTCTACAATGATAATTAATATCAATATAATCTGTGTTTATTTTGGAGTTAATATAAGAGGTCACCAATGTTGGACAAGATCTCCATTTATACATATTTAAAGTAAATAATTCTTGTAATGATAAAAATATATATTTATATACTTTGAGGACCATCTTAACATAACTGCGATGAATTTCCAGTCAATCAGAAAATAGCTTATATAAATGGATTTTTTATAGAAGAGAAAATAATGGCCATATGTGTGTGTAAAACAGTTTTAAGTAATCAGTCAATCTATTGATATTCTCTATAGGTTATTCTGCCTATAAATCGAGAAAGAAAACAACGACATATAATCTCATTTTTATGAATATAGATTTTCAACCTTTCAAATCTTTGTAAGGACCTGTACGAATTTTTAAGCTACCATAATGTTCCTAGTTAGAGTTAGGTATTTATGACAAGGGCTGGGGGGTTAGGGTTGTGTTTTTAATCAAGAACTAACATCAGTTATTGTGTAAAATTACTTGGTATTTATATAAATGAATAGATTTACCCATTAAATCTAGTACCATCAGATTAAATTTTGTTTCAGAATTGAGAGTTTACGGATGGGAAAGTCGATTTTCGTATTATATACAATCTAAACAGACACAATTGGTCATTTTATACTTTGAACACTCATTTTTACTTTATGGTGGAGAAAACATTTTCGGCTGTCATTTTCATAGTTTTTTAAAAGTATACGAAAGTAATTTTTCTGCTCCTCATACACTAATCGATTCGTTCCTTAAGTAAAACTTTATCCCTATTATCTTTTTACTGAGAAGGAGTAACGAACTACCTACCAAGTGTCTTTAGACTTTACCGAATCAACCTATTTCAGAGTAAAAATGTACGCATCTAGTTTCTTAAAATGAAGTCGAAATGTCTTTTGTACAATATATCAACCATGATATAATGTGCAGTTGAACGCAGAAATATGTAGAGTTCCAGAAAACATAATATTCCTAAATAACCGAGTTGAGATTCAATGGTTCGGGTTTTTAATTGTTTGTGGTATGGCTTGATCATTATCCAATATCGTTGGTGGATTGTTGTCTTAATTTTCGTGAAAAGGGAAACTCCACGACATCTCAATGGAAATTAGAGATTTATTAAAGCTTTTAAGGCCGGTGGAACAGTGTATGACACTCCTGTTGTATACTAGGTTCAAAAACAGTTGTATGATATATGTATACACTCCGCTATTTTATTGGTCCTATTCCAAACATGGGATGACGAAATCAGTACGTGAAACCAAATCATAAAGTCATTGACTATTGCACTGAGTCGTTCACATAGGTGCAAATTACCTGGTTAGCTTCCGCGCGATTAAAGAAACCAGAGATTGGAGACCTTGAGTGAAATGGCTCTAGATTGGTCACAATCGTACAAATGCATTCTTTTTTTACCATTCATTATTTCTCATTTCATATTGTCTGCCTAACCTCGTCTACTGCTACTGATATAATCTGTGTTACTGCTACTTCTACCCTGGATAATATGGTACGACAACTTAAATCGATAGAAATATGTGTCAGGTGTTATTATGATTATAACTGCTAGCTGACTCTCAAAGCTGTTCAGTAGTGAACAGACTATTATGTTACTTCAATAAAAATACAGCTGCATCACAAAGAATTCAGTAGTATTAGTATGAATCGAGAAATGTATTTTTGCACTTTTTTTTAGTCAGACGATCTAACTACAAACAATACAGAAATAGTTCAAGTACAGTCAATAATCAATGGCAATTTCGACTTTATTTGAGACTCCAATATTTTTGTCATGAATTTGTACAGAAATGGGACATAAAATCTGAAGATCTCGTTATTCAATCCCTCCTAGAATTCACTGGTTTGCCAGCTGAAATCACTCCAGGTATACATAAGTTCACGAAATCGAAGAGGATTTTGTAAACAATTTAAAAGTTAAGTGGTTAAACTACAGTTTGAGCATAATTATTTAGAAATATGCTTAAATGTATGCTAATCTATCAATTTAAAGCATTCTTTAAGTTAATAATTTTAAGATTTCGTATTTTCCCGTTGTTGGCGTTAAGGAATTTAGCTGATTAGTCGTCGTAACACATGCAGATCCCATAAGAATTCTTTCGATATTATCATTAAGTCACTAGTTTTTAATTAAGGTCGATAGTGGCCGACAATGTAATCTAGAACTCATATCTCGCAATACTTGTGAATTGGTAGTCACATGTACCTATTTACTAGTATTGATGTCCACTCTGTTACTCGAACCAAGTACCTGTCTCTTTGGGAGCTAATGCCTTATCTATCGAGCTATTGAGTCCATATATAGCCATTGGCTAGTTTAATATGTATGATGTTGATTCGTAAGGGTTTGTATTTTTCTACCATTAATATTCAGGACTACAATGGATCAGTATCTGATCTCTCAAACCAGGGTTTATTTGGACTCAACGAACAATATGTTGTTATTTGAATTGAAAAGTACCGCACTCGATTCTCCTGTGTGGATTTATAACATCAGAATACATGTAGAATTAACTGACGGGTCCCACTGTTAACCACTATATCACTTTGATAAAAATCCTTTGAATTCGCCTATTACTCTCATCAAATTATTACGATAAAACAAATCATTTTGATTGTTGTTGTTGTTACAAAAATATTAATTTAGAATATTTTAGTTGAGCAGTTCGCATAACATTAATTTTTTTTTTACAGAAAAACAATCCTAATTTGTTATAAAAATAAATGTGGTTAAAATTTGTCTGACCTGGTTTGTCTAGACTGAAATGAGTGTCTGTGAGTTCGAGTGTTGTTTTGTATAAGAAATTACACGACTTTCATTTTCCCTCTCATATACATTTAAATAAAACTAAAATACAAAATCCATGATACCATATATATATATACATATATATACTCTGTCTAGCCCACTACTACTTACTATCTATTATGAATTTTGTTAATATTTTAAAATCTGGATTGTGTTGAATAAAGCAGAAATAATTGTTATTATTATCAATTTATTAATAGATTATTCATATTGTTTTTTCGGATATGAGATTCCAGAAATGTTTTAAGCTACTAAGTTTTACTGTGAACGAACCACTCTACATAACGAAATTCAACTAAACATTGGAAATGTCGTTCTGAATACAATACTATACAATAGTAGTTTAGAATCCTATTTTTTTCTCCTTAGAAGTAAAAAAACTTCATCAATAACTACACATAATCGTAATTATTAGGGAAGTGGAATTGAACTTTGGACAATTTCTAAATAATTATATAGGAATTTTTTAAAAACAAGGGTTATAGGTTTGTGAAAACTTTAATCACTAGAAAATGTAAAGCCCATTTATGGGTTCGAATAGAGTTAATTATACCTTTGAATCTATCACAGCAATATTTAATCCATTTCAAGATGACATAAGCAATGCGAGAACCAGCTGTTTTACCTAGTTTTTTTATTAAGATCATGAATCGATTGATGCTAGACCACCATTGAAAACCTGTAAGTAATGGACGGCTATTTCGTCCCATTGTGCGACTCCCCACGATCCCGCTCCGTGGGATTCGAACCCAGGGCATTCAGTCTCGCGCGAACGCTTAACCTCTAGACCACTGAGCTGGCCGGCATCCAATGGTGTTAATGTCTAACTTCAACTAATCCACGAAATCGTGCAGCCATCTTTCATTGTATTGAGGTAGATACTTGTCTCTACCCAACACGGATTAGCTCCACTGGTCACGGCTTCTCACTAGAACTCCGAGAATTCCCTCACGAAGCTAGTCACCAGTGAGCACGTTAATTACCAGTATAGGGGTTGTGGAGATTGTTAATTTTTTGATTGACATCATGAACCGATTGATGTTAGACCACCGTTTTACCTAGTGTTATGTCATCTCCATTATATTCATAAATGTCAAATTTTATTTAACTAGTATTTCATTGCTATAACGTAAAAAAATTCACTTGACAAGTAAATGCATCATGAAATTGTTCAAAATGTGGTGCACTGAAACACAAAAGTTATCAAATCAACTTGATCTGATCTCTCTTATAATTGTTGTGAAATTACCTAGTCAAGTCAAGTAACTAAACTCATAATCATACATATCTATACACGTAATTCATTCCGCTAATACATTCACAAGGAACATTTCCCAGTAACAAAATCTCATCACTGATTATTAGCATTCTTGTTACATACATTATAACCGTATGATTAGTTTAGAAATAAATACAAGTAGACCAGTGAAATTTACAATCAAATTAGTCAACATTTATTTTCGAGAAATACAAGTAAACAGAATGAGGAAATTCAACAATAAGTCATTATGTCTATCAATTCACTGATCCAATTCTAACAATCTATAAGTGACGTTTATCAGGAAAGATATATTTGTTACGAAACGCCCTTGTGATAATAGTGTATGCTATCGTACAATAAGATTAAATATAACTACCAAAGACAGCCTCTCCTCGAATCGATAATAATTACAACACAAATCAAAGCTTCAATATTTGTTCATCAGCATATGAGTGTTTGAGAAAAAACGAGTAGTGATTTATTTTATTGTTTGGATCGTTTTTTCGTGTGTTTTTTTTGGTACATATTTTGTAGTCTGTCAGTTACGATTAAACCAGACAAATCGATAGAATCAGGGTAACTAAACCGTCTACTATTACAATTTGCGAATAATTATTTCAGTGACAAGATTTTCGTAACAGACGAAGTTATACATATACAGTGATTTACAAACTGCACTTCTTGATAAAAATACCAATTAAATTGCTGGATTTCATTCTAATAAAGGAAAGAAATGCCTACATACAAAGTAAACTTCAGTGCGAATTTAATATGCTTTTAGTAGTAACAAACACATTTACATATTGTCTTTAATGCACAAATGATATCTTCATATTTATTGTAAATCAAATCAAATGTGTCGCTAAACGATTCAGAAAAAAACAATTTAATAAATGAACAAGTGAAAAAAGTACATATTTTTCAAATCAACTTCATTTAGTCAACTTTTCTAAACTTTATAATGAGCGCGTAGGCAGTGAAAACATTAGTGATTGTATTATAGTTTAGATATTTTGGAAAACTCCGTCTATAGATCTCCTAAGGTTAATGTCGGTTCCAAGCTCAGATAAATGAAGAGAATCCTGATGGGCAACTTACGCTCCTTCATGAGTAAGCATTTTGGCAAATTAGTCATAGGTCAGAAGTTTACTTTGAATAATATAAGTACAAAGATATTTTGATAAGAATATTTATAAGTTATGAAATCGCCATGTAGTTAACTATTATTTCATCCAACAATTCAAATCGTCCATACTTTTTATCCTTTACATCAGGGAATAACTTTAGTTAAAGATATATTGAAAACCAGAATATACTGAATAACTATTTCTTCCTAGTATAATAGCTCTTAGAAGTAAGCACCAGAGATCTCATCAATGTTTCAACCTTGGAAATTCAGGGCTCAGACCAAGCGTTCAACCTTCCTTAAGTTTCAGAAGCTCATATAAGTGGAGTTCAATCTTTTGTATGAGATAATGGATGATAGTTTACCACTAAATTTCATAGAAGAAAGGTAGAAATGTAAACAGTTGAATATCATCTCAGTAATCTGAAGATTAAGCACTCTCTATAAGACTGTGAGTTACCGTGTTGGAACAATTGTGGAGGTTTGGATGAACATTTTTTGAAAAGTTCCATACTAGGATAAAACAAATACCCAGTGTTCCTTAGTTTTTAATCCTTTACTAATTATGGTCAGCCCGTAATCAAAAGCTACAATAATCAACCATACTCACAACCCTTCTATGTTTAAGGATTTCATAATTATTAAAGAACTCATTCTGTTAATTGTCAAATTATGACATTTTATATTTCATCACCATCAATTTTACATTTTCCAAATCTAGTACAGTAAGTCATCGCACAAATGATCCACATCAATTTACACAGTACAAAACTACTAATATAAACATATGAATATTCTTGTCTCATATTATTGACATTTCAACTTTAACTGTTTTTTTCTTCTTGTTCAAAATTCACTTATTTCAATAGCCAGTTTATTTTAATAAGAATATCAATCAAAAAATTACACATCATTACAGTTAATTTATACTTTGTAAATGTGTATATAGTTAATATGGTATTCTCTTTTCAAGAATATTCCAACATCATGAAACTATTGGTTATATTTCAAAGCAAAGATGGATAGTATCTAGCAGTGGAATCCAGGACGCACGTTTCGTCATATTTGGGACTCGTCAGCTGGATGTATCTGCACAGGATGCACATATGTCAACATGAGACTGATCAATTGCATTTCTAAATAACAATGGGAAGATACAAGTAAAACAGCACTAAGTGAATTTATTGGTTATATTGTTTGTAATAATAATAATAACAAAATAATAGTACTAATGAAAATTGTTACTTAACAGAATGCAATTAGAATAGATGGCCAAAACATTTCGAGATATAATTGAACAAGTATTTATTTGTTTCCATACAAAAATTACCATTAATTATATATCAAAAATGTTTAAATTTTCTTGAAAACTTGTACTTAACATTAAAATTATCATCATAATTAATTAAATGATAAGAAAACAATATGAATTTAATAAAATTCATTTGAATTATTATAGAGCTGTATGTGTTTGTAGATTATCATTGTTGATGATCTCTGTCGAATGATTGGAGGCCTTCTCTAGTTAGACGGAAATGGTGTGATCAACAACTAACTTCGAAATCACACCTCGCGGTCAGCACCTAGACTGGATTACCCCTTTGTCGTATAAAGGTACTATGTAGTCTTTGAAAACCTTACAACACAAAGGATGTAATTACGGAAATATATTAGTATGAATGAATACAGAGAAGATAGTGAGACCACTACCGCATGGGCCAGTCCATTGAATACGATTAACTGATGCATGCTAGTTATCCTTGACTTTGACAGGGATTTATGATCTGTTCCATATTCAGTGACTCAACTACTGGATGATCTAGCTAGGGCTCAGTGATATTTCACTGGCCCTAAATATTTATCTTGGAGCTACTTACACTATGATATTTAGTTAAGCGTCAAAGAAGTATAATATAGAAGAACTATAAGTCAAATCAATACAGTTAATAATATTGAGTTCTTTGAACTCAAAAAACCTAATATTAACAGGAGTTTATACCACTTGATAGTTTATTTGCAACTTTCAAAATACTACTTGTTTACTGTCATGTTATCCTTTTCGAAATTTAGCTGTCTAGATAACAATAGGATTGAATTTGTTGTAGTTTCTGTCTGTCGCTTATGTCTACTAAGTATATGTGTGTACTAACACTATTTTTTACTCTGAGGAAAAAATTTGGTAACGTTTTACTGGATATGCTAGCTCGTCGTTCGAAACCATCAGGTACCCAAGTCGTAAACATTTACTTAGAAGTTCAACTTGTTTTATTGATTTAACTATACGTGAAATGTGAGAAGCTATGGAATCGTATTTGGAACATATCGGTTAGATATACTTACATCCCAGTGTTGATGTTCACATAAAGATTGAAACTCAGTACTAGTCACTTTAAACACCAACGCGTTATGTCTTATGCTAAAGATAATTACTAACTTGTTAATGGTTTATAAATTTTAGTTTTTATTGATTAATCTCTGTCAGCATTTATACATCTTGAATGGATATTTACAAATTACCATTTTAAATATAATTTCTCACTATATTTTGATTAAGCCTAGAAATAGATATCCAATTTTTCCGTACTTCTTTTAAGAAAATGTAACAAATAAAAGTTTTGTATATGGATCCGTAAGGACAGGTCGTGCACAGATCAAATTGCGACACTACCGATCATCGTCGAGCAATCAGTTGAGTGGAACTCATCACTATACATCAACTTCATTGATTATGAAAAGGCATTCGACAGTGTAGATAGGAGGACATTATGGAAACCTCTTCGACACTACGGAGTTCCTGAGAAGATTGTCAATATTATCCGGAACTCATACGACGGACTACAGTGCAAGGTCGTGCACGGAGGACAGCTGACAGACGCATTCTAAGTAGGAACAGGAGTTAGACAAGGCTGTTTACTCTCTCCCTTCCTCTTTCTTCTGGTGGTCGACTGGATTACGAGGACCTCGACATCTGAAGGAAAACACGGAATACAATGGACAGCTCAGAATCAATTAGACGATTAGGATTTCTCAGATGACCTAGCCCTCCTATCGCATACACATGAACAAATGCAGATAAAGACAGCCAGTGTAGCAGCAGTCTCTGCATCAGTAGGCCTCAAAGTACACAAGAGGAAAACCAAGGTCCTCAAATTCAAAACGTAGAACAGCAATCCAATCATTCTTGATGGCAAAACTCTGGACGATGTAGAATCCTTCACATACCTGGGAAGCATCATCGATGAACAAGGAGGTTCAGATGCAGATGTAAAGGCGAGGATTGGCAAAGCAAACACAGCATTCCTACAATTGAAGAACATATGGAACTCAAAACAACTTTCAACCAATATCAAAGTGAGAATCTTCAATACGAACGTCAAGTCAGTTCTACTGTACGTAGCTGAAACTTGGAGAACTGCAACAACCACCATCAAGAAGGTACAAGTACTTATAAACAATTGTCTATGGAAGATACTCAACATCCATTTGCCGGATACCATCAGCAACAACCTACTTTGGAGAGAACAAACCAACTTCCAGTTGAAGAGGAAATTAGGAAAAGACGGTGGAAATGGATAGAACATACACTACGCAAATCATCAAACTGCATCACGAGGCAAGCCCTAACTTGGAATACTGAAGGGAAGCGGAAAAGAGGAAGGCCAAAGAACACATTACGTCGGGAAATAGAATCAGATATGAAAAAGATGAATAAGAACTGGAAAGAGCTTTGAAGGATTGCCCAAGACAGGGTTTGATGGCGAATGCTGGTGAGCGGTCTATGCTCCAGTTCTAGTGAGAAGCCGTGAGCAGTATAGTTCAACTAGGTCTGTTGTGAGATATCAGCTCACTGAAGACAATGGCTTACGGTGGCGCAATTTCGTGAATTGGTTGGAGTTAGACATTAACACTGTCTCAGTGGTCTAATGATTAAGCGCTCACACGCGAGACTGGGTTCGAATCTCGCGGAGGGGCGGGATCGTGGATGCGCACTGCTGAGGAGTTCCATACTAGGATGAAACGGTCGTCCAGTTCTTCCAGGTTTTCCATGGTGGTCTAGCTTTAATTGATTCATGAATTCAACTATTGAAATATCTGATTAAGAATTTTCCAGTAACAGGATAATTCTATTATGATTAAAGAAAAATAATATCTGTCTAACAAACAATCAAGTAGTCAGACTGATAAATAGTGATATATAAAACATAACTACAAAAATGACAATAACATTCATCACTAAGTGATAAATATTAAGACTTTAAAACTACCATTTATTATTGTATATATTAGAGTAAATAATGTGTATAATGTAAATCCATTTGTATGTCTATGTCTGGACATTAAAATGACGCAATAGCTATGGAACAAAAACTTAACTTTTCAAGGCCATTCAGGCATGTGATAGAAGTGTATTGAATACAATATGATTATTCCAACTCCAAAGGAATAAAAAGATAATATTCTGTTGACTTGACGAAATAAATCCATAATAACTCAACAGACTATCACACTCTAAATAAAAAATTCAATCGACTAATCTATGATCCTATTGGTTACACAAAGTCCTATTGCGTAACATTTAAAAGTACATACATGCACAACAACTCCATCTGTAGCTCTTTTAGTGTTACTGCCTTTTGGGGATGTTAGATGCCCAGAACTCACTTGGTAAATACATTATTTTTGTAATTCTATTTTAAAAAAAATTTGACATGGGAGTTGGAAGATTTCCATTTACAAGAATTATGATGCCTCAAAATAAAAGTTGAAATTCCTCAAAAATCACGAGGCCATTGACCGTTTCGAAAACCAAAGCAACAATTAATATCAGAAAATGGAATGTCCGGACAATTTAGGAGACCGGAAAAGCCAATCGAATAGCTATGGAAAAGAAGAAATACGACTGGCTCGAAATCAGTGAAACCCATTGAACCCAAACTGGATAAAATAGATGGGATGAAAGAATCACTAACTTCACTGTGTCAGGACGTTCTGGGCCTCAACAAGCATGATCATAAGGAATGAATCTTCATCGAAAACCTGGACAAGCTTCAAGAAATTTTTTGATGGGGTTTTGTTCTCTGAGATGGATGGTTTGTTCGTGGAGCTTTCCTCGTTCTTCTGAACAATATCATCACCACAAACTTCAGCTAAAAGTGAACTGTTCGAATTTCTCTATATGTGGTTCACAGCCTGTCCTGTAGACCTCGATGTTGATTAGTTCTTGTTGACCTTAAACTAGCCATTAGTTACTCCTTTGTTTTGGTTGCATCTACCATTGGTTTGAACCACATGTGGAGAAATTCGAACACTTCACTTCTACCTGACGTTTGTGCTGATGATGTCGTTCAGAAGAACGATGAAAGCTCCACAACCGATTCATCCATCTCAGAGAACAAAACTCTATCAAAATCATCCATCTGACCTAAAAATCTTCTCCACCATCTCAAAGTTCAAGAAAGAAAGAATAGGATGACAACAATCGGCAACAGTCGAACGAGAACAGAAAAAGTCAAAGCACAAGCTGAACACACTGAAGCAAACAAGCAAGTGAAGAGGAGCATTAGAGTCAACAAGCAGAAATACGTGGAAGACCTGGCAACAGCAGTGGAAAAAGCTGCAGGAGAAGGAAATATGAAACAACTATACAACACAACGAAGAAACTGACAGGGAAATATTGTAAACCAGAAAACCCGGTCAAGGACAAACATGGCAAGCCAATCACTCAGATTCAAGAACAGAAGAACAGATGAGTAGAACACTTCGAAGAACTCTTCAATACACCAGCACCACTAAATCCACCAAACATCAAAGCAGCACACACACACCGTCCTATAGATGTCGCTCCACCAACGATCGAAGAATTCAGGATGGCCATCAGACAGATCAGGAGTGGGAAAGCAGCACGACCTGACAATATACCAGCTGAAGCACTGATGTCACACATAGAAGTAAATACAAAGATGCGTCACAACCTGTTCAGGAAAATCTGGGAAGAAAAATTGACGACAGTCTGGAAAGCATACCTCATCAAGAAAGGAGATCTGAGCAAATGTGAGAAGTACAGATTAGTTAAACTATTATTGGTACCAGGAAATGTTTCCAACAGTGTTGCTGAACTGCATGAAAGATTCAGTGGGCATCCAGATTCCAGATCAACAAACCGGATTCCGTGAGGATCGGTCGCGCACAGACCAAATCACGACCCTACAGATCATCGTTGAACAACGAATTGAATGGAACTCGTCACAATATATCACCTTCCTTGATTTTGAGAAAGCATTTGAAAGTGTGGATGGAACATTTTAGAAACATCTTCGACACTATGGAGTATCGGAGAAAACCGTCGATATCATACGGAACCCACACGTCGGACTACAGTGCAAAAACGTGCATAGAGGACGGCCGACAGATGCATTGCAAGTGAGGACCGCAGTCGGACATGGCTGCTTACTCTCTCTCCCTTTCTCTTTCTTCTCGTGGTTGTCTGGATTATGTAGACTTCCACATCTGAGGGGAAACACGGAATACAATGAACACCTTGGATCAAAACAGACGATTTGAACTTGGCAGATGATCCAACTCTTCAATCCCATACACACCAACAAATATAGGTGAAAAAAACAGTGTAGGCTCTGTATCAGTAGGCCTCAACACACACAGGGGAAAAACCAACATCTTCAAATACAACACAGAGAATACCAACACAATCACGCTTGATGGAGAAGCTCTGGGAGAGATGGAATCTTTCACGTACCTGGTTAGCAGCATCATCGACGAACGAGGAGGATCGGATGCAGATGTAAAGGCGAGGATTGGCAAAGCAAACACAGCATTCCTACAATTGAGGAGCATATGCAACTCAAAACAACTTTCAACCAATATCAAGGTCACAATCTTCAATACGAACGTCAAGTCAGTTCTACTGTATGGAGCTGGAACTTTCAGAACTACCACAACCATCATCAAAATGTTACAAGTGTTTATAAACAGTTATCTACGTAAGATACTCAATGTCCGTCGACCGGATACCATCAGCAACAACCTACGTTGGAGAGAACAAACCAACTTCCAGATGAACAGGAAATTAGGAAAAGAGGTTGGAGGTGGATAGGATATAAGTTACGGAAATCATCAAACTGTATCACGAGGTAAGCGCTTACCTGGAATCTAGAAGGGAAACGGAAACGAGGAAGGCCGAAGAACACACTACGTCAGGAATTGGAAATAAACATCAAAAGAATGAATAGCGACTGGAGACAACTGGAAAGGATTGTCCAGAATAGAGTTGGATAAAGAATGTTGGTGGTATGCCTATTCTCTTCCAAGAGGGGTAACAGGGGTTAGTAAGTGAGTAGTAACTACATGCTGAACGCTACAATTCCTTAGTTAACTTAGATGAATATGATATAAATGAAGTTGATTAACTGTACATAACAAAATATGGTGAGTGGAAACAAACTCCACTCTCGTTCGCAATTTCGACCTTGCTCTTGTTAACCAACCAAAATAAAGAGGAAATAATAATAATATTAATTATTATTATTATTCAGTCAAAACCCAACAAACTCTATTACTCTATACTGATGATTATCATGTGCTCATTTGTGACTAGTTCCGACACGTAATTCTCGGAATTCTAGTGAGAAGCCGTAACCAGAGGAGCTAATCCTTGTCGATTGTGAGACAGTTACTCACCGAACGCAATGGAAGATGGTCGCTCAATTACGTGGATTGGTTAAAGTTAGACATTAACACCGTTGAATGCCGGCTCAGTGGTCTAGAGTTTGAGCATTCGCGCACAAACTAGACTTCCTGAATTCGAATCCCACGTGTAGGGTCGAGAACGCTCACTGCTGAGGAGTCTCATACTAGGACGAGGCGGCCGTCCAGTGCTTAGAGGTTTCCAATGGTGGTCTAATATTGATTGATTCATGATCTCATTCAAACTTTTTAAATCTCCACAACCCTATATTGATAAAGTAGTTTTCACTAGGGATTTCATTCTAAGTATTTAGATTTATCCCCATCTGTCTACTATGAACACATTACTATAGTGCACTCCAGCAAACCAAAACAAGAACATAAACAACATGAAAGTTAGAGCTTGAAATAAGGTCTCCAAAGAAAATTACTCTCTTATATTCAGTACTCACTTATTATATAGACTGAAAAATGTCTAAAACACTACGAGATATTGTTCATTTATTATACACTGAAAAACACCTGGATAGTCTCAGTCTACGAATCTCTACAAAACAGTCAATCAAATTGTTTATTTGTATACTTGTTATGTAACAAAGAAAAGTTATTCTTTTTTCTTCATTGATATGTGTATATTACAAACATATTTCATTGTGCTGTCATATTGGGTATCGTTTATCAAGGTGTGTAATTGTATATTCTCTCGAATTTGCTTATTATTTATTCATTTAATGGTTTATTTATTAGAAATATTCTCAGTTTTTCTAAAGTAGATGTTTTCTTTGTTTTAAAATTATTTAATATTTAAACTGCTTTATTATTTCTTTCTTAGAAAGAAAATGTTCTTATCACAATAATTGTTGATATTAAAGTTTTAGTTATTTATGTTAGCAGTTTAGGAATCGACATATGAATAATGTACACTCTTTTCGATGCATATTGCCAGCAATCACGAATATCTTTGATTGAGCTCTTTTGTAACTTGTACAGCGAAATGTTGTAAACTTTTTACAAACACACCTGAATAGCTTATGAGACTAATGGGTATAATGACATGTTGAAACAAACAAAAAATAGATAACTTGTTGAAATATCTAAATATCAGGAACAGTTAGCCCAGATATTCAAGCAGGCCGCCTTGTATGATGTAAGTTAGTGAAATACATCAACTCATCTTTTTAATAAAACTATATGTAGGTGAGGTTATCCATCTGTTTTTCATTATTCAGTGTAATCAAAATATCTAGCTTTTTTAAAATTTTCTGTTTATATAATGGGTAAGCACTGCATATAAAAAAATAATCGTGACTGCATTTCAACTTCTCGGAGGAAAAAAGCTAATGAAAAGAAATCCTTAGTCAAAATTATTCTCTTATATGCAGCATCCACTCAATAAATGAACAGGAGGTGTTCAGAAATGCTTGATGATTCACATATATTGAACATTGGGAGACGTATACATCACCTCTTGTAATCATGCCATCACAAATAAATTAAATTAGTGCAACGTATTAGTAGAAAATGTACAAAAGGATGTTAATGATACCTGATACTCATTACACTTCCAGACTGAAAACGAAGTATAATGAATCAGATTCTAGAAAGATATAATAAAACTCATTGGAATACAAATGGTCTTTAAATAAGACGAAACATAGGGTTTAGATTCTGTGCCTAGCCATGGTCAAAATGATGATAATTAGTATTTAATAGTATGTAAATTAAATAATTATGAAGGAATTTATAAAATATAAATAATAATAAATCATTAAGCAATTGATGTGGTCATGAATCTAAACTATTGAAATGACAAACATACAGTAGATTGATGTGTGTAAAAGAATAGTCAACAACAAGACGAAATATTCTTGTAAACATGAAGATTACTGTTGTATCAAATGTAAAGATTTCATTAAATTGTTTTTGTATGAATAATAATGGTTTTAGACATAGAATGATTGAAACACCGCTAATAAGAAAAGAGTATTTCAATATGGGTTTTTTTCTTCATAACAATATATAGCTAGATCTGGTAGACGATAGCAAATGAAGAACGATGAGTTAAATTTCTGGAATTTATAGTATAATTATTAGCAAAAGAACAAATTCAAATGATGAATATTTATTCTTGCTAAACTATATATTATTGAATTCAATGAAATATAGGTCTTGATAAGCAATCTATATACCCAATCTAACCTTAACCAGGTGAATTGAATTTTTTTTAGATATTGAATGATTCATTCATGGAAATGTATACTTTTTAGAGCGCTACCACAATAGGTTATATGCACTTTTGTTTTATGTAATATCTTGTCAAATATTATATAAGCGTCAAGTTACCGGTTGTTTTTTCTTTCTTTAAGAAGAATTTTTTTGTTAGTATCATGATCTATTCCATATAACTTACCTATTTACGCATGTTACTCCTCGTGAAGGAGCATAGACCGCTCACAAGCATTCGCCATCCAACCCTATCCTGAGCAATCCTTCACAGCTCTTTCCAGTTCTTATTCATCCTTTTCATATCTGATTCTATTTCCCGACGTAATGTGTTCTTTGGCCTTCCTCTTTTCCGCTTCCCTTCAGTATTCCAAGTTAGGGCTTGCCTCGTGATGTAGTTTGATGATTTGCGTAATATATGTCCTATCCATTTCCATCGTCTTTTCCTTATTTCTTCTTCAGCTGGAAGCTGGTTTGTTCGAATATCTGGTATGCAATATGAAATTTAGCTCAGTATCTACCCATCACTTTAGTTCTAGCACATGTTCCAAGTTTAATTAAGTTGTAAAAAATTACGATTCTCAGCAAATATCACTGCTGTGTTTTTTAAAAAAAAATATGGTACAAAAGGTTTGTAACTCAGGTAGATGAGAACAAAATTCTATCAAAAACTGATGTGTTACTTATTTTTAATCCAATGTTTATAGTTTGTAGAAAAACCTTAATGAATCTATACGAATCTTCATAAAACAATTCAAAAAAATTGGAAGACTAAGACAACTTTTTCTTTATTGCTTTTTAGGATTTTATGTTAATTCACTTCAATATTGTAGTGGTAGATTTTATTGAAGCAAAAAGTTTGTCAAAATTGTTTAGTCTATATGAACTACGTCCTGATAGTGTTTTTCAGAAAGAAGATGAAAGTGTTATAATTAGATCAACCAACTCAGAGAATACAATGAGACTAAAAGACTGTCTATCATAAACTGAAATAAAATTTTAAAAAAAACTATTGGAGATTATAGAGTACAGAACGATTGCTTCATTCTAGTTATAAACTACTCGATGTTCCATCATTATGATATAGAGATCGAAGTAAAAACCTTTAAATCTCACAGAGGATATGGTATCCTCCGATTACTGAGTCACTATACCATGATTAACATTTTCATATCTAGTCAGTTCGTATTATATAGGGCTGCATGTATACATAATATGTGATCAATCATATTTATCTCACTCGTAGTATATTAGCGAACTCCCCCTTTTTATGGTTTTTCATAAAAACTTTCACTATTTTGGAAACTGATCACTAGTGACCATATCCTTTTAATTGAAATAAAAGTTTCATAGATGTACTGACTTTTTAAGCAAAGATGGATAGTGGCTAGCAGTGAAATCAAAGACGCGCGTTTCGTCCTATTTGGGACTTGTGAGCTGGATGTACCTCCATCCCAGAGTTGATATTCACTTCGGGACTCAAACTCAGTACCGTTCGCTTCAAACGCTATCGCGTAATCCACATATGTACATGTGCCAACATTAGACTGATCGACTGCAGTCTTAAATAACAATGGGAAGATACAAGTTAAACAATACCAAGTGAATATATACTGACTTTGTTGAGAATGAATTCACTGTTCAGTTAATTAGTGATTATTTGTTTGTAAATTTATTGCACGAAATAACTTTTTTTCATGAGATGGTGGTTAAAGGTAGTTGAGAGGAAACTCTCGACCTAGCTTTCATGATGTTTGGAACTCTCTAGCAAGATGAACCTGTAATTGTGAGGGAACTGATGTTCTTTGGCTGATTCTATCACATGTCACCTCATACAGTGGAACCATCAAAAGTTGTCTATTGAAAAGGCCACGCTGTCTCAACCAGAAATCTAATGAAAAGTAGATGTTATTGGCCAAGAAAGGGTTTCGTTTTCTAAGGAATATATATATTGAGATATTTAGGCAATGACTAACCTCTCATAGAACTGAGATAACTTACAGATTCTATATAAATTATTACACTGTTTTTACAGTAAAAACTATTTACATTCAAATTTCTAATAAACTGCAATGTATAGGACAATATTCTCAGTATAATATTGTGTAACATATATTTGATGATTCAATCAGGTTGATCATTCAATGTTTCTATATTCTGAAATCTGTTCGGCTAAGGCTTGACGGTTCATTCCCATTAGTAAATCATCATTTCAGCTAAAAGATCAGATCAATATTCTAACACAGGACTGTTAAAATAGAGACACGGGATAAATCAATAAACTCGACCTACAAAAATGTTTTCAGTTATATATATTATTATCATCACACTGTTGAATTTGAACTACTTTATGGATCATCATATTTCATAGACCTTTGATGATAATTAACTTAAGAATCAAACTGTTTATAGACAGTTATTTTTGTCATTCAACACTGTTTTCATGGACAACTCAGTCATTATTTGATTAATGACTAAGATTCTTTATTGAATATGTAGAATGAAATCACAGCTGTAGTCATCATTTTTTTTCGTAAAATCAAGAAGGAAATTGGCAAAACTGTCAAGACAAGAAAGATGAATCAACTACTTTGTTTCAGAGGGAAAAAACAAGATCCATTTATCATTGCAAAATAGACAACCGTAATATTCTCATAGTTTGGAGAAATCTGCTTATAAATATTTCTTTTTACAAATAAAACCAACCTCTTGATTTCATTTTTAACGCTTATTTAACATTTCATGATAGTTTATACGATAATAAATTGATCTGTCTATTTATCTATCTTGCTTACTTACGCCTGTTACTCTCAATGGAGCATAGGCCACCGACCAGCATTCTCCAACTCATTCTGTCCTGGGCCTTCCTTTCTAGTTCTATCCAATTGTTGTTCATTCCTGTCATGTCTATCTCCATTTCTTGGCGTAATGTGTCCTTTGGTCTTCCACTTTTCCTTTGGCCTTGAGGATTCCATGTGAGAGCTTGCCTTTTGACGCGATTGGGTACTTTCCTCTATGTGTCCTATTCTACCCTATATATATATCATTATGTCTAGGAATATGAATTTATTTTGCATTACGAATTATCTTCCTCATATCAATAAATCATTATATTAAATTAGTTCCGTTATTTTTGCTTTAATTAAATATTAAATTCAATGAAATACTCAATTACATATTTTTTAAAAATGTTCAATCATATTTTTACATTATGACGTAAATGGTTGTCATATCGACTACATGATTATTTACACGAGTTTAGTGTTTAGAATAATATTTGTTGTTTAGTCTTTTTTGTTTCTATGATTTAAATTGAATATTATCTATTTTGTAAACATACTCAGTATTACTAGTGATGATTACTCATTGAATGATTTATTATAATCAAATTTGAAAAAAAAAAGATCCACTTTAATTTTAAGGGATGGTTGATGACTTATTTACTTATTTGTTTGGTTGGTTCTTTTTTTTAAAAATTGAATTTGATGACAGTATACATAATATATGGAACATTTGTAATGAGTTATTTTAGTTATTTTGAAAATGTTATGAAATTATGCTGAAAATTCTAGTTTATATCATGAACTGGCCTTATAGTGTGAGTTACTTATATTCACATAAGTAGTATATAACGATGTCAAGAATAGAATTTATTTTAGTAGAAGATCGAGAAGGAAGAATGAAATCTGAGACAATGGATTGATATTTGGAAATTAACTATTTAATGTATGGTTCTCAGATTTTAATGAAATATTCTGTAATTTCGCGTTCAAATACATTCGATTGCCCCACTCGTGTTCTTGTTCACTACAGCCTAAGTTAAACAAGTACTGAAGGGGATTGAACAACCGATTTATCCTAGTGCGCATCCACAAACTCGGTTAGGATCCAATCAAGAACTTTATGGCCTCATGATGAGCACCTAAATTTTAGATTACTGAGTCCTCAACTAGTGTTTCACATTTCTAACTTCAATCAATTTGCATTGTTAGCATTGTAATTTCTAAAGTTGTTGTGTAAAACCTTGGCCAATAAAGTTTACTCATGTCAGGCGTAAAACATTGGTGCTGAAGAATGATTAACAAAATCATAAAATGATCAAAGTAGGACAGTGTAAACCGGTGGATGTCGGTCCAGTGGTCTATAGGTTGGTTGCTGGTTATGAAGTTTAAAGGTCTCGGTTTTGATCTCCGTTACAGTCGTAGGTATACAATGTCGGGGGACTCCGTGTCAGAACAAACCATCTGTTCGGTGCTGTTAGTTCAAAATAATAGTCCAACCCAGACCAGCCTGTAACGTAGACTGAAAAAAATGAAACAATCTCCACAAACTCCCTATACTGATACCATAGAGTAGTAATATCTTAATTAACATTTTGCTGACCGGATGATATTGGTTTCATTTAGAAATTATGAGAGATTTTAATTAACATGTCTTAGAAATTAATAACATTCAGTCTCTTACATACATATATATATTCCATCTATTTAATTTGTAAATGATCCTATAATTTAACAGCATTCATACACAAGACCCTGTTTCCAATTCTTCATAGTCTAAATTCTGTTAATATTTTAAAATGATTCAACCGATTAAATGATAAATAGCTGAAAAGAAAGGAACAAACTACAATAAATTCATCGTATTCGTTAAATACTGTCGTTCTTGTTTTGTTTGTATTTCAAAAAGGAAATCAACTGTATGACAGATAAAATTTACATGAAAAAAATCATTCAACATACTAGCTAGAATGCTATGAAATTCCGTAGATTACATAATTATATATATGAGGTTTGCAGGGTAGGTATCAGAAAAAACCTTGTGGTAGATATATTTTTTTACACATGTCAAACTTAAAAAAATCTGCGTTATTCATTGTAGAAAATCAAAAATGAAGTGTACATAATTCTCCATTGTTATTTCTAAATTGTTTAGTTGAAAATCAATGTTGGTTAATTTGATCGATAAACTTTGAATTCAATGTTAACACTTAAGACAGATTATCATTTGATTTTGAATAATATCAGGATGAGGGGGGTTGTGGAGAGTGTAGTAGTTTTAGTAGTTGAAATCATGAATCGACTTAAGCTAGACCAAGATGAAAACCTGGAAACACTGGATGGCCGTTTTGTCCTAGTATTCGTCTCTTCAGCAGTACGCATCCACGATCCCGCACGGGGGGTTCGAACCCGGTCTTGCTCGCGAACGATTAACTCTAGACCACTGAGCTGGCATCCAACAGTGTTAATGTCTAACTTCAATCGATTCATGGTCTTGCGCAACCATTTTGATAATAATCATCATCATGTGCTCACTAGTGACGGGCTTCAAGTAGGATTTTCTGGAGTTATAGTCAAAAGTTGTAACCAGTGAAGTCAAATCCGTGTCGAGTAGAAAAACAGGTATTTACGTCACAATTAACACCATTGGATGCCAGCACAGTGGTCTGGAGGTTAAGCATTCTCATTCGAGGTCCAGAATCTTGGATTCGAATCCCGCGCGTGGGGATCGTGGATGCGCACTGCTGAGGAGTTGCATATTAGGACGGAATGGCCGTCCATTGCTTCCAGGTTTTCAATTGTGGTCTAGCTTAGATCGACTCATGAATCCAACTAATATTGGATAGTTAGTTCATTGATATAAATTCATATAAATGCTAATTGATTTGGCAATATAACTTGTAGGTTCTACGCGTTGTATTATAATAGAATAATATGTGCTACCTATTCTTTGTCCGTTGACTATCACTGGCTGACGAAGAGTATTTTGTACACTAAAAAAGTTCTGAAATTATCACTTGTTGTAATAAGATAAACTGAGAGTTTCATTTTAATTATGTAGAAATTCAAAGAGATGAGCATAATTATAGAAATATCTATTTCAAGGAATTCATTAATATACTATTTACACAAATTATTTAAATAACTTTTTGTTTGGTATCAGAGAAAAAATGACCTGAATAGAAACAAAATATCATCATTTAAACAAAAAGTAATCTTGAATATAAAATAAAACTTAATAATGATAACATAAAAAGTAGTAAATTTAATTCATATGTAGGCCCAGAAGTTGTTCGAGCCAGTTGATTAACAATTTGACCTATGAAAGTATATAATATCAGGTATTCCTGGATTGACATTCTGCTTATTTTGGTTGTACTCTGTTTTCTACCTTAACGACTATTCACTACTGATCACAAAATCATTTAATTCAGTTGGTGATAAGATACTTATCGACCAAACAAAACCGGATATCTTACATTAGAAGAGAAAATTATGAGGCGATGAAAAAGCAACTCGAATACACCGTATATTTTTCAAATGTCAACACTTCAACATTAATAATCCAAAGGCTAACAGAGAAGATAAAATTTTCAGGATAATTTTATATTCCCTATAGATGGCAACAATTTAGAAGGAACAACTCTATTTTTATAGTAACATGTAATGACCTATGATCATATAACAAAGAAAGCTAGAGGCTATGACAATCATTTCGATAGTAAAGAAGGTCCTTGAAGACTGATGAACTAGAAGTATGTCACTGAAGTTACCCTTTAAGAAAATAACACAAAATAATTTGATCTCTTCTTAGCAAAAACACTTTTAGTTGAATCACATGTAATCAATAAAACATGTTTAATTCTTCTTTTCTTCACAGAATTAAGAGGCTATCCATCAGTTTTTTTCCAAGTAATCTGTCATTTTATGCGCTGGAAATATTTGGTTAACTTATTAACATCTTGAATCAAAACAATTATAGATAAATTGGTATTTTTAAAATATTTCTCATTGAATTCACTTATTGGAAATTGGTTGATGAAATTATAACTTGGTTTTGATCAAGTATTATGGTGAACCTAAATTTAATAGAATAACGCTGAAACAATTGTGGTTTAAATTGATAACTCATACTTTCCCACGCATTCATAAAGTTTTTCGAACCTTCCTTCTTCCCATTAGTCAAATCTGTCTGTCACCCAATAATATGAATCATTTCAAAAATGATATAATCGGATATAATCGTTGTTCAAAGTTGGATATAAAAGCCAATAATTTGTTTAATTGTTACCTTTTCAATAACTATGAACTATAGTGACTCCATTGTCATTAGTTTAGAATCAAGTTTGAACGTGGTTACTAGCTAGAGATAATTACTTTCTCCAACTTGCAAAATCTATACATATTTAGGCTAAAAGAAGATATGTACCCAGATATATTGTGCAAATATTTCGACAACACTTTTACAGGTCATTATTTCTTTAATATTCATGGTTATATTCTCAAAGTGCTGAGTAGCCCCATACTAGGACGAAACGGCCGTCCATTGCTTTTAGGTTTTTAATGGTAGTATAAAATTAATTGATTCATGATTTCAGTGTAACATGCTGATGTGTCCAATAGAAACAAGTTGTGAGGTCATTAACAAACTTTAATATCCAATGTTCAGATTATGTTAATTTTATTTGATTCAAGTTACTCCATATTTGTTATTGTAGAATTGTTCTTTTTTTGTTCCTGTTGTTCAGGTCATTTCTAAAAGTCTTCATAAGTCAGAATCTCTGTCGTCTTTGTAGAAAAATAATTTTCCATTAATGGTGAAGCTTCCAACAATTCATGCTGGGTTACACTGAGCATGTTCACACTATACTTGAATAATGAATAAACATACCGTGCAAAGATGGCGGAAATGATAAAACACACCTTTAGAACATAAATTTAACTGATTGCATGGACGATTGGCGAAATTTCAAGTAACAGTTTAAAACGAATTATCACCAAATTTCACTTACCCATTTTAATTAAGTACGAAATTTACTAAATTTTTCATTTATCCAATCCGTTAGTCATTCACATGGGTGTACACACATATATATATACAAACTTAAACAGAAGTAAATGCAAGACTATCTCAGAAACTTTAAATATCCTATAATCTGGAAATAAGCTAACAAAGACATCAACTTAACAACAATGGTAGCAATTATAATACAAATGACGAATATTTTACACTTTGCCTAAAACAACAATAACGACAACAACAACAACAACGGGCATGAAAGAAAAAAACAAGTTTTAATAATGGACTAGAACAGTTTCATTTAAATATTTTAATAAGATTTTTTAACTTCACTTTGATGATGAAAGAAATTGCAGAGATTACAAAATGGAGGAAGAAAAACAAAAAAAAAATTTGTGTGTAAAAATAAAAACAAAGAGCTAAATATTGTAGATATCCTTATCAATTTTCTGTTTAAGAAAAAAGAAAAGAAAAAAAAGAGAACAATGTTTGCTTTGGCAAATCTAAACTAAATTATATTTGTACCGAATTTAAAGACATGAAATGTTCCATATACTTGTATTTATGAGTAGGCTATATTATCTAACCTTATTATATATAAATGTAACACAATGTTATGTGTATAGATAAACTAACGTTTATGTAAGATTTTTAGAATAGTGATATTATTTTCCTCCTTATTGTTATTACAATTTGTCTGAGGTAGGTAGGTAGGTAGGTAGGTAAGTAGATAATAAACATATCAGAAAGAAAGATCTAATTCGAGACCGATTCACTACTAGAAAAAAAAATCAAAACATCTAGTTATTCCATCGTTATGTATAAAGATAGGGAACAAAAACAGATTTATAATCTCATATTAGTATAAAATTTGAATTATATTTTATTCAGTAAAGAACAAAAAATTTACATTTCGGTATTTATTGTCATCATTTCTAGCACATATGGAGTGCTTTGATACTAGTTATATGAATGAACTGCTGATCGAATAGCAAGACAAACACATAGATGAATAGTTATAGATAGATAGATAGATAGATAGATAGATAGATAGATAGATAGATAGATAGATAGATAGATAGATAGATAGATAGATAGATAGATAGATAGATAGATAGATAGATAGATAGATAGATAGATAGATAGATAGATAGATAGATAGATAGATAGATAGATAGATAGATAGATAGATAGATAGATAGATAGATAGATAGATAGATAGATAGATAGATAGATAGATAGATAGATAGATAGATAGATAGATAGATAGATAGATAGATAGATAGATAGATAGATAGATAGATAGATAGATAGATAGATAGATAGATAGATAGATAGATAGATAGATAGATAGATAGATAGATAGATAGATAGATAGATAGATAGATAGATAGATAGATAGATAGATAAGTAGGTAGGTAGGTAGATCCGAACCCAGGACCTATCGGTCTCGCACGCGAACACTCAACGTCTAAATAACTGAGCCAGCATCCAGCGGCGTTAATGTCTAACTTAAACCAATTCACAAAATTGTACCACCGTCCACCATTGTCTTTAGTGAGTTACTATCTCACAACAGAACTGGTTAAACTTCACTGATGATGGCATCCCACTAGAACTCCATGAAATATCTCTTGAAGTCAGTCACTAGTGGACACATGATGATCATTATTGTCAGAAGAGGGTTTTGTGGAGATTCTTAGTAATTTAATAGGTGAATTCATTAGTCAATTGAAGCTAGACCATCATAGGAAACCTGGAAGCACTGGACGGCCGTTTTGTCCTAGTATGGGACTCCTCATGAATTCAACTATTAAATTACTAAAAATTTCCAAAAAACCCTCTTCTGAAAATAAATAATTGTCATCTTCTCAACTAGTTATTACATATTATCTATGACCTAATAAATCTCCAATTTATTTCTTACTATCATACTGCTTAAACAAATAATTGATCAATAATGATTATTGCACCAAATTTAATCCATTGGAATAGTTAAACAAGTTAGATAAACAAGAAAAATATACCATATCAACAAGATCAATGTAACCATTAAATTATACCTTCAAGAAGATTTATATGAAGTTATAATTTTTCAGTTATCAAGACTGAATTAAACTAATGAAATTGTGCCATATCCCAAATGATCTTTAAAAAATATATTTACCTGACATTTAATTTAAAAACAGATAATGCTTAGTAATAAGTAAAATTAAAATGTAGATAAAATTGTTTACATGGCTTATAAATTTCTTAAGTTTAATGAAAAGCACTCATGATTCGCGTGCAATTGAAGAAACTGTAACTTAGGAATTCATATATATGACTGAAAATGTCTAACAATTATCTAATCTGGCCTGATATTTCTTTCTTTTAATATCTATTTTCATTCTAATTACCACTTAACCAATTCTTATGGTTATACTTATTCCCTCAATGGACGGTACTGTCCTTATCGAGACTTCTAGATATATGTCATTATGGTATTGATACTAATGACTTTGCTTACGTCAGTGAGGCTGGTTGTATCACTTATTGGTATTTGGATGACCTAATCTATTACTCTAAGCATCGATAATCTAAAACTCACTTTTAAACCAGCAGAAAAATGCTCATATTCTTACATAATTTGTATCGGAACGTAACATTAATACGTTAGTTTGGTTTCCCAAATGAGTCCTTTCTCTGATAATTATCTTGATATTAGATTTCCACCGAAAATTTTAAAAAAACGAATGACTGAAATATAAAATACTTATTTGAACTATATACCGGTTTGATCAACCGAATATTCATCATATATCCATTGTTAACTCGCTTTGCGTTGAATTTCCAAAGATCTAATAAGAAGTGGTGATTAATGAATCTTACCTTTGTAGCTACCTACAAGTTTTGTTGAATGACATTGGACTGTGTCGCTAAGCGGTTGAAAATGGGGATGTGGAAGGTTTGTTACTGACTATATGATCTAAAAGTAATTCCTTCACTGAAAGATGAGAATTATAGGTTAGATAGTTAGTGTGGCTTTGAGCGAATACTTCTGGGTGACTTCCGTGAGTTCAATGGTTCCTTAATAATTATTGATCGGCTACAAAACTTAAGTTAACTTCTTAAAACTTATTTATCCATATATACTTAACAGTATGTGTAAATTGATAAATCAATAAAAACAGAGAGATTTAAATGATTAAAGACATGATGACATGCCCAATTCTAACTATGCTTACTTTAATTTTTTTCCAAAATAAAGTATAAATATTAATCAGTTTCTTATTCGTGTCATTCAACAGTGATACACTGAATTAATATTAAAAATATTCTTTACTCATGATCTCGAATCTCTTAATCTACATGGTAGAATGTCTGAAGAAACAAACATACAACAGTTTGGTAACGCCTTATTTTTTGTAAATAATGAACTTGTACAATTATGGTCTATTTCGTTATTAGTACTGCTCTAATAATAGACCTAATCATAAAATTGTAGATTTGTCATGATGTGACTACCTAATCTCTTAGATCTTACGTGAAAATTACACTATTGTCTACAGTGACTCGTCCTATAGTAATCATCACCAATATATTATGGAGAACACATTTAGGCTGGAGATAGAACAATATATTTAATATAAATAAAAGAGATAATTTACAGAAAAATGACCATGCCAGCAAAGCTGTGCCATGCTATCCGGTCGAACTGAATTAGTATTCCCGCGTTCTCCATGGTTAACCTTCGCTTGTTGAACATAAGTCTTTTTAGTAATTATATGCTCGGCTTCAAATGTCGTGTGGTTAGTGTCCAATACCACTACAAACTATTAATGCTTTTATTACCATCATCATCATATAATTCTGTACTGGACAGATATGAACAAGCAATTCAACATGGAGCTTATCATATATCAAATGACTTCAAAATGGAATCAAATCAGATTGGAAAAGTAAAAGTACAGTTTATTATTTAAATTAACAATTAGATGAAGATAGAAGGCAAATATAACTACACTACTGAGATTATCATTATTTTCTTAAATTCTTTCATGAGATTGAAAATAAAAGTAATTTTATGGGATAATTCAAGTTTTTTCAAATCACTGAATAGTACTTTCCTTTAAAAATATAGGATAGGATTCGATCTGCACTAAGAAGAACCTGACATACTGGACATTGATTATCATCCAGTGGTCAATCAATTGTATATACATTCCAGTCTTACAGGAGTTCAGTCGTAACCCGAATAGCTCAGTGGTAACCTCTCTGACTGTTAGACTGGGTGACACAGGATCGAATCCATCAGAGAGCATCAGTTCCCTCAAGATTACAGGTACATACTACTGACGAATACCAAATAGCACGAAACTTAGATCCAGGATTTCTTATTGACTACCTCTAATCACCATCTTATCACCATATAACTTTAGTGCGATTAAACAGTACAAATACACTGAATACAAACTAATTTTTTTATTACTTTTACTATTTATAAACTTTTAGTTATATTTTTCCATAACAAAAAAAATAATGTAAATTCATATAATGGATAATAATTATTTTACAAAATATTTATCATAATAATACATAGTTGATTATTTCTATTTTCAATCTTCAATTATAATAAGACACCTTATAAACGTATAACATACATTAATTCTTTTTTAAAAAGGAGGGAATATACAAGAATTTTTAATCAAATGAATTCCACCTGTTATAAACATTTTAAGGCGATGATATTACTTAAATAAAACACATAGTTATTTTATTTATTTTAACACATAGATATTAGTACAAGGAGGCACCAAATAGATATGCGCCACACAAATCTCATTCCATGTGTGTGAGGGCCGTGATACTGCCCGGGTGCCCAAACCGAGGCAGGGGGTGTTCTTAAGGAGCCACACTCGGAGCCTTTGATCTAAAGGTCTGATCTACAAGGCAGTGGAACAACGTAAGAAGATGCAGTCCCATGGTAGCCGGTGACCAACAGTTGGTTCATACGCCATTTGTTCCTTCAGGATACTGGAGCCCATGTGCATCATTGGTTTGGAATCAGGGTTTTCGAACTTCCCTAGGTGGACTCTCCATATCCACCAACCCGGTTAAAGCGCTGGACATTCGCTTTTCTTCCTCTCAATTTGGTAAACAAAAGTAATGCCGTGAGAAGGCATTGAGTAGGACTTCCCTGGCATCATTTTGAAGAAAAAAAATTCACTGAATATCAAACAACATTATGATTTTTTTTAAAATTTTCTTTTTAGAAATGTAAAGAATCGAACTTTATGTGTTAACGAATTAAATTTTACAACATAAAATCATTGATTAACTGAATAAATATGTGAGGTGATCCTGAGGTGATCAAGACCAATTTGAGGAATTTTTAAGAAAGAAAGTAAATAGTTTGCATTAGCCTCCAGTATATGTAAAAAAATGTTAATTTACTAGTTACATCGTTTATGATTGATAATATAATGGAGTAAATAGTATGGAAGTATTACTTTTGAGACTATTATATCAAGGATTGTTAATTATATTTAGATTGTATATGTTCAAACTGTTGTATTTTTATATTCTTTTATTTCTATGCTTTTATTTAGTTGTTAAATTGTCTCCATTAGTTATCTTACTATTATTCTAATTTTGTATCGCTTAAGAATGGGTTTTGTATACATTGTAATTTCAAATCGTGTTGCTGTGTGATCAGATACTTCAGGTATATTATTGTGTTTCGAGCCATAAATTGAATTAAGTCTATATCCGTCTTCTGATTGAATACTAGGTTATAGGGAGCTCGAGGACCAATTAGCGTTAACGTCTTAATTGTTGTTCACTGATCCTCAACTTAGTCGGTAATTAGATTCTTGATTCTACTAGCTTTATAAGTGAACTAAACGATAATAAGAATTGAGAGAGCTAGAGAGCGATCATAAAACTTCTTTTCTGTCATTACTGCTCTATCACACGGGTCTCAATACAACGCTGTATCTGATATGTTACGATACAACTAGTGATAAGAAGAAGCTTATTGTAGTTACAGGCCCATACATAATACGTAAAAGAAACTATAAAGTTATAAACCAACAATTTATAATTTCCCTGAATTTGTGATGTCTTTCAATTTGGTGTTCTATTATGAAACATCCATGCAATTCATTTGCTTCATATTTGTCTATTACTACAAGAAATCCATCTTGAAGCTAATTATTCACCGTAATAATGATAATAATGTTGATAAAAATAGATTTATTCAATATTATAAATGTTGTTACAGTATAGGATCCTCAACACCAATTGTTTGTCTACAACATATTCATGTTGTAGTTGCTCAGTAAGATATTTTACAAATGATTTTAATAGTCATTATCTCCTGCCCATTATCGGTCATGAAAGTTTTCCATCTGCTCAATCGTTTCAGCTTTCGTTTCTTCAAAGTATAGACAAGAAAGAAAAAGAGTTATTTCAAACCTTTGAATAAGCCAACTTAGAATAGGATTACTTCTTCAAGTTAAATGAAAAGTTTACAATTTCTGGTTGTTTATGGATTATAAGACCAGTAATTCATAGACATGTAAAACAGTGAAGTTTAACAAATAAACAGAGAGTGTAATTCACCATTCTTAGTAACATAATGCAATAATTTAGTGCATTTCATAAAATAATAACCGAATCATTTCACGCGCTAAATTATTATTTATTTTAACAACAATTTAAAATAAGTCGAATTAGAAATATTTACTATGAAGTTATAATAGATATTTATTTCTGAATCACAATCAAATACTCGAAATAATTGAGTGAAATCAAGTGTATGATGTTACTTTTAAATTGTTTTAACTCACTTCCATAGCGCTAATTACATTGTATAGTGGATATGAGGTCGAAATTAACATCATTTCCTTCAAAATTTCAATGAAGATTGTCAACTAACATGTAACTTATTTCTAAGCCTCGCTAGTGACCATATATATAATTAAAGGACTCTAAGTAAACATTTTGTTATGTTTCAACACTCCAGCAGTCTTGACTCAGTACATCGCATAAAAATCGAACTCAGGGTTTTTATGTTTGTATTAAAAACGACACCATCTGAATACTAATTCTACATCCAATACATAATAGTTTTTAACTTCACTGACTTTACGGCATAATGTGATAATTTATACTTCACACACCTGTGAATTGCTTTAATATCAATGTATCGAAGTTCTAAAGGGAGTATGTAACATAGATTTACACAACGGCAATGTGGTCGAAAAACTCATGAATGGAAGCATAAATCAAAAACTGTGAATGACTGATTTTTTGAATGAATGATTGAATAATACGATACTTAATTAAAGATAATTTGAAATTTCTGAGCTTGATTGAGTATGTTTACTACCGTATTTGTCAACTGCTTATAGGAATACTAAGTTAAGACTAGATAACTATCCAGTAATATCTAAGTCATTCTTTAGTTCTTCAAGTAAAGTAGTTAAAACTAATACCCCTAGTTTCTAAAATGTTTCATTATGATCACGGATTAGTATATATTTGAATTTTCTTTAAAATAGGATAGCTTACTTATAAAGAAGTGAAATGACAATTTATTGGTTTCAGACCTTCAAATTCCAACCAATATACAGTTATAAATATGAGCACCACTTTACCTGTTTTTATAAGATAGACAGTCATGTAGTATAAGGAGTGTAGTGAACGAGAACACCAATAGGGACAACCAAATGTACTTGAATACAAAATTTCATAACCTCTTAGTAAGGTCTAAGATCATACAGTAAATACATCATTTACAAAATATTCATCAATTGTATCAGGCTTCATTGTTCCTTCATTTTCATATCAGTTACTTCCTGATCTCGTTCTCTTTTCTTCAATCTTCTCAACCTTCTGTCTCCAGTCATTCCATTTTCAATTGTTGATATATACTACTTATATCTGTCGACATCAGTAACACACACTACAGTAGTTGCCATTGTATAAATAGCATTTGAAAGTTAAAATACATGAATCTATACTTGTTTAATCTGATGCATTACTTTTCTGTCAAAAAAGTAATATCTAATTGATAACGGAAATTAATCCTCACCTAAAACCTAATAAATTAATTGTAACAAAAAGCCAATTTAAACAAGTTAAGAGTGACAATATTTACAGAATACAATGAATTCATTATATTTTATACGTTTTTTCTTCAACTACATCTACACAATCTATTGTCTGAATTTAAATAATTCTGGTATTATTATCAGAATGGGTTTTGTGGAGATTTCTAGAAATTTCACTGGTTGAAATAGGAACTCATTGAAGACAATGGTGTACGGTGGCGCAACTTCGTGGATTGGTTGAAGTTAGACATTAACACCGTTGGATGCCGGCTCAATGGTCTAGTTGGTTAAGCGCCTGGTGCGAGACCGGTAGGTCCTGGGTTCGAATCTCGCGAGGGGGGGCGGGGTAGTGGATGTGCACTTCTGAGGAGTCTCATACTAGGACGAGATGGCCGTCCAGCTCTTCCAGGTTTTCCATGGTGGTCTAGCTTCAAATGACTCATGATTTCAACCTGTGAAATTTCTAAAAGTCTCCACAAAACCCATTCTGATAATAATAATCACCTGCTCACTAGTGACTGACTTCAGGAGATACTACTGGAGTTCTAGTGAGAAGTCGTTACCAGTGGAGTTCAGCCAGGTTTGTTGTGAGATAGGAACTCATTGAAGACAATGGTGTACGGCGGCGCAACTTCGTGAATTCTGGTATTGTTTATAAACGCTTTCAGTTAAGTAGTAAAGTTTAAAAAGATATTTCATATGTGACTATTTTAAATCCCAGTTCTTAAATTAAGTTTTAATTATCACGTAGATTTTATAACTCGGTGATGGAAAAACTTTTTCCAACTTCTTAATATATTTTATTAACTAATAGTTAAAATTAATGAATCTAAGGTAAAGTAGAACAATTCATTGTATTTTCCATGGGAATTATTTAACTGATAATTCATTTTTATATTGGTGATTTAAATCTTCCGATTAAGATTTAGAACTACAAATGATCAACCTCTTATTGACATTTATACTTGTAATTTAAGGTATTGTCGAGGCTATCCGTATAGGATGCGCAAATACCAATAAGAGGCTGGTCAATTGCAGTCATGAACATCAATAGCAAGATTCAAATAACCAATATAAAAGTGAATTCAAAACTTCACCCCATTGCACAACCTATAGACCATCCGGACTCAGTAGCCAAGTGCATAACGTGATGATGTTTGATGCGTGCGGTATTGGATTAGAGTCCCGAAATGAATATCAACTCTGGGGTGCATGTACATCCAGCTGACAAGTCCGAAATAAAGCGAAACGTTCTTCCTGGATCCTACTGCTAATCACCATCTATCTCTGATTATAATGGTCATTAATAAAATTATAATTATACCAACTAAATGGCTTTTTAAACGTTGTAGCCATTTAAAATTTCATGACACTATGTAGGTAAAGTTTGTGAATTTTGCAGTATGTTTCTTCTAATACTTACAATAGTATCAGTCATAACAAAATCTTAAAGTAGAATGTTAAATCTATTTTCAATACTACTTAATTTATTTCTGGAAGTTTCATGTCTCTCTAATTACAATGAAATTGTTTTTCACATGTTAGTTACAAACATGTACTGAGTAGTGAAGTTTCATCATTAGAAAGAATGAAATAATTTTTTTTTCTCTATTCATCAAGGAATTTAATCACATGATATGTACACTTAAGTTTGTCTGAGTTACTATTTTTAGATACGTAGGTGTTGTTACATTTTTTTTCTCTCAAAATTATCAGTCTACATTTTAAGTAATGACGTGTACATAAACATTTTATCTGAGTGATAGTTTCTATATGAGATTGCTTAGTAATAAAGATTCATGTATACATATTTTCGTCTGTTTTTTTTCTTCATATGATAGAGTTTTACTTATACTCTATTTTTACTATCAATATGAAATACATAATGAATTTGATAGTTGCATTCATCGACGATTGATTTCAGTTTGGTTATCATTAAAAACCAAGGAGCACTGGACAGCTGTTTGTCTTAGTATGTGACTCCTTATCAGTGAGAGTATACACGACTCTCACCATCATCAGTTTATCACGTGAACACTTCACCTCTAAAACAAAGAGCCAATATTCAGTGATGTTAATGTCTGATTTCAATTAATTCTTGTTATTGCAAGACCATATTCTGTTACATGTGGTGGATAACTGTCTCATATCCGATATAGTTGAACACTACTAGTCACAGGTTCTCTGGACAAATCCTGTAATCGCTTCCAGAAGTTATTCATTAGTTTGTTTTGTCTTAATTTTAATCTTGTTTTAAAACTAAAATGTCAGCAGTTTTAAAATAAATTTGACAGTAAATTAATCCTACTAAAATAAAAAAAAAGATTTTGTTCTTAATTTTATATCGTACATGTTTCCTTTTTGTAAGTGGAAGGAACATTTTTAAAATTAGTTCACATGAGCATTTTTATAAATTGACGTATATTGTACATTTGTATTTCATTTAACCTTAAATTATTTCAGTATTTAAAGTAAAAAACCAAAGCACAAAAGAATTATTGTAAGATGGTGGTTGGATGTAATCAACAGGAAACCCTGGACCTACTTGGCATTCGTCAGCAAGGTGTGCCGGTAATATTGAAGGAACTGATGCTCTCTGACGGATTAGATTCTTTGTTACCTAGCTTCACAGTCAGAGACGTTACCACTGAGCTATCCGAGTCGTGACTGACCTCCTGTATGATTGAGATGCATTTACAATTGATTGATCACTGGGTGGTGATATATATATATATATTTGAATCTTATTAACTTCTTTGCCTTGCTTCATTTCACCTTGATTGGATTTGACTCAGAATCCGCTTCTGTGTTTGCTTGGTCGCGCGCATTGGCCTCGCTACTCAAATTCGTTTGATATGCTTGTAACTATGTTATCTGTGCCATCCAATAATAAACTGTAGTTGCCTCTTCTTATTGCCTTTTGAATGCATAAACCTTTTGGATTTATTTAATAACGGTTATTAGGGTGATTATCTCGAAGCCAAGCCACTACAAGTGTTTCCTTCATTTTTTAGATGAAGAATAAAAATGAGAACTACTGTAGGTGCACCACTGACTTATAATTTGAGCTAAAACTGTCAATGTCTCAAGCTGCGGTTCATAACTGATAACAGACTATGATTAACTCATAGTTCGAAACTTTATAGCTGATAAATTTTAAATATTACTCGATAAGACAGGTAATCAAAATATATACTTATGATAAATTAGCAATCTGTTAAGTACACATTTTTTGCAAAGCGCAAATACTACAATACAATCTTCGTGTTGTTAGAACATGTAAAAAGTAACTATGCTGCATTTGACTGCCATAATATCTTAGGAAGGTGGATTGTATCTTATAATGTCGCAGTATATATGTATATAAACTGAATTTATTTTATTCTGCAAACCCTGTTGTTCTTGGTCTGTTTAAGTCTACCAAGAAATATGGTCGTATGAAATTTTTATAGAATTAATAGGTTTGGAAAATAATTGTTCAAATCCATTCATATGAGTTGATTAATATGAAAATTAAGTATATTTCTTACCATAGATTATCCACAATTAATAAACAGAAACTCAACTATAAATAATAATATTTAATCATTGTTTAATTTTCAAAATGATTGCTTTGTTGATGGAATCGCATTTGTCATTATATACAGAGTAGAATTATACTGATATTGAACACCGAGTAATTATTATACTTTGTATAAAAGGCACGTTGCAATTATAAACAAGACAAGTGTCAATTTAATCTTAACGACACATCTAGAATACATGTGATAACATTTCTCATTGGTTTAGCGATCTACAGCTTACACGTGGTTTATTAAATTACTGTCTGAAATTTCTTATAGTTTACTTCAGTTATCATAGTTAAAACATTTGAAAAAGATCACACCAGGTTCAAGGTACGCGTGTATGAATGGAAAGCCATAAATTGATACTTTGCAACAGTTGTTAAATTATTTATTTATTTTGTAATCTACATTGCGTTACTTATTATTAATAAGTAGTTGCTTTATATTTCATAATACAATATGGATCATCTTTTTGTTCAAGTTAGTATGTCTTTAATCAAATACGTTTCTCTTTTTGTTTACATCCAGTACATCATCTTTTAGACAGGTTACTGTTGAAACAACTAAGGAAACTGGGCAAATCATGCGATATGTCAAGACTGAATGGTAATTCAGATTCAAACGTGTGCGATCCATGGAAAGTAGATTGCATGCATGACCATAGCCATTATGTCTATCAATAAATCCGCTAAAAATAAATTTACTCTGCATAACCAGCCATATAGACCTGCTTCGTACAATCTCTCTAGTTAAGGTGTTAAGGTGAATAGAAGCGCAGATAATAACTGAACCGGATCGTTGACAATAAACGTCGTAAACATTAACTAAATTTTCTCTTGTATCTCATCACTGTAAATTGTTTACAACAATTTTCTTATCTCAAATAATCAATCGGTTCATGATCTCAATCAAAAACTTAACAATCTCCAAAACCACTAAACTGATAATTTATTTGTCTTGAAAATTGTACTATATCTTTCACTGTATCTTTCATCGTCACTCGTATCATTTAAAACATCTACGTATTACTTTCTTGTCAATAGTACACATGTATATTTATACTTATATATATTTACTTAACTAATGTACTTGAATATAACTAACTTCAACAATCTGATTAACGTTAGACTGATTCATTATTTTAAAATAGTAGATTTTTATTGGTATTTTTTTAGAAATACAATAGTACCTTATGTTTGTAATATAAGTCTAGTCACATTTGACCTTAAAATTTCAACACTTAATCCACTTGTTAGAGTTCAGTTCCTTGTCTAAACATGTACTTCCATTATTATTATTATTATTATTATTATTATTATTATTATTATTATTATTATTATTATTATTATTATTGAAGACAATCCATCTTTACAATAAGATCGTGGATGCGCACTGTTCAGGAGTCCCATACTAGGACGAAACGGCCGTCCAGTGCTTCCAGGTTTTCCATGGTGGTCTAGCTTCAAATGACTCATGATTTCAACCAGTGAAATAAGATAAATGTTGTTTATTTAAAACTGTTACTAATATCAACCATTTATTTTTAATAGATGTCATGTGCACATTATGATGAGGTTTAAAACAATTGTATTGATAACATCATCCTGTAGATATTTTTTTCATAAGAAGTTCTAATGGAATAACTGAAATAACCTTAATATTAATTTCACTGTTTGTATATTGTTAATAAATAATTAACTTTAAATTATTAAACAAGGTTGGATGGTGACTAGCAGTGAAGATGAAGATGTGTGTTTCATCCTAGTTGGAGATTTACAAGTGAATTTACTTACATTCAAGGGTCCCAAAGAGGATCGAATGTACATCTTAGATTCCACTGATAGTAACTATCCATTTCTGTTTAATATGCTTATGACTTAATAGCACTATTGATAAAATTGACATAGAATGCATATATGCGAAAAGTGACTGATTTATCTTTTAACTGCTATATGTTTTCCACTAACCGTATAATTTGGGTCAATGGTTTATAGGAATAACATGTGTATGAATATCATGACGAGTATTTCCGCTCATATTTTTCATGTACTTTTAGTTTTTGTTATAAACATTCTATAAGGTGAATTTCATGATAGGAACTATAATAATTTATTATCATCATTAAGTATGAAACTTCTGTCTTATTTCTTGTTAAAGATATACAATCATAGAGGATTTTATCCAACAATCTATTTTAAACAGTTTAGAAATTAAATGAGTTATGAGTCTTTTTTTATTGAAAATTTATCATTTCAACTTTGTTATATTATTTTATTTGTTTAAATGAAGTTGTTAATTAAAACATTAATATCAATGTTCAATCACTTGACAACAAATACTAATGAATGAAAATAAAGAGAATTAAGGGAAGAAGGAAATTTTCTTTTCGACAAGATTAAGTAAATAATCTGTACATTCGTATTTATAGTTATATGGAAAATATATGTTTATAGCGTTTTCTATTATTTTTTTGGGTTAGCATTTTTGGCGAGTTAGTTTTCTACGGGATATCATCGCCAACCCCATGCCCAACCCTTCTCCTTTATCCGAGCTCGGGACCGGGAGTAGCCACAGAGGGGCTCCAGGCGAAGTTGTATATTTATAGAAGGATAGAAAAGATTGCACCATAAATTGATTCGAGACTCTTATTATCAAATGAGGTTATGCAATAATCAAGAGGTAAGGAAGGAATATAAGGATGAAAATAATTTACGGGTCAGATAATTGTCCAATGGACAGATGTAAAGAAAAAACGACAAACATAACGGTCATAATAATAAACTGAGTAACGATCAAGAAAACTTGTTTATAGGTAGTAATACTAATAATAGCTGATTAGAGTTTAAAATTACAAAACAATAATTTAAAAAATCAGTAACAGTCAAATATAAAAGAAAAATCAAAACATACTACTAAAGAGAATTAAGGCTAAGGAAGGATGAGAGGTTGGATGAATCGTTTCTACATACAAACTTCGGGCTTGAGTTCGTGGGTTGCCAATACCTCAGCTCAGATTGTTCTACACGAGTAATTTCATTGTCATTGCTTACTTTTTTTATATATTTCACCATCTTGTCATTTTTTTAAAAACTCAACGTAAGACTGATATTATTGAATAAGTAATTAACACATATTCTCGTATTTCATTTTATATGTATATAAGTAATATGTATGTATATAGTTTTGGTGGGTATCAATCATATCATGTCCACAAGTTAGTATTTCTTTGTTTCAGATTTGTTTCTTTGTGTTTACCCACTTTTTTTCAATAAGCGTACAATTGTTATTTTCCATTTCCAACAATAAATTTCAGCCATGGCGCTAGTATTAATTAACATTTTGTTTATATATATCAGTTGTCCTCAAAATCAGTTCATTCATTTTTGTTTTGAATAGATCAGTAATGAACAGAATGTTATAACTAAATTCCTTTTATGGTTTATTTAATTTTTATTTACATGTTATCTCAAACATAATAATCTTCACTATATACAATTTCATGTACAATCTGTTATGGTTTATACATATGTAAAATAACTAGTTTTATGATAAAAACATTTTCCTCAGCAACAACAACAACAACAAAAATAATGATAATTGTTAACGTTTATGGACAAAAATTGAAATTTATTAAGTTATAAAGGTTGTAATAAAATTAAGGACACAAAATATTTTTCTCATGATTTATATAGTTGTAGGTATGTATACTCAAAAATGACTTATTTTAAGCCCAAGAAATTAGTTATCACGTTTTTTTCTTTCCTATCACAACAAAATTCTTTAATTCTTGTTCATAACTCATAGAATCGTTTTTCCCTGGAAAATTTATCTCCCTCTTAAATTCATTATACTTTAATCTTAAATAAATTGACTGGGCTTAGATATATTTTTGAGGTTATAAATTGGTGTGGGTAATTGGAATTGGGATTGAAAGTTAGAAGTGAGGGTTACGAATTAGAATCAGGGTTTTCGTCACAAGTTTACATCAGCTATAATGCCAAAATGCTACTTAGCCTTATGGATGAATGAATTCCACACCAAAATTCAATACATGCTATCTTTAATTTCATTTGTCCATTCATGTATTATAGTCTCGCCATTCTGCGATTTATCTTATTATTTTCTTCATTGTAAGCATGAAGAAAGAAGTTTCAGAGGGAAGTTTCCTACGTTGTGGCTGTAATCTGCGACATATCTCAGATGGACTGCTTCACACTTTGAAGTGTTGGAGGTAAGTCCATTGTCATCTGCCTAACTTCGAAGTCGAATCAGATCCTTCTGAAGTGCCAGTTTATCCCTTTGGTTGCGTACCTCTCTCTCAGAAAAAATAAACAAATCTGATGATACCTGTTGTGGAAGATCGTTTATATAAATCAAGAAAAGAAGAGGTCCTGGCATTGAATCATGGGGGAACCCTCTGGGACATTCCATAGCCTGGGAGTAAATAACCTTAACTCTGACCTTAAAATGTCGATTATTTAGATATGAAGCGAGCCAGTCAGTTAGACGTGATTTGATACCCAATCGTTTGAACTTATTGATAAGACATATATGGTTGACCCTAGCAAAACCTTTCGAGAAGTCACATATCAGGAAGACCATAATTTTAGAGGTTATGGAGAGAGGTTCTACCTGTCGGTAGGTTGAAGGTTCACTGAGTCGACCTCCTTTGAAAGTTGATATGATGTGAACCAGCTCCCGAATTTCTGACAATGTGCCTCGGATTAAGAAATGTGAGGAAATTACTCTCAGCGCAATTGCCAAGACTGACGCTGCCTCCATCAGCATGGCAGAATGAACCATATATGGACTAGAAGAAGTGTCTCTTTTAGGCGCTGCATATCTCTGTACACCAAGTCATTTCTCAGGCTTACTTCTGAAAGTCCTGTTGAGTTGCAGATTAAGCTTTCACCAGTATAGTTAGTGTGGGTTGGTTGAAACGTCCGAGAGTACTGTTCATCAAAATCGATAAACTCTTGGTTGTGCACTTGATGTGCCTCCAGGAAAAATCGCAAATATAAGGCTACTCCATCACTCGTTCCTGTTTTTCTGTCATTGCGAAACAAAGACATGCCGGATGTTACCAGCTCCTGGTCCGTAAACTGAGAAGATATCCATGTTTCAGATATTCCCACTAGATGAGTATTATTAGCATTACTGAGTTCACACAGCTCATCTATTCCATTCAATAAACTCGCGGCGTTCATATATAAGAAGTTTATGTTTTCAATTTGAAACGCGTGAGCTTCCTTATCCTGTTCATCTGTATGAGCCTTGCATGAATGGACAGGTTACCCACCTACACAGGGTTTTCCGAGTTGGTAACCACTATAGTTTAAGTTTTCTTGTGATCTAGACAGTCCACAAGTGGAACAGTCAGCTCCAATTTGCTTTTGTGTTTGATCCTGGCGTCATGTGGCCTATCTGGGTGCATATGGATTCCAGTTGGCAACCGACGTCTGTTGACACGAAATGCTTCCGGAGTTGCAGCCGCCATATGTGAGAATAAAAAAGTTATTTTCATTAGCGGGGGTCTAGAATCTCCGTCTTTCTTGGCCAGTCTCACTGTTTGTTGAGTCAATACATTTTTGAGCCCAAAGGACTGCTTGATGAATTTCCATTCCCGAATATAAGAGTTTGTGTGGTCACGGTGCATGTTTTCACGTACACCTTGCACAATGATATTTCATAAACGGAAAAGCTTCTCACGAGATTCCTTAGGGATGTTTCTTATGAGATTGCGTTCAGAATATGGTATGTCAGACAGTATTCTTACGTTCCCATGTGATTTCAGTAAGTGACTAACTAGTAGGATATCTTCTACGTCGGTGGCATTAGTGAGTGTTACACGAAGTAGCCTTGGATGATTTTGATGCTTAGATTCTTTTCCCCGAGTGAGTGGTGTGACCGTGAAGGGTTCTATTTCGGGAAGTTCGAACTTCTTGTTTAACTCTTTCCAGGGCATCCTGTTACTTTTGCCCTGTAGGCTGAGGGGAAGGTCAGGACTGTTTTTAACGTTCATGATTATAAGGGGATCATCAGAAAACCGTGATTGTTCTTCCGGTCTTTCGGGTAAGTTCAAGTTGAGGACCTTGTTGTGTGGTGGTTAAAGTGCGTTTCAGATTCCTGTGCTCTTTGCTGACCGGTTGGACAGCCTTGGAGGTAGATTGTACGGCTAAGTAACCAGTTTATCTCACTACAATACCTGGGATGTTCAACTTCTTAGATGTGACAACCGGTCCCTTTTAACTTTGTTGACAGGAGTCCAATCGCTTAAAGAGTTTTCGGAGACCACTGTTGCATTCAGAGGTCCTGTACTGGGAGACCAAAGTATGCTGAGGCAGTCTATTACCGTCGATGTTATGACGGTGCTGAGCTTCATTAAATGCTCCGTCGACACTAGCGTTGTCGAAGTCCCTCTTCTTGTCTTCACTGCACGTTTTTGTTTGTTTACTCGGCGGTGTTTAAATCGTCAAAATCAATAGCTCTGTAAGTCTCCGACATTTGATGCTGACTACGTTAGCTTTAATGGACTCATCTAATTGAGGGCACTCGGTCACGCAACCGCACCAGACCACGAGTGAGTACGCTGTGCTTCACTATTTCTACAACCGCTAGGCAGTTTAGATTAGTCACTACTCGATATATTGATAACCTACCAAATATATATCTCCGAGCTTCTTCGCTTCTGACTTCTGATTTCACTGAAAGGGCACGTTCCGATTACGGAAGTTGTTACTGGTTAAGATGGTATCGAACTTCGAATACTTGTGGCATCTTCACCCGTTTTAGGATTATCTGTTTTCAGGTTTGCTGACATCTTTTTCCACAAATCTGTTAAGAGAGTGATGTTACTCAGAAAAACCTCAGCAATCATGTTGCATGTGCCACATACCCACCCACGATCCAACTTACTGAGTCCGTTGTAAGCTGTTGCTGTAAGATCTGTGCATGCTTGTGTAACCGGCCCTTGCAATTGTCACAGTGAATGCCAGAAGTAAAAAGTAAAGAGGCATCCGGGTCGCTTGCATGATTTATTCATGACTATGGTGATGTAAACTGTTTTATAGATCATAGCAAAAGTCAACAAACATAAAAGAAAAAAGCAGTACACTAAAAACAGATAAAATGGATAAAAACGGGTGGTACAAATGATTAAGATAAACTTAAACTAGCCTTGACGTGAAAAACTGAAAAAAGCAAATAGTAAGCTAAGGCGAAACCACAGTTAACTATTAACTTGGGTAAAACTGAAAAAAGAAAAGTAATCTATCGAACGTAAAGCTCAGGACGGATTCTTTGGATCAAACATGGTACTTTTGTTGCATAAGGACACATTAAAAATTTGAGAAGTGCAAATCTAAGCTTCCGTTCGTAAAGCGCGCGTGTACGGTCAGTCAGTGTAGGGTCATCGATAACGTCGTTCGATTGAAAACTGTTAGGAACGTCGATTGGATTAGCTTTATTCCAACACAATAGTAGTCCGAAATGAGATGACTCAAGAAGCTCCTCTTCTCTTTTGGATTTAGTCTTTACACACAGTGATGACGTTGGTCAAATGACTTTCCTTCCACCACTAGGGAGAAGTGACCATGCAGTCATCTTATTCAAATTCATGGCTGAGATTGCCTGTCAAAAAGTTGCGCCGGCCCGTCCTAATATATGGAAGGCAGATATGGAGGCAATCAACTCCTCGGCATCGGCTGAAAACTAGAAAATTGACTCAAGAGCATCAGTACAAGACGCATGATCTCTTTTCAGGCTGTTATACAATCGGGTAACTCAACCATATATACGCTGGATAGTTCCAAAGAAGAAGAAGCACGGCCATCGCTGGACAGGCCGGGATATTCGACGTTCACTAAGACAAAGGAAGAACTGTTGGGACGTTGCCATCCGCCTTGGCACAGCAGGTACAATGGAACGCTACAGATCGGTAAGAAGCAAGTGTATAACGAAAATTCGGGAAGCTCAGGGAAAATATGAAATTCAGGTGGCACAATCTGCACTCAAGCAGCCCAAGAGAATATTTTTGTACACAAACTACAGAACAAGGATGCATCATTGGATTCCCAGCCGAATTAAAGAAGGAAGTGCATCTGAAATGATAGAGGAAGATCAGGAAAAGGCAGAGGCTATGACTGACTATTTTGGGGCAGTTTTCACTCTGAAACCTCCTCTAGACAAAGAACCAAACCAAAATAAAGAGTCAACAAACCACCTGCTCACCGTGGACTTCAATCAAGACGATGTGCTTAAGGCTCTTAGCACCTTAAACATGGAAAAATCAACAGGACCAGATGAACTACACCCCAAAATCTTGAGAAATATTGCATAATATCTCGCGGCCCCACTGACTGTGATATTCAATATGTCAGGTGACCAAGGTGTGTTACCTATGGACCGGAAGGACACAATCGTCACTCCCATACATAAAACAGGACCAAGACAAGTTCCATCGAACTACAGACCTGTAAGTCTCACCAGTGTTGTAGTTAAAATATTGGAAAGGATAGTCAAACGGACCATAATGGCATTTATGGAAACCAATAACCTGCTAAACATAGAACAACATGGTTTTAGAAATGGTCTATCTTGTACAACGAACCTTCTTGTAGCCAGGGAGTTTTGGACAAAGGCGCTAGACAACAGAAACGCGGTGGATGTTCTCTACATAGACTTCAGTAAGGCTTTTGACAAGTTGCCAACTAATAGACTGCTATTGAAGTTGGCAAACCTTGGTATTGGCAGACCTCTCTTAAAATGGATTAAGGATTTCCTAGTAGGTCGTAGGCAGGAAGTAAGAATAAATCCCAAGTGATCCATCTGGAGACCAGCACCTTCAATTGACTCTTTAAAGAGAAGACTGGACACTCACAGAAGCATACTAGAAAAGTAATAACATAGGCCTTAGGCCTTTTGTCCTTACTGCACAAATCTGAATCTGAAATTGATAGTCGGTCAGTAATTGGTGATTCTTTCCTAAAGGTGGGTTATCTGATTTCTCAAGGTTGTGACCTTCGGGTATTTCAGTTGGCATCGCACATGTGAGGCAGTTTGTTCTCGTTTTCTCCTTTTTTTCACTGCTATACGATCTGTTTATATAATTTTTCAAAACAAATTTATAAAACTGATCAGTTGTTCACAACTATCACGAGGACTGAATAGCTGTACAGTAGAGCTAGTGCACCATTAACGGCTGCTTCGTTCAAAATGGAGTTCAATATACTTGATTGTATGAGTCTAAAGTAAGAACTGAACTACGGCACCGCGTAGTGAGTTCTTAAAATTTCAAGTCAGAAGATTCGATTTGCAAATATGAACAACGGGTTAACGTCGTGTTGATTATTTTAGACCTGATGATCCTTGAGATTTTGGTATCTTATTTGAGTAACTTTACTTTGACGGCTTTGTTGTTGACCCAAGCATCATCGGATCTTATCTGACGAGGCAAGCTCTGATGATTTTCGGGACGACTGTGAAAGCACAAATAAACTATGGAGCTCAGACACGACAACCAAAATATTTCAAAGTTGTACCACAAGGCTCCCCTCCGGCCAAACTACACATTTTTACTATTTGTATAGTGTGTTATTGTTAAGGGAAAAATTTCAATACATTCAGACATATTTAGCTGTAAATACTTGACCATGAAGAAAAGCTATCATTCGTAGCTGTAATTAATATCATGATATTTAAAAATCTAAACGTCCTTTTACATTTATTCAATCAATGAACTAATTTGGGTACTACAAAGTTTGTCCGTGTTACATTGTTAAGCTAAATTATCGTAAGTTCAAAGTATAGAGATGCACTTTAACCGACATAAAAAACGTCTATAAAAATAATAAATACAACTATTCTGTTACTGTCTCCTAAAACGGTATAACCACTTACGGTTTTGTCAGCATCGAGCGGACATTGTGCGTATTTGCCAAGCGCATTGAGATACCAGTTTGATCACCCTAAACTTATTCAATAGAGCATTTCTGCTTTATGCTTATGAAATCTTACCTCTCTGTTACTGGAAGGATTCTTCCCAGTTGCATTGTTCTTAATGGGACTAATTTTCCAACTATATACTAATCTTGTTTACTTAATTTTATCCATTTTCCTAATATTATACTCACTCCGTCTATCTCTTCCCGATTTCATTTTCTCATCACGTGATGCGTGTTTATTTTAGTACCTATATTTGTGTTTAGGTAAATAAGATAGATCGTTTAGTTACTTGGATCGATAATGTTTCTTCAACCGTCTCTCATATTTCGGTTCGTAGTTCAAAATGAACACGAGTTACCTCATGAGCCTTACGTTTAGTTTTATGTTAGTTCTGGGACCTGATAGAAGGTGGAGCTTAGGTTAATACATCTTACTGTCCCTAAGCTCTGTCCAGTTTCTGTGGTTTCACTTTTCCCGATCTCCCGTTAGAAGTTAAATAGCTCTAAACTCAAGAATTTCGGAGACAATTCTATTCAAAACAATCTGCTTAGTTTAGTTGCTGAATAGTTGCTGTATTTAGCGTTTAGCAATTAAGTCGTTATTTCGATCCACTCTTCGCCTACTTCAATTTGGAAATTCAGAGACTTCTCTGGGTATCACACAGATATTATATATATATATATATATATATATATGCATTTTTACATATGCAAGTATCTTATACTTACAATCGGAAACTTCGATGTCTATATGCATTTGTGATAGGTGTGGACATGCCTATGCTTTCTAGTAGACAAATACAATTATACATACCTTTATTATTGACTCGAAGATACGTACTCATGCAAACAATTACAATACTATGTAGTTCGGTCTAAAGATAATGGAAGTGCTCCATTCCTTTTAAGTTTCTCAAGACTTAGTGGATAACAACAGTTTCTGTTTTTGACTGCTCTAGGTAGATATCTTATAAAACGGTTCCCTGACTGACCTGAACTATTCAGGTTACGCAATTTCGTTTGGTGAATACGGTGTTCATATTTTGTATTCTGGGATGGTATGTAATCTGGAAATTGTTGGATACATTTTATGTTTATTGAATGTCAGTTAACACCTCATAGCCTATCCGTCTAACATTAGGTCACATGGTTTAGTACAGTCGATATTTATTTCATCTGTCAACGGCATCATCCCAGCGAATCCAGTGATCGGGGAAGTACTGCCAATGCAAAAAGCATGACAGTCGCTTTTCTATGTCATTGACGGGTGTTTAATATTCAACAATTTATCCGGTACTCTCTAACTGTAAAACCGTTATTAAAGATAATCTTAAGTCATATATTTATTTATAATTATCACTAAAGTATCCACAACTGGTAATGGAACCACTTAGATAATAATGCTACTGGTGTTAGAGATGAATTATCAGATAACGGTATGTTGAACCGTAATTTGCAGGGAGGATTTGCCTACATAGCATAGAGGCTTACTAACTCTCTACTTCTTTACTAACCTGAATGGCCGAAATATCCAGTTTATCTTAACAGAATTTAACATCAAACCTGAACTTTCGCGTAGTGCTCCCTGGATAGTGGGTAATCTTCCCCATGAGCTAACTCAAGCGGTACGGTGAAGGCCAGACTAACCAACCAGTCTGCTGTCAGATGGAGATCAGACTAATCACCCACTGTGTCTGAACTTTGATTATATGTGAAGAGAGGTTGATTTAAATTAGGAATGTGACTGAGGCATTGAAGAAAACTTTTCTTTTGGTGCCTGAACGGATTAAACTGGAGGGGCTCATAAGGCTTGGCGTGGGTGGGTCAGAGCGTAGGCCATAAGCTGTGATGTAACCAATGTGCAGTGGTCAACACTAAACCGGCTTGTGGTAAGAACGTGAAGTGAGCACATCGCCTATGATGACTTACCTAATGATCTCAATACTCGATATTCATTCAGTGAAAATGCTGCTGGGTTTAGGGACCTGGGGCATTCTCATCTATGTCTATGTGTCTACTATGGAGTATATGGGCCTTGGCTTATGCATTTTTACATATGCATGTATCTTATACTTGCAATCGGAAACTTCTATGTCTATATGCATTTGTGATAGGTGTGGACATGCCTATGCTTTCTATAACTACATGTACAGCATACTAGCAACCTCACCTACCCATGCCAATATGTATACCACTGGAACGTATGTACTTTTGGTACCTGCATTTGATTATATGCATATGAAGCATACTTTGGGAATATTTTCCACGTTTCTCCACTGTTGAACTCATTCGTAGCTAATCAACGCTTTTGGTTTGCATAAAAGCTTCCAAAAGTGATAGGAAAAAATTAGTGTGGGCCAATAAGAATACATTTACATTACTTATTGTGGGTCAGGTTAATTACTCATACTACTGATATCTTAATCCCTATATACACATATTCTCCAGTGTCCAGTCGCATTGTCATTTCAAAGCCTTTCTCTGTTTGGAGAGCCATGGGGCTTCTCTACTTCGTTGGGCGGGGAACTGAAACTTAACTGACTAAGTTGGGTTGTACAGGAAACTTTAGTGTTCTTCGTTTATTTATTTATTTATTTGAACACATAAATATTGGTACAAGAGAACGCCAATATATATGCGCCACACAAAACAATGAGAATGCGAAGAGAAATAGAAAAAAAAACTAAGGAGCGCAAAAGAAAAAGAGAACAATAACGAAGAGATTGGTGTAAGGTAGTGTGGTAGTAACGAGGTACAATCAGAAGAAATCTTTCAGGTAAGGGAGACACAACCACTTTTTATGAAGAAGGTAAAAGAAGGTTACAGCAGGATCGCCACTGGCTTCTATTCTGAGCCATATCTGATAACGTCTCTAGCCACTGTGTAGCATCATCTCTCGGACCCCAACCAGGGAGTCGTGAAGGACCGACAGAAGCCAGTCCTTTGCAGCTTTCTTTCATACCACGACACCATGTCATGCACTGACCACCTCTCCGCTTCTTCCAACCAGTCCCAGAGTCGGGAAATAATGCACGACGTGGAATTCTCTGGGACGACATTCGGAGAACATGTCCAAGCCACCGAAGTCGGTGTTTCAAGATGGTGACACCAATTGAATTATCATCTCTGTGCCCGAACACACGATGCCGAACCTCTGCATTACTGACATGGTGTTGCCACTGAATGTCAGCAATCCTTCGGAGACAGCGATGATCGAACACAGAAAGTCGTCTAACGTCCTCAACTCGGAGAGACCAGGTTTCACAAGCATAGAGCAAAACTGCTCTCACCGACGCGTTGTAGATCCGACCTTTACAGCCAGACTAACATCACGAAGGCGCCAAAGGTGGCCCAGATTGGCATAAGCCGCTCTGGCTTTCACTATACGTGCATTGATCTCATCACTCACGCCACCACCAGCACTTATGCAGCTATCTAGGTAAACGAACTTCTCGACTACTTCTATCTGCTCACCATTCAGGGTGAATACAAGATTAGAATCCTGCCAGTCTTGTAGAAGTACTTTGCACTTGGAAGGTGCAAAGCACATACCATACCTACGGACACTGATTGTCAACTGATTAAGTGCGGATTGCATGCCTTGGGCATTATCGCACAGTAAGACAATATCGTCCGCATACTCAAGGTCGAGAAGTCTTTCTCCAGGCAACAGATCCACACCACCATTACTTACATTCATCAGAGCTGTTTCTAGAATGTCATCGATGGCAAAGTTGAAGAGGAATGGTGAGATTGGACAACCCTGCCTAACCCCACTGCTCGAATGGAACAATGGGGAAAGGTGGTTGTATGCCCTCACTTTGCCTGAGGTGTTTGTATATACGGCTTTTAGGATGTTAATAAACTTCTCAGGCACACCCTTCTTCAATAGACAATCCCAGAGAACAGCCCTGTCCAACGAATCGAAGGCAGCCCTGATGTCAAGAAACACTACGATTGTTGGCCTTTGATAAGTATGGCGGTGTTCTAACATTTGGCGGAGGGTGAAGATATGATCAATACATCCTCGACCAGAACGAAACCCAGCCTGCTCCTCGCGAGTCAATCTTTCTCGAGTTTTGAACAACCTACGAAGTATGACGGAAGCCAATAGCTTGGACGCAATCGGAAGTAGACTTATCCTCCGATAGTTGTTGCAGGAACGACGTGAACCCTTTTTAAAGATAGGGACAACTATCGACTCATTCCATGACGTTGGTACACTCTCTAGTTCCCAAACCTTTGTAAACAACGTCGTCAATTCCTTAGTCAAAAAGTCACCACCATCTTTAAAAAAAGCCGGAGGTAAGTCATCTGGGCCAGGTGATTTGTAACGCTTCAAGAGTTGGAGTTCCTTGCGGACTTCCGCCTCATTTGGTGGCTCAGTCGTCATCGGCCATGGAGGGCAGGACAGTCTGACCGATGTTGCCGGAGCAGCAGGCCAGTTGAACTGCCCTTCGAAAAATTCTGCCCATCGTCCAAGACGTCGATGGGTGTTAGTGATTAGCATCCCATCATCCTCGCAGATTGTTTCACTCACACCAGACTTCTTGCTGCCAGTGGCTCGGATGAGCTGGAAGAGCTTCCGGTAGTTACCAGATTCAGCTGCTGCTTCCAACTCATTAGCACGCTTCGACCACCAGGCTTCTCGGTCCTTACGCAAGCCTTGCCCAATTTCATTGCGTAACATCCTTCGTTTGTGGTCAAACTCACGGTCACCCGGAGTAGACCGACGGGCTTCAATGAGTTGTAAGGAAACTGAAGAAACCCAGTGCTTATAAGCGGGACGTTTCGCGAACCCACAACTGACTGTACCCGCCATTTTCATGGCGTCATGCAATTGCGACCAATGCTCATCTATACTTTTCGGTGGAGTGGTAGCTAGCCTAGAAACTAGCTCGGTTCGATACTTACTAGCAACAGAAGTTGCAACCAGCTTGCTAACATCAATCCGTTGATGGCGGTCACTTCGTTGTCCACTGAAAGGTAAGGTAAGATTGGCGCAGATCAAGGCATGGTCAGAGTCCAGATAGGTACTCCAAAAGGAGCGGCAGTCTTGTACACAACCACGCCAGCGGTAGCTGATCGCGATGTGATCAATCTGAGTCCAGGCTTGAGATGCAGAGGGAGGACGCCAGGTGGCACATCAGTGATGACTGCCGAAAGTTAGTGCTAGCCAGAAACAGGTTGTGGTCTGTGCAAAGTTGCAGTAGACGGTCCCCGTTATCTGACCTGCGACCGACGAGTCCCCATCGGCCACCTAAACGACTCTCTTCTGTGCCTAGACGCCCGACCTGAGCATTCAAGTCTCCGGCTAGTACTACAATATCTGTCGAACGCACTTTCTGGAGAAGAACTGATAACTGGTGGTAAAACTCATCCTTGATTGCATCCGGGTTGCAATCTGTCGGGGCATAGGCGGAGATGACGAAAAGACATCGTTTCTCACGCCGATTTCTTCTCACTTTGATGGAACTTTCTAATCTAACAGCACATAACCGACTGTTAATGGGGATCCAATCGACTAGTGCTGCCTCAGCTCGAGCGCTTAGTGCGACACCAACGCCAGCAAGACTAGACGAAGATGCCACAGGGTCCCCGGATAAGCGCACGTAAAACAAGCTTTTCGAGGCGACAGATGGAGATCGAATTTGTAGTACTTCGCCAGAGTCTTGAATACGGGTCTCGGATAGACAGCAAACATCGATATGAAGACTTTCCAAAGACATAGCCAGCCCTATCTGTTGTCCGACCTGCATAAGTGTGCGAACGTTGAAGGCAGCCAGTTTGAATGGTGCACGTGGTTTCAGAAAAACTGATTCAGTACTCATATTCGGTGGTAATATACAATTTTCAACCGGACAGTGACTCGAGAACGTTTAGATATAGTCGAATTTCCACCAAAGACGAGCCGCTGTATAAGTATAAAAGAGGGTGAATAATGTGGAAAATAATAATAATAATAATAATAATAATAATAATAATAATAATAATAATAATAATAATGACAATAATAGTAATGATAATAATTTGAATCAATTGGTTGTTTTTCGAAGTGAGAAAAGTAATTTCCATAGACATAAAGAGTTCATCATTTGTGTGTGGGCTGTGATACTGCCCGGGTGCCCAAACCGAAGCAGGTGGTTATCTTAGGGGGCCACTCCTCGAGCCTTTGACCTAAAGGTCTAACCCACAAGGCAGTGGAGCATCGTAAGGAGATACAATCCTATGGTAGCCGGTGACCAACGATTGGTTCATACGCCATTTGTTCCCACAGGATACTGGAGCCCATGTGCACCATTGGTTTGGAATCCGGTTAAAGCGCCGGACATTCGCTTTTCGTTCTCTCATTTTCGTGAACAACACCCCCGCCACGAGAAGGCAATGAGTAGGACTTCCCTTGCAGAGGCTGTATACGCGCGGCCGTGTGAGGTCAAAATGGTTCTCATTAGTTCAGTTGAATCCGTTGTGTTCTCATCAGCTGCTTACAACCTAAAATATTTGAAATTCAAAGGTGATCAACAAACAATCAAATTCAAACCTTTTGAAATTCGCCGAAGCAGTAGCAATCAAACGTTTAAAACCAGATCTTTGTATACAAAAAGAAACAGTAATAAATCTTTCTTTGCCCTGGTAACATTCACCCCATTCCCTTTTATTTTTATTTATTTTTATTACGTCATTCCAACTCTTTCTGAATTTTATAATTACATCATTCATAGCTGACCAATTTCAATTCATATCTCTCTTTATTAACATTAATCTATTTTCAGTTACTTCATTAGATAATCGTCTAATGTGTTTTAATTCCATGATTTTTAATCACTATCTCAATTTTCTGGAACTTTCCCTCCCAAACTCTATATATTCGAAACAAAAATTTTATGAATCCGTTGTGTCGATTTAATTTTAAACATTCGATTTTGCTACACATATCTCCTCCTATTTTTAATTTCTCTTTGAGTTCCTCTCTAGTTCCTCACTGCTTGTTATTATTATTTCCAACTTTCTAAATTAATTTAAATACTGACATCCTTAACGTGTAGACATGTACCGTTCCATACAATGTCGCTAGTTTTTGTTAGATCTACTCATACCCTTATTTCGGTTGATATTTTTTTGTTATTTTGTCGGATATTTTGTAGTTACTTCAAAATATCTGACAACTTGGACCTTAGCATTCTTTCATAACATTCTACGTTTCGTTATGTTCTTAAATAAGTATCTTTTCTGAACGTAAGTTTGGTATTTATCACATTATTACCTCAAAATAGTGAGTAATTAAAGTTATTAGTAATGAATTGTTCATGCAAATAGCATAACTTTAATTAGTTTATCATCTTGCCGCCTATTTTCTAGATAAAATCATTTCTCATTGTATAATATGGATGGAAGTGCAGTTATTGGATTTCCAATTTCTTTATGCACCGTTCAAGGAAATATACTACAATCATTTTTTGAATGCCAACTTCGAGGGCTTCGTCACAGCTGTAAATGGCTCACAGATTTACTATGGTCTTTAAATCTTCCCATCATATCTAATCCTGATAGTGTTTTCTCATCAAGCAATGTCTATCAAAGTATTCCACCAGATAAATTGACCACATTTCTACTTGCTCGTAGTTGTTTTGATACACAAGAGTATGATAATTGTGCTGAAATATTATCTCATAATTTTGAAAAACCAATTCATGATAATCCAAAACATTTCATTGATAAATATGGTCATGTTTATTATTTCCTATATATATACTCACGTTATATGGCATGTGAAAAACGTCGAGCTAATGATTCAGTAGAATCACGACTTGTTTTAAAACAAGATGAAGAGACAAAATCATCATGCATATCTATGGCTAAGTGTAATAAAGAACTTTTATCAATAAAGTGTGAAATCGAACCGTATACAAGTAACATAAATTTATCGAATGAAATAAGAACGGTCAATAAAATTGGTGATTCGTTCCTACTGTATGTTCATTCTTTAATTTGTCTTCGATTGGGAATAAAAGAAACTGCTGCATCATTGTTAGTTCAAGCGATTAATTTAAATTTTTATCTTTGGCCTGCATGGTATGAATTGGTTGATCTCATAGAGAATAAAGAGAAAATGAATTGTTTAAATCTTCCTACAGATGATGAATGTTGGATGAGATATTTTTTTGAGGCTAAGGTCAGAAACACTTCATATTTATTTCGGTTCTTTATGTTATACATTACTGTTGATTGTTTTTCCTATCCAGTACATTGATTGTTTTCATTTGAAATTCATGTCATCTCACTTCCTACTACCTAACAACTAGAACTTTTCCGTACAATGTAGCTGGAATACTTCGTTCTTTACATAAAAATCTTAGAGTTTTGTTTTATTGTTCGAAATAACTTCTCATAGTGCTTCAAAATCTACAATCCTCAGTTCTAAAGAGCCTGCTGACTTTCCAAAGTTGACTAATATTGTTATTTTTAGAATGCTTCGTATGTGAAACGGCTCGTTTGTAGGCTAATTTCATGATAAAACGTACTAGCCCACAAATCTGTGAATGAGTCACATGTCTAGAGAGAATCAGCTCCAGAAATTGTAGAGCGAATTCATACACTGTTTTAATGTAGAAAGTGAATATGATTCTATTGACAGACACTAAATACTGTGTTACATCCGAGCTGTGGATAACTATGAGCTAACTCATCAACCCACCAAAATATTACTTTTATAATATACAAATTGTGTTATACCTATAATGTATGCTATTCGTTTTTGTCTGAAGTGATGATATCCAAGTAAATTCTCATCACTTTTCGATTATTCGTTCACTAGTCATTTTATAATTTTTTCTATTAATAGGTGTTTTTGAAACTACACGAAGGTGAAAGAGCTTTAGAAATCCTATTAAAACTCTCCGAAAGTGGATTTAGTAGAAGTCACAATTTACAAGCCGAAATCGGTTTAGCATATAATGAATTACGTGCTATGGAATTAGCTAAGAAACAATTCAAACAGGTAAATGTACATCAGACTACTTTTACAATAAGTTTTAATTCAACTTCAAAATAATTATTGTGGATATCTAATTCAAAACAACTTATACTATCGAAAAGATGATTTAGATCACAGATTAGCGTCAACTAAATAATCATAAAAGCCAGTAAGAATTGTAAATATATTTCGTTCTAGTTTTGGACTCTGGAGTACTCATCTATGATCACTCTATCAGAGATTGGACCCAGAATACTCAGGAATCGTTTGGAGTACGTTACTTTCACATTACTGAATTAGAATCTTGTGGTTCATGATTTTAGCTGATTTTCAAAGCTCCTCCAAAATTCATGGTAAATAAGTTATTCAGTAACTAAGTTCATGTTTAAGTGTTGAACTGTGATTATTATTGTTGTTCGAAGATTATTGTTAATTACTAAGTCATCCAATCAAAATACATGAATTAGAGTTCTAACTCACAACCGAATGAATGAATAATAGATATTTAACTCCATTCGGTTTCGGTTTCATGCTATAAGTCTGAATTTAAAATATTTTAATGAATCGAAGCAGTATTATGATGAGGTAGTTGGGACAAATGCCTTACGTATGCCCAACCACCTTCTATGTCGACATGCGGTGTTTTCTGGTGTGGAACTAGGCTGAAAGAAAGTTAAGGGGAAAAACCAAGACTTTCCACCACTCCATAAACTAATCTGACAATTGAAATAAGCCATGTAAATAGGTGAAGACCGTCTAGTTGGGGTCTGTGTAATTATCCTATCAATTGTTAGGGATTTTGGGTGACATGGCTCAGAATCGTTCGTAATGATGTGGGTACATTCACACTTTGTCTTCTCTTAAAACACAAATCTCAAGATTTCTTTTTACCTTTTTTTCCTATATTCGACCTTTGCTATTACTTTTGATGCGATTATTACTTTTAGTATTCTCGGAATTTTCTTGAAACAATTTTATGTCACTATAATAATATAGTATGACAACCATTACACACATATATCAGGTTTTGCGTTAAACATGACTAAGTGACTGATATATTTATCTCTTTCGTTCATAAGTTAAATCGATCAAGTGTTGATGGTTTATTAGTTGTGTCTGGATATGAATAGAAATAATTATTGTGGTATACAGTTACGTTTAAATGATGAATAACAAGTAACACAACTCAACGTTATTTCTCTAATTTTAATTGATATTCACCGTAAAATATCAAAATTTAAGGGATGATAATATCAGAAGGCAGAAAACCAGACTACAATTGGAAATGTATAGTATTGCAGATTTCTTTAGCATGGATTGAGCGTTTCGACAAAGAACTCAGTTGCATTATTAGGAGCTGATCCATTCGGTTTCATAAGTGAACAAATAAAAATAACAACCCTTGGCAGTTATCAAGTATTAATTAAACATGAACTGAATTACATGCCTGCCGGGAATGCCTGTAAATTAATTTCTCTGTGCAATTGTACTAAAACATTTCTCAACGATGATGTTATTAGTTAATACTCAACTTTAAGTTATGATTCTCTTCAGTTGCCTTCTGTCGCATATATTATTGCATCTTTTTCAGAGTTTTTTGTCAAGCCCTGTTTAAGAAAACAAAGTAATGTGCACAGGCAGATGGTCCTTGTCAATTTAATTTCTTCAAATCATTAATTGTTCACTGCTGACTATAGGCGTCTAGTAGGTTGTGTTTCTTACATTTCTTTCGTTTTCTTCTTCAGTCAGTTAATTACTCTTTTACAGTATTGATTTATTTTGTATTATCCAGAGTCATTTGTTGACGATATGTACTCTGGTACTTTTATATTAATTCTATCTTTACTTACTTCATAAGAGATAAATTATTTTGAAGGAATCAAGTTATGTTCTTCCTTTCTTATTTGATTATTTGTCTAGCTATTGTTTTTGGTCACCTCTCTGTGTTAACTATTTTACATGGCATTAAGTTTACATCAGAATCTCTACCAGTCTTCTCAATGTTGACACAAAACCTTTTAAACTTCCATTCACTTTTTCACGTGTCAAAGTAAAAAGGTATCATAGTGCTCAACTTCTTTTCTTACCATCATTGTTAACTTCTCGGAAAACACCAATTGAATACTCTTTTCTGTCACCTAAGAACTACGGATCTATGCATAAAGCTAATAAATATATCTATATTATATGAGTCAGTGCTATTAAAATACAATTATATGAATGAAGAATATTCTTTTCAATAATTTCTCATCAGGTTCTACAATTATAAATCCAAATTAATAATCCATAAAATTGGCCAGATTTAATGCAGAGTAGATCTTTTGGAAATTGTAATGTGTGAATTAAGAATTGTTGTTTGTTATCAAATCAGATCGTTATTATTGGGGCTGACTAATCTTATTTGATAACAAACAACAATTCTTAATTCACATATTACAATTTCCAAAAGATGTACTCTGCATTAAATCTGGCCAATTTTATGGATTATTAATTTGGATTTATAATTGTAGAACCTGATCAGTGCTATTAGTCAGTTTTCAAGATCAAAATGGGGTGAGTTTTAATCCTTGACTAGTTGGTCACTAGTCAATCTCTTCAAATATGTATGTATATATAAAATGGCCTGCTCTAACTTCTGGATCATCAATTTGCCAGACATGGATAGACTACCATTAGCTTTACTGTTTTCTTATTTCTTTTAATTAACAATCCATATCCGTTAATCGCGTGTACTCACATGTCTTTATAAAATTTCTACGATATATCATTAGTCTAATTACTGAGAAAGTCAAAAAATACTCTCCGAGTGATCTGATTACATCAGATGTATTCGGCAATGAAAAGGGGTTTCACGGGATCAGGACTGGTTTTAAACACTTATGAATGAATGTTACTAGCTATAAATCACATTGAAAACTTCATGCATATATTTTTCAAATATTCACAAGTTAATTTCTTATAAAACTTCAGTTGCAGTTTTGCGTATTTTATATTGAAAATTCTTTATGGTAATCTAATGTATGTCATCAAATAAAGAGAGAATTACAATTAATTAGTAATTACAATATAACTTTATTTATCTTTGTTTCGTACAACCAGGTCCCTTAATAAGTTTGAACTCAGCAAAACAACAAGATTTAGAGAATAACATGAATTCATTCTGTTTCACGGCTTCTCATCAGCTGCAAATAGTCAAAAATTACAATGATTAATATAATTAATAAATAAAAGTCCAACATACCTTAGTTAAAGAAATTAAGATGAATTGCATTCATGTCATTCTTCAAACCTTGTTGTTCTTACTTCTAAGAAATTTTACCAAGATTTAAATAAGTAATTTCACTGTAGTTGGACACAGTGCATAAAAAAACAGTAAAAATCAGAATCAAATTTTTGTAGAAGTTTCAGTCATTGAAATCAAATAATTTCAACATTTCGCTTAATAGCCTAGTCCTAGCTTCTTCAAAAAAGATAATATAAAAACTAAAATTACCCAATAATAATTCAACCGTCAATATATATATATATATATATATATATATATATATATATATATCCTAAATGGCAATTTTATTATATCCACTTCGTTCTTTTTTCTTCTTACTGTTACAGTTATTCAATGCTTGTCCTTGTCGATTAGACAACGTGGATACTTATTCAAATGTTTTATTTGTATGTGAAGATTCAACTGAACTGGCTTATTTAGCACATCATTGTGTTAATTTAGATAGATATCGTGCAGAGACTTGTTGTGTTGTCGGAAATTTTTTTGGATTGCGTGGACAACATGAAAAAGCGGTTATTTATTTTCGGCGTGCTCTTAAATTAAAAACAGCTTATTCATTAGTCTGGACATTAATTGGTTGGTTGGTTGTTTTAATAATAATTATTATAAATTCAGTTTAAAATGGTTTGAAGTATCTAAATGGGTAACTCGATGACATTTAAAGCAAATGGCACTGACTTCCAGTCCTGGAGTGAACATAAACTCGGATGCAGATTCATTCAGCTGAAGAGTCCCAAGTAGGACGAAACGTGCGTCCTAAATTCCACTGCTAGCCACTATCCATCTATCCTATATCAACTATTATGATTATTTGATTAAACTTGATGATATTGAATAGATTTTCTTCATTGTTCATTTACATCTATGTTTCATATTTGTACAATCTTCAGTGTCTATTTAGTAACATGAACCGTCTCTCCACCTGACACTGTTTTACGACAAAGTTATATAATACAAAAATAACAGTTATATAAATCCATAGCTCCAATTACATTTTTAGCTGGTGATAGGCAAAATTGTTGAGGCAACCTAATAAATTACTGATTATATCACTGATAGGTTCTGGTAAAAAACTTCTTTATTGATGAGTTACAATAAAAAGCTTTAATTTGAATAATACACTCCTTGTAAACTGTGGTTAAAAGTTGACTACTTCAATTAAGTACTTAAAAAATTAGTATGGATGACAATTATCGGGTTTGTTTGTAATATTTCGCATTCATTTTCTACTTGATGGTTTCTCCCACGACTGTGTCTGGTCAGTTTGTGATGTGGTCCCGTGGTATGAAAGATATCTGTATAGAACTGGGGTTTGTCGATTCGTTGTTAATTTCTAGTTGGGGTCCTAGAGATGGTACAACTCAGTGTCTTAAAATGTCATCATATATGGCTCAAAATAGAAGCCAATGACGGTTCTGCTGTGGTTTTCTACCACTTTCTTTATAAAAATAAACTTATAATCGAATTAAACAGCTTAAACTGTTTTCGTTTATTAGTGTAATCTATTTGACTATGTCGGTCCACTTACTTGCTGTTCAGTTGGTTTGCATACATACATCCATCTCAGTATATTGTGTTAATGGTATATGTTAATAATTCGATTTGAAATTTTGTGATAACACGTTTAAAATGTCTTGATATCATCATGTAGACGACGGCTATGATCGTCTAAACTGAACCATGTTCCTTTCCATTTTGTGATCAGCAAAGATACTTTATTTTTGTATGGTCTTAAAGTCATTTGTTTGCTGATTTTTCCACCAAGGTCATGAATTTATGGAACTTCGAAATACAAATGCTGCAATACATGCGTATAGACAAGCACTTGTTTATAATCGACATGATTACCGTGCATGGTATGGTCTTGGGCAAATGTATGAAGTATTAAATTTGCCATCATTTTCACTTTACTATTATAGGCAAGTTTCAGTATGTATATTAAATGTTTGTTATTCATACAAATTAATGGTTATTACTAACACGTTTTAGCGATCAGTAGTTTGTATAAGTTTAAAAATCATGCATAATTTTAGTGAGTTTAAACGTTTTTGAAGCATTTTCCTGTTGCTATTATGATTTTTTGTCAGGTATGTATGACCACATATAACTTATTAGCTGTAATGCTTGTTTAAACTCACTTTCAAGTCAGTTCGCTCTTTTGTTGTAATTTTCCTCTTGCCAATTTGAAATACAATATATATTACTTCATTTTTATGATTTATTGACTTGATACTTAAGTTTTGGATTTTGAGGCCAAGGAGCACTGGATAGTTGGTTTATCTTAGTATGAGACTTAATAGTACACATCTACGATCTTGCCACCTGTCAAATCCAGAACCTTCAAATCTCTCGACAAATGCCTAACCGACGACACCATTTCAACTTCAACCAATTTTCAACAAATATCCAATGGGATTAAGGATAACTGACTCAGTCGTAATGTTTGTTGCTTTATAGCTTTTGAAATAAATACCACTTGGTTGCATTATAAGTCCTATAGTTTCTGTATGTATCACTTCTTTTTGGTCTATATAATATTAAATTTATTTAACAACAAAACTGTTTTAACCCAAGTAGCAGTTGTGATTACTTACTCGAACCTAAGTGTATATTACTGTACAACATTCGTATAGGTTCCTAATGTTTTTCTTTTTCTCCATTCCTGTCTTTTTTTTATGGGTCATGCAGAGAAGCGCAGTATCTTATGCCTACAGATTCACGTTTAATTGTAGCTTTAGGAGAGATTTATGGGAGACTTAAACGATTTGATGAAGCTAAAAAGTGTTATTGGCGTGCATATTGTGTTGGTGATATAGAAGGTGAAGCATTGATGCGATTAGCTATCTGCTTTGAAAGATGTGGTGAAGACGCGGAAGCTGCCGCAGCCTATACAGAATTTATAAAATTATGTCAACGTAACGGTGTAAGTTGTCTCTTAGTTGTGATTATATATATATATATATATATATATATATATATATATATATATATATATATATGAGATGACTTGAGAACAAAATACAAGTATCATTCACAATAAATGCCTGTATTTCTTATTGTCGTAGGGAAGTTTCATAGTGTCATTCTTGAACAAATGAATACTATAAACTCAGTTGGTTCTTTTTCTGAAATGTCAGTAAAGCTTAAACGACATTGTTCACCGAATACAAGAAGTTCATATTTAAAATTACTTGATCACTAAGTAGTGATCAATGTAATGTATGTTAAGTCCTTCGTAATTCTATCAGTCAAGTTGCATTGTAGTCTCAAGTGTAAATACCTCGATATCATATGCACTGTGTTATGATATGACGTGGTGGTTGCATTCTCATCAGCCACATACAAACTAATAATTACGAAATACTATTATAAGTGCCGACATGTTTTGGGAAATTGTTAAAAATGAAAAACTGAAATCTAACTCAAGTTAAAATAATCCTACAGATGATTGTTATAATAATTTTCTGATATTGGCGGATAATTTTATTGACTGATACGATAAACAAACTCTTAGGTATATATGAAAAAGTAACAAATTTTTAACTTGAATTCCCTGAACTGTGATCATCGTTAAAAGAGAAGACGTTTTTCCATCTTGTTCCCAACATCAATGACAGTATGGTGGTTGAATGGTGAACTGTTAGCTCATTTTAAAAACAAAGATCTGATTTTGGCCTTTTAATTAATGTTATAACCTCAATAATATTCAGTAGAGCGGAGTTATATTTTATCGAGTCATTAAATTAATCTCTCAAGTAGGAAGATAAACAAACCTCTCATCGTCATCGTAATCATTTAAAAGAGTTAAATTAAAATTTACTAAATTAAACCAGTCTATAGAAATATACTTCTAACCAATAACTTAAATGCTCTAAATCCAATTCATTCAAGTGTTTTTTGCAACTGTATCATCATGGAATATATGCGACTTACACTATGATGCATAAATTTGTGTAAGACTGTTGAAGCTTTGTTTAAGACCTAAAATATAATAACTAAAAAGTAAACGTTGTGAGGTTTCGCGATCATTTTTCACTTAGTCGTGTTATTATCATTTCTGAATGATGAATCTACCGCATACTTGCAATGATTTTACGATATATACCATCTTCCAACCCTACGGTAACTGATTAGAATAAATAATGGAGTCTAAATATAGTTTAGTTCTCAGTTCAAATTTACTAAAAAAAATCATTATATTCATAAGTATTTTAATATTTTAAAATAGTTTTTTTCGCAAACTTCTTTCTGTTTAAGATTAAGGATTTATTTATTCAAAATAATAATAAAAAGATAGATTACATCTGAATTTATAACTCTATAGAACTCTTCATTTAATGAAGCCCCTCTAGAGCTACTGCCGGCCCCAAGCCCGGATAAAGGAGGAGGGTTGGGCATGGGGTTAGCGACTCCATCCCGTAAAAAACTAACTCGCTAAAGAAAAACGCTAACCAGAAAAAATTATTCAAACCACTTACATGAATAATGGTATATCTTAATGTAGTTTATACTTACAATTTTCTTTGCAACATCAGGTTTTAATTATCTCAATATTATCATTCAATATTTATTAATGTAGTTAAATATTCTGGACAATTTTGTTTTAATTTCTCTATTGCTTCTTAACTTAGGTAAATGAACAAATAAATTTAGCTATAGCTTATAAATATTTAGCAAATTATCATTTACGTAAAGGACATTATGAAGATTCAGCTTTAGCTGCTAATAAATGTCTTGAATATCCAGAAACACGTGAAGAAGCCAAAGCTATGCTACGTCAAATTACAATATTAGCTGGAGATATTGAACAATTAGCTCCATTGGATTCGGTTAACAATATCGATATACCTATTGAAGAAAGTAAAACTGATCATTGTGAATATTTAGATCAGAGTAAGTTTTTGAATTAACTTAGTAATTCTATTGATAATTAAGTGTATACGAAGTGAAACTTATTATTTAGACTCATTTTTGATCGATACATGTAATAAAATTTATAAAACAACTTGTTAAACCCACTATTCCTTTTCTAACCAACTTTCCTGCGTATTTGATTTTTTTAGTGTATTACATCGCACTACTTATTAACACCCAGTAGTTTGAGTATTTTAGACAATTATTTTGTGACTTGTGTGCTGTAACGTAGTATTCGTAACGGATTCCATATTTTGTCCATTTCTACTATTATTCTAATACTTAACTCATTTTTCGTAATCCCAAAGGTACTTTTTCTTTCCCACACCATTCATTTTACCTTGTGTTTACTGCGTTATAGGATCTTGCTTATTTTGGGTACCTTACCTAATTCTGTGATTAATTTGTTTTCATTAATATTTGACAACCAAGTACTGATTTCTGATTCATAGTACACATTTTAATTTAATCCTCATTTGCTTATTTGGGGCACACATTTTCTTTGAATGAGCTTTTGATACAGTTATCAGTGCCTGGAGTCCTTAGGTGTTGTGTTCTGTTTTCAGACAACTATCATCATTTGGTTTCAGCATTTCCTGCTTGACTCTTTTGTTGATTTCAAATCCTCGCATAGATTCTACATAATCAGTTATCCTTCATTACTTTTTATCCTAACTCATTGTTCGCTACGAATATATTTCCGCGTTGAAATGTTTTAATTTAATCATATGATCTCAGCGTATTTATCGTACTTTGTGATTTGTGGTGGTAAAAATCTCATGAAGACTACATAAGAATACAATAAAACACCATATCTCATGAAACTCTGTATAGTTAATTAATATGGCCAATATGACACTGCTGTCGGAAAAGGCATTCTACTGAAGACTGTCTAAATGTATTTTTTGTAATATTTATTGCTGAATGTAAAATATAATCATACTTAAATGATTTTCATACTAGATATAATTCTTTATATTAAAGTAACGTTTCAACCCAATACTAAATTTGTTCCATCTTTTGAATTTGTAATGAGCAGTTATCATTCTCCAACGGATGGCTTTATTTTGAATATTATTTCTTTCCGAAAAAAACGCTTTCCTTCTCACTTCATTATATATATGTATTCAAACTAAAACACCTTTGATCATTTCAACCTAGGGATATCATTTTTCTGTTCTTTTTTCTAGACTTACAAACATCAAGGAAAGCAGAAGAATCGGGGTTTTCCAGAACGGAAGTTATGAAATCTGCTGCGAAAGAAATTCAGGTTTTTATTTTATTTATATTTAACAAAATCTTCAATAATTTAATGATATCTGATTTCAATTGGCTGGAAGTAATTGACTACCAATCTATACGTTATATTTCATTGTAAAACTACTGGAGATTAGTTTTCACCACAAATACTGATATTTACAACAAAACCGTTAGAATTCGATAAAGATGTTTCTTCATAATTTTAATTGACTTTAAAATGTCTACGCGAAGAATCTTGGACTGGTATTTCAGTGGTTATAGTGATCGACTTTCAGCTATTAAGTTGCAGGTCTGAAAACCGTTCCACCTACTTCGGTTCTAGTAACCTGTTATTACCACTAGTTCTCATAATTAGAGCATAGCTTAAAGCTAATTACGTGAATGCGTACCTGGTAAATGAGTTAGTAAGATCAAGTTTAGAAGCTTTAAGTCTCACAGGAAGTATAACATTCATACTCTTGTGTTTGATTTATCAAACGGGTTATATTTTCAACTTCAACTAGTTTTTTATTCGTATGTTATCAGTTAGTTAATCGCTTCATTCCCGACTTGACTTTACAACTAGAATTTTGGAAGAATTCATCTGGAAATTACTCATTAACAAGCACAAAATCATCAAAATGTGGGAGAGTTTCGTCTTCTTTTTTTCAGCAGTTCAAAATTCAAACTGAAATATAATAAACGTAGCAATAATTCTTATTATTAAAAGCGTTATAGTGCAATATAATTTCATCTATGTAAACATAATTAATGAATCTAATCTAAAACGAGCCAAACGGTTAGTATTATGGTAAAAGAGATCATTCTGATCTGTGAAATAAAAGCTACTTATCAATTTATTTGACTTTCTAACTGCTTATATCATTCCTTCATATCCTTTGATATATTATGACTTCTGTCAGTTTGATTACATTTGTAGCTTGAATTCCATTGAAAACTTTGTTGACATTTTTTATTATTTATTATCAAGTGGTAATGCGTAGAAAATGCTAAACAGTAAAATTCTTTAAAATGTGGAACCAATTCATTTTAGTTTCTTGTAATTGTTTATTGTGTTTTTTGTATGTTAAATGTATCTCAAAGTCCCTACTAAATTCATATGTGCTAGATATAAAATGTTATCCATTTGAAAGGAAAATGGAATACTTTCTTTCAACTATTGAACAACTTTTGAATAAATTTTCAAGTAATAATGTTCGATCTTTGTCGAATTATCTCAAATCTATTGAATAGATAAGTGTTTAAGCAGTCATTGATTTTATGAAAATGGCATTCTTTGTTGAAATTTCGATTTTATTTTAATAATACAAGTTTCTAGGTTATGTCTTAATTTTATCTTATAATAAGTTATGTTATGAAAACTTAATTACACTCTGTATACACTAGACGAATGTACGGTGTCTTGTGTAGAGACCTTAAGCGTTTTTTTTCTTAGAAGGCCTATCCCCATCTCACTCTGGATGTTTATGAAATACAGTGGAGATGATATGCCTTGTATAATTTGTAAGATTGGGATAAGATTTTTACTTTCAAAATGTGGAATATATATATGTATCAGGCTAATTTAAAAATTTTGTCTTCGTAGCTAGTAAAGATGTATTTATAAGACCTCATTATTGTTTAGTAATATTTTCCCTAACTTATCATTTTTACTTATAGCCCTTGAGTATTTCATTGAAAGAGGCTCTCATTTCTTTCAATGAATCAACAGTATCGAGGAGACTTCATCTTTCCAAGCAACCTCCTTCATCATCAGCAGCACTTACAATCCATTCAGGTCACTTAACTTCAAGCATTTGTTATGGTGAAGATGATATTAATGATAGAAATAGTGCTAAAAATATCACTTCTATTGCTGCTACTTCCTCGATGGAATCAATGACTACTATAACAACACCGGTTCATCATTCGCATCCACCAACATCACTTCCTTGTGACGATGAATCTTTCAATCATACTACTTGTGAAACACCAATTAATAGTGTCACTGCGGCGGTACATTCAAAATTCCAGAATTCTCCGACTACTTCTATTGATAACGTTAATGATGATGATAATAATAATGATCTACAACTTGATATATTATCATCAGAACAGAGAGATGAATCAATGGGACATAGTAGTAATGAGACATAGAGAGAACACACACAATTATCGTTTATTGTAGATTTTCAATGTTCTCCACGTGTACATTAATTAATTTGGCTATTTTTTCTAAATGATAACATTGTAAAGATGTTAGATATCGTTTTATGAAAATCCATATATTGAATAAAGTTATGATTCTTTTCTATCTTTTTTCTTGGTTCATTTTAAAAGTTTTTTTTTTGTTTGTTGTAATTACATCATGAGCATTGGAATCATTATACATATGTACTTTGGTCATCTTTTTTGTGCGTTGAATGTTGAAAAAATTACAATTTCATATGTTAAATATATAAGATAAAATATCCATCCCTTACAAATTTCACAACAGTATTGTTGGAAAGTGAAGTGTAGTACCTTTGTTGACCAAGTCATTCAATTTTGAACTGTTAGTTGTTGATTGTTCAAGCTCCATCACACCTATTTCTGTCTGGCTAGCTGATTAGTATCAAGAACCTTTACACCTAAAGTATAGATCAAAGCTGAGTATATGGATGTGTAAATGTAAATAAAGTACTGTAAATAATTGCTGGAAATCAATATTTCATGGTATTCTCCCTATTTTAAGGACAAAATATTCCATCACATTTGGTTTAGTGATCAGAAATACACCATTGATAAATCTGGTTTGCAGTGACTAATGTTACTTACTAACTAGCAATTTGTATGATATTGAGATAGTCAGTAATTTATTATATTATATACTGTTATCTATACGTCTATCCCCAACGTCTTCATGACCGACAGTTTTGCTAAACTTTCAATTGTTTTTGATTAATTATCGACAAGGAAAAAGCGATTTTCACCTAAAGCAATAATATCAGAAGGGTTTTGTGGAGATTGTAGTAATTTCAGCAGTTGAGATCATAAGTCCATGGTGGTCTAGCTTCAATTGACTCATGATCTCAACTGTTGAAATTACTACAATCTCCACAAAACCCTTCTGATACTAATCAACATATACTCACTAGTGACTGGCTTCAAGAGGTATATCCTGGAGTTCTAGTGAGAAGCAGTGACCAGTGGAGTTCAACCGGGTCTGCTCTGAGATAGTAACTCACTGATGACAATGGTGGATGCGTAGCCGAATTTCGTGGATTGGTTGAAGATAGACATTAACACCGTTGGATGCCGGCCGGCTCAGTGGTCTAGTGGTTAAGCGGCTGGCGCGAGACCGATAGGTTCTGGGTCGGAATCCCGCGAGGTGAGGTCGTGGATGCGCACTGCTAAGGAGTCCCACAATAGGACGAAACGGCCTTCCAGTGCTTCCAGGTTTTCCATGGTGGTCTAACTTCAATTGACTCATGATCTCAACTGTTGAAATTAAAGCAACAATTTTATAACTACTTTGTTCTATCATTATGCATATTCCTATTAGCATTTATTAGAGATTTAATCATACAAACCTAAATATTGTATTTGTATATCTGTATATTGTTTTATCATAATGTCTATAAGTTCAATATAAGGATTCAATCCAATAAACTTGTTCTCTTTGGAGATGACAACTTATAGATTATAAGCAAAAATGGATGATGACTATCAGTGGAATCCTGAACACACATCTCCTCCTACGTAGGTTTCGTTCACTGTAGTTACTTGCATCTCAGAGTTGATGTTCACTCCGGAACTCGAATTCAGTACAGTCCACCCCGAACGCTATCACGTTTTCGACTTAACTACGGAGTGTAGATAGTCACTGACTTATGGCATGAGATGAAGTTGAATTCATTTGTATTGGTTACTTGTGAGTTAATGGAGAAATTGAGGCAGTTCGTCTATGATGCACATAGACTAAATAGAAACTGATCAATTGTAATTCTTAACATCAACAGGAAGATTCAAACAACCAATTTAAATAAAATTGTAGACTGTTTACTTTTATTTAATAAAAGTATTCAATACTTAGTAATTTACTTTTAAAGCTGATTTCTTGTTTTAACTTCAAGTGCTAACTTAACCCCTACTTACTACTAAAGAACTACAATTGAGTAACCAGTAAGCCAAATGATCGGGATTTATTTTATTCATTGTTTTTTTTTGACAAATTTCTGGTTACATTTAGATGATTGAGATGTCGGGATCTTGATTGCTGACGCTTATCAGTTATAAGATGCGTCATTGATGTTCAGAGTTTATTAATCAATTTTTCTCGTTTTTCACCGTATGGAATTAAACTTCATTATTATGCAAACCTACCAATTCGTTATGTATTCCAACTTCAATACCTGTTCTGTTTGTTACCTTATTATTTTAGAAAGTTCAAGTAATACTGGCTATTGTATTAGTAAGCTCTAAAATTATTTCTGAATAATAGTGACAAATTCAAAATGGTCCAATGTTCTAATCGTTCGAGTGTTAAGTGTATTTCATTTAAGTTATCTCGTGTTCGATTTGTCAGCAAACCAGAGACACAATACCAAGAATTAATTGTTACTGGTAGTTGGTTGGAAGAGGTAATAAAATTCCTTATTTTTATATTGTATTCAATTTATTAGATTTGTTTCTTGATATATCATAATAAAATAAGGGATTTGTTATTATTTGGTCGAATAAAATTGTAAGGTATCTCTAGATGTAAGTGTCTATGGTCTTGATGATCCACGTAGGATTCAAATCCACTGCCACGTATTCAGAAATATTACCACGGACTATTTGGCCGCAACTGATCTCCTGTAGGTAGGAGTGAAATATTTATATTTGATTGATCACTGAGTTGAAACGAATTTCATGTTTGTTTTCCCCTTTAGTATTGATCGAATTCTATCGATCAAACTGAATTATGACTACTATTCTACTATCGTACACTATGTTGAGATGTTAGGTAGTTGGAGGTAGTCGACGGGAAACCCTTGAGCTATTTTTTGTTCTATCTTGCACTCATCAACAAGTCGTACTTGTAAATTTGAGGGGAATGATACGTCCTGGTGGATGTGGACCCGTATCACCCAGCTTCATAGCTTGAAATGTTACCACGTAGTCGATATATATGGAATTAGATTAGCACTAAGAAACAGGCAAACACAATATTAGTGGTTATTGATCAGAGACCAATCTATGTGAAGTAAGATATTTTATTAGGTTAAAAAACTTACTGCACCTTATATGCGTAAATTTTAACAGATACTCGAGTTTACTATAAATATTGTGACACTGATTTTTACCTCTAAATTGGCAATAAACCTCGGATATGTTCATCAGTAGTAAAATAGGGCACTTTTTCCGTGCTATTTTCTAACGGTTTTTAAGTAAATTTTATTGAGAACTAAACTCTCATCCAATCGATTTTACATTTTAACAAAAAAATACAATTATTGTTCAGTTATTATTAATGAATAATTTTTTCTGGTTAGCGTTTTTTTAGCGAGTTAGTTTTCTACGGGATGGGGACGCTAACCCCATGCCCAACCCTCCTCCTTTATCCGGGCTTGGGACCGGCAGTAGCCCCCAGAGGGACTTCAGGCGGAGTTATTAATGAATCAATCGATCATACACAGAATATTATATGAATAGAATCCTTTAAAGAATAAAGCATTGTAATAAACGAAGACTTGGTTAGTGTTAACCAATTATATTGTATTAAGCAAAATCATATACACCATTTTCACATCTTTCTTGAATTGCCTTTTACAAACTTCATCGTTCTACCATTCCTGTTGCTACTCGTACTACTTCTGATTTTCATTTTCTTCTCTTCATGTTCCTCTTCTGTTAATAAAAATCCTACTTTCAATTCTTGACATGTACTATTTATATCTGTCCATATAAATAGCACGCACCACAGTAGTTCATTTTATTCATTTTACTGTTTTACATTGTCAGTAATTTACCATGTGTTTCCATTTAAAATTAATTTATGCTTCAACATTTTTGTCTTTACTTTTGATTTGTTTTTTGCCTATTTTTCGAAAATAAAACTGAACATTTAATTAATCATTATTTATATCATTTATCATTATGTTCACTTTGTATTACGTTTAGGTGAATCGTGTTTGTTTATGGCAGTATAGCAGTGATCCTTCTGTTAATAATCATAATGAAACAGTTAAACCAATATCAGAGAAGGAAGATTGTACTACTGCTGGTGTGCTCGGTGATACTGTTGATGATCCACGTTTGTTATGCTCTCTTGTTCATCCGGGCTCTGTTCAAGATTTGAAGGTTTGTTGTATATATATAACGTCGAAAAGATTGGTAAAATGTACCGGGGAATTTTAATGGAACTAACTCCACTCTTCATTGGGTTCCAATCCTCAATACCTAGTGTCACTGATGAGTAATCAATACTATGTTTGTCTCATACCTATTACTATTTAAATTTTGTCGGTCATGTTTTTTATCATTTATGATGGCTTCTATACATTCAACTTCAAACTTTTAAAATTTCACCTTTGAATTATGTTTTCTATCATAGTTTGCAATTTTTCTTATTCATAACATCAGATCCTATCAAAATTTCTCCTAGTTTATTTCTAATATTACCGAAGTAGTTTTTTTAAAATTCAAGTGCTTAACTTATCCATAAACTTTATTTGGTGGCCTTTGAAGGTTGACGCCGATCTTAAGCTCCGGTAAAGGAGGTTTTGGTGTACAGTTAGCAACCCCATCCCTATCAGGAAAAACTCATTATCTGAACTTTTCCACGCCTTAGATTTCTTTTTTTTTTTTAAAAGAGAACAATTCCAAAAATAAAGTGATGTATCTAGTCTTTCTAAATACTTAATTAATTTGATAAGGTACAGAATAAGACGTCTAAATTCAGGGTATACCGAATAAATAACATTTTTATGTTGTAGTGACTTTCGTAATATATAGGAATTGTTTAAAAGAAACCTAAGTTGGAAATTTTTAATAATGCATTATATCTGTCCTTCAAACCAGTCGTTTATGGATTCGGCTTCCAATTTAAACGTTATGGTCTCTTCCAACTCAACTAGAATTTGTTTTCTGTGAGTTATTGGATGCATTACTTTTCAAACGTTTAAAGTAATTGAACTGGATACTGCTTGATGATCAGTCGCCAGGTATACGAACCATTCAACGTTCAATTCTGAGTTTATGATTCTAGTTTAATAGTAATAATAATAATAATAATAATAATAATAATAATAATAATAATAATAATAATAATAATAATAAATATTTATAACAGTTTTACTTATTTCAACTTGGATAAAAAACTATTTCCGCATTTTTAACATATAACGTTGTCGAATTCATTAGTGAATGCCTTTGTAAAATATAATAATAATTATGAACTTATAACTGTATAGAGCCTGATGATGAAGTTATTGAAAATAATTGTTCGCTTAAATATTCTTTATTTTCGAATATTCTATGGGGATTGTTAAACTTTATTATCTGTTTGACTTCTTTGACTATCCCTACTACTACTCATATGGGTCGTGAACATTAAATTTTTGTTTACCAGTCGTCAATTCGTAGCTTTTAGATCAGTCGCGATTCAGTCACTATTTTATTGTTTACAAGAACTGTAATATCTCCAAGCCTTATATTCTTATTTACTGAATTTTTCTACCATTCATGTTAAAATATATGATGTTTTACGATGTAGAAGAAAGTACTTAATTGACTCATCCATCAGTGTATAACCTAATCAGATCGGAACCATCCTAGTTATTAGGTTTGTCTATATTTTGTAGATACTATAGTTTTTAAACTGATTAACACTTCATTTTAATGTCCAGATTGACTTGTCGTCACGTTACATTTACATTTCTATTAAAATTATTATATGAAATGGTGGTTGGCGAGTACACTTCATTGGAAGATTGTTTCATTATTTCATTTTATACAGCAGTCTCAATTTCTTATCTTATACATTTCTTGCTTCTTACAGACTTATTAAAATTTAGTGTTGGTAATTATAAACTGGAATGAATTCCATCTATTATCAATATTCTATTATTAACTTTATGTTAATTGATAACTAGTGAGAAGCCGTTACCAGTGGAGTTCAACCAGGTCTGTTGTGAGATATCAGCTCACTGAAGACAATGGTGTACGGTGGCGCAACTTCGTGGATTGGTTGAAGTTAGACATTAACACCATTGGATGCCGGTCGGCTCAGTGGTCTAGTGGTTAAGTGCTCGCGCGCGAAACCAGTAGGTCCTGGGTTAGAATCCCGTGGGGTGCGGGATCGTGGATGCGCACTGCTGAGGAGTCCCACGATAGGACGAAACGGCCTTCCAGTGCTTCCATGTTCTCCATGGTGGTCTAGCTTCAATTGACTCATGATTTCAACCTGTGAAATTTCTAAAAATCTCCACAAAACCCATTCTGATAACTATTAGTCAAATAGTTATTTCATTGAAAATGCTAACTTATAATCTATTTTATTTACTTCAAGGTTCATCATCCAAGTAAAATGATTTTTTCTGCCAGTTCTAATGGTACTCTACAATTGTTTCAAGTTTGTCATGTTCAACCTTGTCTAGTTCGACTATCTGCAACTAATTGGATGCCTTTTGGAGAGCATATTTTATGTGGTAATATTCCATCAGCTCTGTCTAGCTTAGCAATTAGTACTGATGGTCTACATGCATATGTAAGCAATGAACTTGGTCAATTAGCTATTGTTCAAGTAAACCGTATTCCTAATTTTCAGAAAACTGATCATATCAAATTTAATAATGGTAATTTATGTATTCATTATAATTATGATTGTTTTGTAATTTTAATTAAATCTTCTAAATTCTCAGTCAGTCAATCAGTCAGCTACAACGTAGGACCAGGCACATATATGCATCGGTCCAAGTTGCTATACCTTATTAACACAAAAAGATGAACACCGGATTCATAAAAGTAGTTAATTCAGTTGTGGTAATATATAAAAGAAAGATTGCAATAAGGATATAGTACAGGAAGAAAGAATTAGTCCGTAGGAAGAAAGATATGAAACGATTTTAATCTCTTAGTTTAAGGGAAAACAGAGAGTGTATACACCGACGCCATTGTGATCGATTCTGAGCCATGTCTAAATTCTATTGTTGACATGATTAATAATGTAATAATAATAATAACAAGAAGAAGAAGATATATGAGTTACAAATTTCTATCTACCCCTAATCATGCTTATTTTCATTATCACCATTCAATTCATCAATAATATTCATTTAAATTAATAAAAGTATCTAGTGAATAATTATTAAGTTTAGAAATATCAAATTCCATTGTTGGATATTGAATTGATATTTTCATCAGTTATTATTATTCATAAATGAACATTTTAAAGAACAATATAAGTTCTTTTAGTTCATTTGGGCAGTATCTACAAAACATGGAATGTAAAGTGGGTAAAATGATTGCGTTCAAATTAAAATTAATCATTAAATAATATAATTAAGTTATATTGAGATTCACAAATCCTATAGCAACCAAAAAGCTAAAACTTGATCTTTCTATCAAGAAAGAGTTATTGGTTAACCTTTAGTATAGATCAAAGCTGAGTATATGGATGTGTAAATGTAAATAAAGTACTGTAAATAATTGCTGGAAATCAATATTTCATGGTATTCTCTCTATTTTAAGGACAAAATATTCCATCACATTTGGTTTAGTGATCAGAAATACACCATTGATAAATCTGGTTTGCAGTGACTAATGTTACTTACTAACTAGCAATTTGTATGATATTGAGATAGTCAGTAATTTATTATATTATATACTGTTATCTATACGTCTATCCCCAACGTCTTCATGACCGACAGTTTTGCTAAACTTTCAATTGTTTTTGATTAATTATCGACAAGGAAAAAGCGATTTTCACCTAAAGCAATAATATCAGAAGGGGTTTTGTGGAGATTGTAGTAATTTCAGCAGTTGAGATCATAAGTCCATGGTGGTCTAGCTTCAATTGACTCATGATCTCAACTGTTGAAATTACTACAATCTCCACAAAACCCTTCTGATACTAATCAACATATACTCACTAGTGACTGGCTTCAAGAGGTATATCCTGGAGTTCTAGTGAGAAGCAGTGACCAGTGGAGTTCAACCGGGTCTGCTCTGAGATAGTAACTCACTGATGACAATGGTGGATGCGTAGCCGAATTTCGTGGATTGGTTGAAGATAGACATTAACACCGTTGGATGCCGGCCGGCTCAGTGGTCTAGTGGTTAAGCGGCTGGCGCGAGACTGATAGGTTCTGGGTCGGAATCCCGCGAGGTGAGGTCGTGGATGCGCACTGCTAAGGAGTCCCACAATAGGACGAAACGGCCTTCCAGTGCTTCCAGGTTTTCCATGGTGGTCTAACTTCAATTGACTCATGATCTCAACTGTTGAAATTAAAGCAACAATTTTATAACTACTTTGTTCTATCATTATGCATATTCCTATTAGCATTTATTAGAGATTTAATCATACAAACCTAAATATTGTATTTGTATATCTGTATATTGTTTTATCATAATGTCTATAAGTTCAATATAAGGATTCAATCCAATAAACTTGTTCTCTTTGGAGATGACAACTTATAGATTATAAGCAAAAATGGATGATGACTATCAGTGGAATCCTGAACACACATCTCCTCCTACGTAGGTTTCGTTCACTGTAGTTACTTGCATCTCAGAGTTGATGTTCACTCCGGAACTCGAATTCAGTACAGTCCACCCCGAACGCTATCACGTTTTCGACTTAACTACGGAGTGTAGATAGTCACTGACTTATGGCATGAGATGAAGTTGAATTCATTTGTATTGGTTACTTGTGAGTTAATGGAGAAATCGAGGCAGTTCGTCTATGATGCACATAGACTAAATAGAAACTGATCAATTGTAATTCTTAACATCAAGGGGAATGTTTAAACAGTCAATACAAATTCACTTGGTATTGTTTTACTTGAATCTTCCCATTGATGTTTTAGGACTGAAATTGATCAGTCTCTTATTGGCATATGTGCATACTGTGCGTATGCCTCGATATTGCCTTAATTTACAAGCATTATGAGCAAAGATGGATAGTGGCTAGCAGTGGAATCCAGGACGCGCGTTTCGTCCTGTTTGGGACTCGTCAGCTGGATGTACCTGCATCTCACCCCATTGCACAAGCAAGTGGCTATCAGGACCCAGTAGCTAAGTGGATAACGCGGTGGCGTTTGAAGCGAACGGCACTGTGTTCGAGTCCCAGAGTGAACATCAACTCGGAGAGGCAGGTACATCCAGCTGACGAGTCCCAAACAGGACGAAACGCGCGTCCTGGATCCCACTGCTAGCCACTACCCATCTTAATGAATACAAATGTATATTGTTAAATGTTATTACGTGTAGATTTTTGTAGCTTATTCGACATTATTATTAATCACTGTAATCTACTAAATTGGAACAAAATTATTTATGAGAATTTTTTTAAAGAAATATATGATAATCACAGGTTAATATAAAAATTTATAGATTATAGGAAGAATCTGACTAATTTCATATTATAAAGACTCATAAAACAGTAAACTACTTATCCAGAAGTATAAATATTATTTGGTAAATTTAAATTTATAGTGCCGTCTGAGTGTATCTTCATAGCTTTATTAGCAATACATCTAACCAGGTTTCGTTTATAATGAATGAGTATAAAGCTCAAGAAAAGTATGTACTGGCTTGTTGAGGAACTTTTCCTATACACACTTCTACTGACAGAACCACGTTCTTATCTGTTTAACAAAATGTAGAGAAAATGTAGTTTACTATCGCGTTCCTCCTCACACGTAAATCTGATTGCTAAGTATTTACTGTCAAGTAACACTAAGAGTTCTTTTTTTCCATTGTTCTGATCGACGATGATGAAAATATCATCAATGTAACGTCAATAAAATTCATGCTTATCAATAACTCCCCTTGAGAGGTACGTTTTTTAGTTTTACAAAAAGAAAAGTCAGCAAAGATAGAACCTAGAGGTAAACCCATCAATATTCCATCAGTTTGTCTATAATATGTGTTACTAAAGACAAAATGGACGTTCGTTGTGCATTTCAGAAGTAATTCCTTGAGACTAACCCCGAAAATTTCAATATTGATCTGTTTTTCAAGTAGTTGTTGACACACAAAGTCAATTATATTAGTTAATAGTACATTGGTGAACAAAAAAGCAACATTTAAAGATATCATCCGTTTCCCATTTAAGTTCAAGTGTCCCACCTTGGAAATGAAATTGAAAATGTCTTTAACGCTTTTGTTGACGACCAGGGGTTCTATGATTCGAACTAACCACTTTTCGGTTTTATGGTATGGCAGATTATACATATCTGAAGCTGGACGCAGGGGAGGTCCTAACTTGTGGACTTGGGGTAAACTGTGGAGTCGTGGTGTGTTCGACCCAGTATGTTTAAATGAATCGTGAATGGTTGGAGTAGTGATCCTGTTATTTTTCAATTCTTTAAGACAATTAGGGATATGGAGTTACTTGATAATAAACTCCATTTCCTCTACATTTTTTTAAACAGATAAGGAAGTGGTTCTGTCAGTAGAAGTGTGTATAGGGAAAGTTCCTCAACAAGCCAGTACACATTTCTTGAGCTCTATACCCATTCATTATAAGAGAAACCTAGTAAGATGTATTGCCAGTAGAGCTAGGAAGATATGCCTAGACGACATAAACAAGTAACTAGATTTAACTCATAATATGTTGATTGAAATGGGCTTAAATTTGTCGAGAATTATTTTATATGTTTCTACGTTCAAGGGGCAAAGTGAAATATTGGATTAGTAAAAATTAAAATTGCTTCTAGTGTTTCGTAACTATCCTGTAGTTTTCTCCAATCAAGGAGTAGATCTCTGTCTTATCGTAATATAGGACTTATAGGCTTTATCAGATATACATTGGACCTCAAAAACTTCAAGCCTTACCTCTAACTACAATTCTGTTGTATATATTATGCAATTCCAGCAAAAACTCGATCTTTCTCTATTATCATTGATGGAAATTTGTTTCTTATTAATGTTAAAAATTGGTTTTCAAGAATAACTACGTGTTCACAACTCACCTAATTGTACAAACTAATTATTTGAAATACCTCTCCAAGCAATCAAGTTTATTGTTACCTTGTAAAGTGTTAGTTCTTGCACTAGGATGCTGATCACTGACTTCTTAACTGCTTCCTATATTCCCCGACTACTACTGCCCGTGAACTCGAACACTAGAGAAAAGGCGCAAAATATGGGAAAAAGCTTTATTTCAAGGTTAATCTATATACATAAGATCGAGTTTATATATAGGCTTCTGGATGGTGTTGATCTTCTAAAAACTTCTGGAAACATACTAAATGGAATAAAAACATAATTAACTATCTAGTCGAAATATGACACATAATTCTCCGTTTCCTCAAATACTTCCGAGAACTTCTATTCAATGCTGATTGCGTAAAACGTTTTCATCCTTTTCTGGTCATCTAGAAACTTTGTCTATGGATATTTGTGGACTCTCATCATAAAGGCAAGTATCTTAAATGTTATTTCCAAAATTAATATGCTGACTTCCTTCTATTTTACCGATTTCTGTTTATTTTCTTTCAAAAAAATCAATTATGAATTAGATGCAATATTAACATCAGGAGCAGATATATCTACAATAAATGCACTTGAACGTGTAGATAATTCTACCTTGGCTAGTGTCAATCAATTAGGTCAATTGAAACTATGGGATTTACGTACCGGCTTGAATAAACCACAACGTAGACTGTTACGGTAATTATGTACTGGGATAGTTTTCTCTCCCGATAATTTGTTTGATTAACTTCTATTTTGATAGTGTTCTGATTTAATTTATCCTTTCTGTATTTATTTATTATGTTAGACTATTCTGTTAACATTGATTGATATTTGTGTAGGCTACTCTTTTATTTCATCAAAGTATCTTTAAAAATATGTTCTTTTGTTCAGTAGATTGAGTCATAAAAGTTGCTCCCCAGATATGAATATCGGCATATGTACTAATTGGTTGCTGACTAGTACCAAATGTCATGTTTGCTTGATCCCTTAATGGTCGTCGGATTATATCGATATAGTTGCAATTTGGCTACTAGTCTATCTGACTTGACACCGAGTGTACTGTTTTTATATTCGGTGGTCGAAGGCAGTTGACTGCCGATTCTGAGCCTGGGTTTCGTACTAGTTGGCACTCACTATCAAGGTGTATTTGCATATTTTTAATTTAAATATAAGTTCCTTGAGGGTATATTTATGTTGAAGATTTGTAAAGATTCTTAATTACACAGTTAAGTATGCTCTACAGCTCGGAAGTTCATTTTTTAATCTGTGAATGATAAACAACTTTGATCTTGTTGTATCATGGAAAAAGGACTGCTACAAATTTGTTAAAGCTTGAAAATTTCGGATCGATATCATGTACTATATTGTCAATCAGACCAGTGACCAATGAACGACAATCAAGGCCTTAATGCCTATCGGTCCTCGAACCCCTTTCTAACCCAGTGGCGATCCAGAAGACAATTATAGGAAGCACATTAGTTCTCTGTTGTTCCCAATTCGATTGCGATCAAAAACTTATACAATAATATACTGAAGATCCCTAACCACACAGCATACTAAATAAGGAATCATACTTTAATCACAATCAGACTATAAGTGATAGAGGGCGGAACAAACAGTACATAATCAATTAGCAATAACTGAGGATTAGTAAAATGTATGACAACAGTTAGAAGTTCTGTTGGAAGCTTACAACAAGGCGTATACAGAAATGTAGCAATATAGTTGTCTACTGATTATACAATACAGATATCAATAATAGTTATCCAGGAGATAACACTGAGAGTTTCGACTTTCTCAATATTCGTTCTGTTATAACATTTGTCTAATTTGCCTCTTTGTATATTTCACATAAGAATGAAATCAGAGAAGAATGTAAAGGTTAATGAGTTAATCCTAAAATTCCTTGAGGATAGTGGTCTAGGTCTTTTTTACTTAGGGCTTAACAATCAGACGTTATTGTTTTCGTATGTGTTTACCTTCATTCATGGTCATCCTAGTTTAGAACATATAACGGTTTTCATGTAATAATCACAACAGATTCCGATTGATTAACATGGTTTCTAGGATTATAACTTTTATAATCATTCAGTATTCAACTGTAACACGATCTGAAAAACTTTTAGTGACCCAAATAGGATTTAGACCTTTCTAAAAACAATAGCTCTGCTTCAAGTCTCAAGACATTAGCATACTTATTAATACCCAAATATAACTATATTCTTCTGCCTGAATGCATATATAACTCCATCGATGGTAAGGTTTTATAGCAATCTACCACTAAAACGTAATCCAAAGCGAGTGCATCTTTCCACTTAAGTCGTGCAAATTTACAGTCCTCATCTGTATTGACCTAGTTTACAAATGTTCATTATATTTTCCTACTCTCTATTTCTATCCAACTTTGTTATACTTTCCTGAATACAAAACTCACATTCCACTACTTCTCAGGAGTCGAGTTTTGCACTTAAAAAACTCGAACATCCTTATCATCGTAAACAGAAATCTATTCAATGAGAATTTTGTCAAAATATTCTAAAAGCTTTCAGTTACACGTATTATATTGTTGCTTAGATTAATATAGATTCAATCGATATTTCCATTTAATTTGCTTCTTTTTATTGGATGTAACATTTGCTGAAGAACTATCTCATAAGTCTATACACTGGGTTTTTTTATTTAAAGTCCTGGAGAAACCCAACCTTTATTATGCTTGGGTCAACATCCTGGACAACCTCATCTTTTATCTGTAGGTGGTGTTAATTCCTCTAGTGCAGCTGCTTATATATGGGATTTACGAGCTGAACAATATCCATTAACTGAAGTAGCCTGTGATGGTCAATATATATGGGAAACTGCTTTTCATCCACGTCAACCGAAACATTTATATATGGCTACGGAAACAGCTGGTTTATTACAAATTAGTAGTCGTGATGAATCAGGTAAGTCCAACAATATTTGGGGTTCTTTTTCTTTTCATTTATTCAAAGTGAAATTTCAACTGACTCAATGAGTATAGTCCTAAACTCATAATTGTGAATGAAAATTTATTCGCTTTCGAAATTTTTCCCAAAATGACGTGATAGTTTCAAGCTTTGTTAATGAATACTATTTAAAATCTATTTTCACATATGTATAACTGCTAATTAAACTTTTATTGTTTTCATAACTTGTCTATCCTGTTTGACCGTAGAGAGAAAATTCGTATGTTAACCAGTTGGTCAACACAACGCACATTCAGTAAATAGACTAAGCGAGTGCTAACTCTAAGTGTACGGGATACGAGGTGAAGAAAATAAAGTTTTTGTGAATCATGTGGATTGACAGAAAATATTTTACTTATTTTCAGACACCCTTTAAATAGAAAGCTAAGGACAGCCAAATCAAAACGTGATACCAATTCATGAAGTCATTGACAACTGAGCTGAGTCGTGTAAATAGATGTAGATTACCTATTTGGGATGCGTGTGATCATCGTAACTAATTATTCAAAAACTTGGGTGGCATGGCTCAGAATCTTTCGCAATGGCATAGGTGCATTCACTCTCTATCTTCCGTGAGAACCTAATTCACAAAATCGCTTTTTACCTTTTTTTGTACATAACCTTTTCTATTACTACGGATACTGTTACTACTTTTACTACTATGGAATTTGTCTTAATTCTATCCCGTTGTGCTAATGTGGTATGGCAATTTGAACCAATGCAGATATCTGGCAGGTACTATGTTGCACATGACATGACATGTCATAACAAGAAAGAATTAAATATCATAGCTATAATTTCCAAACACCGTAATGATTATGGTAATAAGATGTAGCAAATCATTTCATATCCCTACTCATATTCAGTAATACTCCTTCATTGTTACATGTTACGCAAACAAAATAGTAGTTCTAAGTACTTAGATATGTTTGAGATCATATTGCAGACAAGACTATTGATTCATCCCGTTCCTGTTCCACAGTTTTATTCCATTGAATCTAAGTGAGTACTATCAGTAATCCCTTGGTACAGCCGAGGGTGGGGAGAGTCATTTCTCCCTCTCCAAGTGGTTTCGTATGACCACGTGCATATAGCCACTCCCAGCGAAGTCCTACTCGCTGTTTTCTCTCTGCGGTGTTATTTACGAAACTGAAGGGATGAAAAGCGAATGTCCGGGGCTTAAACCGGGTACGAAGCAACCATCTAGAGGGGGTTGGAAAACCCTAATCTCAAACCAATGGTGCACACGGGTTCCAGGATCCTGAGGAAATAAATGGACCAGATCTCCAAGTCAAAGGCTCAGGGAGTAGTCCCTTAAGGAAACTAGCTGTTTCGGTTTGGACAAGCAGGCAGTATCTCAACCACTACACATTTGTGTAGCCTATATATACCCCTTTGTACCAATGTTTGTGCTTAGATAAACAAGCTGTCAGTAAATATAGACCTCATTGTTAAACCTGACTATTTCACTAACCAAAGTTTGTGTTGATAGAATTACTTTTAACTTTTCTGATAACTTGGTGTTTTATCCATAATGTTACAAGATGACAGACAGATCACCATGAAGTATCAAGCTTCTATGCGACATCGATCTTGTTACCTTATATTATTCAGTTCATTTTACTATGGTATGCTATTAATGTTGTGAATTCGATTTTTTTTAAAACTACTCTGTATTTCAAGATTCATGGGTTGGATTCAAAGGTTCACGTCGTAAGTTAACTGTATCATCTGCTCTACCCGAAGACACATCGGCTAGAAATGTTATTTCTTTTGACATTTCCAATAATCTTCTAGTTTGTGGCCATTCAGATGCTGTTTTACAAACTGTTCCTTGTAGTGTGTATTTGTATTAAATGTGGAATATTATTATTATCATTAAAATGAGTATTTTATCACCTGTGTTGTATTTTCTTGATTGTAATGTTTTCCATTATTGTTTATATGACAAGTGACGGACTCTGGTACATTTTAATAGTTCAAAGATTCTAGATCGTAACTTTGTCGATGGGATTCAATTGTCACTCAAGGCTAGATAAGTATGACAGAGGTTAGTGATAGATTGGTATGAATGTATCAATCCTACAGGTCAGCTGCCGTCCGAATAACAAAATGGTGGCATCTGTGACAGTGAGTGACTGAGAATTGAACCTCACAAAGAGCATCACTTCCCTCTACGCTAGAAATGCTGCCTGTTAACAGGCTCCAATTAGCGTAAAACGAAAATAATAAAACATAGTACGCGGTGCCGAGTCACTTAGACCAGTTCGCCATATCGCATATTGATCAACAGAATTTGATCAGTACCAGTGACCGGACGAACATGATATTTAAAAAGTTCAGTGTAGATAAGAATAATAACGTCCGCTTGCATGAAGTGAATATTAAATTTTCAACTGAAGTAACATATTCCAGGGATACAATAACACAGACCCTGCAGGTACTTCTATAATTGTATATGCTTGCTGCAAATATCATTCAGAGACTAGGTTTCGGTAGTTATGTTTTATGCAACATTGGATCTTTCCAAGTCGTCACACATGTTCTAACAATGTAAGATAAAAATGACCGAAAACATAAACAAATCAAAAGATATGCTGGAAGGTAACGAGTTAATTTACCTGCATGTTATATTATCATGTCGTCGCCAAATACTAATTTCAGAACATTACGAGGAAGCCTCCGTGCTGTAGATTAATACTTAGTAAAGTCGTGCATTGATATCATGTTTTGGTGTAACTGTCATATCAGTTTTTTCTGCTTCAATTAGCTCATTAATTTAGGTTTAAAATTCCACTAGTTGGTCTTTATTTCTGAACTAAGATTTTGTGTTTAACTTTAACACTATTTACCCAGCAATTCCAACACACACAAGCAGCACTTCGAGGATACTTACAACTCAATATTTTCTAACCCTCAAAAACTTCCAAAAAGATGTACATTAGAATAAAACAAACTGCAACAAAATCCTAGTGTCAGTAAGTGTTTGTTATCCTACAAGAACCAGTTGCAGGTTACATTAAGAAAAGTCGAATAAGTTGTGGATTTTATTTGGAATTTATCACAGGATATACACTAAAAAGCTTCCGTTAGTTTTAAATGGCGCATTTGCTAGACAGAAAATGATAATCAACAAACAAATGAATCATGGACATGTAAGTGGTTGAATAACGAAGTAATTTTCAAAACATTACATCTAGTTCGACTAAATTTTGTTGAAATGGTTATCTAAGTTTAATAAGTAGTTCATCGGGACTTTCGCCCTGATAATTATAAAGCTACTCGCAACTGATTAGACATATTGTAATTATAGATAATAAGAAGCTATGTTACAGTGACATTTCCGCAATATTTAAACACACTATTTAGCAACTTGCAATCTTCATATTTTGCTATAATGGATGACTTTGCTATTCTATGTTTACAAATAGCTCGAAACGGTTGCCACTAGTAGTGTATTGGTCGCGTTCTAATAGGAATGAAGTAGCGACCGACCTAGCCACTTTACATCAATTAGTAAGATGCTTGCAGCTCAATTTCTCTGGGCCTAGTTCAGCACGAGATCACTACATCGTGTTCCAACGCTATGAGTAGTTGAACTTACGATACGTTTTTTTAGCTAGAGCTTTTGACAATAATTGATGCCGCACAGAACCTACATTTATTTTATTTAACTCATGTGAATTCTGGTACAGTGAGGGACCAAAATAAATGGACTATACAAATGAAGTGATAGTATTGCGAAAAAATAAAGGGGAGTGCAATCATTAAATAAATGATTATAAACAAGTGCTTGCCTATACGCATGTATTGCAGCATTTGTATTTCGAAGTTCCATAAATTCATGACCTTGGTGGAAAAATCAGCAAACAAATGACTTTAAGACCATACAAAAATAAAGTATCTTTGCTGAAAACAAAATGGAAAGAGACAGTTCAGTCTAGACGATCATACCCGTCGTCTACATGATGATATCGAGACATTTTAAACGTGTTATCACAAAAGTTCAAATCGAATTATTAACATATACCACTAACACAATATACTAAGATGGATATATGTATGCAGACCAACTGAACAGCAGGTAAGTGGACCGACATAGTCAAATAGATTACACTAATAAACGAAAACAGTTTAAGCTGTTTAATCCAATTATAAGTTTATTTTTATTCATTGCATGCATATAGATTCCGGTACAATGTAGGACCAATAAAATTGCATCACAAAAGAAATACGAGAGGAAATGGTAGTACAATCATTAAATAAATGGATAAAAACAGTATGTAGTAAGAGATATAGTTCAGTCGATAATACATTCAAAAAAGAAACCATCCAGTTAAAGGAGTTTACCTAACTTACGAAGAAAAAGATACGAAACTACAGCGGAATCGTCAGTGGCTTTTATTTTGAACTATATTTGATAGCATCTTAAGCTACAGAGTCGTACCATCTCTAGGACACCGAATGGGGATTCGTGATGACTCGTCAGATGCTAGTTCTATGCAGTTGTCTACAATACTGCGGTACAATGTCACTAAATGGCCACAAATATAACGATGGTTTCTAATTGACTAAATCTACTAATGCATAGCATTAATAGTCAGTTTAAGTTTAACATTGGTTAATATCATGCATTGGTAAATATATGTCTGAAAATTTGGCGGGAACTACTTTAATGGTTAAACTCTGTGTGAACTGCGTGTCTAAGGATTTCTTTCGGCTCATGTGTAGTTAGACGTTGGGAAAACAAATGTTTCATTCGAAGTTGTAGCAATAAAATGTTTTTCCATAACCGGGAATAATGACCAACTTAAACTCCAAACTATCATATGGATTGGAAGTGAAGGTCAATTGAGCTAAATGAAAGATGACTGGCAAACTAGCGTTTATAACTTTCCGATAGTAATTCTTTTATGGGAAATCTTAGAGGAAGTTATTTTTTAAAACTTCAGATACGCTTTACTGACAAGTACCGACAATTACGGTGTTTTACTTTTACGATTAGGTCGCTACATATTCACATTCTAAGAGACTACTACAGTCAAAAACTAAAACTTAGTTCATAGGAATTCAGCTTCGTTCTTTAGAAAATAATAAAAAATGTAGATAAGAGCTGTACAGGTTACAATACACTGGTTTCTAGTTTCACATTTGCATCAGCCACGAGCACTCTCCATTTCATGGGGTTGTAGTGAAACCTTACTGAGAAATGCTAAATAGCCTTTGTTGCATCGATTCGCATAATGTCCTTTCTCTCCACATTTAAAACATGTTACTTCGTCAAGTGGTTTTTGTGGGCCTTGTCGAGGTCCAGTAGGAGCAGCCTGTGAGGTCCCCATAAGACCACCGAACTTGAGACGTTCCGAAACAAAACGAGATCCGGGATTACCACCTTGTTGAGGCAACGCTGCGCCGCCAGTGCTAATATTCTGCATTCGCTGCTGCTCCTGTAGTCGAAGACGTTCCTCAGGCGATAGTTTGAGGCAAAATTGTATTTTGTGTCCACGTTCATCTAAAATGCAAAATACGGTACATTTTAAAGTCGAAAGACAGAAACTAATACACAGTATATGATGTAGAGGAAACTTACTGCAGTAATGACATATCCAGCGGCTTTTCTGTGTATCTTGATCACTTCCTGGAAGGGGCCACCATATAGGACTACAACGTTTAGAAATAGAGTTTTACTCACTGCGCATATTTACATTCACGTCCTTTAGGACAAAAACCATTTATGTAGTTTTTGCACGCTACTCGTCTGACATGTCGATTTCGGCACAAAGGACCTAGACATATCTCTAAAAGTAAGAATTCTATTACCGTTTCTGCAAAACCCTCTATCATACCAAGGGCAATCCTGTACCTTAGAAGCGGGGTCAATATGAAGAAATGGACATTCTTTATTCATACACTCTCCTGTATACCACTAGTAAGAAATAATCTGAAGCTCAACTTACCAAATTTCGAAAAGAAGTAACATTCTGGCATTTTAGTCATGTCATATTCGTGTAGGAACTCGCAGTCATCACCTTTTTTGCACAATCCACGAAGCCAATGCTTGCATACGACTGTCCTGTCAGCTTTGATATGTCTCAAAGGACATAAATTATTAAGGGGACATTGATTAATAATAAAAAAACGACAAACGCCAGCACCGGACTCTAAAGAAACAGTATTAAATAAAATCTAAATAACTGTTCATATTTGAGAAAGGCAAACATCCCAATCCAATTTGATTTTCTAGTTGGCTCTCAATGATAAAGTCAATGTCTGATACATCTGCTATTAAATTGTCCATCTCAAGATTAGCTACAAAAGACCAAATTCAAATAAGATTTTACTACTTAAATATTAGTGATACAGAAAGAAAATGAAGTCTACTGGTGACCAGTTCTATAGATATCTTATGTAAACTAGAGGTTTTAAGGAATATGAGTACCTACGTACGAGCGCGCTAATGCCATGTTTTGGGAAATGAGGAAATTATTTGTTAATAAATATAAAGATTGTAGATCGTTTCCAACCAACAATATTTGATCTACCTCATAGCTCTTTGTGTAATCCCTAATTTATAAATACTCTTGCAACAGCGGAGCAAAGCTATATCAAATGAATGATGATGATGGAGTTCTAGTACATAATTTTTTTCGAAACATATGTAGTAAACCATTTTCTAATGCAAAGCTAAGCTAGTTGATGTATTTGAGGACAAGTATAAACTGACATCATTGCGACGCATTATTCAGTTTACTAACTAATATTTTGTCTCATGCTTCTCTCCTTTACCCGGTTTATTACACTGCTATGTCAAGTATGGAATATTTTCAATTTACCCTCAAAAATTCTAAATTGGGTGAAAAAGTTTAACGTAATACCGGATGTGTTTACAACTGATTTGCAAACGGAAAGTGGTCATACATAGCTACGTTAATACTCTGGCAAACAATTGTAGCCAAAAAGAATTTATGAGCTAACGACTCACACTACCTATGCAATCTGTATAGTGGATCAGTCATCTTCAATCGATAACCCAATACAATCAATAAACAACATTTTTTAATTTCTCTACGGAGTTTAGAAGAATATTGAGCCTCATTGGTAGTTAACCTTTTGTCTTGAAACAGAAACAAACTAAATGTAATTCGTATGACAGATAAACTAGATAATACTCACTAAGAAAATGCCTGATAACGGTCACGATGAGAAAACACCGTATTATTGTAAATTGGATTTATCCTACATGTAAAGCTGGTCTAACAGATTAGCTATTGACCTCTATTCTGAGCCATGTCTGGTAACGTCTCAAGTCATTGAGTTGCACCATATCTCGGGCCCCAGTCAAAGAGTTGTAATGGACAAATAGATGCTAGTCCTATTCAGCTTTTTCACACCCCAGTATCATGGAAATCGAGTTCCAAAACTATAGAGTAAAACAACTTGCACCGACGCGTTGTAGACCCAACCTTTCACAACCAGACTAGCATCACGACAGCGACAAGGAGAGTCCGAGTTGAGGCAACCCTCTCTGGGTTCCACTTTACGCAGACTGATCTCACTACTTACACCACCACCAGCAATATCGTCGTAAAGTACTCCAACTCTTTATGAAGTTGAAAAAGCTATACGAAATCTGAAGCGTGGGAGAGCAGCAGGACCTCACAAGTTTACCTCCGAGATTTTTAAGGATGGCAGTCCAGTATTAGCAGTGAGGTTGACTGAGGCCTTAGGTAGAGTCTGGAAGCTGGACGTAATCCCATCTGACTGGTCTCAATCACTGATTGTGCCAGTCTATAAGAAAGGACAAAAGTCCTCTTGTGACAATCACAGAGGAACCAGTTTGACTAATATAGTGTCTAAAATATTAGCTTCAATAATACTTCGACGCCTAACCAAAGCTCGTGAAGAGCAGACTAGAGAAAACCAGGCTGGTTTTCGACCTGGACGTGGTTGTATAGACCAGATATTCACACTACGTCAGGTTCTAGAACACAGACACACATTCAGACGCCCCACAATGGTAGTATTTCTCGACCTTAAGGCGGCATTCGACTCTGTTGATCGTGAGGTTCTATGGCAGTGTTTGTCACTGAAAGGAGTACCAAAGAAGTACATTAACCTTATAAAGGCTCTCTACTCGAACACAACTGGTAGAGTGAGAGCTTATGGCGAACTGTCATCAGAATTGATTACCTCAAGTGGTGTTCGTCAGGGCTGTCCACTCTCCCCATTCTTGTTCAACTTTGTGGTCGACGTACTTTTAGAGATAACACTCTCCTCATCTAAATTTCCAGGGGTTGAACTTCTACCGGGAGGTTCACTTGTTGACTTAGAATATGCAGATGACATAGTTTTATTTGGTGAAGACGCTGACAAAATGCAGAGTCTTCTGACCACCGTAAGCAACAATGCAAGCATGTTCGGGCTGCCAGACCAAAACATGGCACAAATCAATGGAGTCACTGACAAGTGGACTGAGCCATGTTGGTAGGTGTAGACTACCTGGTTGGGATCCGCGAGACGATAGCAACCGATGGTTAGACACTTGGAATGACATGGCTAAAAATCGTTTGCAGTGGTGCAGGTGCATCCACTCTTTGTGTTCTCCCAAATTCTAATCTTCTGAATTCATCATGTCCCTTTTTTCTCTTTCAAAATTTATTTCACTGTATTATACTCCTTGAATAACATCTTCGAACCCTAATTTTTCCGATTACTGCTTATACTTTTACTACCTCTACCACTACGGTATTTGAATCGACAATTGTATCTCTGTGCTAATGTGGTATGGCAACTCGAATTGATGTACGTACGTACGTACGAAGTTCCACGTTGTTGATAACTGACTGAATATCGTCTCTATACTCAAGATAGAAGTCTTTCTTCGAGTAGCAGACCCACTCCACGAGTAATCCCATCAGAGCTACCTTCATAATGCAATTGATGATAAAGTTGAGGAGCAACATTTAAACTGAACAATTCTACTTAATCCCGTTTCTGAGACATAATAATCTCTCGAACCTTTCCATACAAGCAGCAGCCTCTGCAATAGTAGGGCTCAACATACACAAGTGAAAAAGCGAAATCCTGAAATACAACACAGGGAACACTAACCCAATAACACATGGAAAAACTCTGGAAGAGATGGGAACTTCCATGTGTCTGAGAAGCATCATTGATGAACGAGGGGGATCGGATGAAGTAAAGGCAAGGATTGGCAAAGCAAAGACAATATTTCTACAGCTGGACAACATATGGAACTCAAAACAACTGTCAACCAATATCTAAGTCAGAATATTCAATACGAACGTCAAGACAGTTCTACTGTACGAAGTTGAAACTTGGAGAACTACTACAACCATCATCAAAAAAGTACAAGTATTTATAAACAATTGTCTACGCAAGATACTGAATGTGCGTTAGCCATGTACGATCAGCAACAGCCTACTGTGGGAGAGAACAAACCAGCTTCCAGATGAAGAGGCAAGTTCGGTAAGACTCTGGAAGTGGATAGGACATACATTGTGGAAATCATCAAAACGGCATCATGAGGTAAGCGCCAACTCGGAATCACCGCCCCTGGTACGGCCGAGAGTGAGGAAAGTCCGCTCATCCTCTAGTATACAGCCACTGCCAGGGAAGTCCTACTCACTTCCTTCTCGCGAACGGGGTGTTGTTTACGAAATTGAGAGGACGAAAAGCGAATGTCCAGCGCTTTAACCGGGTTGATGGACACGGAGGGTTCACCTAGGGGAGTTAGAAAACCATGATTCCAAAACAATGGCGTGCATGGGCTCTAGGATCTGAAAGAACAAATGCAATGCGAACCAACAGTCGGTCACCGGCTACCATGGGACTGCATCTCTCGATGTCGCTCCATTGCCTTGTGGATCAGACCTTTAGGTCGAAGGCTCCGGGTGTGGCCGCTTAAGAAAACTACCTGCTTCGGTCTGGGCATTCGGGCAGTATCACAGTCCACACATAAATCACGTGACTGTGTTGCACATATGTACTCAGTCCTCCTTTGTACCAATATTCATGTGTTCAAACAAATAAAATAAATAACTCGGAATACTAAAGTGAAGAGGAAAAGAGGAAGAATAATGGGCATATTGAGTCGGAAATCGGAGGTAAACATCAAAAGAATGAACAGAAACTTCTAAGGATTGCCTAGGACAGAGTTCGGTGGAGAATCCTGGTGGGCGGCGCATGCTCCTCCGCGAGGTAACAGGCGTAAGTAAGTTCCCAAACAGCCTAGTCACTTCTCTGACCGAGAGTCCATCACCTTCCTTCAAAAGAGCCGAAGTTCAGCCATCTAGGTCTAGTGACCTGCGGCGCTTCAGGGGTCGGAGTTTCTTGCATATCATCTCGTTCGGTGGATCAGTCGTCACCACAAAATCTTATCGATGCTTTTGGGGCAACACGTTAGCTGCACTGTTCCTCAAAGTGCCCTGCCCACTGTCCAAGACGTCTAAGGACGTTACTGATTGGTGTACTACTAGCGTGACAGATCTTTTACTCACAATAGGATAATTTCTGTCAGTGGCTATGAGTTGAAAGTTTACGGCAGAAACCAGATGCAGCTGATGCTTTTGACTCGTCAGGAAGCGCCAATCATGTTTCTTGGTTCTTACACAATTCTTTGAAAGTCTTTATACAATTCGCCCCAAAGTAGACTGACGTAACTCGAGGAACGAGTAATCTTGAAGTTAGACGCAGCGTACTTGGTAAGGATGGCAAACTGACCGATGAAATAGTAAATATTTATCCTCTGAGATGGCTAGGACATACGTTACGTATGCCTAATCACCGCCTACCGCGACGTGAGACGATGGCTAGTGTGAGAGTAAGTTGGAAGAAAGCTAGGGTGCCCAAACCAGGACGTGACACTTGCATATGAAGGTACTGGCTGTTAGATTGAGCTGTGTATGTAAGTGTAGACTACCTCATTGAGGTCTACATTATCATAACTATTTGTTAAAGACTTCGAGTGATCGGCTTAATAACCGAAAGAAGCTTAAATCTCATTGTATAAGGTTTCCCCATGACTTCTCTGAGTGTAGTTATTTCTTATCCACTTGTTAGTTTTTGTCCTAAGATGTAGCCAAGGATCTCATTATCATGAAACATATTCCTAATGGTAACGATGTATTCGTAGGCACATAACTCGACAAATAGTTTCTTGTGTTGGTATTTAAAGTTTGTAGAACTATTTAGGGTAACTACCCAAGCTCCCAATTTGGGGGAAAATTTGGCACGTTTTAAGGAAGCCGCTATAGTAAACTTTGAGGAAATTTTGGGCAAATGGCACAAAAACCCCAAAATTTCCCCAGACTTGGGGAAATCCCCAAAGTTCCCCTCTAACCTTGGTCAAGGTCAGTTGATTTTGGGGATTTCCCCAAAATTTTCCCAAAGTTCCTCAAACATTGGTGAAGGTCATTTGACTTCGTGAGTTTCCCCAAAATTTCCTCAAAGTTGGGAGCTCGGGTAAACTCCTGGAAGAACTACGCCTTGGGTACGGAGGTCAAAATAAATATTATGTTCCGATAGGTAAGCATCATAAGGACAAATATGAAGAATATGACCAAAAAACGAGTTTTTGAGTAGGGATACTATCACTGAATTAAAAGTCTGATATCAGATAAAGAACTTAGAAACTAATAACCCTACTAAGTAAATTAATGACGGTTTTTAATCCTGGAAGAAATTGTCTAGTCGTCATTCATGAAAAAAACAAGATACCGCTCTAAATTAAAACTAGGAGCGTGGCAGAGAAGTGACAACATAAGTTCCAAGCGAATATTCAAATGGTGTTGTAAGACAATTCTATGTTTAAAACAGAACTCAAAACGTTAACGGTATCGTGGACCTCAAAGCCAGGAAACCTTCTGAATATAGTTTTGCTGCATAAAATTTATAACCGATCCCATTCTACAGCTGAGTTAAGAATTAAGGAGGGCAGAAAGTGAACGTTCTTCAGAATTAATTGATTCTGACTGGTACGCGGGGCCTAGATTACGTTGACAACGTTAGTAAAATGTCAGATCAACATTTTTACTATATTAATATTCAGAATTTACTGACTATTTCTGCAAATTACACGAGTAAATTGTTATCTGGTCAGTTGAAGTGAAACCAACCTTCAGTCGTAGACCAATTCTTTCGACTTACGCGCTTACCAATTTCAATCTTCAGTCTTCAGTTTTCAGTAATAAGGTTGATGAACCTGTGTTAATCCTGACACATTGCTTTCCAGTGAAGGTCCAGCTTTTCCTTGAAAGTATTCACTGATGGGGCTGATACCACTTGTTCGGGTAAGGCGTTCCAATGATTGACTACTCGATGAGAAAAACGGGACCCCACTCTAAGTTTATTAGATCGCGGTTTATGAACCTTCTTGCTATGACCTCGCAGATTATTAGTGCTTCAAGGAGCAATAATATAAGACATTAACACCCAAGTCACAATTAAAGATACGAAATGCCAGTATAAGGTCACCTCACGTCCTACGGCACGACAAGTGGAGAAGGTTTAGGCGTTTTAAACGCTCTTCGTAAGGGAGTCTAGAAAGACCCTTCACTAATTTTGTTCCCACACGCTGGACATACCCAAGGGAGTTAGTATCCTTTACCAGACACGGGCTAGCTGCTTGGATACAGCACTCTAAATGTGGTCTAACATATATGGGATATAAAATTCTAAACGTTTCCTCGTCAAAGCATTTGAATGCTCGGCGAAGTGACCATAACGCACGAAAACCTTTGACAGCGGCTGCTTTGCAATGCGTAATTGTTTCTAAATCATGACTTAATACTACTCCTAAGTCTTTATGCTCTTGAACGCATGGAAGAGGTTTACCCTCAATAGTGTAACGGTAACTATTACCGTGATCGGTGTGCATTAGTACACTCTTCCTAGCATTGACTTCTAAGCCCCACTCTCGAGCCCATCTAACTAAATCGTCTAAGTCAGCTTGAAGATCCAGATGATCAGGCGCACTTGTTATTGTTCTCCAGATTTTTACGCCATCCGCAAGCAATGATGTCGACGACCTAAGCAACAGTGGCAACTCATTAGCGTAGAGAAGGAAGAGCAGAGGGCCTAAGATGGTGCCTTGGGGTACACCACTTTTGACCGGCTTCCAATCGGATAGCGTTCCGTTGACCCTAACTCTCTGTCTGCGGTCACATAAGAAATTTCCTATCCACGCATGTGCAGTACCTATTATTCCGAAGCTCGTGAGCTTCTGCATAAGACCTACGTGCGAAACCTTGTCAAATGCTTTGCTAAAATCTATGAATATCACGTCGACAGACAGACCGTTATCTAGGGCTGCTGTCCAATCCTCCCTCACAATAAGCAAGTTAGTCAAGCATGAACGCTTGTTACGAAATCCGTGTTGCTCAGGAGCTAACAGATTGTGTAAATCTATGGGGCTCAGCAACCTAACCCGAATTAACTTTTCAAGTAACTTAACGACTATGATAGTTAGACTGACAGGCCGGTAGTTAGATACTATCTGTCTCTGACCGTCCTTAAATATAGGACTGACTATAGCGTCCTTCCAATCTCTAGGGAGTTGAGCGAGTGACACGGACATGTTGAAGAGTGACGCGAGCGGTTTTGAAATAATGTCCGCAAGAGATGACAGTAGCCGTGGATGTAACCCTTCAGGGCCCGGTATCTTACCAGGTTTGAGGTTAGTTATCAACGGAAGGACAGTTCTCTCAGTCACCTGTACAGATTCCATGGTTGGTATCTCGGTGTGAGTGGGACATGTATTTGTTACAATTAACGTAGAGAAGACTTCGCTTAAATAGTTTGAAAAAGTCTCAGCTTTTGCTCGATCTGATGCAGCTAGTTGTTATGGCTTTAAGTTGCGGTCGATTTTTACCCTGTGTTATCGATCGATTACTGTTGTAACGGGTGTGACTGCAGGGTTTTTGATAAGCAGCGTATTTATCGATCGCTTCTGTGACAGTGGACACGTAATACACGTAAGGACGACCTAGTGCCCTGATTGGCCCTGCTTCGCTGTCTAGCCCCAGCCAGTTGAGTCAAGAACACAAGTCACAGCCTCTGGGTTATGAATCATTGTATTTCAAACATACTTTGTTTATATACCAAGCAAACAAACCACATCGTACCATAAAATAGGAAACAACATTTGTACAATATTTAACAAGTGAAGCAAACATCGACCAATAAGAAATGTACATTTAAGGTCCAAGGCCACCGTAGACTTAACACAATAATTATTGGTATATTTTCCCGACTATCCTAACAATTACAGTGACACGTAAACACGAACGGACGGCCTAGAGTCTCGATTGGTCTCGCTTCCCTGTCTAGCCCAGTCAGTTGAGTCCAGAACACAAGTCACAACCTCTGAGATGTGAATCGTTATATTTCAAACATACTTTGTTTATATACCAATCAAGCATACCACATCGTACCATAAAAATAGAAAACAACATTTTGTACAATATTCAACAAGTGAACAGATATCGACCAATAGGAAATATCCATTTAAAGTCCAAGGACACCATTGGACTTAACATGATAATTATTGGTCTATTCCTCCGCATCCACAACACCTCCCTTTTTTGAAGATCCGGAGTTGATATCCGGAGTTTGAAATTTTCTGGGTTCATCCTCCCCCACGAAATAATGTTGGGTCCTCATATCCCCAAGTTAAAATTAATTTGACTTTATTTAACACATAATTGCCAGGTTGAACAGAGAAGTCACTGAAAGTGATTAAATAGTTGGGATCAATGTCGCTTGATATGAGGTCATCAGCGTTTGATTCTTCTGGAACATTATCATGGGATTTGTTGAAAATCTCATTTGCAAACAGTTGATCACTGAGATAATCAACATCTATCAAAATTGTATTAGATTTCTGATCATCATTTGATGCATCTAACACATTTTCTGGTACAAGAGGATCTAGATAATAAGATTCGTCAGAATCTCCTGTTGTTGAATGATGAGGACCATTTGAAACAGCTGGATTCAGTGTACTGCACGATTTGTTCCCTGTTCCGTTGTGGGCGGGTACTGCAATTAATTTATGAGCATTTAATGAGAGATCTTCCTGTGAGCTGGGTACATCACTGTCTGTACACGTTTCAGGAACAGTGGGATTTGAACCCACGACAGGGAATGTTTCGGAATTTGACATTTCTGGACAACTGGGCGGATCATGATTAACTGTCTCGTTTACATCACTGGTCGTCCGGGATTCACAGAGGCTTTTATAAACAGCTTCATATGTTCTGCAGTTGTTTTCCAGCTCAGTCTGCAGATGAGAAATGAACTTACCAACTTCTGTTGCATTTCCGAAACATGGAAAATTTACCAACAGTGTGCGTAAATTTTCTAAAAAATTCAACTGGCTATTTTTGAAACACTGATGTTGTTGCTCAAGTAGAAGCTGCAATTGACCGGAAAAGGTAGTCATTTTTTTCTTTTCTGCACCAGCAATGAAAATTAACTGTAGGGACAATGACAAATGTTGCTCAAGGACGCTGATGATAAATCTAGACTCTGATTGGTCGAAACAATTAGCCTGAATCTCGTCCAATTACAAGGTTCAAAATTTTTCTCCACCCTGTCGCCAATTGTTATGGCTTTAAGTTGCGGTCGATTTTTACCCTGTGTTATCGATCGATTACAGTGACACGTAAACACGAACGGACGGCCTAGAGTCTCGATTGGTCTCGCTTCCCTGTCTAGCCCAGTCAGTTGAGTCCAGAACACAAGTCACAACCTCTGAGATGTGAATCGTTATATTTCAAACATACTTTGTTTATATACCAATCAAGCATACCACATCGTACCATAAAAATAGAAAACAACATTTTGTACAATATTCAACAAGTGAACAGATATCGACCAATAGGAAATATCCATTTAAAGTCCAAGGACACCATTGGACTTAACATGATAATTATTGGTCTATTCCTCCGCATCCACAACACTAGTAATTCTGAATTTTCGTGTAACAGTAACGGGGGAATACCATCACTACGTTTCATTTGCCGTTTAACATACGAAAACAATCGTTTCGGACAAGTACGGCTATCATATACTAACTGTCGTTCGTAAGTGGTACGGGATTTCGCTATGGTTTTCTTACAGATATTACGGTATTTTTGGTACTCACGCTTAAATGGTGCATGACCTGCCAACAGGAATAAGTCCCAGAAATGTTTTCTACGCTTTAACAGCTTCCGGGTTTCCTTATTAATCCATGGAGGGCAATGTGATAGCTTACGTGCTGACCATGGGATAAACGGCGACGTTACGGACTCGAATGTAGTTTTAAACTTATTCCATTCATCTTCGATCAATCCATCCGCGTCGACCGACCAATCAGTTGATCATGACTGAAATCAATATGTGTCGGTTTTGTGATGCATTGTACAAGTGCACACTGAATAACGGTAGATAAAAGGTCGCTATCGAAACCACTACCTGGAGCTGTAAGCTCTATCCAGTTGATATGCGGTGCGTTGAAGTCCCCAATGATGAGACAACATTCTGCCATACTCCAAGAACAGATGTGTCTTAGGATAAAGTCGTCAGCAAGACAAGACGGACTACGGTATATTCCCCCTATAGTCACTAACCCATTTCTAGATTTAATCTTACAACATGCAACCTCACATGTGCCACTGATATGAGCCTCCGATATGGTTGATTGTATACGAACGTAATCCCTAACGTATAATATTATACTTCCCCCTTTGCGACTTGAAACTCTACCACTTCTGATACAGATATAACCAGCAATGAAAGGAGAACAGTCTATATTTACTGTGAACCAAGTTTCTGTAACAACGATTATATCGGGACATAATTCTTGCACCATCAGACTTGGCTCGGACGTTTTACTTCTAAGACCACGAGCGTTCGTGTAGCATACACTTAAGGTGTTTTGGAAATCAATCGTTCTACCCACACAGGCCTCGGAAGCATTGGCTTCCAAGACCTGACTACCCGAAAACCCTTAATGGTAAGGTTATTTTCGCCATTTAATTTCCGAGTCCTCAACTCCGTAAGAGCATTCTTCCACTTGATTCGATCCTCAAGCGGCCAATCTGGTTGAATACTGGTATTTGAGGCACGAGTTTTTAGTGCGCTTTCAATAATATGTCTCTTTCTTCAAAACTCCCGAGAACCAGCTTCAGGATTCTTCTTGGTTGGGTCTCGCCTCCAACCCATTTACCAAGTCGTATTACTTTTGTAATATGTACCCCTGAAACCTCTTCTGGTAGTACATTCCTTACCACAGACTCCACTAACTGCAGGTCATGTGCATGTCTTCTAGCAGGGTCGTTATCTTTCGACTCCTCTAGATTCCAAATAATTAAACTAGGGAGGGGTTTAGCTTCTTTTGAAACTGTGTTCACAGCTTTCGACCGTGACGTTAGATCCTGTATTTTAACCACTGGTATCTTACGATTAGTTTTTATTTTAACAGAGTCCTGGGAGTCAAGCGAATGACTCACAACAATGTCAGACGAAGCTTTACTATGGGACTTTGGCGGAATGGTCTGAGAGTCCACCGAGGACTTATCAAGTAAACAGTCATTAGTTTTAGCTATCTTTCCTACTCTTCTGCGTTTTCGCGTCATCCATTTTCCATCAGTCGAAACGTCTACATTAGAACAACTCGGGACAGTAATTGTTTTATCTGGGTCACCGGTTGCTGCTGTAGCAATATGGCCACCAACGTCTAATGACCTGTCACTCACTGATCGTTTCGGGGGAGAACGTTTAACTGCGGGTTGCACAGGTAGATGTCTGGCTTGCGCCGTGATAGCACTTACGACACTAACGCAATCTTCGCCAACAGTGCCAATGTTATCAGTACAGCCCTCATCAACCTTCTTATTAGCCAACACCAGGAGACTAATTGCTTCCTGGATAAGCAATGTTTTGCTCGAGCAACAAAAACTACAAAGCCAATGGGAGTTGGGCTTTGAACACCTTTTATATGCAGTGGGGCTTAATCGGGTGCACATCTTATGGAACCACTTATTACACTCATCACGTTGCATCCCTTCATCCACCGGAAATAAGCAGTATGGTTGTCCACATTTATGAGTAGACCGAGCCATCTTGAAAATCAACTAGAACGGTGACAAAAACAGGATATGTAAAAGGTTTTTTAAACCCTAACTAAATAAATCAAGTAAAAGTCGACCAAGTGTGCTTCGATGCAATAAATACACAAAAGCAAAATCGAAAAACTCAATACAATATCACTTTAACTGGGGTAGATGCAATTAAAGTGTAAACAGTAGTTTTGATGCGTATTTTACGATCAAAACAGTTAATTAACTCAACGAGAAAGAGTACCACTGTCCTTTTAAATAGAGCGCTCAAGTTATTTTTTGTCTATCTTCAGGCTTTAGTAATAAGCATAGGAGGTCTATCGACCTACATTAATCCTTGCAGTTTGTAATACTGTAGAGGTCCAATGTCGGTTTAAATATATCAGCAGAAGGTGCTGATATTACGTGTTCCGGTAGAGAATTCCAGTAATTCACTACTCGGTGCGAGAAACCAAACTCCAGACGTAAACGATTTGATCTCGGTATTTGAACTTTCTTCGAATGTCCTCTCAAATGGTCAGTCCTAGACGGAGGTAAAAGGTAAGACATGTTAATACCAAGGTCATCGTTCAGTATACGATAAGCCAATATTAGATCACCCCATATTCTACGGTAAGATAACGGAAATAATTCAAGGTGTCTCAGTCTGTCTTCGTAAGATAGGCCAGATAGACCTTGTACCATTTTAGTACCTGGTCATTGGATTCGTTCCAGTATATCCGACTCATAATTGAAACAAGGACTCACTGCTTGAATCCCATATACTGAATGTGGTCGTACGTAAATCGGGTATAATAATCTAAGTATTTCGTCATCTAAGTACTGGAAAGACCTACGAATAGATCATAATACCCTACAGCCTTTCGCAGCAGCAGCCATACAGTGACGAGTGGTTTTGAGATCACTGCTTGATATGACTCCCAAATCTTTATAGTTCCTTACTTTTGGTAGCACGAATCCACATATTGTGTAGTGATACGAATCATCATAGTTATTTAATTGCATCACAACACTCTTGTTAGGGTTCACTTCTATTGACCATCCATCTATCCATGTTAACAGCCAGTTGAGATCATCCTTTCAGCACTATTCTATCTGAAAAACTGTGTTTGAGTCTCCAACTTTTCATGTCATCAGCGAAGAGTAGAACGGATGATTTCGCTACAGTTGGTAATTCACTTACATAAAGTGAAAAGAGAAGAGGACCGAGGATTGTACCTTGGGGAGCCCCACTTTTTACAGGTACCCACGATGAGAGAGCCCCATTAACACTTGCCCTTTGTCTCTTGTCATGGAGAAAGTTACTTATCTAATCTACGACTGTATAATGGATTCCCAAACGTTCCAGTTTGAATTTAAGGCCAGAGTGGGAGACCTTACCAAAGGAATAACTTAGATCTATGAAGATCATATTCACAGGAATATCCTGATCTTTTACAGCAGCCCAATCTTCTCTTGCAATGAGAAGATTTGTCAAGCATGATAGGCCTCTCCGAAAACCATGTTGTTCCCTGGGGAAAATATTGTGCCCTTCAACATAGCTTATAACAGATATCCGAATGATTTTTTCCATCAGCCTTATACACCGGTCTTATTACAGCGTGTTTCCAGTTTCTGGGCAGTCTGGACGGCCTTAGAGACATGTCAGGCAGTATCGTTAATGGATTAGCATCCGATATGGCTTCATAATCCTAGGATGAATACCATCAGTACCACTGGTTTTATCAGGTTTGCGATGCTGAAGTAGCCCTAAAACAGTGCCTTTCTCAATGACTACAGGGTCCATCAACGAGCTACCACAACAATGAATCGTTTGTCGTTCTTCATTACTGATAGAAAACACCTTACTGAAATATCCCGATAAAGCTCCAGCTTTTTCGGTATCATTTCTTGCCAAGATTAACGGATTTTCTTTGTAGATCAAAAGTGATGGAATTCCATCGCTTCTCTGAGTTCGCCTTTTTATATACTAGAATAACTGTTTCGGACTTTATCTAGAATCCCTAACCAATCGTTTTTCGTATGATCGTCTGGTCTTACTTATCAACGCTTTACAGGTATTCCTAATCTTACAATAACTGGATCTGTATTGTTCTAAGCCAGTAGAGATGAACATATTCCAGTGCTTCTTCCTTTTCCTAAGAAGTTTCCTGACTGGATTAGTTATCCATGGTGGACCGTTATTCGGTCTACGCGGTACCAGGTATGGTATGAACGAGGACGTAACTAAACTAAACTTACCTTTAAATATAGACCATGCCTCTTCAACTGATAAGCCGGTATCTACAAACCAATCTGTGTTGGCAGCGCACTCCTGAATGGCTGATATGTTAGCGCTCTATACATTTGGGCAAGGCTTAACCTGATCGCATATCACGTCACCAGCTCTAAACGTGACTGACGAAACAGCGTGATCGCTATTCACTAACGATGGAAGAATATTTAGGTTGGCCATATCATCAATCGCATGAGCGATTACTAAGTCCAACGAAGGAGAACCTTGGTTTGCACCAGAACGCGTGGGTTTGGATACATGCTATACGGATGCATGCTCCGTTTCCGTTATCAGGAACCTACTATCAAAGGAGTTTATAGATCTTACGGAGGCCATCTCATCCCAATTAATATTAGGTCCATAAAAGTCTCAGTATCGAGCATCTGTCATTTGCACTCCATTACTGAATATGTTATAAAATGAAGTCATCAGCTAAGCAGATTGGGCTGCGATAGATAACACCGAGTATAGATGTACAACATTCGATAGTGAGCTGACAGATAATGACTTCAAATTTTCACTATCATGAGATTCGCAAGCAAAGGAGCGGATATTTACATTGTTGGTTATGTATAAAAGAACGCCACCTCCTTTCCTAAATCTGTGTCTATCACTCTAGGTAATGGTATCCGGATAGTTCTGGAGTAATGTCGAAGCCATGGACTAACCAAGTTTCCATCAGTTACAATGAGTGGCCTTAATCTGTCCACTAATGCTTCTAGTTCATGGAACTTATTTCTCATACTACGAGCGTTGGCATAGGTAGAACGGCCTATCCACACAGGCCTTGGTAGCATTCGCTTCCAAGACCTGATTATTCGGAAATCCACTAATCGGAGATTTTCCCCACCATTTTGTCGACGGGTTTCTAGTTCAGCTAGTGTTCTCTTCTTTTTTACTCTATCTTCGAGAGACACATCAGGTCTAACTCGGATGTCAGAATTGTCGTTACAACGAGCGCTACTTAACAGAAGATCCTGTTGCTTCTCCGATCCTAGGATTACCTTAAGGTGTCTGCTTGGTCGGAGTTCAACATTGTCTTTAGTCCTCTTGCCTATTCTAACCAGTTTTTTGACCTGAACTCCTTTAGAGTTATCTGGTAAGATACTACGAATATTTTCTCCCAGCTTCTCTAAATCATGTGTGTGTTTAATCTTGGGATCAGGATCGTTTGACTCCAGTAATTCGCTCACAATAATATTCGATGATATTAGATACTTCTCAGTCACGCCAGGGTGGGTTTTTCTCTTACTATCAGATTTTTGTGACTCACAATGGGAGTCCACCAGTGACTTGCTAACCACCTGCGTACTGCCTACAGCTTTCTTCTTTTCGTTCCGTTTTCTCCGTACTGTAGTCCATTTTTCATCCCTCAGAACACTGGAACTATTTGGAGCGGTGACGGTTTATCCAGATCTTCAGTTTCTACTAGAGGTGCATGGTTACTAATTTTCCCTGTTGATTATAATATGCTTCTTAAATAGACAGAAAAATGGTTTTTCAAGGCTTCAATGATTCGATATTAAAAAGCCAAGCTGTTTATTATTAACAGAAATGTGAGCATTCTTTTGTATTCGAATGAATTATCTTATCACCTTTTAGTGGTTTGTATTACAGGTCAAACGCCATGATGCTCGCAAATTTTCGAGTTATCGTCATTTTACTCGTGAGGGCCTCGTTTATGGCAGTCAAAACGCCTGTTGAAACCACTTCTAAGGTGATTAGCCAAATCAACTTGTGGAATGGCAGTGCTTCAGCTAGTGTATTGTCAGGTTCTGATGATTTTTCACTCTTGATTTGTCTTATGGCCATACAGCTTTCTTAGATCATTGGTGTAGTGGCATCTGTAGAAAGGTCTGGGTGTGCTGCTTTAATGTCCGGTGGACTCAGAAGAGCCGGCGTTTTTAAGTGTTTCTTAAAGTATTCTGCCCAGCTGTTTTGCTGTTCTTAAGTCTTAGTGATTGGCTTGACTACGTTGTCCTTGGCTGGTCGTTCTGATTTGCTCTAGTTCCCTTTTGGTTTCTTCTGTTCGTCATATTGTTGTTTCATATTCCCTTCTCTTGTAGCATTTTCCACTGTCACTACTAGGTCTTCCACGTGTTTCTACATGCCAGCTTTAATACTCCAATTCACTCTCTTATTTGCTTCAGTGTATTCATCTTGTGTTTTGACTTTCTATGTTCTTGTTTGGCCATAGTTAATTACTGCCTACTTGTTCTTCCTTTCTTGAATCTTGTGTAGGCTTTTGATAGAGATCCTTTTTTTATCATGATGCTCCTTACGGTACTGAACCTCCAGATACGTTGAAGTTAGTGCTTCTTTGACCCCTTTCCAGTTGTTCTCCATAGTAGATTCTTCTTTTTTGAGTGGATCATGTAAGGCTTGGAACCTGTTTTGAAGAGTTATCTCAAGTTCGATGAGTTTGCCAGTATGTCGAAAGAAGGATATACTTAACGTTCGCAATGTTGTTTCTTCAGTTGTCCATTGCTTCCTTAGATTCAATTCCATCTTGGTAACCACCAGTTAGTGGTGATCTGATTCTATGTCAGATCCTCTCCCGATTTTCACGTCCCCCACTGTTGATTTTTTACTGATGGAAATGTGATCGATCCGGTTGTGTGTAGTGTGATCCGGTGAGACCCATGTATGCGTTTGTAAATGAATATTTTGCCGCAAATAACCAATCCGTTGAGTGCACATAGATTTGCAAACCTTTCACCATTCTTGTTCCTTTCTCCTTGTCTATGTCGCCCCACGATATCTTCATATCCTGTGCTGTTCATTCTGACTTTGATGTTTTTGTTTCCTATCAGGATATTCAGGTTCTTTTCTGATCGACTTCAGACTCTCGTGAAATCGATATTTATCGTCTTCTTGGTCATTATATATGGGTTCATATCACTGTGGTCCACTCATTGATTGTTTTGAAAGTTGCGGTTATGATTTTAGGTCCATAAAATTTTCATCTTACAAGTTTTGTTCATGCCTCTTTGGACGAGACTATTGCAAATCCCTGTATGAGTGTGTAGCATTTTCTTCCGCAGTACCAGAGTACGATAGCACCTTTCTTGAAGCTAATGATTTCGCTCCAGCCTGAGTCCAATTTTTTCATTAAGTGCGAGAGCCGCCAAGCTGTACCTCTTGGTTTTCACAGCTTTTTAGTTGGTCATCCCGGTCTCCTTTATTGTATGAATATTCCATGTACTTTTGTAATTTGTTGGTGTGGTTGTCACACTAGGCATCGGCCTTGTGACCTCCGAAGAATCTCTGCCTTCACTATGAGGCGTTAGAAATCTTCTAAATGGAGACCCATCAACTCCCAAGACGTAGTTTAGATGGTTTGATTTGTTCTTCGTTCTGGTTAGTTTTCTTCACGAGGATGTTTTCTACGGGATGAGGTCTTTGCCAACATTCACAACTAAGATAATAAAAAGTATTAAAATCAGTGTGCTAACTAAGAATTCCCGATATAGTGCATTTTAAGACAGGTAGAACTAGATGAGCAAAAACGAATGTAATATATTTGAAATTCGTAATTAGCGTATGAACAAGTACTAAAAATTAAAGCGTGGCGTCGAGTCGAAATTGACTGTGAACATCACTACAAAGGAACACGTGCTACGATATCCATAAAATCCCCCGGAGGCTAAATATCAGAAGGCAGTTAATGGACCAAGTCGAGATATATTTGCTGGCCACCTCCTGGTATCGAAAGAATACTGAGATCGTGCCAGGATACAACCTTGGTTACTGAGCGTAACCGGATTCGCGTGAGGTCACAGTCGAAGTAAGTATAATGGATATTTTTAGCACAGTTAAACAAAGAGCAAATTAAAACAGTCACTGGTACAATTGGTTATAATAATAATTGTTTTCATTAAACCAATCGTGTCCCAAGCCCGGATAAAGGAAGAGGGTTGGGCATGGGGTTAGCGTCCCCATCCCGTAGAAAACTAACTCGTTAAAAAAACGCTAACCAGAAAAAATTATTCAAACCTTTTAAACTCTGCCCTGGGAGTCAGAAGGTCTTCATTTAGAAGAATTATGACGCCTCATGATGAAAGCCGAATTCCTCCGGAAGTTACGAAGCGGATGCCTCTTCTGACAACCAGAGCGACCATTTATTTAGGTACATGGGATGTTCGTACAATGTGGGACACCGGCAGAGCCTTCCAAATTGCTGCAGAAATGAGGAGATACAACCTAGAGGTACTTGGGATCAGTGAAACACATTGGACGCAAGTTGGACAACAACGACTAGCTTCAGGAGAGCTTCTGTTATACTCCGGCCATGAAGAAAATGCTCCACATACACAAGGAGTTGCATTGATGCTGTCCAAACAAGCACAAAATGCGCTTATAGGATGAGAATCTCATGGACCAACGATCACCAAAGCCTTCTTCAAAACAAAGAAAGAGGGCATTTCAACGAACATCAGCCAATGCTATGCACCTACCAACGATTACAATGAAGACGCTAAAGATTAATTCTACGATAGGCTGCAGTCAATCAGCGAGAAGTGCCCAACAAAGGACCTGATCATTCTGATGGGAGATTTCAATGCCAAGGTTGGAACGGACAACACTGGATATGAAGACATCATGGGACGACACGGACTGGGAGAAAGAAACGAAAATGGTGAGAGATTTGCAAACCTATTTGCCTTCAATAAACTGGTCATAGGCGGCACCATATTCCCACATAAGCGCATTCACAAAAATAAATGTACTTCACCGGATCACACCACGCAAAACCAAATCGCCCACATTTGCATCAGCAGAACGTTCAGGAGGAGTTTAGAGGACGTGAGAACCAAGAGAGGAGCTGATATAGCATCAGATCATCACTTGCTGGTCGCCAAGATGAAATTGAAACTCAAGAAGTACCGGACAACGGGGTGGACAATATCACAAAGAGGTGGGTAGAACACTTCAAAGAACTCTTGAATCGACCAGCCCCACTGAACCCACCCAACATCGAAGCAGCACCCACGGACCTCCCAATCAATTTTGGCCCACCAACAATTGAAGAAATCAGCATGGCCATCAGACAAATCAAGAGTGGCAAAACAGCAGGACCAGACAACATTCCAGCAGAGGCACTAAAAGCAGACGTAGCGGCAACTGCAAGGACACTCCACATACTATTCAATAAGATTTGGGATGAGGAACAAGTACCAACAGACTGGAAAGAAGGACTTTTGATCAAAATACCAAAGAAAGGTGATCTCAGAAACTGTGATAACTACAGGGGCATCACCCTTCTCTTAATACCGGGAAACGTCTTCGACAGGGTATTGTTAAACAGGATGAAGGACTGCGTAGATGCCCAACTTCGTGACCAACAGGCAGGATTCCGTAAGGATAGATCGTGTACAGACCAAATCGCAACTCTACGGATCATTGTGGAACAATCAATTGAATGGAATTCATCACTCTACATCAACGCCATTGACTACGAAAAGGCATTTGATAGCGTGGACAGAACAACACTATGGAAGCTTCTTCGATGCTACGGCGTGCCTCAGAAGATAGTCATTATCATACGGAATCCCTATGATGGATTAAACTGCAAAATCGTTCATGGAGGACAATTGACGGACTCGTTCGAGGTAAAGACCGGTGCTAGGCAAGGTTTCTTACTCTCACCCTTTCTCTTTCTCCTGGTGATCGACTGGATCATGAAGACGTCAACATCTGAGGTGAAACGCGGGATACAGTGGACATCTGGCCCTCCTATCGCAATCGCAACAACAAATGCAGGTGCTAGGTTTAAAGCGGTTACGAGCTCACTTATACTGCGAACTGAACAAAGACTCGGTGACCGAAAACCAATAAGCTAGCTATCCGATGGGTCCCAGCCCCGCTAACTAGAGGAAGAAGTCCAAGCTTGGAATGGGTCAGTATATTCTGCAAACAGCCAGAAACGAGCAATAAGAACAAACACAAATAAAATCGTATATATACAGCACAAAACCGTCCTTGAGGAGAGTTACAAAATAGCATACCAAAAGACATAACGGACCAATAGCACTTAAGATTCTCCCAAGTGGGAAATACGACATGAAGGTGAAAAGAGCGCTTTTGGCACGAACACGAAGAAATTCGAATTTTTGAAATAAAATTACAAAATTAGGTTCTGTGCCAAGTGAGTTCTAGGGATCTAACGTCCCCAACAGCAGAAGACGACCAATATAGCAGAAGTAGGTCTTAACATACACAAAAAGAAAAGCAAGAATCTTGGATACAACACGGCATGCAACAATCGAATCACACTTGACGGAGGAGATTTGGAGGATGTAAAAACCATTACATATCTGGGCAGCATTATTGATGAACACGGTGGATATGACGCAGAAGTGAAGGCGTAGATCCGCAAAGCAGAGCAGCATATCCACAATTGAGGAACATCTGGGACTCAAAACACCTGGCAACCAATACCAAAGTCAACATTTTCAATACAAATGTCAAGACGGTTCCACTGTATATATATATATATAATTTCTATGTACGCATGTTACTTTTAGATTTTTGGTACAAGTCATCAGGTTCTGCTTATTAAAGATAGTCGCCCGAGTGAATAAGTGCATTCGGCAATGTAGGTGTATCTAAACTGGTACATACGACTAGAATATTTTTAATAACGCGTAAATGACTTATGTTTCTGAAAACTTCCTAGGTGTGAAAACGAACCACTTAGTGCGCTCATCAACTTACATACCTCTCTAGGTACTCTGACGGTCATAAATTGGTGTCTTTTCATGTTGACACCTTGTAAATTCAATCCATACTATTTGAGCGCATTATCTTGTGTTGTGAAAAAAAACGCTGACTCACTACTGCGATGTTTCGACATACAATACTATCAATGACTTGTGCAGTAAAATGTTTCAGGAAGTTTAGAAATTTTACTTAATAGTTAAGAAAACGAAAGGAATTCAGTGCTGGCTAACCTTCCGATAAGACTATGACTACATAAATACTGTTTCATAGGTCTATTCGCGTACATTTAATCATAAATGAAGCGGTTACATGAATCGAGCCTCGTAGAAATAGAACACATGGGGCAGCTAGGATTTTAAACTGTTACTTATATATTCAATATAAAATTGCAGAATTAAGTTATATCCTTCTGCATTGTGCATATATATGACTACGATGCGGCGCACATTTAAGTAGTTTTATGTCATAACTCTAGTGAATAGATATAAATGTACCCCTGATTCAAAAGACCTCTGATTAAATAACACTGAACACAAACTGTAGGAAGTTAGATAAGACTCCTGAATAGCTAATCAAAAACTTATTGTGGACTACAGAAGAAATTGGACACATTTAAAGTACATTCTACATTTTATTAAATTTCAAACTGCACCATTTTATGATAAAAAGAAGAAACATAAGATGACCAATTTAAAACAATGAAGTGTATAAATATGACAAAAGTTAAAAATGCATGTTATTCATTTAAAACACTTATGAAATGATTAGTACCTTTTATTAATCCTAAAAACAAATACGAAAATGAATTCTTTTTTCTAAATATAATGAAAAGGAGTAAAAGATCAGAAGAAAGTTTAAGATAAAGAATCTTTGTGTTGAGCATTATATATCATTTGAATAAATTAGAAATAACCTAATTCATACTATACAATAAATTAAGTAAATATATTTATATATACATATTAACATAGGAATGGTCGCATGTAAAAATTTCAGTTAAACAAACAGATTTCTTTTCGAAGATAATTGAACAAGAACCAAATCCAATAAGAAAATAATCGATGACTTATGTAGTTGAAGTTCTGTTGTTGTCATTATTATTGTTGTTCAAACACAAGGAAAATGTTCTACAAAACGTATATATGATTCATCTAGAAACAAGTCTAGTTGATCAATTTTAGAAGATACAGAATGTATCAATTCTATAGAAACTTTTTCTTCATCAAAATCATTATTAATCAAACCAACATATCCAGTATAACTACCATTTTCAATTTCATTTGAATGTCCTGAGATAACTTTTTTAACTTTGTATAACTCATCATTCAGTGTAGTAGTTGTTACTGAACTCGCAGTGGATTGTTTAGCTGAAGAAATATCATCATCCCGTTTATCTGGAAGATTTGAAATTTGCTCAGCAACACATATATGAAGAGATATTTGTGGACTAATTTGTGGTGAATCTAATTTTATTCGTTTAGTTGGCATAGCCACTTCATTAAGTATTAGTGATGTTTCTTCATCATTAATTTCATTTAAGCTAATTTTCACGTCATTTTCTACTTTAGGTGTACAACTTGTTAGTTGATTACTAAGTTTATATTTTTCTTCTTTATTTAAAAACGAACTAACAATTAATGTATCTCCACAATCACTTGGTTGTTCACGGTTAGAAGATATATTCTCACTTTTAGGTGAGGTAGACTGTTCACTACACGAGTTGTAAGTGCATTTCATTTTATTAACAGGAAAATCATCTGAGTTTGCAGTTGATGCAGAAATAGTTGGTGATATACTACTACCAATGGTATCGGATGTTGATGTAAGAAGAGAACGAACAGCATCAGAAACAACTGCCGAAGACATTTGTGGACTTCTTTGACCAGAACATATAGCAGTTGACGTAATTGTTTGATCTTCAGTCAACAAAAAATCTAACCCCATATTCAGTGAAGATGTTGGGCATCTTCTGGTTGATGATGTTAAGCCACTGGATGATGATTCCAAGTTAATAGTTGATGGACTAGAATACTCACTCGTACTAACACCACCTTTAGATGACATTTCATCAGTTGGAAAGCCATTTGAAGAAGTGGTTACTACTGCTGTACTTGTTGTTGTCATGGGAGTATGGTAAGAGTTATTATCACTCCCGATGTCTATGCATTGTTCAGCAATCACTCCTTTAGTTATATTCGAACTTACAGATGTAGAAAGAAATGATTTCGTCATCATTGTTGTATATGTAGATGCAGTCGACAAACTAGATGATGTAGATGACATGCTATCAACAACACACATATTCACACCTGGTATAGCAGCCATTGAAAAACAACTAACAGGACGAGTAGAAATTGATGGTGAAGATGGCAGTGAAATGGAAGTGCTAATCTTATCCGGAGAGGATTGTGTTCCAATCCATGAGACTAAGAAAAATGAGAGTAATACAATAAGAAACAGAAAAAGATGAAGCATAATCACCAGTTCAGAAATTGTAGATGTAATTACACAACAAAATGAAACCGGGAATAAAATGCATACACAGATCACAATGCATAATTTTACCAGTAAAACTTTAGCTTTCATTGTAAATCAGTCAAACAATTCCTGTAAAACTGGCGACAAAAAATGATAAACAAATCTGTCAATTTTATGCTGCTCTAATAACAATCTTACAGTATAACAGATAATCCATGCACTAATTTCAAGATTGAAGTCAGTGAGATTATCACTCTTGACACAATACAACATTAAAACAGAGGTCACTTTTTCTTGAATAAATTCTTAAGCAACGTTGATAGGATCAATAGAAAAATCGCCACAAAACCAGATAATAATTAGAAAAATCTAACCTAACAAATAGAGCTAAGAATAAAAATTATGCAAGAAAGAGACCTATAATTATTATTAGAACGATCAGTATTAAAACATGAACGAGCATCATGAATATTTATACATATATACCCTTTAAAAAAGAACGTAAAAATGTGGGTGTCCCAAAACTAGATTTCAGAAAGTAACCTAAATTCTCTCTCTCTCTCATATATATATATATATATATATATATATATATACTAGGTGATCTGTAAACCGTGGAACGATAGAGAAAGTAATTTACAAAATTTCACAAGTAAAAAAGCTATCTCTAATAATAATACTAATATTCATATTAATAATAATACACCTTATATAATGAAAGAATATTGGTAACCAAATCTTAAGTGAATTATAAGAGATTATTTAAGCTCAAAATTGAACATGTTACACAAGTTAATCAACGCTATTTTACCTTTCGATAAATGTATCTCTTTGTATGTATGTAGTATTATATGAATATGAATCTATTTGCCACGATTTCTATTTTAAAATGATCAATTACACAACACTATAATCATCATGACCGCCTGAACGAAAACAATACAAACCAATTATACTTGTTCATGAATTAAAAACAATCGGAAAATGAAAAATACTGAACAACAAGACAATTGACTCATATAAACATGAATCTTTGACATTAGTGTTAGTTAAAAAAAATTAGTATCTTACACTTTTCATAACTCATATATTTATAGTTAACGAATTTTTGAATATAAACATTTTGTTCTCCTAACAATTCACTATCAATAAAATAAAAGTCGAAACTCAATGTGGATTCAGTTGAGAAAAAATCTAAAGCTCACTTGACATCTTCATGAATTATGATGACATAAAGTGATTGTTTTTTTTTTCTTTTTTTTTGAAACAACCTCCTCTGAACAGCCCCCTTCATTCCACTAACATAGATTGTTAACATAGTTTACTAGGTCCAACAAAATGTGCATTATGTAAAATGTGATTTATTGGAATGTACTGAATTCACGTTAGGAAATAGGTTTTACAGAATGTGTAAATACTAAATTAGCAAATTAGTTGTATTGTGTTGAAACAGAGATGATGAAGTGAACAAGACTGGTGTTACAACTGAAGCTTTTACACGAAAAATTCTACGAAATTCTCAAAAATAAGTATCTCTGTCATTAACTAATTACAGGTACAATCATCCTCCTGAAATCTGTTTGACAATGCTTGTGAATTTAGACACTCCAAGTAAACAAAAATAAGTATGTTCAGAATTGAGTGTTTACATAAATTACTAAAAATATTGATTTTCGTCATGAGTTCTCCTGACTCGCACTTCTTATTTGTAATTAATTAGATCCGAAAAATGAAGCGTCATTTTAACAGAAAACTTGTTTAAACTTACAATACGTGCTTTACGTGTTAATAAATAAAAATTATATTACTAGTATTCCATCTAATAAATTTTTACAGGCTATATTCTATGGATAACAGAAAACACTTAGGGAACTTGTTCATAAAATGATGGAGAATATCTGTAGCTCGGGATGAGATGTTGGAATTGTTGTGATCTCTAAGCGGGATGGATTGTTCATGAAGCTTTCATTGTTCCTCTGAACAACACCATTAGCACATACTTCAATAGCAACAAACTTATATACATCCAACTGTTTGATTTCTGTAATAATGGAGGTAAATATTATATATTGAGCAATAAAATTGCCGAGAGATATTTCTTCAGAAAAAACTAGTAATTATATATATATATGATATAATCGAACAATTTTGGACAACATACCAGGTTGTGATGAAGGTCGTGAAGCCGCTGATGAGTAAGCAGAATCAACTAGTTCACCAGCAGGTCCACAACTAGTATTTGAACAAATATTTTCCGAATTAGTTTGATTACTAGGAGAACAAGAATCAGAAACCCATTGGGGAGAATTCACTATGTCTTGTTGAGATGTGACAACTTTTGTTGTTTGACCCGTCGGATGCAGTTGTTGTGACTTACGCGATGTTGACGCAACTTTGGGTGGTGGTTGTTGATGCTGAGGTGAAATTCTTTGTAAAGGTGATTGATTCCAATCAGGTATCGTTTGAGAGACATTTGTATGACAATGAGTAGTAATTTGTCGTACTCCAACACTGCCGGGATTTTGTCCACGAAGTGAACCTTTTGAAGAGATCTGATTAAATGCCTGAGATACTAGTTCTGTCAGTGGGCCAATTAAAGGTTGCCATTGATCAATTTCAATAGGTAGATCTAAACATAATGGGGGTACCAGTCGCCAATAGCCATCTGAGCGTACAAGAATACTTTCAGCTGACTGAGGTACTAATTGCGAAGCATACAATATGGTAGTATCAATGCATAATCCATCCAGACCAGCAGGGCTTTTGTGTCTACAATTTTTTAAATAAACAGGTAAATGAGATCAATATTGTTCAACATTGTTAAAGCAATGGAAAATACAAGACTGAATAAGTTAACACAGAGGATAACTATATTCCCAACATGATCTTAGACAATGATATATATATATATATATATATATATATATATATATATATATATATATATATATATATATATATATATATATATGGATTCCAGTTAATATAAGAATATTTCGCACTTATTCCAGATTACTGAATAATCGGAGTATAACAATGATCAAAACTTTAGGCATTGCTAAGACACTGATATGTACAGATTTATATATATCTTCTCCTTAGAGTAAACAACAAATCCGAGCCCATTTTAAATCTCGACTAAATACAAAAATGGCTTACTGAAACAAAAGAGAAAAAGAGAAACTATCTCTCACCACACATAACGAAATAATATTAGAAAATAATGAGAAAGCAAAACTGTTAGATAAAATACGAAAAAACGCCAGCTGTTTAAAAATTGCGTGTAATAATCTTTTGTGCATGCGTAGATAAACGGATATGTAGTGTAAATAGCTAGTGGTCAATTTGTACTTAACTCCCTTTCATTTTTCTGTTCATTAAAAAAGGGATGAAATCGCGAAAGCTAATAAGTTTCATCAATATTCATCTTACAACTGCATGTAATTTCGCTCGGATATACGTAGATAGATAGATAGATATGGATAAACAAATGCATTGTCCAAATATTAAAACCAGAAAAGTTTTGAAAGGGCAGAAGAGAGAGAAGATAGGTAGATAGATAGATAGGCGAATGTAAGTGTGATTAAAAGTAAACAACCATATAAATAGTACATAATAAATAAGCGCAACACTTTCTAGAGATTGAAACCATCATCATCATCGTCACAATCACAACAACAACAAGTAATCGACTAGCCAACCAATTAAGGTAAACAAACAAACAAACAAATTGATCCGAAATGGCAACTGATCGAATTATTGACATTTTAAATCGATTTTACAGCTTGTACAAACTAATTTATAATTGGTTAGCTATCTATAGTCCAGTAATCAGTTGTTAGGTGAGTAGAATAATATTTTGTTGAAAAAAGTTATATTAATTGACAAACTATACATAATAATAATGATAATAACAATAGTAATAGTAAAAAATAGATTTTAATAGTTAGCTATAGGTGTTGTCGTATTTATGTACACACACTAAATGTAATCTTATGTGTAATATGAAAACCAATTAACAATTTATGTAAACATATACATACAAATAATTATTAATCTAAGAATATATAACTTGGGTAATGTATGTATAATAATGAATGAGAATACGGACAAATACAGTTTACAAAAGATTGACAAGTTGGGTGTGTCAGTTGTTATGATTCGCATAAAAGCGAGTATGGTGTTGGCCTTTTCTTACAATGAGTTTTACACTTTCATTAAGCGTTTCTCAACATTAAAAAAATCGAATAAATCATCTTTATTAATTAAATGGAGACGCTCATCAACTAGAGTTATCTATTCGAATAATAACGTATAAATTCTAAAAATTAATAGATTTATAATAAGTACGTAGTTCGACTCCTGACAACAGAGTTTAAAACCAAGAAAATAATTTCTCTCGAACATAAACACATTAAATATAGTTTATAGGAATATAGCATAGTTCAACTCTGATCACATGTTGTTATAAGTTAGAATTATTTACGAAACCATCTGATATTGTTTATGTTAAACAGCACAGAAATATTAAAAGAATGTTCATTAAAACCAGGTAGCATACATTGTGTGGTACGATGGATGGTAAGTACATAGTCTTATCCAGTACATATACTAAAACATTCTCTATCATTATATTGACTCGAAAAGTACTATTTTAATTCTCAATACTATGCCGGCTCAGTGGTCTAGTGGTTAAGTGCTCGCGCGCGAAGCCAGTAGGTCCTGGGTTCGAGCCCCGCGTGGTGCGGGATCGTGGATGGGCACTGCTGAGGAGTCCCATACTAGGACGAAACTGCCGTCCAGTGCTTCCAGGTTTTCCATGGTGGTCTAGCTTCAATCGACTCATGATTTCAACCTGTGAAATACTATATACGTTAATACTATAAATACTTAAAATGTGTAAACATCGATAACAGAAACAATACGATAACTCTATGATGTAAGATGGACATACTCGTTAGGTATAATTGACTGATGAACATGGATATTTAAAATGAAAATCCCAACAAACGTAAGTCATTAGCTTACTAGAAATTTAGGAAACAGAGGAGTGAATATAAAGGAAACATCGCTTGTAGCTCTTCTAGGGTTATAGTGCCAGTCCTAAGACCGGATAAGGTAAGAGGGTTGAGCATGCGGTTAGCAACCCCATCAGGTAGAAATGAACCTCGCTAAAAAACGCTAACAAAAAATTATTTAAACTGCACTGGGAGTTAAAGGATCTTCATTTATAAGTTATGAAACCTCATAGCTCTAGCCGAGACTCTTCGGAAGTCACGAGGACAATGCCCCTTTCTGACAACGATAGCAACAATTAACATAGGTACATAGAATGTCCAAAAAGAGACAGACAGAACACATTGCCTCAGGAACTGCAGATACATTAAAAGAGTGAACAGTACTTAGGAGAAACTGGAAACTAGAGACCAGGGCGGAGCAGCATAGACAATCATGGTCAGCGGTAAGTAATTAATAAACAACTACTAATTATGCAGTAATAAGGTACCATTGGCATTCGATCAAAATGTCTCCCCTTCTTATATTTTCAATATGATGCATTTACGCTGAAAAATAAACAAAGAACACTTTGCAAACTTATGTGGAGAAAAAAAGACCCTATGGCATATATATATATATATATATATATATATATATATATATATCGCGTATTCAAACTGCTCTGATAATTGATAACAGTGGATTATCGAGCCCCATGGCGTATCGATAAAGACGTTTGTATCTTATCGACATTACCGTAAACTAGTGGCATTTCAAAAGCAAAATAAAAGGTTAATTAAGCAATGAATAACACTAAGTCAGTTTGTTATGAATACAAGACCAAACCTACCCACAAATTGGACAATTCAGCCTGGGCCAAAGAACCTCTCTCCGTAGAAAAGCTTCCATATCAAATGCCTCTATATGTTGACAACCTGCAATACGACCAGGTATACGCATTCTCGTACGAAATACCGGACATACTAAATTTAATTCAGCAATAACAGGTGTTTGAGAAGCTCCAGATGTTATATTCCGAGTTGTACTACCATCTTCATTCAAGTTCCGTGTACCGATGCGACCTTCAAGAATGTCGCAGAGAGTATTTACACCAGCAGGACGGCGTCGTTGAAGTCCATCAAGCAGAACGTTAAGAGCCGGCATATGTGCCATAAATGCTGCGAATCGATGAGCCTAAAAGTAAAGAAAATTATTGATTTCAACCAAGGGAAACTGCAGCCTATAGTATAGTACGTTGAAGGTTCCAATGTGTAGTTTGGAGCGAGATTTCAGTAGACCTGGAACAGTGTTTCGTGCACCAGAATCATCGACCATGGTGACACTTGAGGAGGAAGTCAAAAGAGGAATTTTAGAATCGAAAGTCGAGGTAGGAGGAGTAATAGGATTCGAAGAGATTGATTATAAATACAGTGGTCTTGAGTGCTATCGGAGGTATGAGGGCGATTATCACTTCCCGGTTGCCCACACCGTGGAAGAGATCTCCTAGAGGTACCTGAAAAGAAAATTGGATTAAAGACGGTCTTAGTGACCTGAGAGCGTGACCGTACTGCCCAACGGACGATTGCTTGAAGTCAGTCAAACACGGCCTTTTTGTGAGTAATTTTCGTGTTAGCTTCGTACTTGTTGAGACCTTATCGCCGGAGATGGATATCCGTGGGATAAGGTGAAGTGTGCATTTTTAGGGTCGACCTTTTCTAACCCTACTCCTCCTTGTGGGAAGGCAGCATCGCTGTCATGCTGGTTGTCTGAAGGAAACATCTTACTGCCGTCACACTTCTGTACAGTCAGCAGTACGACTGCGCTTTCAGACCTTGGGTTTGCTGCTTTTAGTCTTACTGTTCTTCAACCTGTTTGGCATGGTAGGACCTTGAGGAACGATTGTTCAGCCAGTATAACTCGATTGGTTCATCACGATAGGCAAGCCCGACCACCACATCAAGGTAGCAACAACGGTCGGACTTGATAACTGTAATCATTACTGGTTTAAACAATATTTTCACCATTGTGATACTATTAGATGACATCCAAGAATTGATCAATGAAAATAATAATAAAATAGTATCCATTAACTAAAGAGGAAATGAGAGAAAACTTGGACGGTGCATTGCACACAAGACTAAACATGAATTACCCAGCCATAAACGCTACACTGAAGCGGCAGTTAGAGGCAATATATACAGGACTAAAAATACTGCATGTGACCAGTCTTGAAGCATTGCAATAATTCTTTCAGGTCAATGAGAACGTGAATATTAATTCTGTATCGTCAAGGATACGGTAGCTTAAAAGTTTTAAAAGACCGTACATCAACAACAGTAGTAGAGCTTGTATCTTATCTAATAGATTTTATCTGATTCCAGTCATCAACCTTTCTAATCTAAGCTTGAGTGTTTCACATGCTCTACCAGTGCTGACAATTTGGGCCTAAAATGAACAAAATTCTAAAACTATATTCTGATTCTATAAATCTTTCAAAAACAGGTAACTAATCTAAAATTGTTTAACATATTACATATGCACAAATATTTTGCATGCCATAAACTGAATTATAACCTGAATAAAAGAAAGATATTCTCACACTTATAAGCATCAAACATTTCAAATATTAACCGAAACCCTACATTATGATAATTCGTTGTCCCAATACACTATATATATATATATATATATATATATATATATATATAGATGACTACACTCTTGCTCATATACAGTTCACTTATTTCAAGACGATAAAAAACAAACAAAATATAAGAATTTATATTTATTTCACTTTCCGCACTTTTGTTTTCATTTAATTGTAAGAAAAATATCCTCCTCTTATTCTCTTAATCGCTTTCTTGCATGTTCCTTTTATTAGTCAGTATTTCGCCCCCAAATACCCTGGTACGGGCGAGAGTGGGAAGAGTTCGGAGGGTCCATCTAGGGGAGTTGGAGAACCCTGATTCCAAAACATTGGCGTGCATGGGCTCTAGGATCTGAAAGAACAAATGCAGTGCGAACCAATAGTAGGTCACCGGCTACCATGGGACTGCAAATCTAGACGTCGCTCCACTGCCTTGTGGATCAGACCTTTAGGTCGAAGGCTCCGGGTGTGGCCGCTTAAGAAAACCACCTGCTTCGGTCTGGGCACTCGGGCAGTATCACAGCCTACACACAAATCACGTGACTTGTGTGGCGCATATGTGTTTGGTGCTCCTTTGTACCAAGATTTATGTGTTCAAATAGATAAATTATAATAAATAAGCCAATATTTCACAGTAAATACAAATTATTGACCAACAAAAAAATAATAATAAATGATTTGGAAATTGTATGTTGTAGTACAGATTATATTTATAACATGCATAATAACAGAATGCATGAATAAATGAAACGATCAGATATCAGTTCATTAGGAACTAGTATGAATGCATATCTGCCGCAACTTAAGTGAGGACAATGGGATGCGAAAAACAAAGATTAGAAGTAAAAAAAGAGAAACTAATTATAACTGCAGTAGAAATTATGAGGTTTAAAAGGAACAGATATGATTGAAGAAATTAAAAGTTAGAAATCAAAAAAATTGAAAATTTTGCAAGAATCTAAAGAAGGAATACACCTGTGCCAACCCAACTGGTTTCGAACAACGTCATCCAATATAATAATCAACCATTTCAACAGACGTCCCACCTACAACTTCACTTGTCGATATCTCTCGATCCAACAACTTCATAAGTTAGCGCCATATCTTCGATCTCCCCGCCACTAATATTTTCTCGCCTATTCCTGTGTAAAACCAGCATCAGAAATCTATTTCTACTACAAAACAGCTACCTTCTCCTCGTGTTACTTAGTACAGTGTATGCCGTAAAGGGCAAGTTGTATAATCGACATAACAAAATGGTAGAAGGGAAAATATATTTCGACTCGGTAAAACTAAATGCTAAACTTCGTCATACGCATAAAATCGTAAGACTAATAAGTTGAACAATTTATGAAATACAAAATACTATTGATTTAATAATACAATCGATTCTGTAAAAATCAACTACATTTTTATAGACAAGGTATAATAATTCCGAACATCAATACTGAATACATGAAAACAGAAAAAAGGAAACAGCTTACTTCAAGTGTTTGAGCAGTAGCTCGACGTTTAGCCATGGTAGATGGTTGATTAGGGTCTTCACCAAGACCTAATATAGCTATCTCCAGTTGATTACGACCAGGTTGACAAAGTTGTTTGACACAAGCTACTTTATGTGCAGGTTGTCCACCGTTCACAGAACTACGATCTAAACGCAGAAGGTAGTCATTGAAACGAATCTGTACAGCATCAGGAGGCCAATGACATACTTGTAATGGTTCTGATAAAAGATGACTACAGACGACTATATCTAAATCACTACGTCCGACGATTGTACTCAGGTGGTTTGCAGTCAGATCAAATTCAAATCGCCGTACATATATTCCTTCAGGAAGATATTGATGCATGACGTCATTTAGTTGCATTTGAGTAGGACCCCAAACCATACCATTAGTTATTGGACATACTAAGCGATCGGTGTCTAATTTATAAAAAAAAATAGGGTGTTGGAAATCATATATTCAATCCAACATATTTTATTGATTTATTTAAGCACTTACATCCCAGTACAATAGGGTACCAAAATATGTGTCACAACTACGAAGAGAAAATTTACAAAGAAATAAAGAAAAGGGTAGTATAACCAACAAGTGGGAAGAAAAATAGTATTGAATAAGAAAGTGCAACGAGTATGATCAAGAAAGGCTATATTCAATTAGGAGTTTATCTGACATTTATGAAGAATATAACGGGAAAATATAGCAGGATCAGTAACGATTCCCATTACAGATCATGTCTGAAAACATCTCAAGCAAAAAATTTGCATACCTAAGACCACGATCAGAGTCATGATGGAGCAATGAAAACTAGCTCAAAATAGCTAGTCTCCATTCCACGACCCTAGATTACCAACGAATAACCTTACAGATTTTCCCATCCATTAAAAGCATTGATAATTAGTGCACGGTGTGAAAGCCACATAAAAACATGCACAAAATATTTCCACGCCATCAAAGTCAGTGCTTCACTTCAATCAAACACACTCTCAGATTACGGGATTTCTAATATGGTGTTGCGGCTGGATATGAGTTCGTCGAAGTCAGTGATGATCGGACACAGTCCCCGAGTATCCTCAACTCATAGGGGTGAGGTTTATAGCATGCATAGAGTAGAACTACTTTCACTGACATTTTGTATATCTGACTATTTGAATATAATTTATCCTCCAATTTATGGAAATATTTTTCTGTTAGTTGAAAATACAATATGTAACCTAGTTATTCGTCATATCTATCGGCTCAATTACATAGTTAATATACTATGCAATAATAGTGACCGTGAAGTTCAGTCACAACATCGAGGAATCATTTTAATTACAGGTAACATGCACACACACTATAAATGACTTGTATCTACTTCAGTAATTTCACCACAAGAATAATAATAATAATAATAAATTGGTTAATAAAAAGGTAAACACAGGATAACACTGATTTCCAGTTACTAAAATTGTTACATTATTGAAAGTGATCGAAAAATTCCGTTGTCGTTTCAAGTTTTTTTTCTAAATGAAAAACTTGCTGGGATAATAAATCAATGCCTAAAACAATACTATACTATCAGTACTAACTAGTTAAATGATAACAATCTACAACCATCAGTTGTAATGATATTTTACTATTTACAAAATCGGTGAGTTGATCGATGGAAATGCAATCTCTATATCTGACTACGATTTAAGCAAACAAAGACTCACAAGTATACGATGCATTACCAACTGCCGCAGTATTAGTAGTAGTACTACTACTATTGGAGGGAGGTGGTGGCGGTAGAGGGGCAGACGGAGGATAATTCTGAGAATTAGAATTCGATTGTGCAGAAATTCGATTACAGTTAGAAGTCAAAGGGGAAGATGAAATAGTTTGTACATTTGAATTAGGTTGTATTGTATGTGATTGATAATGTACATTTGGTGGAGGAGGTTGAGTATTATTATTGGGTGGTCCAACATTCGAATAACATATTTGATTATTGTTTGATGTCAATGTTTGCTGTGATGTGTTCATATTTATATTAGAAATATGTTGATTGATTTGATTGTAAAATGCGTTGTTACCATGACCAGAAGAATACGATGTACAATTATTTGATGTATTAGACACTGAATATTGTTGCTGTTGCATAGGCATTTGACTAGAACAATATGAATGCTGAGGAGAAACTGGCAAACGCGTATTATGATTAGGTTGAGTATCTAAATTATTTGAAGATTCATTATATGTTATCCCAGTTGTAGATATGTTTAAATTATTATTGACGGGAGGACCTGAATTCGGTCTCATACTACCATTGTTTGATTGTGTGGCAAAAGTAACTGGAGATTCTCGACGATCTAAATTACCAATAAATCCCGAATTTACCATGGGAATCCCCATTGACTGAGTTGGTGATATCATAGTGGAGTTGAAACTTACATTTGTGGAGGACCCATTATTCCATGACTGGAGTTTCTTTGATTGTTGATTAACTGGTCTTTGACCAGGAGAAAAGGATTCTGAGGAAGATACAGAGGGTATTGTATTGGCCGTTAAATTCTTCTTGGAATTAACGCGGCTTCCACGACCTACTCCGGATGAAGTCTATAAAATTCATGAGATAACAAATTAAAATAAAGAAAAAATGAGTTATTTTTATAAATACTCGAAGTGGTAATTGTCATTAGTTAGTTAATATATGAATTAGCATGATATGCATATCAAGTATTTATCTTAATTTTAGCATTTAGCAAACTGATGAGAAAAAGTGCGGAAAACAAATTATTCAAATGAATATAAAATATATTTCACACAATAACAACACGGATTTATGCAGTTGTTAATAACTAATCCATAACACAATACTGATAATCATCTTTCATCAATAGTATTTATTAATATTTGTATCAACAAGCTGAACCTAAGGAATTCTATGTTGGAAGATATTGCAGCTAATGATCATGAACAGTTTTGTCTACTCTAATTAATAAAATATTTTCTTCATGTAATGTTGACATCTCTTACACAAAAAAACCCACAACCACTGATTTCTTAGTCAGTAAAAATATTACCGATAGATTTGTTTAGACAACACGCTCTGTATTGGGTTTATTTTTCTTTTTAAATATCAGTTTGAGGTCTGAAAATCCTAGCGATGATTGTAATGTGAATCTATTAATAACAAATGAACATTACTGTTGGTCAAAGAGATCATACTCATTTTGAAAAACTGTTTTGAAGACGAATGGAATTACACTAAGTTTGGAATTGTTTCTAAGACAAATTATTCTCAACACGAAAATAGTTAAGTTTTTTTTCGTCAACAAATATAGTCGAAAACATATATAGATCGAAAAAATATTTGCTTCCATTATAAGTACTAGGAACAGTTCACACAATCTAACTAACATATTCACTGATGGAACTAGTTTTGAGAAATAATCAATGAATTTGCCAATTATACTAACTTGGATTTATATACACTTTATGAGTAATAAAACAAATTATTATGGATAAGAGCAAAACCTATGACCAAAAAAACCGTTAAAAATCAAATCTATTACAAGAGAAAATAAATAATTTCTTGATATAACACAGAACTGATGATGATGATGATATGATAAAGGAAAATTCAAGAGGAATACTTTATACAAGAAAATGTAAACAATTTAAATAAAACATCTTAAAACAACGTAAATCAATCTCAACAGTATAAAAGTAATGCAATTAATGAATGTAATATTTTCAATGAAAAATATCAATATAGAAATTCAGTAATCCGTTAAAACAAGCAAAACATATGATAGTAAAACAATTCCGACAATAATAAGTTGACTTTCACAGATTATTGAAATTTGAAACATCTCTGTTGAGAATAGTATATATAATTTACTATGAAAATAGCTGTAATACTAAAGAGCATATTTTTGAAAACTCAAAACTAACATGACTATTTAATTACTGATCATTAATAATGTAATTAATTTGTCAAGTAATCGACTTTGAGTTACATACAGTCGATTGGCTGCTCAAACTGAAGTATGAAACTGAAATCTACTAATTAACATCAGCGTTCTTTAATCATGAAGTCATCGCTTACATGATAAACATAAGAAAATTTGATAATCTATGCGGTAGAATCTCAAAAAACGAAATAGTAGCTCATATCTAAGTAATAAGGGAATCTATAATACTACTATACTAATCAAATATGACAAATTGTTGCTAGACACACATATGAGCAATACTGGATCAAATATTTTTTAATGGAAAATCAGAAGTATGGCAAAACATCTTATCCAACTCGAAATTTCGTGTTATTTTCGAATAAATTAATTCTCATTGAAACTAAATCACGCACGCGTAAATCGAACCCAGAGCCTTCGTTCTCGCACGAACGCCTAGCCTCTAGACAACTGAGTCGGAATTCCACGGTGTTGATGTCTAACTGCCTTACAACAATGATCATTCAAACCAATTCATAAACGTGATTTTAGAAGTCATATTGCGTCAGTAAAACTATTATTTTTGCATAAAGTCATCAACAGGTGGTTTAGTAGTCTTTCATTGTAGGATCATTTACAGCAAATACGATATCCGCTGTGATATTGAACTATGATGTCATTATATATCGATTATATCAAAAAAATGGGGAAAATTAATCGCAACTAAAACTTTGGTGAATTCAGGTTGAATATTTATAGTCTCCCGGATTGATGAAACCGAGATAAATGTGAAAATGGACTGTTTGTTAGCTACAACGTGCACAGACACACACAAAGTAGCATTCAGGTGGACATGACAGGAGTTTGTTAGTGAAAGTTTAATGATTTCACAACTGAACTACCGCGGTTATATGATGTAAAGTGGAATGATCCTGTTCAAACATATCAGTAAAATTCTAGACTTGGACAATGAAAATTATGCTTTTTAGTTCTCATTAAACAGGTATGGTCTATAGGATAGTGTTTTTTATTCGACTCGGTAACGCTATGTAGGTGTATTTTCGTATCCGGTTTTAAACTGGGTGTTTTATAGTGTCAAGGTTAAATGATAACATTTTTAGTTGTCTCAATTGAAGTTGGTTACCCTAATAACGTATGATTGAAATTGACTAAATTCAACAAATCCTTTCATAATAAACGATGTTGAAGAATTGTCACACACACTAGCAAATACTCAAACATTTCTATTTCTCTATCTGTACAAAACACATAAATTATGAAGGGATGTACAGAAATGGATATAGAATCTACTAGTGATCGACATAAGGGCAGATGATGAAAAAAAGTCGGTCTGATGCATAAGATAAAAAGGGGAAGGTAGGAGAAAAACCTCAGCTCGGACTACTACGAAGCATTAATGAAGCTGTTAGTGTGTGTATGTGAGTGTGGTGGTACGCACACACAAATAAAACTAAAAGATAAACTTAGAGAAATTATATCCTTCAAAACAGTATAAAATAATAATTATTATAATAGTTTGACTGATGAAAGTCACCTCAATAATCACAATGAATATTAGAACACACAAATTAAACAGTCCAGAAATTTCAGTCCGAAAACCAGCATATTCACTTGCAAGAAGAAGAAAAAACAAGGAAGCAAAGGAATGTATGAGATATGAAGTAGTAAATGGTGATAAGTTTAATTGAGAGCGAATAGAAAACTCAACCATTTGGTACAGAAAATAAAGGTTGATACGTGCACAGAAAAAAAACAAATAAATACACACAGACATACGTACATGTACATGTATACTATTCATTCATTCTCTATAAATTATCAAAGGGAAGCAATAAGTTAAGATGAAATCTCATGAACATTCTCAATGGTAGAATTTTGTAATGTTATTTTGTTTATTTGATTGATCACTTCACTTTACCAGTTTTTTTGTGCATATATACATTAATACATTTAAAATTTTACAAAAGACAAGTATCAATTTAGTTAGATTATGGAGATTCATTCATTTGGACGTGAACTACTTATTTTTTATTCTGCTAAAACATAAGGGAGCACAACCCATCTAATTTTTCTGATTGAGATCATGAATCAATTGATGTTAGACCACCATTGAAAACCTGGAAACACTGGACGGCCGTTTCGTCCTAATATGAGACTCCGCAGCAGCGCATATCCACGATCCCTCACGCTTCTGAGGCTAACGGTTAGCGCTGCTGTGAGTGATATATTTAAAACGAAATAAGTGCACATAAGCTGTAATAAAAACATCATTTATCAATGTAAGCCCACACATTAGAAGTTGGAATAAGTAGGTGAATTGTTTAGAATAATGAAGAGTGTCACAAAAAATATATCAACAATTATTAGAAATGAAAATCCACTTAGAATGTGCATTAGAATGTTAGACTTACTATTTAATACTTAAATAAAGCAATCGATTATACTAAAGGTCGAACAAAAAAAGGCGAACTAACTAAATTTGAATGGTGGTATTATCATCGTAAAGCCTTTTACAAATAGTCATATACAAGAGATAAAATGGAAATAACTAACTCATGAATAATTAAATAGAATAATCTGTTTGAGAAATATATGTTTTTTACTGGTAAAATAAAATTTTATACAAAGCAGTTGAAGTTGCCAGTGGCATACATAATTATTCTCGGTTTTTTCTTATTCTTCCTCTTTAGCAATAATCTAGATGCATATGTAGTTTAGAAAATCTTACAATTTATATTCCAAGTAACAGTAACACTTTCATGGTTAACATAATATCCTTATTTACCATAAACGACTCAAATAGTGTGATAATCAATAATATAATTTATAATGGAAAACTAAACCTTAACTGAAATGTATTTTATATTAATACTGAGGTTCTATCTACGATAATGTATGGTCAGATATGAAAGCTACCAAGTTATTTTAATTGACTTTACTGATTTTTATTTATTAACGTTCATTGATTTGAGCATTCAACCGATATGTCTGATAACTAGACATTTTAAACTAAATTTCTCCCAGAAATCTGCTACATTTGAGACCTAAGTTGTAGGTAAAAAAAAGGAACTAAGAACACAAGTTTTACTTCCAATGTACACCCAGACGGAATGCTAGATTCCACTGCTGGCCAAATATATATAAACGTGTGTTATAATAGCTATATGAAGAGAACGTAAATAGGATGAACATGTCAAATAAGACTGGTTAGATTCCAGTCAAAATATCGTGATCAGGATAATTCAAACCATTACAAATAAAATTACTTCGAAGGTTAATCTAAGTACAGAAAACAAGGATAAACACCGTCTTATGTGACCTTGATATCCTGGGAGCTGCTAGAAATATGTTCAAATGAGTAATAAAATCAGGAATTGTTCACCCGGGATACAAAGTATTTTCTACTTCTTTTTAGATTCTGAAGACTTTTCTGAGGAACTCTAGAAGATTGGCAACATTAACATTTATTCGATAGATTCTACAACGGAAATATAGTTATTTTGAATTGGATCAGACCAGAGAATCCGTATTAATTACATTTACACAATATGCTAAAAGGTCGATTAACAAAATTATGATGAATTTCTAAATTGCACCACATCAACGCGAAGCAAGACCTAAACCGAAAAAAATTTTTAATTTTGGGTATCTAAAATGTAACAAAATAATTCAGCAACTGAGGTCTTGATAAACAAGAAATCCATTTATAATCTCTCCATATAATATCATTGTATCGCAAGCAAAGACTACCAGACTGTAGATGGTATCTTTCACAAACAAACACTGTTACCATGTTAAGTTATTCAATAATAATATTATGTATGATTAGACAACCAATAGGGAATCTTTCTAGTTTTCGTTTTACTTCAATTAGAGACAAAATCATTCTTACCAGCCATATTAAACGTGAGATAATATGTTCTTTACTGGTGAAAGTGTCATTCTATCAGTAAGATGATCAATTAGAAATTGAAGTCTAAACTGATAGAAAATTTAATAACACACTGTACTAAAGTAGTACAACTCCAAAATAAAAATAAAATAACATTTAATTAATTTGGATTTCAACAATGGGAAATATTGCTTTAAAATGGACATTGGTCTTTATACATAATCGGTGCATAAGATTACCACTTGATGTCAATAGAAACAATATTGGTTAGTAATCCACTATGTGCTACTAAGATGGAGGATTTTTCAATTCAATTCGATCTAAAAACACCAGGATTTCATAAATTCGTTAGAATATATCTTTAGCTGTTATAAAACTATGTTAACTCTCTATTTTTTGTCTGAGTTGATAAGAAATAGCAAAAACATTTGAATATAACTTTTTAATGAGAAAACATTCTCGTTGACATAATCAAAAAAGGTAATTTAGTGTTAATTTGTTGTATATTGCACACACACACTACTAGTACTACTCGATATTCAATGAGTGGGTAGAAAACGGGAAGTTGAAAAGTGAAAAGCAAACAAGAAAGCAACTAATTTTTCATACATACTTCAGAAAATCCTATTATCAAATACCTGACAAACAATAGTACAATATTATTTTCTAAACAAAAAAAGGAAGATATAAATACATAATTGTATAACGTTTACAACTAATTATTGATTAAGTTTGAATAAGAAAGACTTAGATGTAGATTAATTAAATGCGATCGATAAAAAAGGATTTGTAGGAATCATTGATTTTTAAAGGAGAAATACGTAAATGTCCCATAAAAATATAAGAAATTGAGAAGTAGATGAAAGTAAGAGATTTAAAAAAAAAAACGGAAATTTATGTCACCATATTGGATAACTCTATGGTGATAACATTGATTAAAATAAATTGTAAAATAACTCGAATAAGCACGAACAAAAAAGGATTTTCAAATGAACTTTTGACATCATGTAACTGATTATTAGAAATTGAAGTCATTAGTCAATTAAAGATTGACAACATTAACGTTTTTATAATTACATGAATTTGAAAAACGTTGATAACACCATAATTTGATTATTGAATAACAAAATGGGACTTTAAGGTGCAATCATGTATCAATTGCTTGATGTGTTATTTGTGCTCCATAAATGAATTAGTACTGATACTATTGTTGTCGTCCTTTATTTAACTAATAACCAGTATTACTTCTACTCATCTTACAAATATGATTGTATATTGTAATTACTGTGATTTGCACTGCTCACTGCGGTTCAGTGTGCCTAACTCTGCTCTTTCTTAGTAACCTATATATAAATCCACATATGTATTAATTGTAGTTATTTATATCTTAATAATATATAACGTATTCAACAGTAAGTTTCAGTTGTTTTGACTACAATTATTAAAACTAGACTGAATGCTTAGTTGTAATGTGGAATTCATTGAGATCAAAAGAGACTAAATTTAGACAACCACCAAAAAATTGAAAGCACTGAATGACCGTTTCGTGCCAGTATAGGCTCACTTTGCTGGAGTTTTGTTCTCTGGGCTGGATAGTGTGTTGATGATGTCGTTCAGTAGAACGATGAAAGCTCCATGATAAAACCATCCAGCTCAGAGAACAAAGCTCCATCAAAACCAGCCACCTGAGCCACAAATCTTCATCATCTCAAAGTATAGGCTCAACAATGCGCATCTATGACCTGCAACCTGAAACCCAGAACATTCGGATTTGAATGCTAACGCTTAACCCTTAGACTATTGAGCAGAAACCCAACGGTGTACAAGTCTATCTTCAAGCAATTGATGATATTGCGCAACTTTCATTGTTTTCAGTAAGCAAATTCCTCACAGCCAGCACAGTTCAGCTCCATTAGTCACAACTTCTCATTAATACTACGTCTGGTGCTTCCAGTTTTTCAATGGATGTTCTTGATTTTCGCGAAGTTCGACTATTTCCACAAATTTATGCTGACAGTAATATAGGATGTGGAAGAAAAGGATAATTGTTGGTAAAAATAAATCCTGTGGGATAAAAATATGATATAAAATGTTTCTGAAATGCAGGAAGTTAAGCAATACATAGCTAGTATACAGTTTATTGTATTATTATTATTATTATTATTATTATTATTATTATTATTATTATTATTATTATTATTATACGAGTAAATTCACTATTGATTTTAACACAAGTGACGCCGAAATCTTTAACGACAATGCTTAATGTATCAATATTTGAAAGATGAAAACATGTGCTGTAATCCAAAAAAGAAGACTACACATGATGAAGATGCTACTCATACGGCAAACAATGCGTCTGGATTATGGAAAATTGGATGGGGCTAAACACGAGGCTATTTTATTATATGCCCGAATAACGTTTTCTGGTGTCGAATCATATGATTTACCCAACCTTGAAATGAACGCTTCCAGTCAGACCATGAAACAAAGCACATAAACAATATAAATGTGAATGAATGACATTTTAATGGCTGAGTCAGCCATTTTAAAAAAATAAAAAAAGGAGTTGGACGGACATAGTATGCACATAGACAATGCTGTGTCATCTAAGGGCACGAGATAGAGGTCAGACATACAATCCAGCAAATCTCAAAACTAATAGGTTTTAAACGGTGAGACATACATATATAAGCATGCCTTTAGTAATAGTAGGCTAGTTAATATGTGACCCAAAAGATGACCCTAGGCATGTGAAACACAAGAGATAGTCAACTTGTTAAGAAGTAGCAAAACAATTGGAAAATATGTAAAGAGCTCATATTCAACGTCCCCCCTTAGAATAGTGTAAACTAAATAAGAAATTTTTCAATCTCAAAAAACCTGACAAAGCATAGTGTAGGTGGGTTGGAAATAACTAATTTTTTAAACGTTGACATGATAGATAATTTTATGAAGTCTAGCTATTATCATACTCAGTTGAACATAGCTACATTTCAACAAAAAGATGTCAATTAAAAAATAGGGAATCTGTTCGTTTAGCTTCCCCAATATAAAGTATTGACAACCAACTTATACGCAGATGGTAGCAAGATTGTAATAAACTAATAAGTATTGAACTGAATCTAAAAAGGTATAAAACGTGAAGATGGAAGAGACTGCTGTTCAAAACCTTGGACTAACTCGAACAAAAAGTAAACCTTTTTACTAGACTATTCAATATTATTACCATAGATGGCGGACCGAACCACTGATAATGTGATTGAAGGTCAAGTCAGACAGATGAATACTCATTTCAAGTATCTGTAATAAAATGCTCCTAGGGTTGTAATATATATTCGAATTCCTAAACAATGTAACTCAACCACACAATACATGACCGGCAGTAGTAAGATAAAAAGAAAACTCGGAGTTTTTTTTAATCAACTAAGTGAATAGGTAATGAGACATGAGATTTGATTGGAAGTGTTTGTGTAAATGACTAAGCAAAAACGATGGAAAATCTGATCAAAATACATCTGAGATTATAAAAAGAAAAATGGTACACAATAATGGGAATGAATCACAAGAAGGAAGACGAATACAATCCTATTCACACTGTTGAACTAGTAATGGATAATCACTGAAAGTACCCGCAGTTTTTGGACGAAACACGATTCAGAATTAAAGTGTTCTTCTTAGGCGAACCATATTAAAGTTGCATACAACAACTGTGAAATATATAAACGTACATTTTATTATCTCTTCACAATATCGGTGAACTGAACGAATAATAAGACAATTGTTATAGTGTTTATTCTACACAGAAAACAAGGAATATTTATCAATAGTTAATTATGAACTACGCGTGCTTTTAGAGTTTGTAATATTTACATTATTTAAGAATAATAACTACATGTCGAAAAAGTCAAGTCAACCAATTTGTAATTAATCGAGTTATAGTAACAAAAATATAACAGTTTTTGTTTTACGTGGCTTTAATTTATATGAATCATGATTATGGCATCCTAAATGAACGGTAATAAATTCAGAGGAACCATAACGAGAAAAGTTTAACAACAAAATAGTTAAATCACTTTATATAGGTAATAGACTAATTACGTGTCCACAAATAATAATAATAATAATAATAATAATAATAATAATAATAATAATAATAATGGTAGACATAACAACATACTATTTTTGTAGAAAGAAACAACAATAAGTGAAAAATTCAACAGACAAAACAAGTGATTGTATATCACTATTTTGTTATAGATAGAAAAAGGTATAAATTAAAAATACTGAAAGATCGATTATCACATTATCAAAATATTCACACTGAAAAACTTTGACTTAAGTGCGTAGGCACACACTTGCGCTACGAGAGAGAGAGAGAGAAGAGTGATACCAAGAAAGAGATATGTACAATCTATACACGTACATGTATACATCAACCTTAGGACAATTAATAAGTAGGTATTGTAGACAAATTAAAAATTGTGTGCACAGATATTATGTGTATAAATGATGCTCGTTGTTTTTTTTTCAAAGTGAAACCCCATGGAAAATTCTTGAATTAGTTATAGTTATCATTACCCTCTTTATATATATATATATATATATATATATATATATATATATATATATATATCAGACCGGAGACTAGAAACACCACAGATCCACATGCGCGCACACAAACAAGAATACATAATTATATAAGACAAATACAGTTATGTACACATACGATTTGATGTATTAAATATTGTCAGCAAGATATGAATTCAGCATAATTTTGTTGCATGAAAGGTGTATATACGCGTAAAACAGGCTCACACATATGTGATAGATGCATAGTATACATGTCTGTTTCAGTCGATTGAAAAGTGTATAGTGCAATATTGACTAAAATTAGTCAGAAATGGCCAATAATTTGTGATAAGCATTAAATACAAGAGAAAAAAGAAACAAACGACGAATGATACAAATAAAATATCTATACATTTAAAAAAATTTTTGCATGAAAAATAGCTCACTTTGCTTACACAATATGACGGGTATTTTAAATGACCTTCAAAACCAAATAGTAACTAGTATTATCAAAGATTCTGATATTTACATTACTATGAATATTATTAATGATAATGAACAATGACTAATCTCTAAGCGCAAGTATTACAATTAATTAAGATAACAACATGCACAAACAGTCTGCAGAATAACACCATCAATGAGATACGCACGAAAACCAGTTATGGTAAAAAATAATTTAATTCCGTAGACAATGTTCCGAGCCAAAGATATTAGCTGTATCACTTATAGAATATGGGAGATAAGTTTACAGAGATAACGTATGAAGAGATACTCTCATCTAAACCGAAAGTCCAAAGCTAGTCATTAACCTTTGTGACGCGTCTCAGAGTAATGAAAAACCAAAGTAATAATAATATATGATAAAGAATGCATTACAAGTGTTGTCTTCTTGTTTAGTATGATTAACAAACTCCGCACTGAAGTTGGAACACAATGTCAGAAAACAGTTAAAAACATGACAAGTCTTAAGAAACATTATCATATTCAGACCTTAAAATTAAAGTAAGCAAAAGTCCAAAGGTGAAACCTATTTTTGACCAAGCTGAAGTTTTGAAGCAGTATTGTGTTTATCTTAAAGGACTTGAAAATGAAATCTAACTGTTGAGTTACTAAAGACTATAAAAATAATAGTGTAAGGTGTTACATCATTGGGAATTCGCGATAAAAAGAAATAACGTTTAGACTCATTAAAGGAAATGAGAATAGAATTAAATAAAGCGACGCAACTATACAGAAATTAAGATATTAAATCAAATGAAACAATGCAAAAAATACCATCACTTCAAATCTGAAAAAGTTGTTGAATTTAAAATGAAATGGGTATGATAAGAACTATTGTTGAAAAACGGTAACTCTAAAATTTATAACATCATTGTGCATTGTTTTGATGAGATCACGCTAATTTCTTCCGAAATAAAAGTTTTAATATTTAGTTTCCCATTACAATTTTGATTTCATTTATTTTTATGTTTTGACGAAAAAATGCCAAATTGAACTAATGCATATATCTGTTCCAGGTTCAAAGATGTTTATGACAATCGTCTGCATACTTTACTAAATACCACTTTGAAACAAATAATTAGTAAGCATATCCAATGTAGGTATGAACATTTTTATCCAGTCATAGAACTATAAAATGAAGTTACGATCTAAAAAAAATTTTCGCGTTACAATGGTACATGAATATGACATCCACTAGATAACAATAACGACAACAATCACACGACAAAAAGGTGGATGTGCCTAAAATTCATCTCTAATTAAAGCTAAGTATATCAAGCAAAGAAAATATGAGATGCGGAAAACTGAATGATCAGATACTGCAAGAAAAAACTTCTACATGAAGTGGTGTTATGATACTACTACACTTCTCTCTACGTATAAGAAATCCTAGCAAAACACTGTTCTTCCATAACATCACATTTCAAAGTAAGAATATGCCTAATTCATACTAAAGTTTTTTATTAAAAACGACAATGTAAAATAACTACAAAACGGATCAATTTTGAACTTTCAATGGATTATAAGTAGTAGAATTGATTCACAAGAATTTTTCTATCAGAATAAGAAAAAATTACTAACAAGGGAAGTGAATAATAACAAAGAGCAACATATTGTTTTTATTTGAATTGCACTATAGTGTATTTAGATATAAACGAGATTATACATACATATCAAAAGAATGAAGTTCGTAGCGAAAAAATCTAAAGTTGGGGAATATACACTTGAAATTGAATGTGTTAAATAAATTGACAAAATTTCTAGATTTCTTTTCATTCTTATACACCATAGCTATGAGCGGAAATAAAAAAAAGATGACAGTTGATGATTATTGAGTTACAATAAACCGATACATCATAAGAATTTCATTATGTGATATAGATGATGAGATTAGATTAGTTTAAGAGGAGGTATATATCCCTATCCTGTTCATCCCATCTTACCGTTTGTGCTGAAGGGAAATAAACAGGAACAAATCAATTAATATTCATGAAAAAGTTCCCTCTATGACATAAAATAATTTTCTGTATTATGAAAAATCGTATATATCATTTATCCTCAATTTATAACAATATTATATATATAATCTCATGTTAAAAGTGTGAATCACAGAAATAAAATGCATTAAGCGAACAATTTACAACTTTCTAATATAAAATGTTACTAATTCGCAATCACTAAAATCTGTTCTCCACTAACAAAATTGGTTTAGGAATTCTAAATTTCCTCCTACAGTACTATACAATTGATCACGTTATGAACAAAGCTGTTGATGGGACGACGTATAGTTATAAATTAATTTTTGCGAAAATTATACTTGTATGAAACATAAAGCAGAAAAAGCATGTTAGAAAAGAGTTGACATGCAATATACATATGATACTATACTAACCTTACTGCCTCGAACTCTTTTGGGTCGAGTTTTGTTTGTTCCAGATGCTTGCTTACTGTTCACAGAAGAGCCAATTATATTTTCTCCGATAATTCCATACATACCACGATCACTATTATTTACACTGCCAGGATCTGGTACAGTTGAAAAAGTAGGGATTGAGTTTAAATAGACAGCGGAAGTCACTGTGATAGGAGGCATTGACATAGAAGTAGGACTGAAAAACGATGGACCCATTGATCGGCAAGGCATCATAGAAGTAGGTTGATGGTATGGCGGAGGAGCTGGTGTTGAACTAACCATAGATATATTCATTACATTCGCATGCATTGGACCATTAATGAAATTTCCAGGAATTGGTGAAGAAACTGGCATGGTCATCATCATTAATGGGGAACTGTTTGGAACAGACCCATCAAAATCATTTTGAAGCCCGTGGATCTGAGATCGAACGACGTGGAATAAGACAATAAAAGGAATTCTGTTTATGAGCACATCACAGAATTTAGTGGTGAGACACATAATACTTCATATAAAAGGTCAACTTATGACAGGCGGATGCGGATTTTCGAATAATATATCCAAAAAGCATAACTGAATTTGGCTAATATTTCTGTCAGTAGCACCGGTGAAATGTCATTTTGGGATAGTGAATAAGATTAGAAGATTCGAACGCTTTACTTCTACTTGAAGCTTGTGCTGATGATATTGTTCAGAAGAAAAATGAGAGCAACACAAGCAAAACACCCTGCTCAGAGGACAAAGCTTCACCTAAATGAAACGTCAATCAACTTAGGGTCGAGTATACTGCCTAGCTGTCATTTTTGTACAGCTCAACAGCTGTGGGATGTGACGTGAAAGCAGAAAATTTTGTCGACAGTATTTGATTACATAGATCTTAGCAGGATTGCTCACGTAGTGTGGAAACATTAAATTCGCAGTAGGGTCAACTGGCAAGGTCATAAAGTTTATTCAACATGGATAGTTCGAATGTTTCTCAAAGCTAATCACCGACTACAGGGATGCATAATGTTGGCTAATGTAGGAATTGTTTGAAAAAATGGTGAGATTGGACAAACCGGGAAGTGTCACTGATTGTTGAAGTGAACGGTATTGATGAATACAAATTCCATGTTTCAATCTGTGGTAATTTGAAGCGACGATGTTGCAATCATTTTTCAACCCCAACTTTACTTTACGCTTAATATTATTGTTTACTTGCCAAATTCAGTCATACTTATTCCATTGAAATTAAATTCACGTTTAATTCCTATGACAATCGATAAATATGGGTGTAACTCCTATAGTTATCTTTTATATTGGGGCTCCATGTCATAAAGTGATCACCTCACTGTTTTTTCTACCAAGTCCCAATGACGCACGAAACGGGAGATGCTGAAAAGATAACCAAACCACTGAACCTAATGTCCCTAGCTGGCAACATTGACTGAATTATTGTCAATGTTACTAAACTGAGCTTTGTATTCAGACATTCAACTACGGCATACGTATCATTCAGGTGCCTTTAGCTGAGGTTATTTATTTAGATAAAGGAAAAGGGAACAAATTCTGCATTAGCGTTTGAAAAGTAACAATTTAATGAATTTACCTCTATTAATAGTTCACGATTTTTAATAGCTAATCAGAAAGAATGTAAAACGTACAGGCAATGTGAATTTAAGACGGAACAGATAAAACTTCTTAAAAATTGAGCTTTTTTAAAACAACGTAGCTGAATCGTCAGGTTACCCACGTGATTTAAGTTACTAAAGTGGCACATTATCAAAACAAAGTCATAAGATAAGCACTCCTGCAGAGGTTAGGATATTATGTACACAGAAAGAGTAACTTTTTTATTACCTCAAGAAAGGTGTAGTTTCACTGACAAAGAAACATACTTGACAGGTGAGCTATAAATTGATTACTGCTAAGCACAATAACCTGAGATATCGAAAAACAGATACACTTCAAGCTCAGGTACAATCTTTCAGTAAGAAATAATATCGTGATAAAAACGCTAAAGGCCTGAAGTCACGTTTTAGATACCAATCCACAGTTTAAAAATACAATAACTGTATTATATGACGAAAAATGAAAAGAAAAAAAGAAAACAAGTTTAGTTCAAATATACAGATACCTGAGAGTTATTTCCACTGAAAGATGTCGATGTGGATGGATTTAAGCCAGTTGAAATGTGAAAATTTGAATTTAACATCATTTCATTACCTGACGATGCTACTAAAGGACCACCACCACCACTGCCTATTGAAACTGCAGTCATGACAACTTCACGACCACCGGAAGAAATTGGCCGACTAGGGGGTGGTGGTAAGTAGCAGAGATCACCAACACCTGGATTCACCTACAGAAGCAAAACAACAAATGATATATATATCATATACAAAAATGGTAGTCGATAAATATTTGTTATCAGAAGGGGTTTGTGGAGATTTTAGAAACTTCACAGATTGAAATCATGAGTCAATTGAAGCTAGGCCGCCATGGAAAACCTGAGAACACTGGACGGCCGTTTCGTCCCAGTATAGGACTCTTCATCTGTGCGCACCCACGATCCCGCACCCCGTGGAATTCGAACCCACGACCTATCAGTCTCGCGCCAAGCGCTTAACCAACTAGACCACTGACCCGGCGTCCAATGGTGCTAATGTCTAACTTCAACCAATCCACGAAGTTGCGCCACCGTATACCATTGTCTTAAATGAGCTGATATCTCACAACAGACCTAGTTGAACTCCACTAGTAACGGCTTCTCACTAGAACTCCAGAAGTATCTCTTGAAGTCACAATCGATGAGAGCGTTATTTCCATCAGTAGGTCTATGATGAAATTGAACAAAAATGGAGAAAGTGGACAGCCTTGATGGACACCACTCAAGGTTGCAAAAACAGATGACAGTTCACCATAAGCTCTCACTCGACTAGTAGTGCGGGTAAAGAGCCTGAACAAGGTTTATATACTTCTGAGGTACACCTTTCAATGATAGACACTGCCACAGAACCTCTCGGTCTACAGAGTCAAATGCTATTTTCAAGTCAAGAAAGACCACCATTGTCGGACACCGACAAGCATGTCTGTGTTCTAAAATCTGACGAATGGTGAGTATGTGGTCAATGCAGCCACGACCACGTCTCAAGCAAGTCTGACTTTCTCGTGTTTCCAGTTCACGAATCTTTATTAGACGTCCGATAATTATTGACGCTAGTATTTTAGATGCTATATTAGTCAAACTAATCCCTCTATGGTTATCACAGGATGATTTTGACTCATTCTTATATATTGGGACAATCAGTGATTGAGATAAGTCAGATTAGATCACGTCCAATCCCCAGGTTTTAGATAAAATATTAATCAACCTGATCGCTAAAACTGGACCACTATACTTAGAGACATATGGAGTCAATCCATCTGCACCTGCTGCTCTTCCTCGTTTCAGACTAACTGTAGCCTTGTGAACTTCAGATAGAGTAGGGGGACATACTTCAATGTTCCATTCAAGCTATCTGGGAATGGTCGGTAGTTGGAGAGTAGCTGAAGACCAGTTGTGCTGCTCCTTAAAGTGTTCCGTCCATCGTTCTAAACGTCTGGGCTGAGAGCAGATTATAGTATCGTCTTTTCCCGAGATAGTTCCACTTACGTTTGACTTCTTAATTCTAGTATCTTTTATTTGTCTGTTGTTACATACACCTACTGCCTTTTCCAAGTCTTTTGCTTTCGTTGCGCACTACTACACGCGATCGTCCCGTCAACTTTTGGTTAGTCCAGATTTGAATTTTTTGCGCTCGTCATTGTGTTCGGAGCCTGATGGATAAGTTTACGGGGATCTATCAGTGCAATAGATGTAGCAGAAATTCACTGGTTTTTTGTAACCCTTTAGTTCAATTCACCAATAGATGACGCTTGTGTATCCGCAACTGTTCGTACATCTTTCCAAGCAACATCTAGGTCTGTCTCGTTTTAGAAATTGCCTAAGTGTGACTTAAGTTGCTGCTGGAGTTTACGTTTGACTTTCTTGTTGCTGAATTGAACTCTTATGGGTTTTGTTAATGTGGTTATTCTGTGTCCAGTTAGACGCAAGCGTGATAAGTCTAAACATGTATCCCAGAACATTCACATCAGTCTTCTACACCATGATGACAGTTCATCATAAGTTTTGGTAATTTTCTGTTTCTATGGATGGTCATGTTTATGAACTTGGCAAACAAAATTATAAACTGTGTTTGTTTTAGATTAAAATAACACAATTTATGGGTAGAACGAATAGTGGGCCTTAAATGTCAAACGTCAACTTTAGAAAGCTTACTCTTATTTCACTGATGGTAAATTTCAGGTTCGAGTAAATAACTTCATCTAAATGCTGTTCGAGATGAACAGTCACTTTTTGAGAGATTTTGGTAGAGCTTAGTTCTCTGAGCTGATTGGTTTAATTATGAAGCTTTCATTGTTCTTTTAGACAATATTATTTACACAAACGCCTATTCTAAAAGGTCTGGATAATCTTGTCGTAATTTCCAATATATCCTTTATATATGGGTCTATCAGCAATCAATAAACGCGTCGAAATCGATCCGAGTTATCAGATAGATAGGAAAATAATGGGAAGTTGCGGGGTCAAAAAAGATGACAGTCAAGATAAATATGTAGATAATGACAGAACAAGGGTAAAAAAATAATCAAGATCAAGGTCAAGCGACTAAGCGTTCAGTCATATGTTGATAAATTCGAGCAACTCAGTTCTGTCTGAGGCTTGTACAGACGGTACTATTTGGAAGGACAATGAAAGCTTTAGGAGTAAACCATCCAGCTCAAAAAATGATTCGAGATCATAATCATTTACCTGATCTATGAAGTTACACTTCTTAAATACTCGATAACAGAACATACAGAGTAATTCGCAAAACAACATATTTTTAATTTAATGCAAATTAAGAGACAACAGTTTTGTTTTCATGAGACAATAAAGGATCTGAGGGTAATAGAGTTATAAAACGACTAATTTGTTACAGAAATATACCCAACAAATGATAGGAAAATACAAATGACTTGGAGAAGATTAGATGTCGTTCGAGCCAATATTTTTTAAATTTGCAAAACTTACATGAGATCCCATAACCCTCGAGTTTCCAGTTGGCATCACACATGGAGGAGTGGAAGGATTAGGTGCAACGGTTTGGTTACTCCCTATTGCACTTGGCACGGAATGTCCTGTAGGAGTACACGGATGATTGTATATTGAAGTAGTACCACTATTAACACTACAACTACCAATCGACCTAACACCAGACTGCAAAGATCCTGGTCCAACAATTGGTGAAGGATTTGAACATTGAGAAACTGAGAGTTGTTGAGATTGCTGTTGCGGTAACGTGTGATGCATAGTAAGGCAATTGTTGCCCTGAGCGTCTCTAGGAGTAGTTGAACGCGTTACTACAGATGCTGTTGTTTGGGAGTTCATAGTACTTGGGCTTGGTCGGAAAGCTGGTGATGGTTGGGTATACTGTTGATTTCCATAACATGAGCCTGAGTAAACACTAGAATTGTTTAAAGAACGTGACTGTTGTGAGCTATACATTTGTTGTTGTTGCATTAAAGGTGTAGAAGTTGGGGCATTAGAAGAGACTTGATTCCGACTACCAGCAGGTGGCCTGGGCGACTGCCCAGGACAACAGACTGAGCCTGGTACCATAGTGTTGTTAATCACCTGAGGTATTGTGTTGCACGTCGACATCGCCACAGAATATGGAGCAGTTATTCCAGATCCTGGTTGCGTAACTGGGCATTCCGAAGAATATGGAAGATACATTGACGATGGTTGGAAAGCTATAATAGAATAGGTTTTCTTAAAATTATTAGAAATTCTAGAGTCATTCAAATGTTAAAATTGATAAAACAAGTTATCAAGAGACCTATCAGTTTTTTTCTTTAACTAAAATTACTTACTTAGGCCTGTTACTCTCAATGGAGCATAGGCCGCCGAACGGCATTCTCCATCCCACTCTTATCTAAAATTATGTCATAAGAATTACTAGCACATAGATTTATCTACGTAAAAATAAGGGTAAAGAATTCAAGATTAGTTCCACAATTCGTATCGAGAACATTGAAATAAAGCAATGAAGTTAAAACGTAAAGACTACAATGTTCCTCACCTGGTTCTCTAAACCTAGAGCATAATGACAGTGACAATAATAATGCCTATTAAAATAATAAACAGAAAGTAAAGAATGATAATCTCAGTGATATAAAATGAATACCAATAAAATTGTATACATTGAATTGACTTTTTCTCCTTTACACAGTAAAATAATAACATGAAGTCTTCAAAATTACAGAACTTAACTTATCAAAGAGAAATAAAGACATATTTGTTTTTAAGTAGTCCATGTTTGATTTTTAAACAAAAAACTAACGAATTATTAATATCTATGTATATTTAATGTTAGATGATGACAATAATATCATGAAGAATGATAACACTACAAACATTGATTAAATCACTAAATAATAAACATGAACAGGAGGGGGAGAGAAACAAAACAATAAAGATGGAAAGATTTAAATTATCGTGTTTATGTTATCTATTATATTAGTCAGTAGAGAAGAAAACAAACATCATGAATGTCATAATTATCAACACCAGTAAACATCTAAATAAATAAGGTTCAGATTTATGCTGTAACAGTAGACACTTTCATAAATAACACTAAAGAAATACTACTAAGACTGATTTATGTTGATAATACTCCGTAAAATAATAATAATAATAATTATTATTATTATTATTATTAAACGGTATGGATATTGCAACGTTGCCCGGATCCCCTCTGTAGTTATTGTCAGTTCCAAGCCCGAGTAGAAGAGGATTAAGGGTAGTATCGTTAGCGAGCTCACTTCTTAAAAAACAACTTCACTACATCAGTGAGAGTACCATGTAAATCAAACTTGATGACATAGCTCTAGAAGAAATGGAAGCTTCAATATACCTGAGTAATATCATTGATATAAATGGAGGATCTAATGCAAAACCTAAAGCGTGAATCGGTTAAATATGGGCAGCATTCCTACAGTTGAAGAATATTTATAGCTCAAAACCACTGTCAGCCAAGACCAAAGTCAGAATTTTTAACAAAAATGTTGAAACCTGGAGAACCACCACCATAGTCACTAAATAAGTGCAAGTATTCACAATCAACTGTTCAAGCAAATTTTCCAAACCCACTAACAGAGACTATCAGCAATAATCTACTACAGCAGATAACAAATCAGCTCCCAGCTCAGGAATAAATTAGGAAAAGACGCTGAAGATAGACATACTATGAGGAAGTCATCAAACTGTCACAAAGCAAACCCCAACTTCGAGTCTTCTCAGTAAAAAGAAAAAAAGGAGAGCAGAAAACTCATGGTGCCTGGAATTGGAAGGATATATCAAAATCATGAGTAGAACTTGAAAGGAGAGCTGAGGAAAGAGTTGGTTGGAGATTTTCTAATCGGCGGTCTATGCTTCGAGAAGGGTAACAATTTTAACGGTTAAGGCATTTACTTTGAGCCACCGAATTCCAGGTCCGGACATACGTTGGGTAAATAAATAGTACCATTAGCACTCAAACTTTTAAACTGAGGCTCCTATCCAAGTAACTGGTGAGTGAGTTAATTTACATCTTTTATTTACTTAAGGACTTGAGTAAACGAGTAGTAACAGTCGCGTTTTTGCACGATTAGAGTAACATACAGATTAACAAACACTTGTTCATATTCCAGAAAATTTACTAGTTTAGATAACTATTAAAAATCCTATGAATTACAAAATGATTTTGAAAAAAAGTACATTTCAAACAATTTAACTATTACAATGACCTCAAGGTTAAGCGTACCATTGCATGTTTTTTTTAATTAGGTAGCCTCTATGATAGATAAATATATATATTTATTTAATTCTTTATTGTAAGCTTAAAAGTAACATTGTAAAATGTTATAAATCGAATGGTTATGAGAAATACTTTAATTTAAAATATTTTAACCAATAATGTGACAAATTGTAACTGAATTCTTAACAGTTAATCAAGTAAACACTTTAATAACCAGAAATCACTATCCTTTGACAAACGTCAATATATAGACAAAGAAAAGTGGAGAATTAAATGAATACATATGCTCTGACCTTATTAATAACCGCACTATTTTCAAAGTTTTTACAAATTTTATCAATAGAAAGAAGAATAATATCAAAACTCTACGATGAATCTGTAGAATTAGGTTTTACTGATTGTTGAAAACCAGGAAAATTAATAAAATAGTCATAATCCCCCACAAATAAGATATTTAAAAATAAATTTAAATAAAAACAGAAAATTAGCAAGTCAGTAAAATGCAATTGCATTAAGATATCATTAAAAAAGCAGTAAGTGTTATCATTTTGTTAAGTCAAAAGAAAGGGACAGGTTTCAGAAATTATGAAGCTGACGAAATCGAAGAATACTTAAACAATTTTCTCATGAGAATTACATATAGTCAAATTCTATAAAAACTGAACTATTGAATAAAATCATAATTTAAGCCATAGAAAGTGAGTGGCGGCTAATTTTACAGTTCAAATTTTCCCCAACAGTAAAACAAATTACATAAATTACCAAATGGCAGGTAAACAGACGAAATAAGTTCTCGTATAGTGAGACGTTATCTAAAGTACAATTATTATATAAGGCATTTATCTTATTGTACATCGCGTGATAATCATATTTAAATTAATAATTGAGTTCCACAGTGTAACTATAAATGATGAACAAACAATAGCTTTATAATTTAATCGTTAAATAGTATTCAAAATTAAATATTAGGAAGTTAAATGCGAAATCGAAAAACTAATTAATTACTGTTAACTAATATGATATAAATTATTCCATGAACTTACAAACTGATTCAGATGAAACAACCCTAGTGGCAGATGATCGACAGGAGATTTGTTGTGACTGAGGAATATTTCTGTTGACGATATTTTGAGTTCCCATTGAAATAAGAGATGTTCTTGGTTGATGTGATGCTATTGTGGTACAATTCGGAGCTGAAGGTAGACCGTAAGAAGCTGTTGTGTTGGACATGATCTGAGAATGTGGTAAAGCACCATTTATATTAGGATTTCTAATATAATTTAAATTAGGTGGTGATTCAGATGTAGATAACTGTTGAGAAGCTACCTTATCTAAGTTGGAATTCAAAATCATGGTTGGATACTGTTGTTGTGGCTGAAATGAAGATACTTGACAGTTTCCCATAGCATCACCATAAGATTGTTGCATTTGAGAATACTGTTGCATTTGAAAGTGAGATTGTTGTGTTGGCATTTGGGACTGTGGGCTCATTGTTGTGTTTGGACAACCAAGTCCAGGAGCAGATACGGAACCATGATACATAGCTTGGTTAGAGCTCAATGGTTGTACAGGTAATGGTTGACCGTTGGCAACACCATAATTAAATGTATCACGTTCCCTGTACAAGTCTGGTCCATTTGTAATATTAGTTTGAAGGATAGGAGGATATGCACAAGCAGGTCTAAATTTTACGAAAAGAAATTTCAGAAATAGAGGTAACACCAATCATAATACGGAGAATAATTTATCATTTTAAATAGAAATAAACAAAGTATTATTCAAAACACGTGACTGAAAAAATCTAATTAGTATTTAAGCATGGAATTCTTGCAAAACCACAGCTTTCCAGTAAATGTCTCGCTTAGTCAGTCAGTTATGACGTAGGACTAGGCACATATATGCATCGGTCCAAATTGCCATACCGCAAGACGAACACTGGATTCATAAAAGTAGATAATTCAGAGGTGGTAATATATAAAAGAAAGATTGCATATAGGGATATAGTACAGGAAGAAAGATTTAGTACGTAGAAAGAAAGATATGAAATAATTTTAGTCTTATAGTTTAAGGGAAGATAGAGAGTGTATACACCTACGCCATTGTGAACGATTTTCAGCTATGTCACCTACAGTCTCCAACCATTGGTTACGATAGTCACACGGAACCCAACCACGAACTCTGCATCTACCAACATGGCTCAGAACACAAGTTAGTGACTTCAAGCATTGATGCCACGTTTTCGTTTGGCCGACCCTAACTTTCTTCCATCCGTCTCCATTTATTTACTTATTATTTATTTGAACACACACAAGAGGGCACCAAATATATATGCGCCACACAATCCGTCTCCGATACTAGTCGGCATTGTGTGTCGTGGTAATCGGTGGTCAGGTATGTGTAACACATGCCCGACCATCTCAGTCGATGAAGATTCACAACCTCATCAACTGATTTACCATCATTTCCTAATACCCTGCGTCTATCCTCACTATTGCTTACCCAGTGATTCCAGCAGATGCCAACAATATTTCTAAGACATCTGTGGTCAAATACTAGTAGCTTATGACTATCTTCTACTCTTAATGGCCACGTTTCGCTGTACAACAGAACGAACTACTGCGCAATAAACTCGTCCCTTAATTGAAAGACGGATATCCCGTTTTCGCCATAAATGTCGTAAGTTAGCAAACGAGCTTTTCGAATTCGTGCTGTCCCGGTTAAACGTATATTCAATTATAATTTTAATATGACGGTACTTTTTATCTCGAAGTGAAATCAACAAGATCTATCGAAAACCATAAAAGAAACGGGACATGGTGATTTTCCTAGTCTGAGGATTATCACCAGTGTGTACTTACCACTACAACTAAATCCAAACCAATTGATTACCGTCATAGTGGAAGGAATACTGCACACTTATTAATTTAATTGTACATGAAATATCTAACGCCTACAAATTCAGTCACTCTATGACGTAATGTGGCCATCAATCAATATAATTAGTGATAAATATGTATCGATTCAAATAGAAACTTGATCTTATTTAACGTGTAGTAAAACAAAAATAAATGCACTGAAGATTACATAAAGAACTGTCCAAATAAAACTAGTCAAGCATGACCAACGTAGAGCTCGTAAGAAATATGAATGAGTTCAATTTCCGATACCACAAGTATGTACAACGAGATCGATATCAGGAGAATCTAAATAATGTGTCACTGATAGTGAAAGAGAATAAATATTGAAATAATTCAAAAAGGTATAATGATGGTATGTGAGGTGGAACTCAATACCTTAGGTCAAATAAAGGTTGCCTATATCATTTCGATTGACCGTCAACTATCCCTCTCAAGGGCTCCAGCAACTGAGTGATCATGAAGTTGTCGTGTTTGCATCAACCTTGTAGTCTCGACCTACTAGCATTGTGTATAATAATGGTTAATAAATTCATTGACCGATGTCACATCTTGGTTTGGCTATTCCTAACGTAATGATTCGAACCATGGACAAAGACTACGACGGATTAGTAGAAAGAATAGGATTTTTGTGCTTTTGAAAATTATAAAGTGAGCTTACGAGAGGCTTTTTCCAATTATTACAACAGATAACACAAGGTGTTGTTAGCACACCAGTGAAAAGCGGAGAGTTAACTAATGCACATATAAATGTAAAGCAGAGCACAGATTCGTGAGACTTTTCATTAGTGTTAACAACTGTGAAATCTAGCTACAAATGATACAGATCATTCAAATACAAAATGATCAATCTAGTAATGGTGTTTTTGCATATAGTACATATTACATTTTCAATCAAAATGAGACAGATCAGGATGAGAAAGTATGCCTGAACTTTGAGATGTACTACTTATTGATAAAATTCAATATTATTGGTGATTAGTCTGTCATCTATTGCACTTAATTTGTCAATACAAGTTAGCATTAACTTTCACAAGGAATAAAGAATAGTATCTAGTACAAATAAACGAGAACATCTCTAATCTATCTAGGGCAGCTAATTTGACTGCCCGAGGAAGGACATTAAATTTTTAAAAATTCGAAGAACATGTAATAAGAAGAATGTACACACATACGAATAGACAAACAATCAAAAGGAACACCTAGAGTAATACAGATACTGATATTTGTATGAGATTAAAATTCAGGACATAAAATTTGTAGACACGCGCACACATATACATACAAAATTGGATACACAGATAGTAGGGTAGACAGACAGGCAAAACAATAAATTAATAAAAATGAGAGTGAATTACTTTGATTAATGCAGGCCAATCAACAGACCGATCAATGCCAAATTATTACTATTAAAATTTGAAACGGACAATAGTAGCAGTAGTAGTAGTAGTAGGTGGCAAGTGCAGTTGGTTTTGTAAAGTAATGAGAGACAATGGCACACCACAACTTTACCAATGAGACAAGAGTGAAAACCGAACTGGCAGAAAAATTAAAGCCAGTTTGGACAACGAACTATGGCAAAATTAACCAATCATCAAGGCATAGATAAACATTATCGTTTTAAAAAGATTATTAGTTACATGAAAGAGATGATAGGGTAAGAGAAAACAAATATAAAGTAACTGTAGAAGAGAAAAAAATAGCAGTTTATCAACAGTAAGTATACATACACACGCCTACGGAGGAAACTAATAAAAATGATATCGGGTAGTAAAAGGAAACAAATAGATATGCACTAAATTAGAGCATTCACAAAAATCAGTAGTGAAATACGCAAATATTTGCATTCTCTACAATATGGAGAAGTACTATGCGGTTAGCATGATAAATTTACCCACAAAATCAATTAGCATATTCATATGCAGAAAATTTAGCAAAAATAAAATTAACCTATCATTAATTAGCAGAAATATTTGTGCATAGAAAAGAAATCGTCACCCAAAGGCAATGGGAGGTGAGGAGAATTCGGTCTACTGACTTCACGAGACAGGAGCGTTTCTACAAGCGAGAAGGTAAAGACAGGTCTTCGGCGCTCAAATCATGTTGATTGATAGAGAGGCTTTACCTCAGTGGTGTACATGGCTCTAAGCGTACTTTTGTATCTTGATGACGACACTTGTTTCTTTTCTTTGAAATTATCTCGCCTTCTGTTATTATCTGATGCGACAATTTGCGAAGGGCGTTCTTGATTATAAATAAATTAATAAGATGTAATGAAATGAAAACGACGTTTGAATAGCCAGTTCCTTGACACATTGTATTTACAAACTACAGTGAATAATCTTGCAACTTAGCTTAAATATCAGAGGCATGTGAATGATTTCTAAATAATATGCATAGATACACTGAGAAAGTATTCAGTTAACTTAATAAACTGTCAGGAAATCAGTGGTATTTTATTGAAATAACTAATGTCTTTTTGTACATAGTATAGGATAAAATGCTATAATTGTTGGGGAGGGGAAGGACGGACAAAGTCAGAAAGAGTGGTTGATAAGAATAAAAAAAGAAATCAAATATCTCCGAAATGACAATTGAGTATTAAGTCTATCATTGAAAGGTCTCGAAATTAGTAACAAAAGTATAACTCTTGACAATGCTGAATCGCGGATTCGATACAGATGAACTAATCTTAATAATCATGAAAATAAGAACAATGTACCAATTAAAGGTTAAAAGACACGAAACTGAAATCGAAATGAGGAGAAAAGTGGTGTTTTCTCGACAGAAACCGAAACGAAATAAACTGTGATTGCCTACACGATGTTAAACTCAGAGCTCTGGGGGGGGACAGATACTAAAATAGTTATTCAGATAATTCCATCAGTCGTTGAATATTACTCATATAAAGTCAGTGTCAACCTTGAAATATAATGCTTACCAGAATAGAACTTCAACATGAAAAATTTAGGGGGAGTTAAATGAAGATACTGTACACATGTATGTAGCTTTGAAAGCAGTTGTTGTCTACATAGCAAATTGCAGTTCTCTTTAGGAGTATCTACTGAAAAAGAAATATTGGGTGTTAGCTTAAATTCGTTAGCCGTGATATATATGTTATCAGTCTTAAGAAGAATACAACCTTCGCCTTTCTATCTAACTGTAACTTGCATTTTAATGGTTTATAAAACTAAAATCGAGTTTTAAAACTTGACCGTTCAAAAACATAGCTATAGCCTACACACGGGAGATAAGGTGAAATTGGTATCTAAAGATGCATACATCCAACTTCAAAAAAATATTATAGGTGTGACTAGCTTATAGATATCAGGTAATCGCATGATGAATATGTCCTACTACTTTCATGTCTGTCCCTTGTTCACTATCAAACTCAGTTGATAAACAAACAAATCTTGAGGCGTGACCAGATTTTGGAATACTTATTTAAGGATACACGATAGACAAACTTTTAAGGACATGAACGTACATACATTTATGTGCATAAATGATGGATTAATTTAACGGACAGCAATTTTTTTAATAAACTGGAAGTATAGAAGGTAGGTTTGCGTACAAATAGATGTCAAAGCGGAGTAAAATTCTATACAGATAATTTAAAAAGGCTAGTCGAAGTTATGGATAGAATGTACAAGTTAGGTATTATAAAGTATAATTTGTTAAATTATACACTAAAGAGCATGAGGAGGATGACTACGGGTCGATTTATTGTATTCTTCATAAGAATCAGGGAAACGAAAACCTAACTGTATAACAAGTATACCACAATAATCAAACCAGAATGTCGAAATAAGTATCTGCTTTACGATTCTAAAGTCTACATATTTTATGATTCGACAGAAATCACCTACACGATACGCATAACACCTTAACATTTCGCCATTTGACAATATCTATAGCAAATCACAATTACGAAATTCAGAAATCGAGGTACGAGGCATGCTTTTAACATATTGTAAGATTTGTTGAACCTGATATTAAAAAAATCGGTCAATAATGAATTGCTCTTGGTGAAACCAGATAATAATCATTGCGATATGTACGTGTGGTAAGTCAGTTAGAAACCACTGAACTCTTTATTTTCATCAACGCAGTAACCACGATTAGATTTAACCTAATTCTAGCTGTTAACATGATGCGGCGGTTTGGACTGCATATAGTGACAAATCATTTAAGTTATATTGATGGGAAGACGTGTTCCACAATGAACTTATTCAAGTCTCAAAATACTAAAAACCAATCACAGGATGACCGGCTTTACTAATTTATGCTTGTAAATGCACCTTAAAATGGAATAAGAACATTTGATGGGATCTCTTCATTTCAGTCTAAGATGGACATTACTTGAAACTGACATCTATGTTAGTAATGAAGCCAGTTAAGACCACCCATATTTTAGGGATTTCTTGCTTGCCTTCGAGGTTACCACGAAAATAGAAATTTTATTGCAGCTAAATTGGGGAGTAAGAAAGTAACCAGACTTTAAGGGTCGAAAGCTATCTTCAGGGCTAAGAGCAGACGAAAAATATAATTACTAAAACCCACAAAGGTGGTTATTATAAGTATTAGTGAATTATGTCCAACCGTGATAATAGCACTCGCAAATATAGGTACTGTTGTTTATTGCTTGCGATGATCAATACACTGAGGATTTTTATTTAATGTGGAGCTGACAACGATATATATATATATATATATATATATATATATATATGACTAGGTGTCCATGACTTTTAAAAAATCCAATCCAATAGTAATTCAGCTTGTTAAATACTCCCATAGAAACGTTAAAAATACAAGTGGAGCAGAGAAATAATTGTTTGATTGGCTCTGTACTAATATATAGGTTTTACAATCAAGTATAACATTAATACCAAATAAATGGTGGTGCATAAATTTAAAAATGTAGTAATCAGTGAGTAACATAACTAACTTAATTTAGTGGAAAGAAATATTTCTTCGCTCAACATGTATTTTTAATGTCTCATTAGAAAAAAAAGCGAAAAAACTCACCTCATTGTAGAATCATATATATGAATGAAAGGTTAGAACAGAAGTAGTCGCTGTCCGTATGAAACAGAAATGTTCATTTATGTGGAATCGTCCGCATATTATAACAGGTAAATGTATTAAAAGTTATTTTATATGCTTTACACGGAACCAAGGGTATCAGGCTTAGTAGTTCAACACAAACACGACCGTATTATGCTTGATAATCCAGGGTATCATAAAGCTTGATAAGCTGGGTTTTAAAAACTATAATAAAGAAAAAATGGTATGAAATGAATTACAGAATCATGTTAACAAATTGGCACTCAAGAGGATATATCTCAAATAAAACAAATTGTGAATTACACACTGAACAACGACTATTGTAACTGAGAGATTAGAGACAACTGTATAAAAAACCGTCTACATACAAGTCAGTCATAACAAAGTCGAACTTCGCACATACGTACATCAGTTCAAGTTGCCATACCACATTAGCACAGAGATACAATTGTCGATTCAAATACCGTAGTGGTAGAGGTAGTAAAAGTAGAAGCAGTAATCGGAAAGATCAGGGTTTGAAGATGTTATTCAAAAAGTATAATCCAGTGAAATAAATTTGGAAAGAGAAAAAAGGATATGAAGAATTCAGAAGATTAGAATTCGGGAGAACACAAAGAGTGGATGCACCTGTACCACTGCAAACGATTTTTAGCCATGTCATTCAAAGTGTCTAACCATCGGTTGCCACCGTCTCGCGGATCCCAACCAGGTAGTCTACACCTACCAACATGGCTCAGTCCACTTGTCAGTGACTCCATGGATTTGTGCCACATTTTGGTCTGGCCGCTCCTAGCTTTCTTCCAACCTACTCCTACACCATGAAACATCGCATGTCTGGGCATACGTAACACTTGTCCAAGCCATCTCAACTGATGAAGTTTCACTAATTCATCAATTGACTTGTCATCCTTACTTAAAACCCGTTTCCTAACAACTGAATTACTTACTCGGTGGTCTCAGGATATAAAAGCAATGCTTCGAAGATACCTGTATTCGAATACTAGTAACCTACGAATATCCTCTACTCTTACCGTTACATACAAGCAATAAGATGTGTCTGGTTTACAAATAGTCTGTTCAGTTCAGTGAGGCATAATCTATCCTTCTTTTGACGAACAGTAGGATTAGTTAGTTAATGAACTGGAATAAGTTAACTTTAGTGGGCAAGATTTACATAAATGAAACTAGGCCGATAAGTCAGTCAGCTACAACGTAGGACTAGGCACATATGTGCATCGATTCAAGTTGCCATACCGCATTAGCACAGCAAGACGAACACCGGATTCATAAAAGTAGTTAATTCAGAGGTGGTAATATATAAAAGAAAGATTGCATATAGGGATATAGTACAGGAAGAAAGATTTAGTACGTAGAAAGAAAGATATGAAATAATTTTAGTCTTATAGTTTAAGGGAAGATAGAGAGTGTATACACCTACGCCATTGTGAACGATTTTCAGCTATGTCACCTACAGTCTCCAACCATTGGTTACGATAGTCACACGGAACCCAACCACGAACTCTGCATCTACCAACATGGCTCAGAACACAAGTTAGTGACTTCAAGCATTGATGCCACGTTTTCGTTTGGCCGACCCTAACTTTCTTCCATCCGTCTCCAACACTAGTCAGCATTGAGTGTTGTGGTAATCGATGTTCAGACATACCTAACACGTGGCCCAACCATCTCAGTCGATGAAGATTCACAACCTCATCAACTGATTTACCATCATTTCCTAATACCCTGCGTCTATCCTCACTATTGCTTACCCAGTGATTCCAGCAGATGCCAACAATATTTCTAAGACATCTGTGGTCAAATACTAGTAGCTTATGACTATCTTCTACTCTTAATGGCCAC